>NC_042616.1:132378419-133089147 GCF_901001135.1 Rhinatrema bivittatum | reverse complement strand
CCTCAGGTTTAAATCTTAAAATAAAATGGTATTCTATGATTTAAGAAAACATTATACGAACATATTTAGTATAAAAAAAACAATCACTGGACATTCCTGTTCCAGCTTCTGATCTGCACTTTGGCGCCAAAAAGAAGTCATGGCAAGAGAGAGTAACTTCAATAGGCAAAAAAGAACTATATGTGGTAACCTTTATTAGCTGATTGAGTATTGAAGAATTCATAAGGAGAATAGTATACAATTAGAGGTAGATTTTAAAATGCGCGTGCATTTCCCGGAGGAAAAATGGGCACGTCGATTCTATAACATGTGCGCGTCGGCTCACGCATATTATAAAATCCATGGGCCGCGTGCACATATGCGCCAGATTTTATAATCCGCGCATGTATGTGCGGGAGCGCACACAATGGGGGGAGAATTATGCAAATTCCACGCAGCGGCACATTCAGGCCTTCCCCAGTTCCCTACCCCCCTACCTAAACTCCCTCCCTCTTCTCCTCCCCATCCCCTAAACCCTACCTACCTTTTTTTTTTTGTTTGTTTTAGAACTTACTTCAAGTCCACAGGCTGAAGTAAGTTGCATGTACCGGCCAGCTACCGGCGCACGAGTCTTCAGGACAGCGCTTAATAGCGCTTTCCCGGCCCGCCCCTCCTTGCCCAGACCCCGCCCCCCCCTCCCCCGGCCAGCCCTTTGAAGAGGCCCGGCAATTATGCACGTACCAAGGTTTATGTGCGTGGACGGGCCTCTGAAAATTCGCCCAGCGTACGCAAGGCCCAGCCAGGATTTACGTGCATAGGCCTTTGAAAATCTACCTGTTAGTTTTTTAATATTTTATTTAAAGAAGCAATTTATATATTGAGCACTTTTGATGAAAAAACAATCATGTACTCTTTATTTCAGCTAAATTTCAACATTTAAGAAAATCTACAAAGGAAGAGATGGCTATAACTAAGATGAAATCCTCCTTATGCAGACATTCGAAACACAGACCTGTGTCGGGGAATGGTTTTCACGCATAATTAAGTGTATTTTAAAGTGCAAAGAAAAATTAAAAAAAAAATTGGACATTGGCCTATGATTATATATAAGGCAATGAAGGTATTTTGAATACCTGGAGTGCCTATTATGATGGCCACAATAGACAGTAAAAATTTCTGATGTGAAGGAATTTGATGCTTATACATTAGTGTGGGTTTTCCTTCATACTGTGCACTATCTGCCTTATTATCTATAATATAAAAGAAAGATTAGTTGAGTATTATTATCATGAAACGTTAGATTAAGGATCCAAGAAATGCCATTACATAGAAAGAATGATTTGGGGTAAAAGTAAAATTTCAAACTTTGTCACCATCTAATATTGCCATACCAAATATGATATCACATATATTGATTATATATTAAAATTACATAAAAATGACAAATTTTAAAGATAGTTTACGCTTGCTTTTGTGTTGCTGAGCAAAATGCTTCCTGTCTTTCATGGTACAACTTAATAGTTTACAGCAGAAGTGATATGACGTGCTACATAGGTTTAGTTAATTCTATCAACATAGCTAGTATGAAAATAATTAATCTCATGCTAATTTGGGAATAAAAATTACAAAACCAAATGCTTCTGAAGCAAAATTGTTAGAGTATGTCTAAAAAGGAAACATTTGAAACATTCTTACTTTCATTCAGTTCTGTAAACACTGAAAAACTTTCACATTACAGTTTCAAAGTTAAATATTCACAGGCAAAATGAGCAAAGCAGCAAAAAATAAAATAAAATAAAATACCCAAAAAAACAAATTATTGCCACCCTAAAGTTCTTTATAATCAGATACAGTTTTTAAAAAAATGAAGTCATTTTCTTTAAAAGATCATTTCCTCATACACAATTACTTACTAAGAAGGTGCAAAACATAACAAATTAAATTATATATCTTTGAAAGAAAAACATACCTGTTGTGCAATATTTTCTGCAAATGCTGGTGAATTTTCCCTTAAGAGTGTCATAAGGTCTTTGAATATTTCACTCTTCTTCTCATAGTCAAATTCCTCAGTCTCTTTATCCATACCCTTGAGAAAAATGATATTACTCATATTTATTTGTAAAATTTTAAAAGTGTGGTTGATAGTAACATAGTAAATGACAGCAGATGAAGACCAAAATGGTCCATCCAGTCTACCCAGCAATGTTCAAGGTTTTAATACTGCTCTTTGCAAGTTACCCCTTCATATTCTTGATCAGGGCTGAAACTGACACTCCAAGCAGGTTACCTTCATACATAAAAAATTATCAAAGATTACCCCAGCACTTTATTTCCATCCTCTTGCCACTAGGGATCCTCTGTGTTTATCCCACATTCTTTTGAATTCCATCACCATTTTTGTCTTTACCACTTTCTCTGGTAGAGCTTTCTAGGCACCCACCATCCCTTCTGAGAAAACATATTTCCTAATGTTGTTCCTGAGTCTACATCTCCTGGAGTTTCATATCATGACCCCTAGTTCTAGCTGTGAAAATGGAAATCTCTCAATATTTTGGATTTCTATTAAATTGGCTCAAACCTATATTTATGTTCCTGATTGATGTTCACAGTAATTCTGAGTGTAATTTTAACTCCACTTCAGTATGAAGGCATCAGAGAGAGAATGTTTGGTTTAGGATAGAACATATCATTAAGAATAAAGAAACTCAGAGATTGTGTATTGATTAATATCGATTGTAAAGCTATTAGGAAATGATGTGTCTGACAGGAAGGTGAGGATGACAGTGACTTATTCTCTAACACTAGGTCAATTAGAATTACGTATGTGAGGATAATACACATAACAGCCTTTTTGTTACAGAAACCTGGATTCAGGAAGGAGCAGAATTTCTATGGTCTCAACTTTGTCTTCCTGGTTTTCACTTTATATTTATATATTTATATTTATTTCTTTTATATACCGACATTCGATCGAGATATCACATCGGTTTCCAGGTAACAGAGAGAATAGGGCGGGTTCTGCCCTATTTTACATTGTAACATGATAACAATTAAAACAGTTAAAATAAAACATGGTAACAGTTGAAACAAATATATGGAAAAATAAACTTATAGCATATAACCTATATACATTATGACTTGTTAACGAATAGTTTGGGTGTCAGGTTGATTGGGTTAGGATGAGTGGGGGTGGGGTGGGGGGTAGGTGGGGGGTGGGAGGTGGGGGATGGGACGGTGGGGGGAGGTGGGGGGTGGGACGTTTTATTATTCAATAAAGGAGGCTTGTGAGTCTGGGGGACAGATGTTGGGATTGTTTTTCATGAGAGGCTAGTTCTGAAGGATTAATCTATTAAAAAGGTGGAGGGCTGTGAAAACTTACAGGCTCTTTCATATGTTATTGAATTTAACAATTTCATAAATCTATTGAGCTCTGTCTAATGAAGGATTATTTTTGCCTGAATTATGTAATTTTTGAATCTCATTTTTAAAAAGGACTCTTGGGTGATCCTGGAAACTACAGACCAGTGAGCCTGACGGTGATACCAGGCAAAATAGTAAAAACTATTTTAAAGAAAGCTGAGTTACTTACCTGTAACAGGTGTTCTCTGAGGACAGCAGGATGCCAATCTTCACACATGGGTCACATTATCCGATGGAGTCCGACATGGAAAACTTATGTTAAAGTTTCTAGAACTTTGACTGAGCCTCTCTGAGCATGTTCAGCATTCCATTATACCATGCATCCCTATAGGGTTCCTTCAGTCTCATAAGATAGAATTCAGGAATAACCCATGAAGTGAAACCCAACTCCATGGGGAGGTGGGCGAGTTTCATGAGTATTGGCATCCTGCTGTTCAGGAAGAACACCTGTTACAGCTAAGAAACTCTGCCTTCTCCATGGACAAGCAGGATGGCAGTCCTCACACATGGGTGAATCCCTAGTTACATGTTGCCCCCCCAAAATAAAAAAATATCAACAAAATACTAAAGCAAGTGCCAATGGACACAACAATAACTAGCATTGTTGGTAACAAGGGGGCAGCCTGAACAAAATCAATGGACGCAAGGTGGGAACAGAGTTGGGTTCTAAACTTCAAACAAGTTCTGAAAGACAGATAGACCAATCTTGCTATCATGTCGGCCATCCCTGTCCAGATAATGTGTGGACAGAACTCCATTTTGCAGCTCTGCAGACCTCCTCTATAGGACCTGCTCGCAAGTGGACCACTGACACTGCCATGGCTCGAACAGAGTGAGCCTTGACATAACCTGCAAGATTCAATCCTACCTGGGCATAACAGAAGGAGATGCAGTCTGCAGCGAACTAGAATGCAGCTGTTTGGCAATGGGGATACCCAACTTATTCCTATCAAAAGAAACAAAAAGTTGGATAGTGTCTACTTGGCAATGGTGATACCCAGCCTGTTCTGGTCAAAAGAAACAAAAAGCTGAGAGAACTGCCTATGGACTTCTTTCTGCTCCAGATAAAAGTCTAAGGCTCTTTTGAGTCCAAAATGTGCAGCGCTTGTTCACCTTGGTGCAAATGGGGCCTGGGAAAGAATCCTGGCAAGACTATGGACTGGTTAAGATGGAAACTTGACACCACGTTAGGCACAAGATTAGGATGCGTACACAAGACCACTGTGTCTTGACAAAACTTAATATAAAGAAGATAAGTCACAAAAGCCTGGAGCTTGCTGACCCTGCGTGTTGAAGTGGCCTTCCAGGTCAGGTATTTCAGGTCAAGGAATGCAGTGGCTCGAAAGGAGCTTTCATCAGTTGGACCAGCACCACAATGAAATCCCAGAATGCAGCAGGAGGCTTAGGGGATGCATCAACTGAAGCAGACCTTGCATGAACTGTACAACTATAGGCTGCACAGAGATGGGCTTACCCACTACACTGTGATGATACATGCCAATCAGTCTCAGGTGAACTTTCTTGGAGTTGGTTTTAAGACCAGCTTCTGAGCGGTGTAGAAGGTAGTCAAGCAGTTTGTATGTTGGGCAGGAGAAAGGATCTAAGGCCTTTTGCTCACACCATACAGAGATCCTCCTCCACTTCAATCCATTTGATTTTCTGGTGAAAGGCTTTCTGGAAGCCACCAGGACACAAGATACATCCTTTGAGAGATCAAAGGGTTGGAAAGTCATCCTCTCAACATCAAGACTGTGAGCGTCAGGGCCTGAAAGTTGGGATGTCAAAACCTGCCCTGATCCCATGTGATGAGATATGGGGAAGTCCCCAGATTCATCGGATTCCGGATGGACATCCCCCATAGTAGAGGAAACCAGACCTATCTCAGCCAATGAGGAGGCTATGAGAATCATAGTCCTCCTATCCTCGCAAAGCTTCAAAGTCTTTGCTACCAATGGAGCTGGAGGATATGCGTCCAGAAGATCCTCATTCCAATGCAGTGCGAAGGCATCTGAGGTTGGTCTGCTGTGAGACCTGTACAGGGAGCAGAACTGAGGAAGTTATTGGGTAATACGTTTATAACTAATAAGATAAAATATTGTTTTACTCAATACATAATTAAACTCTGGAATTTGTTGCTGGAGGATTTGGTGAAAGATATCAGTGCAGCTGCATTTAAAAAAGGTTTTGACAAGTTCCTGAAGGAAATGTCCATTAACCATTATTAAGGTAGATTTGCAGAAATCCACTGCTTATTCTTGGGATAAGCCACTTGGAATCTATCTACCCCTTTGGGATCCTGCCAGGTACTTGTGACCTGGCTTAGCCACTGTTGGAAACAGGATACTGGGCTTGAAGGACCTTTGGTCTGACCCAGTATGGCATGTCTTAAGTTTCTATGTTATGTTCTAAACTTCATGTTCCAAGATGAAGTGAACAGATCCCTGTCTGGGATCTCCAGAGGTGGAAAATCATATTCACCACACCCTGTTTCTGAGTCCACTCGTGGGGCCTAAAGGTGTGACTCAGCCTGTCTGCTAATACATTCTTCACACCGGCCAGATACATGGCCCTGAGTACCATCTCATGGGAATGAGAACATGACCAGATCTGAACCACTTCCTGACATAGGAGAAATGAGCCCCTGCCTCCCTAGCTGTTGACATACGACTTTGCAACTTGGTTATCAGTCTATATCAAGAGAGCATAGCTAGTTCCCTTTTTGCAAGAAAATAATTATGGTGCCCTGGGAAACCATCTTGAACTTTTCTTTTTTCAGAAATTTGTTCAAGGCCCTTGGTCTAGGATAGGATGGAGTCCCCTGTTTTCTTTGGTATCAGGAAATACCTGGAATAAAATCACCACCCTCCTTCCCCTGGTGGAACGGGTATGATGGCTCTGGCTGTTGAGAGGAAGGAGAACTCCTCTACAATTACCTCCTGGTGAGCTACTAGTCCCCAGAAAGGACTTGGGCGGGCAATTTGGCGGAGCACTCCATAGATTTAATTTGTACACATTGTGCACGATGGCAAGGACCCACTGGTCCAAGGTTACACCTGGTCACCAGTTTGCTTAGAACCACAGCCTGCTCCTGACCAGAAGATCCCTTGCCATGGGTATTGCAGACTTGGCGATGCTCCCCCCGATCCCGTCAAATCCTCATCCCACGAGTTGACTGTGACACCATTAGTTTTTGGGGCCCTTGGCTGCCTGGAGTGATTAAGAGGGGCCTGCCATTGCTGACAGGGTTGAGGGGGAGAAGGGTAGTGTTTCCTCAGGTGAAAGAAAGACTTCCATCCACCTGACCTTGAAGGCCTCCTGGATGAGGAGGGCGGGTCCTCGGTGCCAGCAGAGATTGAGTGTCGCATGGTGGTCCAGAATATGGGCCACTGCATCCTTCACCTTATCTTCGAAGAAATTCTCTCCTGTGCACAGCATGTCTGTATGTTGTTCCTGCATCTCCAATCAGAGGTCTGAGGCCTGCAGCCAGGCAAGTCTACAAGCATCAATCCCTGTTGCAGAGTCTCTTGATACAGTTTCAAAAACATCAATGGTCAACCAGACCCCGGGTTTCCCGCAATCCAGACCCTTGTTCACCAGCAACTGGAGCATATCCTGCTGCTGTCCTGCATATGCAGAATGTCCTGCATATGCTGACTCATATAGAGCTGGTAGGCCGCTATGTGGACAAAATATAGCTCCTTGAAAGTCCTTCCTCCCAAGAGCATCCATAGCACACTGATCCTTCCCCGGGACGGTGAGGAATAGATCCGAAGGCGCTTGGCCTTCTTGAGAGAAGATTTGACAATGTTTGCCAAATCAGAGAGCCTTTTGAACGAGATAAACCGCGTCTGCCTTCCTGTTAACAGGAGGCACTGAGAAGGGTATTCCCACATCCTCATCAGCAGCTCCACAAGGATCTCGTTTACTGGAACTGCCATGATTTTCATAGGAGGTTCCACATACTGGAGGATGTCCAGTATCTTGTGCTGAGTATCCTCCTCAGACTGTAACTGAAAGAGGATGGCTTCCACCATCAACCTAACAAACCCTGCAAAGGAGAGTTCCTCCAGTGGAGACTACCCTCAAATAGCTGGAGGAGAGAGGTCTGAGGGGAGACTGATGCATCAGTGTTAGAAGCATTTAAATCATTATGTCCCCAGGGGTCATAGCGGCATTGTCATCACTTCTTTGACAGGCAATGGGCCCTGTGGCACTTGGCCTCAGCCATTGGTATGGGAACAAATGGAACTTGCCATGTTCACCTGGGAGAGCTTCCCCATCTGAGAAATCAGGGATTACCACCAGATCGGTTGGTGTTGATGTTGATGCCCCATTGGGCATCGATGCCGCCCCATCCACCGGCACAGGCTGTGTCGGCAGCACGCTGATGAGTGCATGTAGAGTCCATCTGCTGGACGGGAGGCATAACCCAGCAGTCTGGACTGATCCTGGTACGTACAGGGAAAGGAAAATTAGGACTTACCTGATAATTTTCATTCCTGTAGTACCAAGGATCAGTCCAGACGCCCGCCCATATCAGTGAAGAGTATAAAGTCCCGCAACTGTTGTTCTTTTTTCGGGTTCCGTTTTTACGGGTACTTGTTCTTTTTTGTATGGTTGACTGCATGGTTTCCTCGTTTTCCACATGTTCATACTTTTCATCTTTATCTTGATCTAGTCACAGAGTTTGCCATAGTTTTCTAATTTTCATACTGCTTTGTTATGGATTATACTGAAGGATCGCAGGGGGCGCACCAGGGTATATCAGTGGTGCCTTTTCAGTTTCTCTCTGACTCCATCTGCTGGACGGGAGGCATAGAGATTCAAGCAGGGGCTCAAGTTAGGTCAGTGCTGGCACCAGTGCTGTCGGTGCCCCAATACCAAGACTCTGCACTGCCCACTCCATGGCCACCTGTACATGCTTCTGAAGCTCCTCCTTGAACATTACTGTTGCCAAGACCGAGTGGGAGCTGTTGTGTCTGTCGGTTCCCGACGCCCTCTCTCCACCCTCCTTACCTCTTTGGCGCCTCCCTCTTTGCCCGCGAGAAGATTGGCTGCCGTGGCTTCCTTCTGCCGTAGTCCTCCAGCATCCCTGGACCGGCTAGACGCTGCAACCCGCCATGTTTCCTGGAGGCCTTGGGGCGCGCGGCGCGGCCCCGACTGTAGTACCGGCAATGGCGCGAACCTCAGGGGCATCCCGAGATGACGTCACCCGCGACGGATATATAAGGTCTTAGAATTTGCTAACAGATTGAGTTAGCAAGGGTTACTCTACCTAAGCTACTCTGCCTCCTCGGACTTACCAGGGATACCCGCTCCTCGGGGGCCTCGCTCTCTCCTTTGTTTTTCAGGTGACAGTCTGGAACCGGTACTTGCTCCTCGAGGGCCCTTGTTCCCAGACTTGCTCTTTATTCTCTTTTGCCTGGAAGTCATCACTGCCAACACATCAGTGAGTTACCATCGCTCTCTCAGAGCTTTCCCTGGAACCAGGTACTCGCTCCTCGAGGGCCTATACATTCCAGCTCCTGGGCTTCTGCATACCCTGCCTACTCACTACATTTTAGTTTCTCTACAGCTCAGCCACCAGGGATCGCAGTTCAAGTATCTGAGGGACTACAGCCCAGCAGGGCATTTCAGCTCACTACTGCCACCTCTGGTGGTTCAGTATACTGTCTAATAAAAGAACTAGTGAGTGTCTGTCTCCTAACTCTGAGCCTGACCAGTGGTCCCTCTCGGGATCTTCCCCCTGGGGGCGTGGACAGCTGCCACCGGTCCAAGGATCCACCCACAACTCTCCTAAATAACATCAGATTGCTAACTCCTATCTGATTGATACTCCCAACAGATAGCAGCTCCTAACAGATTGCTAACTCCATGGATCCGGCACAACTTAATGCCTTGCAGGCCATACCGGGCCTGGCCCAGCGCATTGTGGAGCAGCGAGACGCCTTGGAGAAACTTACTGCAGCATTTCATCAGCTACACACACAGAAGGCTCAAGGCACAGCCTCCAACCAAGAAGGTCAGTCACTGGAGATAATTTTGAAGACTGCTGTACCATTGGCGGCTCCAATCCGCTTTTCCGGAGAAATCCAGAAGACCCGGGGCTTTTTGAACCAGTGCTGCATGCACTTTGCCTTACAGCCATCTCTATTTCCTACAGCTCTCTCCAAGACTACCTACATCCTTTCATACCTGGATGGTAGGGCCTTGTCTTGGGCATCTACCTTGTGGGAACGCAAGGACATAGAAGGATTTATGGACTTATTTAAATCCGTTTTCGATGACCCTGCTTGAACTGCTGTAGCTGGTTCTGTTTTGGTGGAATTGAAGCAAGGCAGCAGATCATTGGCTGAATTTGCCATCGAGTTCAAAACTCTTAAGGCAGAACTTTGCTGGAACTCCAAATGTCTCAAGACACTCTTTTGCAGAGGCCTGAATACCCGTTTAAAGGACCAGCTGGCTGCTTGCCAAACACCTGACTCGCTGGACGAATTAATAGCCTTGGCTACTCGGATTGATCACCTGCTCTGGGACAAGGTGAAGGAACTCCGGCCGAGGGTCTAACCCGATTTGAAACAGGCCAGTGCTGTCTCTACACCTCGGATGGTTCCAGTAATCCCTGCTTCTGATACAGATGAATCTATGCAACTTGATCATGGTCACTTGACCTCCAAATAGAGAAGATTTCGGAAGAAGCGCGGCCTTTGCATGTACTGTGGTCAGCCCGGCCATAATGTCTCCACCTGCTCCATTCATCCGGAAAACGGATGGGCCTAAGTCCTGCAGGAGGACTGTTCTTAGGACATACCGCGACATCTCCTCCGCTCTCTCTCCCAGTCTCTTTGACCTACGGATCGATCACGGTTCAGACACCTGCCCTGGTGGACTCAAGGGCAGGAGGCAACTTCATTCTCAGACATCTAGTGGAAGACTTGAAGATTCCCCTCATCAAGTAAAAGATCCACTACTGTTATCCTCCATTCATGGGGAGCCCTTACCAGGCAACGTGGCTTGCGAAACCGTACCAGTTACTCTTCGCACCGGGGTGCTCCATACGGAATCAATTTCCTTCTTTGTACTGGAGAGGGCTATGCACCCTATCGTCCTGGGGTTACCATGGCTGCAAGTGCACCAAATCCAATTTGACTGGACATCCCTGGATCTCTCCCGCTGGGTCCCAGAATGTCATGGGAAGTGCCTTAAGGAGATCTCTCCTATTGTATGCATGCTTACGACTCCAGCGATGCCAGGACTGCCGCCCCAATACGCATCCTTCGGGGATGTATTCTCCAAAGAAGCAGCTGATATTCTTCCTCCACATAGGCCCTATGACTGTGCCATAAGGCTGAAGCCCAATGCTGAGCCACCGAAAGGACGTGTGTACCCCTCTCAGCTAAAGAGAATAAAGCTATGTCGGAATACATTGAAGAAAATCTCCAGAAGGGCTTTATCCGACCATCAAAGTCGCCGGCCAGTGCAGGCTTTTTCTTTGTGGGGAAGAAGAAAGGTACCCTACGTCCATTACCGATCAAAGACCGTTACCCTTTGCCGTTAATCTCGGAGCTGTTTGACAGGCTGCAAGGGGCCAAGATATTTTCAAAGCCTGACCTGAAGGGGGCCTACAACCTCATTCGCATTCGGAGCGGCAATGAATGGAAGACGGCCTTCAATACGCGAGATGGCCACTTCGAGTATCTTGTAATGCTGTTTGGGTTGTGCAATGCACCCGCCATTTTCCAAAATATGATGAATGACATCTTGCGGGATCTGCTGTACAAGAACGTTGTGGTATACCTGGACAACATACTAATCTTCTCCCACGATTTGGACACCCACATTCCAGACATCAAGCAAGTACTCCACTGTTTTCATGAACACCGGCTGTACGCCAAACTCTCTAAGTGTGAATTTCACAAAGACTCAGTGCCTTTTCTATGCTACATTGTGTCTAAGGAAGGCTTCCAAATGGACCCTCACAAACTTGAAAGTATCAAGAATTGAGCTCAACCTACCAGCCTGAAGGCTTTAAGAAGATTCCTGGGGTTCACCAACTATTATCGAAGCTTCATAAAGAACTACTCTTCATTAACTGTACCCTTGACTGCAATGACTCGCAAGGGTGCCTACGCTTCAAAATGGTCAGCTGAGGCCATTTCCGCATTCAAGAAATTGAAGACTGCCTTCTCCACAGAACCATGCTTACAGCATCCAGACCCCAAAAAGCCCTTCATAGTAGAAGTCGACGCTTCGGATGTGGGGTAGGGGCTGTGTTAAGCCAAGCTGGAGAGTCGAAAGCCTTACGTCCCTGTTCATTCTTCTCACGAAGATTCTCTCCAGCTGAGAACTACGGGATTGGTGACAAAGAGCTCCTGGCAATAAAGCTTGCATTCGAGGAATGGCGGCCTTGGCTCAAAGGCACTCAACATCAAATAACCGTCTTCACGGATCATAAGAACCTTGAGTATCTCTGCCACGCACAACGGCTGAATTACAGACAGGCCAGATGGTCTTTATTCTTCAACCATTTCGATTTGTGCTCAAGTTCCACCCTGGAGATCAAAACACCAGAGCAGACGCACTGTCATGCTCCTTTCATTCATAGGATGTGCCTGATGAGCCATAGCACATAATTGACCCGAAGAAAATCTTCTTGACATCCACTCAGTCTATGCCCATTCGAAAGACTATCGTTCCAAAGAACCTCAGGAAGAAAGTGCTCTTCTGGGCGCATGATTCCAAGCTGGCTGGCCATCCTGGACAACGTCGAACCCTGCTCAGGATACAGGAGCTGTATTGGTGGCCTACCATCAAAAAGGATACCTATTCCTATGTGGCATCCTGCACCAACTGCACCAAGAACAAACCTCTGGACAACCGTGGGGTAATGCAACCTTTGCCAGTTCCGGATCGACCCTGGTCGACCTTGCTACTGACTTTGTGGTAATTTACCTACTTCCAGAAGAATGAACACCATCTGGGTGACTGTGGATCGCTTTAGCAAGATGGCACACTTCTTGGCGCTCCCTGGCATACCCTCAGCCTTGGAGCTTGCAAAGCTCTTCATAACGCACATATTCCGCCTCCACGGCCTACCTTCACACATCGTATCTGACCGTGGGTCCCAATTCACGGCACTATTATGGAAGGCTTTGTGCAAGTTGTTTGACATCACTCTAGACTACACCTCAGCCTACCATCCGCAGTCGAATGGCCAGACGGAACGGATGAATCGTACAATGAAGCAGTTTATATGAACCTATGTCACGTCCCAACAAAATAACAGGGCCAAATTGCTTCCATGGGCTGAATTCGGCATCAACTCTCATCCAGCAACATCTACTGGAAAGTCACCATTTGAAGTGGTTTTTGGACGTCCTCCAACACCGCCACTTCCACTGAAGCTCTCAGTGACGTCCTCAGCAGCTCAATCCACTACTGATGATATCCATAAACTGTGGGTTCAGACAAAGGACATGCTAATCAAAGTGAGTGACCGTGCTAAGAAGTACTATGATGCGCACCATGCACCAGCTCCAGTCTTCAAGCCAGGAGACAAGGTCTGGATGTCAACCAAGCACCTCAGACTCAAACTACCCTTCTCTCGGTTTGCTCCTTGCTACGCGAGACCATTCCCAGTTCTTCAACGTATTGGCAATGTCACCTATCGTCTGAAGCTACCACCTGGTCTCCACATTCATAACGCGTTCCAAGTTTCACTGTTGAAACCACTCATACTCAGCGAATTTTCTTCCAAGACTCAAGATCTACCTGTCATCAATGCAGAAGACGACTTAGAATACAAAGTCGAAGAAGTCTTGGACGTTAGTAAAAGAGGCAAGACTTTGGAATACCTTCTAAAATGGGAAGACTTCGGCCCCAAAGAAAACTCTTGGGAGCCTCAGACCAATATCCTGGACAAAGAGATGCTTCGTCAGTTCCACCTTGCACATCCTTCAAAACCTAGGCCTGGTATCCAAAGAGGAAATTGACCTTTGAAGGAGGGTACTGTTGTGTCCGTCGGTTCCCGACGCCCTCTCTCCGCCCTCCTTACCTCTTTGGCACCTCCCTCTTCGCCCGCGGGAAGATTGGCTGCCGTGGCGTCCTTCTGTCGTAGTCCTCCGGCGTCCCCGAAACGGCTAGACGCTGCAACCTGCCATGTTTCCTGGAGGCCTAGGGGCGCGCGGCGAGGCCCTGACTGAAGTACCGGCGATGGCGTGAACCTCAGGGGCGTCCCCCTGAGATGACATCACCCGCGACGGATATATAAGGTCTTAGAATTTGCTAACAGATTGAGTTAGCAAGGGTTACTCTACCTAAGCTACTCTGCCTCCTCAGACATACCAGGGGCATCCACTCCTCGGGGGCCTCGCTCTCTCCTTTGTTTTTCAGACAACAGTCTGGAACCGGTACTCGCTCCTCGAGGGTCCTCGTTCCCAGACTTGCTCCGTATTCTCTTCTGCCTGGAAGTCATCACTGCCAACTACATCAGTGAGTTACCATCACTTTCTCAGAGTTTTCCCTGGAACCAGGTACTCGCTTCTTGAGGGCCTATACATTCCAGCTCCTGGGCTTCTATGAGACATTGTGTGAGTGTTACCATCAGGTTCGGTATATGAACTCTGCATACCCTGCCTACTCACTACATTTCAGTTTCTCTACAGCTCAGCCACCTGGGATCGCTGTTCCAGTATCTGAGGGACTACAGCCCAGCCGGGCATTCCAGCTCACTATTGTCAACTCTGGTGGTTCAGTATACTGTCTAATAAAAGAACTAGTGTGTGTCTGTCTCCTAACTCTGAGCCTGACCGGTGGTCCCTCTCGGGATCTTCCCCCCCGGGACGTGGTCATCTGCCACCGGTCCAGGGATCCACCCACAACTCTCCTAAATAACATCAGATTGCTAAGTCCTATCTGATTGATACTCCCAACAGATAGCAGCTCCTAACAGGAGCCAGGAGTTGTGGCTACATCCGCTTCGGAACTGATATGGCAGACATCTGAACTGATGAGCCGTGACGAATGCCTGGGTATTTTGGAGGATTGGCTGGCCTCCCCCAGGGGGGTCACTGCCAGGGCATCACAACATTTGTTGGTGCATTTCCATGCCTAGCACAATGCATTGACGAGGACTGATGCTGATGCTTGTTTGGCTTCCCTCTATGCCCAGCTTGGTCTCTCCCTAGTGCTGAGGCCAATGAGGATGAACCTGACATCTTCGACCTAGAAGAGCTAAACAAATGCCTGTCTCTGGCCACCCTCTCAGCCTTCGGTGCTACCAGAACCAATGGCTCTGCCAATGTCAAGGGCTCAATGGCCATCGATACGGCTTAGATGTCCTTCAATGTCAATGCCCTCAATGCCGATGTCGATGGCTCAGACTTGTCCAATCCGAAGATTCTCTCCATCTTCTTGAGTCAGGCCAGACGTCCTTTTGGAATCATCTGGGTGCATCTGCTGCAATGCCATTAGGCAGAAGACACATCTATCATGGGGAACTGTGATAGCCTGGTCCTTGTACACTTAGGGGCGGATTTTCAGAGCCCTGCTCGCGTAAATCCGCCCAAAACCGGGCGGATTTACGCGAGCAGGGCCCTGCGCGCCGGTAAGCCTATTTTACATAGGCCTACCGGCGCGCGCAGAGCCCCGGGACTCGCGTAAGTCCCGGGGTTCTCCGAGGGGGGCGTGTCGGGGGCGTGTCGGGGGCGGTCCCGGTCGTCGCGGCGTTTTCGGGGCGTGTTGGCAGCGTTTTGGGGGCGGGTACAGGGGCGTGGCTATGGCCCAGGGCGGTCCGGGGGCGTGGCCGCGCCCTCCGTACCCGCCCCCAGGTCGCGGCCCGGCGCGCAGGAGGCCCGCTGGCGTGCGGGGATTTAGACAGGGCCGGGCGGGTGGGTTAGGTAGGGGAAGGGAGGGGAAGGTGAGGGGAGGGCAAAGGAAAGTTCCCTCCGAGGCCGCTCCGATT
Organism: Rhinatrema bivittatum; assembly: GCF_901001135.1. Lineage (NCBI taxonomy): Eukaryota > Metazoa > Chordata > Amphibia > Gymnophiona > Rhinatrematidae > Rhinatrema > Rhinatrema bivittatum. Next base: position 133,073,786 of record NC_042616.1, on the reverse strand, counting down.
TCGGAGCGGCCTTGGAGGGAACGGGGGTAGGCTGCACGGCTCGGCGCGCGCCGGCTATACAAAATCCATAGCCTTGCGCGCGCCGATCCAGGTTTTTAGCAGATACGCGCGGCTCCGCGCGTATCTACTAAAATCCAGCGTACTTTCGTTTGCGCCTGGAGTGCAAACAAAAGTAGGCTATTCGCGCTCCTTTTAAAATCCGCCCCTTAGGCTTCTCTTAAATCCCATAGAGAACATGGTGTCACAAAATAAAAGGGATGCTAAATTGAAATCGATAGTGTCAGCCACCTAGTGCACCACTGCCCCAGGGAGCACGCGGTTATGAAAAATAACTTACACAAACCAGTGAAAAACCTATCTAAGATTATAAGGGAAGACACCAAAGGATGCTTCAATGAACACAATGCTAGAAACACAAAAAATCGCAAACTTTAGAAAAAGAAGAAGCTACTTTTAACCACAAAAACTTGCGGCGAGACCCAAAACTCCACGGAAAAGAAGAAACTGAAGGGATCCTGTGTGAATTTATGGTATAATGGCATGCTGAGCATGTTCAGAGAGGTTCAGTCAAAGCTCTAGAAACTTTGACATAAGTTTTCCGTGCTGGGCTTCATCAGATGATGTTATCCATGTGTGAGGAAAGCCTTCCTGCTTGTCCTTGGAGAACAAAATTACTAGCCACAGGCTTTCTGCTTCGGATAGATTTTAAAAAGTTTTTACTGTGAGTTTTTGCCTCTATGGCCAACTTCTTTTCAAATTCTCTCTTAGCCTGTCTTATCAATGTTTTACATTTAACATCCCTTCAGTGAAATTAGCTCATCTCTATGTAACTCAAGAATGTGCTTTTTCTATTGCAGCTCCAGTTGTGTGGAACTCCTTTTCATTATGTGACTGTTTGAAAACTTTCAGAGGGCTGTTAAAAACTTTTTTATTTAAGCAGGCCTACATGTAATCGCATGTCACTGTCACTGGCTGGTCCCTGTGCTATGGAACACCATGCCACTCGAAATAAGGCTGCAGAGAAATTTGAAAATTTTCAAAACCAACCTGAAAACCTGGCTCTTTAAACAAGCTTTTTATAAAGACAAAGAGAAGGAGAAAAACAGTTGAGAGATAAGGAAGCACCAAGCAAGCAGTTGTTATTTTTAACCTACAAATGCATATTAATGTTAGATTTGAACCGCTTAACAGTTTATTAACCAACATATAGGCTTAACTTAAACACATAGTTTATCCTACTAAAATATGTTACCGTACTATGATGGCACATGTTCAATTTGTAATCTATACCACTTGTAATTTTCTTTATTGTGCCTTTCTGTAAACCGTTGTGATGGTTTTCCAACTTAATGACGGTATAGAAGAATTTTTAAATAAATAAATAAATTATTTCCACCAAAAATTGCTTGCTAAAGATTATTGTAAAATCTGCATTAGTAATACCAAAGTGTTGTAGGGATTCATGTATGTGTACTTAAAAGAGTAATGACTTATCAGGGACTCCACTATTCAGAATGGGGTAGATTTTCAAACCGCACGAATTGGCGTACTTTTGCTGGCGCATCAGGCGCAAGCAAAAGTACGCAGGATTTTAGTAGATACGCGCGTAGCCGCTAAAATCCTGGATCGGCGCGCGCAAGGCTATCGATTCTGTATAGCCGGCGCGCGCCGAGCCGCGCAGCCTACCCCCGTTCCCTCCGAGGCCGCTCCGAAATCGGAGCGGCCTCGGAGGGAACTTTCTTTTGCCCTCCCCTCACCTTCCCCTACCTAACCCACCCGCCCGGCCCTGTCTAAACCCCCCCTTACCTTTGTCGGGGGATTTACGCCTCCCAGAGGGAGACGTAAATCCCTGTGCGCCAGCGGGCCGCTAGCGCGCCGGGACGCGACCTGGGGGCGGGTACGGAGGGCGCGGCCACGCCCCTGGACCGCCCCCAAAACGCTGCCGACACGCCCCCAAAACGCCGCGCCGACCTGGCCCGCCCCCCCGACACACCCCGACACGCCACCCTCGCCAAACCCCAAGACTTACGCGAGTCCCGGGGTCTGCGCGCGCCGGTAGGCCTATTGAACATAGGTGCACCGGCGCGCAGGGCCCTGCTCGCCTAAATCCACCCGGATTTAGGCGGATTTAGGCGAGCAGGGCTCTGAAAATCCGCCCCAATGTGTCTATTTTATTTCAAGTCACTGTATTGTTCACAGTGAATTTGTACTTTTTACTGTATATTGCTTAGGCCTTTTTAGTGTTAAATGATCAATAAATTTTCATAAATGTAAATGTGACATTTCAGAACAGAGTACATTCAGGTACTGTAGGCATATCCAGACCATGTGGCACATCCATATCAACACATTCTAACAGTTTAGAGAAAACATGCATCCTAAACAATATTTCAAGTACAGTAATTAATTATAGTTAATACTTACCCCATTTAAAAATACTCCTGCAGTACTGCAAGTGATGGACAAATAATCATTATCATGTGGTTTAACCATCAAATAACAAATTTCTCCATGAACTTGTCTCCAAGGTGGGGCACGACATCCATTTGAAAATTCATAATCTGTAACCAACATACATTTCTGACTTCAGAATTTTACCATTTATTAGATAACTAAATGATGTATGATGCAAAACAGTTATCAATTTCAATGTCATTACAAATCACAATATAGTGAAAGTGGCTTACCTGTTACAGGTGTACTTTGAGTACAATTGGCTGCACATCCTTACAGGTGGGCAACATCATCCAACAGAACTCGGTCTGGTGATGTTTATTTCAAAGAGTCTAGAAGTTTTGGAATGCTCTATTGAGCATATGTCAGTTCTTTATATAGCTTAGAACAGGAGTTCCCAACCTTTCAGGGAACGTGGATCCCATTTCAGCAAATAAATATTTGCAGACCCCACACAGTTCTCTAATTTTTGCATGCCAAAACAAAAAATAATGATGTGCAAGCTAGAATCATTCATAATGTATAAAACTTCATACTAAATAATGTTTACTGATCTAAAATGGATATACACGAAGGGCAATTTGCAACCCTATTTAAAAATTGCCCTCATAATTGCAAGTTGGAGCAAGCAGTAGCTTTCAGCTATAATGGGGAAAACAAAGTTCAAAAAGGTTCTAGGATGGCCGCATGGTATGAAGTAGCAGAAAGATCAGCACTAGTACTGCAATCTAATTTAAAAAAGAAAACTCCATATGGAGTTTCCCTTTCAAAATTCAGGCTGGCAGGGGAAAGTGGTTACTTTGTATCTGTGTACTTTACAAATGCTTTAGAGATATCCAAACTTACTGGATATCTTATTGAAATTGGATGCCCACAGCCATATAAATCTGTAGGCGCCAATACCTACTACAGAGACCCTTGATGTCATTTCAAAAACATTGCAGGTTGAATGGACCATGCATTTTCTATACACTATTCCCTTGTCCACTAGTGACTCAAGGGCATCATGCAGTTCCTGAGGGAGATACTCTGACATACCCTCCACCACAGTTAGTATATTTTGCATGTACTGACCCATGAAGAGTTGATAGAATGCTATGTGGACACTGAGCATTACACCCTGATAAACCTCTCTCCCAAAAAGGTCAAAGGTGTGGGAATACTTTCCCTGGGGCATGAAAGATTGGGTCTTAGATCTCTTGGTCTTTTTTATAGCAAATTTGACTACAACTGGCTAATAAGGCAGTTGCTGCTTCTCAAATATGGGAGCCTTCTGGAGAGCAGTTTAATGATTTTGTAGATGAACATCTTATTTTCGATTCCCAACATTATGGTTTTCGAAAACACTAACACAGAAACCCTGCTCTTGTCCAGCACAAATACAATTTGATGAGGTTTTGATACTGGAGTAAAATATCTTTTTATACTTCTTGACATTTCTGCGATTTTGATACTATGAATCATCATATTCTTATTTCTTGTCTTAGTAAGCTGGGATTGTTAGTATGGTATTAGCTTGATTTGAGACTTATTTGTCCAGTCACACACAGCAGGTCAGAATTTCTTCCAGCACTTTGTCCTAGTATCTGGTCACAATGCCTGTCCCTCAGGTATCAGTCTTTCTGCTTCCCTGTGTAACATCTATCTCACCCCATTATGGAAATTGCTGGGCTTGGCATAAATTGCAAACTGTATGCCAATGACATTCAGTTTTTTATTCCCATCATATCATCTTAGTCAACCATTTTTTAATTTGCTATTATTTGTTTATCAGCTATCAAGCGTTAGTTGTTCCACAACAAATTAGATTTAAAAATTAACTAAACAAAATTGATGATTTTATTAACTCCAACAAAGGCAATACAAAACCATGGTTCACTCCAGAATTAAAAACCAAGAAGCGTGAACTCAGAAAAATGGAACAGAATTGGCGCAAGAATCCTACGCCTTCAAACCTTTTGGTCTTTAAATCTCTCATGCACCAATACAGAATAATCATTCTGCAAGCAAAAAGAGACTTCTATTCTCAGAAAATTCACCATTTCATCTTTGACCCTAAAGCTCTCTTCTCCCTGGTATCATCCCTTACCAAACCACCGACATCAGAAATTCCAGATGACAAAGCATCTTACAAAGCCACTGAGCTTGCCACTTATTTCAAGAACAAGATAGCCAATTTAGTCGCCTCCTGCACAGATAAGAATGCTCCTACCCAACCACATCTAGTCTCCACCTCTCAGCCTCTCAGCCCCATTCCCACCCAACTACTCATTGACTTATCACCACAGACAGCAACCCTAGAGGATTTTGAATCCACTTCAGCCTTAGAAATAGAAATTCTATTAAAGAAACTAAAACCAGCCTCCCACCCACTTGACCTGATCCCTGCTAACCTATTGATAGCTTCTGCCAAAAACCTCGCCAAGCCTTTCGCTCAGATCATCAACGCCTCCCTATCCCAGGGTCACGTCCCAGACCCTCTCAAACTTGCCATCTTGAAACCTCTACTAAAAAAACCCAACCTCTCCACAGACAACCCAGCAAATTTTCGCCCTATTGCAAATCTTCCAATCATCGCCAAGGTCCTCGAAAGAATAGTTAACAAGCAGCTCTCCGAATTCCTGGATAACAACAACATCCTCTCCCCGGCGCAACTTGGTTTCCGCAAATCCCGAAATATGGAATCTCTCCTATTATCACTGTCGGACAACATCCTCATGAACCTTGAAAAAAAACAGCCCTGCCTGCTCATCCTCCTGGACTTAACTGCCGCATTCGAAACAGTTAACCACGAATGTGTCATAGATAGATTAACTGAGATCGGTATCAAAAACACAGCCTTAAATTGGTTTAAATCCTTCCTCCAAAACAGGTTTTACAAAGTCAAGATCAACAGCAAAGAATCGGCTCCATTCAGTTCCACCCTCGGAGTCCCTCAAGGCTCTTCATTATCACCTACATTATTCAACATCTATCTACTCCCGCTTTGCAAACTCCTATCTGAGCTTAAGTTAACACATTATGTGTATGCAGACGACGTCCAAATCCTCTTACCGGTAACCGACTCCCTGGACAACACTCTACGCCGTTGGAATTCCTGCCTCTGCTCCATTAATAACCTCCTTTCAAATCTCAACTTGATACTCAACACCGACAAGAGAGAGTTCCTCCTAATCACACAGGATGGTAATTTATCTCTAAACAGGTCTCTCCTTACAGCGCTCCCAACCACCTCTACCAGGGTCAGAAACCTTGGTGTAGTCATGGACAACCAACTGAGCTTCACAGGTTTCATAAATAACACGGTAAATGAGTGCTACTTCAAACTCCAAGTTTTAAAAAGATTAAGACCCCTCCTTCATTTTCACGATTTCAGGTCAGTCTTACAAGCTATCATTTTCTCAAAAATCGATTATTGCAATGCACTTCTACACGGCCTGCCAGACAACTCTATTAAGCCCCTCCAGTTGCTTCAAAATGCAACTGCAAGGATTCTCACAAAGACAAACAAAAGGGACCATATAACACCGATCCTAAAGAAGCTTCATTGGCTCCCAGTCAAATTTAGGATCCTCTACAAGCTTTTATCAATCACCCAAAAAGCCATTTTTAACATCTCCGCTGGACCTCTCGACCCCCCCTGCAACTTCATACCTCAGCCCGACCTCTGAGATTAGCGCAGAGAGGCACTCTTCAAGCACCTATAATCAAAACCTCTTTAAGTAAAAGAGCTCTTTCCTCCGCAGGACCCAAACAGTGGAATTTGCTCCCACCGGACCTTAGGCTGGTACAATGCCTGATTACTTTCAAGAAGAGACTTAAGACCCTTCTGTTCAGACAAGCTTTCCCATAAGCTACGTGTCCCCACTACAATCGCCATGGACCATCTCTTCCCCAGCTTTTCCTCCTAAGTATATTTTTTCCTAAGCATATTTTGTCACCGCCTAGGCTTTCAATTCATGCATTTGTCTTCCAATAAAGCTGCAGTAACCTCCTTCCCTCACCCCCCCCCCCCCCTCCACCATTCAACCTCCCTATCCCAGTTGGCCCACTACCCCAATAATCCAGATTTACTAGTTTGTTACTTTGTTTTTTTCCCCTTGCTTAAGTTATCCAAGTTTATTTCCTCCTTGTTTCATTGTAAGACAATTATTTGTTACTGTCTATTTTATGGTTGAAATGTAAACCGTAGTGATAAGTAACTCTGTTATTTGAACTTCGGTATAGAAAAGTTATAAATAAATAAATACATTTTTTATAGGTATCCATCTTCTGACAGTCCATTATTTGTAATACTGGATCTGGTGCTTAGTGGATAATCATTAAGGATACAGTGATCACCGGATGGTGTGGTTCAGTATTCTTGCACAAAATATGATGGGTCATTCAACGGTGACAGGTCTAAACGTCAGGAAAACTAACTTTCTTTAAAAAGGGGAGTACTTCAAGGAGTTGTTAAATGGATGAGAAACTCTAGGAGAAGTATAGTAAAATAAATAAAGGAAAGAAGAAAAAGAGGCAGCTATGGATTTCTAAAGAAGCAGCTGAAAAGTTAAGGGAGCAAAGATTAATGTTCATAACATACAAGAGATTACAGAGAGAGGAAGACAGGAGACAATATTTGGAAAAATTAAGAGGAGATTAGAAAGTGGTCAGGAATGCAAATATTCAAATTGAAGCAAAATAGCAAATAGAGTAAAATGGGGGGATAAGACTTTTTAGATATATTAGTAATAAAAGGAAGTACAATAGTAGCATTGTGAGATTCAGAGGTGAAGGGGAGGAATATATAGAGGTTGATGAGGAAAAAGTAAAATTTCATAACAAATATTTCTGTTTGGTGTTCACTGAGGAATGGCTTGGATCAGGACCACATGAAATGATCACTAATATTGGAAGTGTGGTAAACCTCAATCGATTTTTGGAACAGTGTGTTCATGAGGAGCTAACTAAATTTAAAGTAGATAAATGATCGGGCCAGATGGAATATATCTGAGAGTACTAAGGGAATTAGATGTCCTGGCATGTACGATGGCTGATCTTTTCAAAGCTTCATTAGAGTTGGGAGTACTTCTGGAGGACTGGAGAAAGGTGGATGTGGTTACATTGAAGTAAGGAGGAGACTGGGAACTACAGGCCAGTTAGTCTAACCACTGGTGAGCAAATAAATGGAAACATTGCTAAAAAAGAGGATAGTACAGTTTTTGGAATCCAATGGATTGCAAAATCTGAGGCAGCATGGATTTACCAAAGATAAATCTGGTCAGCCAAATCTGATCAATTTCTTTCATTGGGTGACCAGAGAGTTAGGATTTCAGTGAGGCCTCTGCATAAGGAACTTATAAATAAATTTAATGTCCTTCGTATGGGACCTAAAGTGACTGACTGGATTAGAAACTGGCTGCGTGCGAGGCAACACAGGGGAGCGGTAAATGGAGTTTTCTCTGAGGAGGGGGAGTGTTACTAGCAGTGTGCTAAGGCATCAGTCCATGCACCAGTTCTTTCCAACACATTTGTGAGCGACATAATATAAGGATTGTTGGGAAAGGTTTTTCTTTTTGCTGACGATACTGAAATCTGCAACAAGGTCGACAGCCAGGAAGGTATGGAAAACATGAGGAGGGATCTAGCGAAGCTTGAGGAATAGTCTAGAGTCTTGCAGCTAAGATTTAATAAAAAATGCAGAGTAATGTATTGAAACTGCAAAAACCCAAGGAAAGATACAATATTGGAGGTGAAATTCTTCTAAGCATGAAAGAAGAATGGAATCTGGGGATGATTTTATCTTTAGGTGACCAAATAGGTAGATAAAATTGGCAAAAACCAGAAAGATGCTTGGCTGCCCAGGAATAAGAATGGTCAGCAGAAAAAGGGAGGTTATATTGCCTCTCTGTAATTCCTTGGGAGACATCAATTGGAATACTATGTACAATTCTGGAGAGCGCACGTTCAAAAGGATATAAACCTAATGGAATCAGTCCAGAGGATGGCAACTAAAATGGTCAGAAGTCCTCATTCTAAAGCATATGAGGATAAACTTAAAGATCTAACATGTACACCTTAGAGGACAGGCGAGATAGGGAAGATATGAAAAAGATTTAAATATCTCAAAGGTTTCTATGCACAGGAGGCAAACCTCTTCAACTAAAAGGAGGTTCTAGAAAAAGGGGTCATAAGATGAGGGTGAAAATGGGGTAGACTCACGAGTATTCTTAGGACATATTTCTTTACAGAGAGGGTAGTGGGTGCATGGAATGGCGTCCCAGTGGATAAGGTGAAGACAAAAACAATATGTGAACTCAAGAAAGCATGGGATAAATACAGGGAATCATTAGGGGAGTGATGGGAATTATAAAGCTAAATTAACTGGGCAGATGGGTAGACTAGCGACCATACTGTCTTTTCCTGCATTCATATTTCTATATTTTCAAGCTCTTGTTTTACCATTATAGGATTATCATAATTTATTGTGTATCAGTCCTTCAGCTAGTTCACTCAGAGTTTTACAAATTGTCCAAAATTCTGCTGCTTTTATTTTAACAAGTACATATATACGTGAACATATCACTAAGGTACTTTGCTCCCTACACTTGCTCACTATTCAATGGAAGGTAAAGTATAATACTGCTTTGTCATTTATAATCTTATGTATAGCACTTCCTCCATATGGATTAGAGCACTTTTGTATATCTATAAGCCATTGCGAATACTCAGATCAACAAATCATGGTTCATTAAACACTAACTCCCTGAAATCAATGCACCTTATGGAAACTTGTGAAAGTGTGTTCTCAATCACCAGGCCATTTTTGTGGAACTTCTTCCTTGAGCATTTACAGTTCACAACTGATATTTCGGTTTTCAAAAAAACTCTTAAGATGTCCTTTTTAGGGATGTCTTCAGTCCCGAAATTTGATTCCAGTCAATATAAATCCTTACCTCGATGCTCCAGCTCTTGATAATATCCCAATGTTTTGTTCTGGTTGGTCAGTGCTGAAAATGCAGTTTTTTGTTTTGTTTTTTGTTTTACTGATTTTATTTCATTGTGGTTTGTTTTCTGTTGAAGAGTTTTATGAGTTACATTGTACCTTGCCGCAAACTTGGAAAAGTCCAGATAATAAATCTTTTAAATAAAAAAATAAAATTATTTATTTATTTATTTATAACTTTATAACTTTATTTATTTATAACTTTTATATACCGGCATTCGTAAAAAAAAAAAAAAAAACATCATGTCGGTTTACAGACAACTGAGAAAGGAAATTACAATGATAGATGGAGGAAGGATAGGAAGTTAAAAGGTGACAACTTTACTGTAGAGCCAACGGGCGCCACAGTTATTAAATGAGATTACATGTGGTTAACCAGGTTGGACATAAATTAATTATATACAAGAGGCGACAGAGTGGGGGGGTAGCGCGGGGTGGGGGATGAAGCGCATAGGGGAGGCGGGGTGGGGTAGGAACTGTACAAGGGGGCAGGTGGTGGCGATGGGAAGGAGAGGTGGTGACTGAATATCAGGAAGCCATAAAATGGATGGGGTGGTGAGGGAGGGAGGGTGTGTAGGGGGGCGGGGGGACACTGTACTAGGGAGAGGGAAATAATGAGTGTTGAGGAGAAGTCAAATGCTAGGGTTGAGAGGCGTTGGGATAGGCCTGTTTAAATAACCAGGTCTTGATTCCTTTTTTGAATTGATTAAGTGAAGGTTCTAGTCGGAGCTCGGTGGGGAGGGAGTTCCAAAGGGTGGGGCCGGCGATGGAGAAGGCTCTCGCTCTGGTGTTTGTGAGGTGAGCAATTTTGAGTGAAGGGGTGTGGAGGGTGCCCGCAAGGGAGTTTCTGGTTTGCATCCTCCTTATTCACTGATGACACAGAGAGGTGGTTCTCCCATATTCTCATACTGGATTCCTGCACTGCCACATATTGCTTTGGTGAGTCCCTAGGACGCTTCCTCATTCTGTATATCAAAGGGAATAGTTTCTGCCATTCTTTTTATAAAATTGGAAAAAGAAAGGTGCTCCTAAAGAGACTTTCTTTTTTCCTTGGAGGAAAGGGTCCGAGAGAAAATCTGCTTATGCCTCCTGGTCAGAGTAGTTTTCAGATCCCCCAGGTGTATCTCTAGGAATACACAGATTCAAATCACAGCTTAGAAGTTTAATCTCGGTTTGCATTTGGATAGAAGACAAGTACTCAGTGAGGGTATTCCTTGTATGTTGGTCTCTAGACCTCACTGAACTTCTGTGCTTTGGGGAAGCTTCTTCGATCTTCCTCCTGTTATACACTGGAAATTGATGCCAGTACCGTGGTATGATGCTGATGCTTCTCCAGGAACTGGCATTAGGGCCGTTTCATCAGATGCTACGAGAGTTTCAAGAAGTAGCTGACCTCCATTTGCAACTGGGAATGCACCAGTGCAGGCAGCTCTGCAATCAAATGCTGCCTATATCTTCTTTTTCAACTCCTTTTCAAAAACTGCTGATGCAAATGCAGCTTGGGCAGCAGAAGGAGTAGTCACATTTTCCTGGTCAATTGTGGAAGATTATTGTCTGGCATCCAGGTCCTTGGAGGCTTTTGCTATTTCTGAGATGGATATGAGAGTGAGCTTCTCTCTCTGTGGGAATGCCTTGAGGGATATAGGGGCCACAGTCAGAATCTCCCTTCTGGCATTGTGCACCAACTGAGATGATGCCAAAGCTTCTTAGCTTTTGCCTAATCCTTGGCACTGATATTTCTTGATCCTGAAACTGATGAAACGGAATCCTTCATTTTCATCAGATAGAGGAGCTAAATGATGATCTCTGTGGGTGCTTGAAGTCATGGGTGATTGATGCTTCGTCCATGTTGATGTTCTGAATAGCTCCTAGGCCCCTCAATTCCAATGCTTCTGAGCCAATGGCCCAAACTAATTTTTCCTAAAGAGCTTCTCTATGATGTTCTTTAAGAGTCAACTCCCTGCATGTGAACATTTCTTAACCTCATAGTTTTCTCCCAGGCAGAGCACATATCTATCATGGCAATCAATGAAAAACATAAGATGTCTGCACTTGAGGGTACTTTTTGAAGCTACTGGCTCTCTTTTCATTTTCAGGCATCAGACAAAATATTAACGAGGCAAAATCAAGCAACTGATACCGCTTGATGTACTGATGCACACAACAGATGATGAAAAACAAAGAAAAATTGTAATTGATCAAGGAAGCCCTAATAATTGAAGCTAATGAGGGTGAGAGAAGACAAACCAAGAGGTCCTTGGACAAAAACACAAGAAAAGAAAATTACTCATTGAGAGAGAAAGAGACCATAAGTGTTAGGTTCCATGGAAAAACCAGCACTGAGGAGGCCCAGCGTGACTTCTGTGACATGGGAAAGTAAGCACATGCTCAACAGAGCATGACAAAAGCTTCTAAAAACTTTGAAGTATACTTCACCAGATGAGCTCCATCATATAATGTCACTTTCCTGTGAGGATTACTACATCCTGATTGCCCTCGGAGAAAAGCATGTGTCTTATGGAAATTCACATATAATTCTATCCATATATAAGAAGGTCTGTTTTCAGACAGGTGATTTACACAGGCATAATGCTTTTTACCTGTGAAAATCCCTTTGAAAATTGCCCTCATTGAAGGAAATCGTATAACTCCCTGCATAGTGAGGATTTTCAAAGTGAATTTCTTTAAAAATCCTTTCTTAATTGTCGACACACAAAGTTATGCCCTTCTTAAAGCAAGAGCAATTTGTGTATGGTAAATTCTGTACATTATTTATTTATTGGTTTTTATATACCACCGCTCAGAGATATCACGTCGGTGTACAGAGAAAGCAAAATTGCTTACCTTGTAATAGGTGTTATCCCAGGACAGCAGGATGTAGTCCTCACATATACACCTTATTTTAATCATGGGGATCCTGATGGATTTCTAATCTTTTAAGATTATTTGAGTACCTCACCATCCTCACGATCCCCATGATTAAAATAAGGTGTATGTGATACATCCAGCATTGAAGAAAACAGCCGTGGGAGACGGCGTTTGGTGGAACTTTAAAATTTAAGTATGTTTGGATGTCACTGACGGATAAAGCTGTCTTATCAAGGTGAAGATTTAAAGGGCACAATTGCCCACGGTTCATATATGGTGATTTATGAGGCTGTTCGCGTCAGAGCATATAAGAAGGATACAGAATTGAAGTAACATAATAACACAATCGTGAGAGGGGAGAGGTAATCTTATGTTGATGCCTGGTCTTTATGAATTAATCCCCTGAAGAAGTCTGGCTGGCAAAACAAGGCCCTTGTTGGGACACAAGAAAAACACACAAGTGTGACACACCGCTGAGAGGATTTGAGAATAATCCATTTGAATATTTAGAAAGAGTTATTTGAGACTAAGTTTAAAGACCTAGTCTCTAATTAATAATTACATATCAATGTTATAATAATGATATATAACATATAGGTTTAAAAACAAAGTGGTGTTTTTCACTTAAGAAGACCAACAGTAATATTGAAAAACTCATTCTCTGGTGTTATTTGGGCAATTGAGGGACAGATTGAGATTAGAGGCAGTATGAAGTTGAGGGTAAATATGAGATGGGCTTAAGATTGTATGATTGTGAATATTGCTATTAAGGTTCAATTTAATATATAAAAAATATTTTTTATTGTTAGAATGTTTTATATAAAAAATAGCAAAATTGATATTAAGTATATTTTTCAATAAAGCATAATTATTTTAATGAAATCACGGAGTTTTTTGAGATTAATTATATGAGAAATAATAGTGCTTTTTTCCCCCAAACTTTTGTTGGGGTTTTTTTGCATATATTATATGGTAATCACTAATAATAATACACAATACGTTGCCTTATTTTTTTGATTTATATATATATATATATATATATATATATACGATCTGGAAAGGAATACGACGAGTGAGGTTATCAAATTTGCGGATGATACAAAATTATTCAGAGTAATTAAATCACATTCAGACTGTGATACATTACAGGAGGACCTTGCAAGACTGGAAGATTGGGCATCCAAATGGCAGATGAAATTTAATGTGGACAAGTGCAAGGTGTTGCATATAGGGAAAAATAACCCTTGCTGTAGTTTCACGATGTTAGGTTCCATATTAGGAGCTACCACCCAGGAAAAAGATCTAGGCATCACAGTGGATTATAGTTTAAAATCGTCGGCTCAGTGTGCTGCAGCAGTCAAAAAAGCAAACAGAATGTTAGGAATTATTAGGAAGGGAATGGTTAATTAAACAGAAAATGTCATAATGCCTCTATATCGCTCCATGGTGAGACCGCACCTTGAATATTGTGTATAATTCTGGTCGCCGCATTTCAAAAAAGATATAGTTGCGATGGAGAAGGTACAGAGAAGGGCAACCAAAATGATAAAGGGGATGGAACAGCTCCCCTATGAGGAAAGGCTGAAGAGGTTAGGGCTGTTCAGCTTGGAGAAGAGACGGCTGAGGAGGGATATGATAGAGGTCTTTAAGCTCATGAGAGGTCTTGATCGAGTAGATGTGAATCGGTTATTTACTCTTTCGAATAATAGAAGGACTAGGGGGCATTCCATGAAGTTAGCAAGTAGCACATTTAAGACTAATCAGAGAAAATTCTTTTTCACTCAACGCACAATAAAGCTCGGGAATTTGTTGCCAGAGGATGTGGTTAGTGTAATTAGTGTAGCTGGGTTCAAAAAAGGTTTGGATAAGATCTTGGAGGAGAAGTCCATTAACTGCTATTAATCAAGTTGACTTAGGGAATAGCCACTGCTATTAATTGCATCAGTAGCATGGGATCTTCTTAGTGTTTAGGTAATTGCCAAGTTCTTGTGGCTTGGTTTGGCCTCTGTTGGAAACAGGATGCTGGGCTTGATAGTCCCTTGCTCTGACCCAGCATGGCAATTTCTTATGTTACAACAGATTCTAGAACTTTGGCTATTGATGGGAGGGTAGCAATTGGACGGAAGTTTGAGATGTCTGATGGGTCTTGACTTTTCTTTTTTGGGATAGGTAGGATAGATGATTTTTTCAAGGAAGATGGGAAAATGCCTTGGGTAAGGGAGGCGTTGACTATGTCTGATATGAAGGAGGCAATGTGTTCTTTAATACTCTTCAACAAGTAGCCAGGGCAAGGATTAAAAAGGCTGTTGGATGCTTTAGATTTTGTTAAGATACGAATTATAGTGTAGGACTTGTCGTGATAAATCCAGATAGGGAGCTGGATACTTGGGGTAGAGAGGATACAGGAAGTGGGAGCGAAAAAAAATTGGCAGAGATATTTTCTACTTTTCTTTGAAGGGTGATGCTATTTTATTGCAGAAGTCGTTGGTAGAGGGTTAGATTGAGTTTTGAGCTATGGATGTTATGGATTTTACAATGCTAAACAGGTGTGAGGATTGCCATTTACTTTATGGATTTTGGATACATAAAACATTTTCTTGGCACGTACAATTTCTTTTTTATAGAGATGGAGACAGCTGTTATAGGCTTGGTTGCATGTGATTAGTGGGTTTTTACGCTAACGGCATTCTAGATTACGCAGTTTTCGTTTCAGAAGACGTAAGGAGTCGGAGAACCAAAGAGAACTTGTTTTGGGAGGTTTTTTGCGGAGGAATATAGGGGTCAAAGTGTTCATACTGGAGCAGATTTTAAAAGTCCTGCACGTGTAAATCTGGATGGAAAATTGGGCATCGAAATGGCAGATGAAATTTAATGTGGTTAAGTGCAAGGTGAATCATATAGGGAAAAATAACCCATGCTATAGTTACACAATGTTAGGTTCCATATTAGGTGCTACCACCCAAGAAAGAGATCTAGGCGTCATAGTGGATAACACATTGAAATTGTCGGTTCAGTGTGCTGCGGCAGTCAGAAAAGCAAACAGAATGTTGGGAATTATTAGAAAGGGAATGGTGAATAAAATGTGCCTCTATAATCGCTCCATGGTGAGACCGCATCTTGAATACTGTGTACAATTCTGGTCGCCGCATCTCAAAAACGATATAATTGCAATGGAGAAGGTACAGAGAAGGTCAACCAAAATGATAAGGGGAATGGAACAGCTCCCCTATGAGGAAAGACTAAAGAGGTTAGGACTTTTCAGCTTGGAGAAGAGACGGTTGAGGGGGGATATGATAGAGGTGCTTAAAATCATGAGAGGTCTAGAACGGGTAGATGTGAATCGGTTATTTACTCTTTCAGATAATAGAAAGACTAGGGGGCACTCCATGAAGTTAGCATGTGGCACATTCAAAACTAATCGGAGAAAGTAATTTTTCACTCAACACCCAATTATACTCTGGAATTTCTAGCCAGAGGATGTGGTTAGTGCAGTTAGTATAGCTGTGTTTAAAAAAGGATTGGATAAGTTCTTGGAGGAGAAGTCCATTACCTGCTATTAATTAAGTTGACTTAGAAAATAGCCACTGCTATTACCAGCATCAGTAACATTGGATAGACTTAGTTTTTGGGTACTTGCCAGGTTCTTGTGACCTGGATTGGCCACTGTTGGAAATAGGATGCAGGGCTTGATGGACCCTTGGTCTGACCCAGTATGGCATGTTCTTATGTTCTTAAGAGTGGTTCCTTAGTGTGAGCCTGCTGAGTGGAACAACTCTCCCGGGTCTGCTCTTGGAGTCGTCAATCAATCTTCCCTGAGAGATCGATAAGTCCTTCAAGGGAGGTAGGATGTTTTCGGGCTGCGAGTTCGTCCTTAATTCGAGGTGCGAGCCTAACCAGGAAAATGGCATGTAAGCTGCCCCCCTGCCAGTTTAATTCCATGGCCAGGGTATGGAATTCGATAGCGTAATCATTTAAGGAGCAGGACCCTTGTCGCAAGTGAAGGAGAAAGGTACCCATTGCAGGAAGTCTACCTGGTTCTTCAAAAACCTGTTTAAAAGCGGAGACAAACTGAGGAAGATTCAAGAGCAAGGGGTTGGAGCTCCCACAAGGGGGAGGCCCAAGGGAATGCCTTGCCATCCAATAGGGATAGAATGTAGGTCGCCTTGACCAAGTCATTCGGAAAGAGCGCTGACTGAAGGGTAAAATGCATGTGGCATTGGTTCAAGAATCCGACACTGCTTCAGGTATCCCGTGTAACGAGGCAGTGCTGGCAAGGGAATGACCGTCCGACTGGGATCAGAAGGTGGTACAGAGGCTGCTGGAGATGGTGATGTGGCGTTGAACTGGGACAGTGAGTCTTGACGAGCAGCAAGACGATTTACATTCGCTACCAACAATCCCAAGGTTGACTGTAGGTTCTGGATCTTCAACATAAGGCCAGGAACAGACTTCAGTGCAGCCAAGTCCACCAGTTGCGATTCTAGTCAGGCATTTAAGCGCTCTATGGAAGTAGCCAACGCTTCCAGAAATCACTGCTGCTCCTGGAACTTCTGGGCCAGGCCCGGAATGATCTGGAGAGCGGACAAGTCTACCAGGTCCATAGCCTTGGCAATCTGTTAGGATTCTGGGGTTTCGTGGACCCTTGGACGGAAGCAGAATTAATGCCACTTGAGAGTTGAGCCCCGCAGGTCCCCACCGACAGCAGGCGGAGCTGGCTGATTGACAGAGGCCGGCTGGAGCTTCGCCACTACCCGCCCTCGTCCCCCACGGGTTGAGCCCTTGAGTCCCGGGGCTGGCTAGATTTAGGTGGCCTCTGTCCGAAGTCTTCAGAGGATAAACGAGAGTGTCAGCCAAAAGCCTGCAGCGTGGTCAGAAGAAGCAATGGTTGAAGGCAGGAGACAATCTGAGGTGTGGTCAGGCGTGGCTATGGTTGAAGGCAGAAGACGAGCTGTAGCATGGTCAGGCGTAGCAATGGTCGAAGGCAGGAGGCGAGCTGTAGTGTAGTCAGCATAACAATGGTCCAAGGCAGGCTGCGAGCTGTAGCGTGGTCAGGCGTAGCAATGGCTGAAGGCAGGAAGCGAGTTGTAGCATGGTCAGATGTAGCAATGGTCAAAGGCAGGCGAGACAGGACAAAAGAGATCAGCAGTAGCAATTAACACACAATGAGAGGGGATCAGTTGCCAAGGCGAGTCCTGACACTCAGGACTCATCTAATATAGCCCTGCAGAGATGACGTCATGGAGGGGGACCAGGAGCCATAGCGCGCCGCGGGCCATTTACGCTAAGAAGGGCAGAGAGGTGCGCGCGCCTAGGGGACCAAGTACAGAAAGCCGGCGGCAGCAGCATCTCCGCAGTGAGCAGAAGCCTCCCGGCAGCAGAAAGGGCCACAAGAGGAGAGACAGCGCCGGGAGCATTCCTCCTGCCCTGCTGCGATGGCAAGAGAGGTGAGGCAGGCCAGTCGCGATCTCCGCGGCCAGCCGACATAACAGCTTGACCCCTGCTTTGTCTGACTACACCTCTGATTGATATCTGGTTGACCCCTGCTTCATCTGACTACACATCTGATTGATATCTGGCTTCACCCCTGCTTCGTCTGACTATGTTCTTGCTTGATTCCTGGATTTGACCTTTGCCTTGCCTGACCATCCTCCACTTGACTCCGGTTCTGACCCATGCCTGTCTGCCACACCTCCTTGCTTGCCACCTGCCCTGATCCCAGTCTGCTCTACCATGCCTCTGCTGAATCTACTCTGGACTTGGCCTTTCAGGCTCTGGCATGTTCTCTCTCGGGCACCCCCTGTCTACTCTGAGTTTCTTGGCGCCCAGGTTTCCTGGTCTCAGCATCATCTGGACTTGTTCTCTGATCTCAGTCACCGTTGCTGGTCCCTGGTTGATTCACACCTCGCTCCCCGGAAGACCTCGGACGGAGGCCCACCTAAGACCAGCCGGTCTCAGTACCCAAGGGCTCAGCTTGCGGCGAACGAGGGCTGGTATTGGCAAAGCTCCAGCTGGCCTACATCAATCAGCCAGCTCCGCCTACCGACACTGGGGACTCATTGGGCTTGCCCTGCAGATAGCGTCAACGCCATCTCGGCCTAAAGGTCCACCTTCCGGTGCAACAGGTTGCCAAGGCCATGGATTTGGTAGAGCCGTCCACCCTCCGGGCAATTCCAGGTCTGGCTTCCAAAGTGCAAGAGCAACAGCGGTTCCTCGAGGCTTTGGCCTCCTCCATCGAGCATCTTCACGCCCAGCTTGAGGCCCAAACGGGCCTTCCAGTTCCGGCACCTTTTCCAGCCAGCCATTGGCTATCACCTTCGCCTTCTAGGGCTTTGTTGGCCCTTCCTGCTCCACCCCGTTTCAATGGGGATTCCAAGCTCTGCAGAGGGTTTATTAACCAATGCTACATGCAATTTGCTCTGCAGCCCTCTATCTTCCAAGATGAACTCACGAAGGTTACCTTTATCTTGTCTCGACTAGAGGGTAAGGCATTGGCATGGGCTTCCCCACTGTGGGAGCGCTCGGATTCCCTCTTGCAAGAGCTGTCTTGCTTTGTGGCTGTCTTCCGTTTGGACCTTTGATCCTGGACGGCAGGCTGTGGCAAGCACAAACCTTCTTCACCTATGCCAAGGTCAACGGGCCCGGTACAGTTATACCATTGAATTCCGAACTCAAGCTACAGAACTGTCCTGGCAAGAAGATTGCCTTAGAGCTATTACCTGACTGGACTATCCTCTCAACTCAAAGATGAGCTAATGGCCCACGAGCTACTATCCTCCCTTGAGGACCTCACTGACTTGGAAGGCCACATCGACCATCGCCTCCAAGAGCGCAACCGCGAGGTTCGGACACCCAGACGACCCATCCTGGAGCATTCCCTCTCATCACCTACTACAGGCTCTGCCTCCTGCGGTCCATCTACTTCAAAAGCGGAAGAGCCCATGCAGTTGGGTCGCGGGCGCTTGTTCCCAGAGGAGCGCCTCCAGCGGAGGCAGTCAGGCCTATGCCTCTACTGAGGAGCATCCGGTCATCGTCTCCAGTCTTGTCCAGTCCATCCAGGAAACTTCCAGGCCTAAGTTCAGTAGGGGTCCTGAGCTTGGGCGCTACTTCTCCAGCCCCTCAACTATCGTTACCACTTACTTTAACCTGGGACTCTCATTCCTTCCCCATTCTTGCTCTGATAGATTCTGGAGTAGGAGGGAACTTCACTCTCAAGGACTAAGTGCAACTCCTGGGTACATCTACCTGTCCTTTGGAAATTTCTCTCTGCATTGCTTCCATCTACGGTGAGCCGTTGCCCAGCCAGATTTCATTGGTGACAGAGCCAGTTTACCTTCTTGCCAGTTCTCTCCATGAATAAGAGGTGGAACTCCTCGTCTTAGAAAAATCAATTCATCCGGTGGTTCTAGGATTACCTTGGCTCCAGCGTCACTCCCCCCAGTTTGACTGGGGAACCCTTCAGCTCACCGAGTGGAGCCCAGTTTGTCATCAGACCTGTTTGAAAAAGGTGACACCACCTCCTACAGTTCCTTTGGCGACTACTTCTTCCAGCATTCTGGCTCTTTATGTGGACTTCGAAGATGTCTTTTCGAAGCAAAAGGCTGACATCCTTCCGCCTCTCTGGATGTTCGACTGTCCTATCCAACTTTTACCAGGTATCACACCTCCTCGAGGCTGAATCTATCCCTTATTGCAGCCCAAGACCTGTGCCATGTCAGAATATATTTGAGAGAATCTGGCTAAAGGGTTCATCCGACTCTCAACTTCCCCCGCCGGTGCAGATTTTTTCTGTTTCACAAAGAAGGATGGGTCCTTGAGGCCATGCATTGATTATCGCGGCCTGAATGCTATAACTCACAAAGACAAGTACCCGTTACCCTTGATCACTGAGTTGTTTGACTAACTGCAAGGAGCGTCCATTTTTACGAAGCTGGACTTATGAGGGGCTTATAACCTGGTACGTATAGCCCTGAGGACATTTATTTATTTATTTATTTCAAAGATTTTATATACCGACAACCGTTTGCACATCGTATCGGTTTACAGATAACTTAGAACAATAAGTATAAAATAGGCATGGCCTTTACAAAGAACAATCAACATCTGGAAAACGGCTTTTAATACCAGGGATGGACATTACGAATACCTGGTAATGCTCTTTGGCCTATATAATGCCTCTGCTGTATTCCAGCGAATGATCAATGAAATATTCCGAGACCTCCTGTACGTCAAAGTTGTTGCATACCTCGATGACATCCTTATTTTCTCCAAGGACTTATCTTCCCACCATGCTAACGTTCAACATGGTCCTCCAGCGTCTTCATGAGAACCATCTATTTGCCAAACTGGACAAGTGTCTCTTTGTGCAATCTAGACAAGTGTCTCTTTCTGCAATCATTTCAAAGCAAGGATTCTCCATGGATCCAAGGAAGCTCAAGGGAATACAAGAATGGACTCAGCCAGTGGGCCTTCGGGCACTCCAGCGATTTCTAGGATTTACGAATTATTATCGCCATTTCATTGCCAATTACGCCACGCTGGCAGCACCCCTTATGTCCATGACCCGTAAAGGCAGCGATACCCGGAATTGGTCTCCTGAAGCCCTCGCCGCCTTCCAACAACTCAAAGATGCCTTCCTTGCTGGTCCCTATTTGTGACATCCAGACCCAAATCGCCCCTTCATAGTCAAAGTGGATGCCTCCGCTATAGGGGTTGGGGCGGTTCTAAGCCAGTACTCAATGCAGGGAACTTTAACTCCATGTTCCTTTTTCTCCCACAAGTTCTCCCCTGCAGAGCAGAACTATAGTACTGGTGACAGAGAACTACTTGCGGTCAAGCTTGCTCTGGAAGAATAGTGCCCTTGGTTAGAGGGTGCCCAACATAAATTTACGATTTTCACAGACCATAAGAACCTGGAACACTTGATCCATGCCCAGCGTCTTAACGCTCGCCAGGCAAGCTGGGCATTATTCTTCTCCAGGTTTAATTTTGAACTCCGATACCACTCCGCAGAGAAGAATCTCCAGGCAGATGCCTTGTCTCACTCCTTTGAACCTGAAGACGTCCCTGAAGAACCCAGTCACATTATCGATCCTGCATGTATCTGTCTCTCAGCTACCTTTCCCATCCCAGCCGGGAAAATTATAGTTCCTCACCGGCATCGTGAAAGAGTCCTTTGTTGGGCACACGATTCAAAATTCGCTGGTCATCCGGGACATGCCCAAACACTCTCTTTCCTCCAGAGATTTTATTGGTGGCCTGCCATGGTCGCCGATACCCAAGCCTACATTGACTCCTGCAGTACGTATGCCCAGCAAAAACCCCCAGTGGATCGACCTTGGGGTCTTCTTCAACCGCTTCCTGCTCCGGAGGAGCCGTGGACGCATCTCTCCATGGACTTCGTCGTGGATTTACCTCCGTCTAAAGAAAACACAGTCATTTGGATTATTATTGATAGATTTTCTAAAATGGCCCATTTTGTTCCACTGCCTGGCTTTCCTTCAGCTCCAGAGTTAGCACACCTCTTCTTCCTCCACGTGTTTTGCCTGCATGGCCTACCCAAGGATATAACTTCGGACAGAGGACCCCAGTTCATCGCTCGCTACTGGCACGCACTGTGCAGTAAATTCAGCATCAACATCAGCCTCACTACTGCTTACCACCCACAGGACAATGGCCAAGCTGAGCAAATGACTCGCTCTCTAAAAGGGTTCCTGCATGCCTACATCAACGATCAGCAGGAAAATTGGGCGGAACTACTTCCATGGGTGGAGTTTTCCCACAACTCCCACATCTCTGCAGCTACTGGAGTGTCCCCGTTCACCATCGTTTATGGCAGGCAGCCTTGACTTCCACTACCGATTCCATTGACTTTGCCCTCGCCAGTCACTCAGGCCACTGCCGACGTCCTCAAGGCACTCTCGGTCCAAACAAACCAGCATTTGTGTCAGGCAGCACCTCGAGCCAAGACGTTTACAGATGCCCATCAACGTCCTGCTCCAGAATTTCAACCCAGCCAGAAGGTGTGGCTGAGTACACGATACATTCATCTTAAAGTGCCTTCCCAGAGATTTTCTCCAAGATACATCGGACCTTTCCCGGTTACTCGTCAGGTTGGACCAGTTACTTACCAGCTTCGCTTACCACCAACCCGTGGTATACATAATACCTTCCATGTGTCTTTATTGAAGCCTGTGGTTCTTTCATGGCCTTGCCAAAAGACGCTCGAGCCATCTCATCTGGTTGCTGAATCTGAAATCACTTGTAAGGTTAGTTTTTGGGTACTTGCCAGGTTCTTATGGCCTGGATTGGCCACTGTTGGAAACAGGATGCTGGGCTTGATGGACCCTTGGTCTGACCCAGTATGGCATGTTCTTATTTTCTTATGTCCAAGAAGTCCTCGATATCTGCCATATGATCTGCCGGTGAGAGTACCTCCTTTCTTGGGAGGAGTACGGCCCAGAAGAAAATTCTTGGGAGCCTGCGCATAACATCCTGGATTAAAGGCTACGCCTTCACTTTCATCATGCCCATCCGGGCAAACCCAAACCTCCAGGAGGGGGGCAAAAGGGGGGGGATACTGTTGCATGTGCCGGCTGCGGCAGGCCCGTGGCCGGGCCCACTTACCCCGTTTGCCTGCTCCAGTGTCTGGTTCCAGCTCCCTTGCGGCCGCTCCTGTTGCTCCCAGCTCCTCCGCGGATGTTCCAGCTCTGTGGCGGACCTCCCCATGTGGTCCGCGGGGAGACTCCGCCATCTCGCGCCATGTGTCTACTTAAGCGCGCACATGCACGCGCGCAACCAGGCTTCCTTTAAAGGGGCCACGGCGGGAAACCACCCGTGGCCCCAGATGACGTCACTGGGTCCTGGTATATAAGGCTGGGCCCAGCCCGTGTTTCCTTACCTTGGCAACAGGTCTCCATGTTTGTCGTGTGTTTAGTTGCTTGTTCCTGCGTTCCTGGTTTGTTCCTGCTTTGTCTGTGTTCCTGATTCTGATCCTGCTTTGTTCCTGGTACCTGTTCCTGAGTTCCATGTCTTCCTTGTTTGCCTACGCATCTGATGGATACCTGACTTGAACCCTGCTTCGTCTGACTACACCTCTGATTGATATCTGGCTTGACCCCTGCTTCGTCTGACTATGCCTCTGATTGATACCTGGCTTGACCCCTGCTTCATCTAACTATGCCTCTGATTGATACCTGGCTTGACCCCTACTTCGTCTGACTACGCATCTGAATGATACCTGGCTTGACCCCTA
The DNA here is from genome assembly GCF_901001135.1 of Rhinatrema bivittatum. NCBI lineage: Eukaryota > Metazoa > Chordata > Amphibia > Gymnophiona > Rhinatrematidae > Rhinatrema > Rhinatrema bivittatum. The sequence continues at coordinate 133,050,225 of NC_042616.1, read as the reverse complement.
CTTCATCTGACTATGTTCTTGCTTGATTTTTGGATTTGACCTTTGCCTTGCCTGACCATCCTCCACTTAACTCCGGTTCTGACCCAAGCCTGTCTTCCACGCCGCCTTGTTTGCCGCCTGCCCTGATCCCAGTCTGCTCTACCACACCTCTGCTGAATCTACTCTGGGCTTGGCCTTTCAGGCTCCGGCATGTTCTCTCTCGGGTGCCACCTATCTACTCCGAGTTCCCTGGACTCAGCATCGTCTGGACTTGTTCTCTGATCTCAGTCACCGCTGCTGGTCCCTGACTGATTCACACCTCGCTTCCCGGAAGACCTCGGACGGAGGCCCACCTAAGACCAGCCAGCCCCGGTACCCAGGGGCTAAACCTGCGGGGAACGAGGGCTGATATTGGTGAAGCTTCAGCCAGCCTCCATCAATCAGCCAGCTCCGCCTATCGACGGTAGGGACCCATAGGGCTTGCCCCGCAGGTAGCGTCAACCCCACCTCGGCCTAAGAGTCCACCTCCTAGTGCAACAGGAAGCTCCTCGGTTAAATAGGGTTTTCACAAGGCACCAGGCCTGCTTGTTAGAATGCAAGTTGCGGCAAACCCCAGAGATGGGGAAGAGGTCCTCCTCATGCCTCACCACCAGGGATGTAAGGCAGGCGATGTCCCTGGTGGTGCAGTTGAGCTGTCTGGAGGATGCCAGTATTGCTGCAATAATATTCCACTGAAGAACTGGAAGTTTTGCATCATGGAAGAATGAACATAGATGGTATGTGCAAATTTGCATGTAAACTACATGTAAATCGGAATAGTTGCACAGATTTTAGATCATGTATGTGCATTTACATGCATGATATAAAAAACATTTGCATAAGCACATGCTTATAGTTTCAAATGCAATTGTTTTAAAGTTATCCTCATAAAGAAGATTTTATCTGTTTTATCCATTGTGCCTTTTTCCCTCATCTAATCTTAAAAATGGAGAAGAGTCCAAATCTAAAGAAAAGGCTTCAGACTCCTCGGGGTCAGATCTCTTCCTCTTTTGAGATTTAAATACATCAGCAGATAAACTAGAAGGACTAGAGTCTGCAACCTCATTACCCTGTAGAGCATTAAAGGCTTGATACAAAAATATAAAAAATTCAGGAGAAAAAAACCACCATATTATTGCAAAAGGTTACCTGCTTCGAATCAGCACCAAAATCGAAGGCAGGAAGTAGCTTGGGAGGATCCTGACTCACCACAGACACTCCCCTCGACGATGCCAGTCCCGGCACGTCAATTAAGATGGCTGCCGTGTCTGAAGCAACCGTTGGAACGGCTACCATTGCCGGTTCCCCCGATAGCGAAGCAGCCTTAGATAAAGGCTTTTGCATCCCCGAATCAGTTACCTTCTTTGTAGAAACTGCAGAAATCAAATCAGAAGAATCAGCTTTACCACGGCATACAGAGCAAGCTGCCCCTTCAGTGGAGCTGTGTTTCGCACCGCAAACTCTGTAGCGTCGGGTTTTTTCAGCCATGCTGAAAAAAACAGTTATCAGCTTTCAATCATGCCAGGGCAGCAAGAAATACTCTGCAAAAGCAGGTAAACTCAAACTAAATCCCTGAAAGGAGAGATTTAGTGAGTAGATATTTAGATTTCCTCAATTTGCCACACAGTAAGGATTAAACAAGAAGTCTCAGGGCTCACGTCACTACAGAAGAGCAGTCCATAGGAGCATGCCACTAGCTGCAGCACTGACAACAGTAAAGGCTGAACAAAATAAAATAATAATAAATCTTAAAAACATAAGAGTTAACACTTCCAACTTCCATCCAATGGCTGGAGGCAGAGAACACTAGTTGAATGTGTTCCATACAGCACTTATGTTCTAGTGATGTCATTAGAAAAGAATTTTAGAGCTCTGTAATGGAAGGTAATGGAAGCTTCTTCAACACTATCACTCATCATCTAGATTTCAGCCTTCCTAAAATCCAGGACACTTGTAGCATCGTTTTGTTCAGGACTGAGTCTAATACTGAACCTCACAGTATAGTAATTACTAGACCCTAAATTTTCTCCAACCATGAATAGGGTTGTCAACTGGCTCCGGATTTTCAGGTTAGGTTGATCCAGTCCTGGTTTTACCCCATTGCATGTTGGGACTTATTCTGATTTCCCTATGGCATTCCTTAAGAAAATCAAGACTATAAGTACCTGCAGGCAGGGGAGTAAAACCAGGACCTGATTAACCTGTCCTGAAAATCTGAAGCCAGTTGGCAACCCTAACCATGAGGTCTGTGACACTGTCTTTATCAGTCAGTACTACACCTAGTAGAGCCTCTCCACAAATGGGCTCTTCAACTAGTTGCTTAAGGAATACCCCTCTAAGTTAATATAATGTATCACAAACAACTATGGAAAATACCATCTTACATAGTAACATAGTAAATGACAGAAAAAGATCAAAGTGTTCATTCAATCTGCCTAGTAAGCTTTATTTATTCTTATTCTGTTAATGCAGTAACTGCCATTCCAAGCAGGTTATCCTCATACTTTCTGTCAAGGGTAGTAACTGCCGCTTTATGCAGGTTACCCCAATATAGGTCACCCCTTATCTTCATTTCCATCTATTAGCCACTAGGGATCCTCTGAGTTTATCCCAAGCTTTTTTGAATTCCATTACAGTTCTCATCCACCACCCTTTCCGTGAAGAAATATTTCCTGACGTTGTTCCGGAGTCTATCCCATTGGAGTTTCATTTTATGACCCATGGTCTACAGTTTTCTTTCCATTGGAAAAGGCTTGATTCCTGTGCATCATTTATATCCTTCAAGTATTTAAATGTCTGTATCATAGCCCCTCTGTCTTTTCTTCATCTTCAGGGACTGATGGATATATATTCATCAGTCTCATGTCATACAGCTTTTGGTGCAGACTACCTACCATTTTGGTTGCCTTTCTTTGGACTACTTCAATCCTGTCTCTATCTTTCTGAAGATATTGTTTCCAGAACTGAACACAGTACTCCAGATGAGGAGTCATCAATGATCTGTACAGGGGAAAATATCACTTCCTTTTTCCTTCTGGTTATAGCTCTTTTGATGCAGTCCAGCATTCTTTTGGCCTTAGCCACCATCTTGTCACATTGCTTTGCTGCTTTCAGATCATTTGACACTATCAATCAGAGGTCTCTTTCCCAGTCCGTGCACATCAGTCTCTCACCCCCCATCATGTATAGCTCCTCTGGATTTCTGCACCTCAGATGCATGACTACACTTCTTGGCAAGGAATTCCAGCTGCAAAACCTTTGACCATTCCTCAAACTTTCTTAGATCACTTTTCATTCTCTCCACTCGTTCAGGCGTGTCCATTCTGTTGCAGATCTTGGTGTCATCCTCAAAAAAAAAATTGTCTTTCTAGCCCTTCCGCTATGTCACTCACAATGATATTGAACAAAATCAGCCCCAGAACCGATCCTCAGAACAAGTTCCATTTACCATCACTCGCTATCTTCTGTCAGTCAACCAGTTTGCAATCCATTCTACCAATTTGGGACTCACTCCCAGGCTTCTCACTTTGTTCATGAGCTTTCTGTGTGGAACAGTATTGAAAGCTTTGCTGAAATCCAAATAAATCACATCAAGAGCTCTTCCTTGATCCAATTCTCTAGCTGCCCAATCAAAAAAATCAAATTCATTTGATATCATCTTCCTCTGATAAACGAATGTTGCCTTGGATCCTGTAACCCATTGAATTGTAGATAGTTGACTATTCTTTCCTTCAGCAGCATTTCCATTAATTTTCCCACCACCAAGGTAAGACTTACCAGCCTGTAGTTTCCAGCCTCCTTTCTGCTCCTACTTTTGTGATGCGGAACCAGCACCGCCCTTCTTCAATAATGTAGCACCACTCCTCTTTCTAAGGATTTATTGAACAAGTCTTTCAGTGGACCCACTAGAACCTCTCTTATCTCCCTTAGTATCTTGGCATGTATCTCATCATGCCCCATGTCCTTGTCTACTTTCAGTTTTGCTAATTCCACCCAAACGCTTTCTTTCATAAATAAGGTTGTATCTACTCCATTCCCATCTGTTACTCTTTCTACTATCAGAGGTCCTCCTTAAAGTCTCTTATGATCCCTGAGCAGAAGTATTACTTTTATATTTCTGCTTTTTCCTTATCTTTCACCACACAATGACCCTTGTCTCTTTTCAATATTACAATGTTACCTCTAGTCTTCGTTCTTTCTCTAATATCTGAAAAATCTTATCATTTCTTTACCTCTTTGGCAATCCTTTCTTCAACTCGAGCTTTCACCATCCTTATTTCTTTCCTCATCTCTTTCAGCTTCTCCAGATATTCTCCCCTCTGCAGCTCTTGTACAGTTACTTTGTCCATTTTGAATACTAATCTTTTTGCCTTTATTTCTTCAGCCACCTCTTTGGACAACCATTATCATTTTTCTTTAACTCTTACTTTTATTCACTTTTCTTACATAAATATTTGTTGCCTTGCTCCTCAAGTTCTTGAAATAGGACTCTGGATTCTAAAATCAATACTTACACTTTATCTGTGAGACTCTTGCTAAGTCCCCTTAACATCCTTGCGTCGTTTTATACTTAGTTAAAACTAGGCAATAAAAATGTCTTTTGTTCACTCTTCATTTACTTATCTGTAATACAGTATAAATAGAGACTTCGTTTCAGTTTTTATTTTATTTTTTCAGGGAAATTCTCAGTGTTTATTAAAACAAGAAAAAAAATGTATGTGGAAAAACTGACGAGTCATTTTTTCACATTGATTTCTCCCATTTTTTATTGTAATAAACACTGATAAATTCTCATAAAAAATAAAATAAAAAGTGAAAACGAAAGTCCATGAGCATAAAGTAAAATTGGCTACAAATTATCCATTAGGAGGAAAGCAATATGCATTTCACTTAAGTGCACATTTGGCTTCAATTTAGATGAAAGATACTATACAATTTCCTAGTATTATGTTGTGTTATATTTTTAATAAACTAAAAGAAAAATTTCAAGGGTGGTTTTATGATATTTTAAATATGTAATCAAAGCAATTTACTTGAAACAGGTATTCTCCAAGGACAGCAGCATGAATTAGTGATGTCATCTGACAGTGCCAGAAAAAAAGTTTCCAGATTATTCTAGAATTACATGGTCAGGCTTTGTCAGACATGCAAGAGGAATTCTCATGCTTACTTTGCCTGTGGAGCTCCCTCAATCTTATCTAAAAGCTTGGACAACCAACATAGTATAAGGTGGATTAGTCATTAGGGGCTGGGAATCCTTCTCAATAAATATTCCAGTGGCATATCTGTGATATTTTTGTAGCAGAAGAAATGCGCAAGAAAATATATCACAGAGATAAGTGGAAAAACATACGATATTGCCCCACTTTGCTCAGAACTGCCATCATGTCAAAGTATAATATGGCCAGAAATAGTCTCCCTCCCATAGTGAAAGAAGACCATCCCGGGGTCATGGAAGACCTCCATCTATCTGCTGCTGCCTGTTGAGGTAGCCTACAATTTAAAAGTTAAAACATTATCACAATGTCGTGCAGCAATGCCCTGCGCCATTCCAAACCCCTCACCATTACCACAAAATTAGCCTTGGCTAAACTCCCCTTTCCAACCCTCAGGCCTCCTGACCCTCTCCCTTCCAAAGTTTAAATCCCTGCTATCTAATGCAGACCTCCCTCCCAGACACTCTGAACCACCATATCTTTAAAGGACTCACTTGGTGGTCCAATGGCAAAGGCTGGTTGCTGCCATTTTGAAAGATGGCATCAATGGGACCGGAGCAAGAGGGCATTCTAGGCTGCAATTGGACCACGAGGAAGTCTTTCAGAGGTATGGGAGCTCCGTGGTGGAGAGTCCAAGGCTTCTGTTGGGGCTCCACCAGACACTAAGGATTTAAACTATGGAAGGGGGGGGCTGGAGGGTTGGAACAGGGGGATAACCAGGGAGAAAATCTTTGGCAAAGGAGAGGGGTTTGGGATGGGATGGGATGGGGCGAAGCATCACCACACAACACTGCAATGTTTTAGTTTGTTTACATTTTTAAACTTATAGACTGTATTCTCAAGCAGCAGAAGACTTCCATGAGTCCTATGGGGTCTTCTTACATTTTAGGAGGGGGATATTTTGGGCTGTGTGATCTTTAAAAGCAGCCCAAGAGCATTACGGCATATGTTAAAGCAGAGTTGCTTACCTGTAACACGTGTTCTCCTAGGATAGCAGGACGTTAATCCTCATACATGGTGACATCATCAGATGGAGCCCGGCATGAAAACTTATGTCAAAGTTTCTGAAACTTTGACAGTGCATACTGAGCATGCCCAGCATGCCCTATACCATGTGTCCATGTAGGGTCCCCCCCTCTTCAGTCTTGTAACATAGAATTATGATAAAAATTAAAACAAAAAATAGGAGAAACCAAACTCCGCAGCATGGTAGGCAGGTTTTGTGAGAACTAACATCATGCTGTCCTAGGAAAACACCTGTTACAGGTAAGCAACTTTGCTTTCTCCTAGGACAAGCAGGATGGTAGTCCTCACATATAGGTGAATCCCTAGCTACATGCCGCTCCCCAACAAGCACCAAACAGGTGCCAATAGGCACAACATCCACAGTATTGTTGGTAACAGAGGAGGAGTCAGCCTGAACCCAAACAATGGGCCCTAGGCAGAGAGAGTTAGTTCTATAGCTCAAAGAGATTCCGAAAGACAGGCTTGTCGAACCTAATGTCACATCGTCCATCCCTATCCAGACAGTAGTGAGATGCAAATGTATGGAGAAAACTCCATGTTGCAGCTCTGCAGATCTCCGCCATGGGAACTGCTCACAAGTGGGCCACCGACGTTGCCATGGCTCAGACAGAATGAGACTTGACATGACCTCCAAGATGCAGTCCCGCCTGGGAATAACAGAAGGAGATGAAAGCTGTTAGCTTATTGGATAGTGTCTGTTTGGCAAAGGCAACTCCCAACTTATTCCTGTCAAATGAAATTAAAAGTTGGATGGACTGTCTATGGGCTTCTGTCCACTCCAGATAGAAGGCTAAGACTCGCTTGCAGTCCCAACTGTACAGTGCTTGTTCACCTTGGTGCGAATGGGGCCTGGAAAAGAATGTTGGCAAGATGATTGACTGGTTAGATGGAAATCCATCACCAGCTTAGGGAGGAACTTAGCGTGTGCACACAAGACCACTCTATCATGATAAAATTTGGAATAAGGTGGATAAGTCACTAAGGTTTGGAGATCGTTGACCCTGTGCATTGAAGTAACCGCCACCAAAAATATGACCTTCTGGTTTGGTACTTCAGGTCACAGGATCGCAGCAGTTAAAAAAGCTTTCATCAGCTGAGCTAGCACCATGTTGAGGTCCCAAGACACAGTGGGAGGCCTTAAGGGAAGATATAATTGAAGCAGGCCCCACATGAAGTGTACATCTATCAGCTGTATAGAGATGGGTACACCATCTACTGCTCAGTGGTATACGCCAACTGCACTGAGATGAACGCTAACGGAGTTGGTCTTCAAGCCAGCCTCCAACAGATGTAGGAGAAAGTCAAGCAGTTTTTGTGTGGGGCAGGAGAACGGATCTAGGGCCTTATGCTCATACCACACAGAAAACCTCCTCTACTTTAGTCCATAGGACTTTCTAGTGGAAGGCTTTCTGGAAGCCACCAGGACCCAAGACACATCCTCAGAAAGATTGAGTGGCTACAGAATTAACTTCTCAACATTTATTTATTTATTTGTATTTATTTAAAAGATTGTATATACCGCGAATTGGGCAGGGATCTGACCATCTAGGAGATTTACAATAAAAACATACATAATTAAAATAACAATACAAACAATACTCAATATACATCACAATACTACATTGGCTAGTGCCTACACATAAAGCTGTCTACTTAGATAGTTGCTTTTCTCAGGATGTTGTTTTGCACTGCAATAGTGATCAATTAACTGATTTGTATGCTACGGTAAAAAGATACGTTTTTAATGCTTTTTAAAATTCTTTAGCATTTGCTGTTAGTCGAATTTCCTCTGGAATGGAGTTCCAAAGAACCGGGCCTGCAACTGAAAAGGCTCGTTTATGTGTTAATTCTAGATGGGCTAATTTTACTGACGGTACTTCCAGGATGCATTTGTCCATTGAACGTAAGGGTCTGGTTGGTTTATAGATTCCTAGAAGAATACAGAGCCATACTGAGTTGGTGTTGTAAAGTAAATTATGTATTATTGTAAGAATTTTGAATGTGATACGATAGGATATTGGTAACCAGTGGAGATGTTGTAAAATTGGTGTTATATGATCTCTACGTGATATGTTATACAATATGCGAGCTGTGGAATTTTGAACGAGTTGTAGTGGATGAATGGTGGAAATGGGTAAACCTAAATACAGAGAGTTGCAGTAATCTAAACCTGTCAGGATTAGTGCCTGAGTCACGGAACAAAAGTCTGATGGAAACAGCAAAGGTTTTAGCTTTCTTATCATATGAAGTTTAAAGAATGATTTCTTTACTAGTGTCAATATATTGTTTGTCATGGATAGTTTGGAATCGATAATTGTACCTAGATTTTTTGAGAATCATAGTCCCTCAGTCCTCGCAAAGCTTCAAGAGAGTCTTCATGACTAGAGGAATCGAAGGATATACGTCCAGATGACCACTGCCCCAATGGCAGGCAAAGGCGTCCAAGTCTGGTTTGCCATCTGACCTGTACAGGGAGCAGAAATGAGTCACCTTCCTGTTGTAGAGGGACACGAGCAAGTCCACATCTGGGTTTCCCCAGAGGCAGAAGATTCGGTTTGCTACCCCCTGGTCCAGCGACTAAAGCCACAACTCAGTCTGTCCATTATCACATTCTCCATTCCAGCCAGATACATGGCCCTGAGTACCATCCCATGGATCTGGCCCCAGGACCAGATCTGGACTGCTTTCCAAAACAGAAGGTACAACCCTATGCCTCCCTTCTTGTTGACATACCACATTGCAACTTGGTTGTCTGTTTGAATCAGGACAATTTTGTTGGACAATCGATCTCTGAAAGCCCATTGTTGTACCTGATTGCCTGGAGTTCCAGGAAGTTGATCTGACACCGTGCTTCCTGGGCGAAGCATAGACCCTAGGTGCGGAGCCCCTCTATATGAGCTCCCCACCCCAAGGTGGACGCATCCATGGTTAGGACAATTTGGGTAGGAGGATTTTAGAAAGAAAGTCCCATTTCCAAATTAGAGAAAACCCGCCATCAGGACAAAGAATTACGGAGAAATTGAATGACTCGGATACAGGTCCACTGGGCTCTGCATATGTGTAAGAATGCCAAGGGTATAACATAGAAGGTTGCAGCCATGTAACCCAACAGCCTCAACATGTGCTGAGCTGATACCTGATGGCTTTGTTGAATCACCGCCGCTATGGTCACCAAGGTGACTGCCCTGGATCATGGCAGGAAGGCTCTTGCCTAAGCCGTGTCTAGCAGGGCTTCTATGAAGTCCAATCGCGGTGATAGGCTGAGATGAGACTTTGGGTACTAGATGACGAACCCTAGCGACTCCAACATGGGATGGTCAAGCACAAGGACCGATTGGCCCATCTGAGAGGTGCTCTTGACCAGTCAATCGTCCGAGAAAGGGAAAACATGCACGCCCAGTCCGTAGAGGTGCACACCCACTACGGCCAGACATTTTGTAAAGACATGTGAGGCCAACGCTAGCCTGAACGGCAACACTCTGTACAGGAAGTGTTGTTTTCCCATCACAAATCTGATACTTCCTGTGACCTGGGAAGATCTTGATGTGAGCGTATGCATCTTTTAAATGAGGGAGCATAGCCAGTCCCCTTTTTGCAGGAGGGTAATCAAGGTGCCCAGGGAAACCATCTTGAACTTTTCTTTTTTGGAAAACTTGTTCAAGGCCATCAGGTCTAGGATGTGACGGAGTCCCCCTGTTCTCTTTGGAATCAGGGAGTAGAATATCCGCTCTCTTTGCCTTGGTGGGACAGGTTTGACCGCTCTGGTTATTAAGAGAGCTCACCCTTTGTGGACGGGAGCAAGGGGCCGAAGGATAATATTTCCTCTGGTGGAGGAAAGACCTCCTCTGATCCTGCCTCTCAGACCTTCTGGCTGAGGAAGGCAAGTCTGAAGTGCTGGTGGAGAGATGCTGGAGGTCTCATGGTGATCCCGCAATTGGACTACTGTGTCTCTCATCTTATCTCTGAAGAGATTCTCTCCTGTACACAGCACATCAGTGAGTCTTTCCTGTACCTCTCGTCAGAAATCTGAGTACCACAGGCATGCCATTCTGTGGCCACCGATTTCCGCTGCAGAGACTCTTGCTGCCTTCCTGAAAACATCGTAGGTTGTCCGAACCTTGTGTTTTCCACACTCCAGACCTTGACGCATCAGCAACAAGGTGTCTTGCTATTGCTGAGGCAATTGCTCAGCTGCCTCCTGCACCTGCTTTCAGAAGTTGCGCGAGTATTGGCTCATGCAGAACTGGTAGGAGGTGATGCAGGCAATGAACATGGCCCCCTGAAATACCTTCCTCCTAAGAACATCAATCGCTCTATGATCCATCCCCAGGGGCACCAAGGCATGGGTCTAAGAGTACTTGGCCCTCTTGAGAGCAGATTCAACCACTATTGATTGGTGTGACAGCTGACACTTTTTGAATCTGGTAGCCTATTGGATGAGGTAAACCCCATCCGCCTTCCTGTTTATGGGAGATACTGTGAGTGGATGCTCCAAGATCCTCAGCAGCAATTCCTTAAAGATCTCAAGCACTGGGACCGCCATGATCTCTTTAGGAGCCTCCACGAACTAGAGGATTTCCAGCGCCTTGTGCCTGGTTTTATCCCCCGTCATCAACTGAAAAGTGATAGCCTCAGCCATCGCCCTCACAAAACTTGCAAAGGTCAGGTCCTCCGGTGTAGACCTCCTTCGTTCCTCTGTAGGAGACGGTTCTAAGGAGAGACTCTCCGAGTCCTCGGAGGATTCTGCAGTCAACCTCCCAGGGGTCATATGGGGCCTCATCCTCACTGTAATCCACAGGGGATGGGGCCCTAGGTACTCAACCTTCGTCCAGAGGCATCGGCACCTGTGGCACCTAAGTTTTCCGTGCCGGGCTCCATCCGATGATGTTACCCATGTATGAGGACTACCATCCTGCTTGTCCTAGGAGAATATCCCATTTCTACAGGGAACAGTTAGCTATAGTTTTTGATTGGCAGCTAACTTTTCAGGAATTAATACAGCTTGTGTATTTTTTGGGAATGCCCCATAATTCATTTGCATTGAATTACCTAGGCATGAGCTGTTATGCATGTGATGTGCAAAATTTAAGTATGCAAATCACATGCAAAGCAATTCATCTTAATAGCGGCATGTTTTGGGTAAAATATCGTGTGATAACACCACAATATCTTTTTTTTTTTTTTATTATTTATTTATTGAATTTTTTCATTTACATAGACAATATAACATTATCAATGAACCAGACAAATCAGAATATTTCCCATCGTACATAAGCTCTAGCAAATAAAACAACAGATTCCACTAAATCAAATAACAATTGCAAGATAAGAAATTCTATATCCTGACTGACTTGTAAAAGGCAATGTGATACCTAACCGGATTTTAATAGAGCACATTATTTTTAATAGTAGTATCAGGAAAAATAGCGAACTTTTTATTTTGCTTCTCCAGATTTGGGGAGGGAATCTACAACCACAGGAACCCTTGCATTGATGAAAGATCTCAGTTGGATTGGTTCAAAAAAAATGAACCTATTATTGTTCAATTTAACGATACATTTGCTTGGATACCTTACTACAAACTCTGCACCAAGATCTCTTACTTCTTGGTGCATTGTAAGGAATTTTTTCCTGCGAGTCTGAGTTTCTCTAGCAATATCGGGATATACCCATATTTTCTCGCCTAAAAAGATTTTTGATCTGTTACGTAGAAAATGTTTGAGAAATGAATCTCTGTCTGATGGAAATAAAAAGGTGACTAGTAATGTTCCTCTAAATTCTATCTGAGTCTCCATTGACTGTTCCAAAAAGTCAGTTAAATTCCCATTCTCTATATGAGTTTGATTTTGATTATTTTTTTCCTGTGATGCTAATATTGGTGTTTGTTTCTTCCCCAAATTCACAAAATATATTTTCGCTATTGGAGGTATAGCTTCATTGGGAAATAACAAAATTTCCATGATATATTTCTTAAAAATATCTAGGGGAAGATGCATCTTCACAGAAGGGAAATTTACAATCCTTAAATTTTTATATCTAATCTCATTCTCAAGGAGTTCAATTTTCCTATTATTTGTTATTTCTCCTTGCATTATTTTCTCTTGTACATCATGCAGTTGTACTACTTGTTTTTCTATCACATTTATTTTTCCAGTATTTTCTTTCACAACAGATTCTATTTGAGATATATGATTTTTAGTACCAAGCATAGTATTTGCTAGCATAGTAATAGAGGCTTCCAAAGATAACAACGCCTTCCAAACCAGTTCTAATGTAATTTCTTTTTTCTCCATCAATTGTAGGCCTAAGGCTGGAATCCCCCCCCCCAACCCCCTGACCATGATTTCCCATGAACAGTTCCCCTCTGTCCTGAGATGTTGGTATCACCGTAATAGAGTCCGTTTTCCCACCATCCACTGATGCAGATAGATACTTAAGACCACAAGAGTAACAGAGGCTCAAAGGAGAAAAATGCATACAATTATCACTGCAAACAAAAAAGAACTGAGGGAGCTCCACGAGGCAAGGTGAGAGTAGGAATTTCCACAGACGCCTGGAAAAATAGACCTTTCCAAAATTATCTGGAAGACTATTCCTGTAGGTGTCATTAGATGATATCATATATTTGGATTGTTGACTCATGTTTTTTGTCCTCAAGAGAATAAATTGTAGGATAGAAACAAATAAAACAACTGCAACAGTCCAAACCTGATGTATATTCAATAGATTCCAGTGCTGTCTTCTCGCCTTTCCCACTAAAACTCTTAAGCAGTTCCACATCATTCTTAACAGTAGCAGGTGTAGAACGCACTTCTCTGTAATTAAAGAACATTTTCTAAAAGCTATGCCATAGTATTTAAAAACAATATAAACTTTAACATTAGTCAATGCAAAAATATTGTATGCTAAGATATCTTTCCCCAGATAGGACTACTGGTTTGATGGAATGCTTCAACTGAAGCAAGCCCTCAATATCGTTGCTGAATATCTCAGCCACGTGAGCCAGATAAGCTTATCCAGCTAACTTGCTCAGCCAGATGGTGGTTGAACATGGCCTCACAATTTTCAAAGCCATTTACCTGAGTAAACCGCAATTTATCCCTGTAAACTAGCTGTCTGAAAACTGCCCTCCTTCACTATGCCCATAATTTTAGACTCATTTAGAAGAGTCATTCCTGAGGATGTGATTTCGGCAGGATCAGAAAATAACATGTGTAGATTGTATTTTCAAGTCTACATGTTTTTTCCTGCAAAATCTACCTACATAAAATGCAGGTGCTAAAGTTCTCAGGTACTTCATACCCATGGCAAGTTGCAAAGGGAAAGACTGTATATACTTTCTCTTTGAAACTTAGTGCAGACATCCAAGAACTCCATATGAAATCTTTTCACTCAAAGGAACCAGGGAGTCTGCATATGCAGATCCTCCAGGTGAGCTCTCAAGTTAACTTGGATGCATCCATGCTTTGTACAATTTGATGGTGAAAATTTTGGAAAAGAAGACACTTGGACAAACTAAAATGGGACAATCTAAGTTCTGCTTGTAACCATCAGAGGGAACATCAATGCAATGCAAGATTCATGGAAAAAAAGAAGATAAAATCAAAATAAGCCAATTATAAAATGATGTTAAAGAGTTCGCAGCAGAATTTAATGGCTTTCCTAAATCAAACTGGTCACATTTTATCTGACTACATTTAGAAAATTTTCAGTCACAAATCTAGCCAATTAGATGCAGCTAAACATGGACAGAAGACACGGAAATTATTAGCAACCCAATTCACAAAACAGAATGAGGTAGCTTTAATAAATTGCAGAGAGGATCACCAGAAACAAATCCATATGAAATCAAACTGTTAAGAGTTTTTTCTTCAAATGATTTGTACAGTGAAATTCAGGACTTAGAAGGACAAAGCATGGAATTTGAATTTCCCACTGCTGCAACCACCTCCAACTTATCAAGGTAAGTTTTTAGCCAGATAAACTTACCTGCATAAATCTGAGATATTCCTAGATCATAAGAATGCCATGCTGGGTCAGACCAAGGGCCACTGATGCCAGCATTCTGTCTCCAAAAATAGCCAGTCTGGATCACATGTACCTGTCAGATTCCCAAGAGTTGATCTATTTCTTATATCACACTCCGAGAGATAAGCACTAGCTCCCAAGTCTACCTGGCAAATAAATGTTTAAGGACTTTTCCTTTAAGAACAAATCCAATCTTCTGAACCCCACTATCAGGGTCATTTATCATATAGTGATATGGCGTTTTCACATGCGTTAAGCACCTTTAATGCATGCAAAAACCCCTTAACACATGCGAAAACACCTTTAACACATGCGATAGCACCATAACATATGGTGCGATGCAAATCAGAAAAAGAGGAGGAGTTAGGGGCAGGATTCACCAAACTGATTTTAGCTACACCTATTTCAGTAGTGTTAAGCTGTGTGATAGGTTGCGTTAAGGCTTTATTGCATTTTGTTCTCAATTGCTGGTTTTAATAGTTTTGAGAGAGAGAGAGAGAGAGAGAGACTAGCCATAATGCCCTCACACTAGATAGGTATTTATATCTCTAGGGGAGGCCCACCTAGTAACTCGAGGTGGGGTTTAAGTATTAGTGTAGGGGTTAGGGGCCACTTTGATATTCAAAGTGAGATATACGAACAGAACAGTGCTCTCTTGTGAAGATTTGATGACCTTCAGAGTGAGGAAATTCACTATCTTGATGGACTCTCTATCTGGGTAACATCAAGCTAGGTTGAGAGAACATTGCACAAATCTCATCTTTGAGTGAGTTTTCTCACTCCGAAGGTCATCAAATCTTCACAAGAGAGCATTTTCAGAGGATGAAAACTTTGAACATACAGGCCGTCTATTGCCCCTTCCATGTGACAGGGGCCGGCCAATGGCACCGGTAGCCCCTGTGACATGGTAAGGGCTAAAGACTACCAGCACCATTTTAGTTAGTGGTGGCCGACAGCCTGGGAGCAGCAGATCGCTCCCTGGCCCCCCCCCCCCCCCCCGATGGACCACCATGGGTTTTCGTGAGTTTTAGAGGGGGGTCAGGATGGTGGCATGACGGAGGGGAAGGCAGGGTGAGGAGGGGGCAGAAAAGAATTTTGAAGGGGCACTTTTTGCCTGAACCAGGCGCCACACCCTGCCTCACTGGCTCGTGGGCGGTGGTGACGCCCCCTAATGGTCAGTGCCCTAGGCCTGGGCCTAGCTAACATAGTGCTTCCACCAGCCCTTCTCTTCCCATACATTCTCTTCTGTAAATGGAGTTTCTTCTACCCCATCCCCATCCATGGTTTAGTCAACCAGCAATGGTCCTTCCCCAGGGTCTTCTTTAGTGAACACTGAACTGAAGTATTTGTTTAATATTTCTGCCATTTCTTCATCTCTCTCCACACAGTGCCCCTTATCACCTTTCAATTTCACTATTCCAATTCAGGTCTCTTTTCTTTCTCTGATATATCTGAAAAATGTTTTGTCACCTTGCTTTACCTTTTTGGCAATCCTTTCTTCCACTTGACCTTTTCTTTCCTGATTTCTTGCTTCATTTCTATCAGTTTTAACAGATATTCTTCCCTGTGTTAGTTTTTTGGGTAAACTTTATACTTCTTCAATGCTGTTCTTTTTGCTTTTATTTTTCTAGCCACTCCTTTGAAATCCAGATCAGTTTCATTTTCCTCCTTTGTTGCCTTTATAATAGCTCCTTTTAATTTGGCCCACTTCCACCTGACCCATTTTCTCCCAGTTTTCCCTCCATGTATGTCCCCATTTTGACAAAGTCCGAATTTGTGAAATTCAAATCTCAGGTCTTTGTGTGACTTCTCTGCATCCTATTCACGACATCAAACCTTACTGTATGATTATCACTGGTGCTCAGGTGAGCCCCTACCTTTCATTAGAGACATTATCCCCATTAGTGAGCATTAGATCCAAGTATCACAACCTCCATCATGGGTTCCATTACCATTTGTTTGAGCAGAGCCCCTTGAAAAGCATCCACTATCTCGCTACTTCTTGTAGATTCTGCAGAAAGGGATGCTCTTATCCACATCCAGCAGATAAAAATCTCCAATGAGCACCATTTCTCCCTTCTTTTCCACCTATGGATGTTTTTAATCAGATCTCTGTCCAGTTCTTCTGTTTGAGTCGGAGGCCTGTATAGATGTTGTTCTGCCTGACATGGGCAGCTACTACCGCCAGACACTTGCCGGTTGATTTTAGAAGTGTTGCTCGTGCAAAATGCCCACATACGCATGTATGTGAGCTGGGTGTGAGCAATGCGGATTAAAAAAGCCACAAATTACGTGTGCTTGTACCCGTGAACACATGAGGAATAAGGGAGTGGAAAAGGGGCAGGGCATGGGCATTCTGGGGCTGGGCCAACAGTTACGTTACGTTTTAATTTTAAAACCAAAAAAAGCAGCATGAATACATGAGATATCCAGTAACTTTACTGCTGCTCCTGATGAGAAGCAAGTCTGTAGATCTCGAGTTTTAGGGCTTATAGGACAGGGTGAGGGGTTGTGGTCAACTGGGCAGCCAGAAGGATGAAGAACCAGAGGGGTCTGAAAGACCTCAATATTAACTAGCCAAACTAGTGAACTAATTAGAAAACTAGGAAAGTGGCTTATGCGAGCATGTTTTAAAATCCCCCTACATGTGTGTGTAAAAGCCAACAAAGTCCTATGGAAGACATGTGCGCTAGCTGTGCTTGAGTAACCTCTTAAAATTAAGAGCATACTTAAGTGCAGTTGGTTATTTTAAAACATATGCATGCAAGTATGTGCACGATTAAAAATTCCAGCATATCTTTGTTCGAGTGCTGATATGCAAATAAATCAACACAAGCATGTTCGTTTTAAAATTACCATCTTGGTGAATACTTTTGGAGCTGCCAATAGGCTAAAGAGTAGGACTCAATACTTAAAGAGCTCTTCATTTACTACAAAATGTAAATATCTTCTGTGATTTTTATGAATAGCTATATGCATGCATTCATCTTTTAAATTTAAGACTGTCAACCAATCCCCAATTTGCAAATGAGTGAGAATAGTACCAAAGGAATTCATTTTTAAATTTTCCTTTTTTAGAAATTTGTTTAGTTCTCATAACTTCAGAAAGGGTCATAGATCTCCTGACTTTTTCAGAATCAAAAAATATCTGGACTAGAATCCCTTTCGTCTTTCTAAGAGTGATCTGGTTATCTACGGTGAGCACTTTCAGTAGGGAGGCAAGTTCTTTTTTCAAGATCTGAAGTTGATCTAGGAGTAGTGGAGGTTTGACTGATAGTAGTTTGAGAAGATTCAGATGATAAACGTTTTGAACTATCTTCAGGACCCAATTACCTGTTGTCAAGAGCCATCATTGGTTATAAAAATGGAGCAGTTTTCCCCCACTGTAATAGCATGGAAAAAAAATTGCAATGACTCTGATACTCAAAATTGAGGACCTGATTTTTGAGTGGCATGGGTAAACGTCTGTTGAACCCTGTCCCTGGGACAAGGTTTCGTTTTGTTACTGAGATTACTGTGGCATCTGCAGTCATTGTCAATAGTATGGGTATGGCTGATATCTTCTGCAAGATTAATAATAGTGTCTTCTGAAAAGTTGATGTTGAAATTTCTTTTGTGAAGAATATTCCACAATAGCTGTTATCGATGTTTGTAGTGTGATGCAGTGAATCTTGATCATATCTGCAGCTTCATTAACTTTCCCCTATACATGGATCTTTAGCTAACTTATCATGAGAAAGGTGAGCAGGCCCGACCGGGAAGTACAACAAAAAAGGCTGAGAGGCTCACAAGGCAATGCCCATGTAGGAACTCCCACACTTGCTCAGTAGAGTAAAAGCTCTAAGAGCTAAGAGAAAATTGTCCATCGATGATGTCACCCATATTTATGGTTAATTCAGCCCTGCTTCTCAACGAAGGAAAAAAAGGACACAGCCTGTGTTCCAAACAACTACTTAAAACATTTTCCATATCACATAATATTTTATGGTTTTGTGCATAAAATTCAATAAGTATTTTGATTCTTATTCCTTCGACCTTTGCTCATCATTATCTTCACAATATGCCACAGAAAATTAGCTTTTATTGAAATGGCATGCTAAAAAATGGATGATTTTTTTTTAAAAATCACTTACTGAGAAATCTGTTTTAAAGAACTATTTAGCAACTGCATATCTAGTTGTTGAAGGAGAAGAAAGATCTTCATTTTCATTTCTGCCTCTTGACTTTCATCTTGTTTCATTTTATCCAGCAAACGCAATGAAGACAGGTCTTCGCCTTCAACTGTAGCAAATCCTGGACCAAGGATATTTGCTATAGGATCCCTATTGGCTGCAAAAAAAAAATATTTTAAATAAATATTTAAAAACTTCAGAAATTTCTAAAATAAGCTTAAACAATACACTTCATCTACTCAACTGCACAGTAAAGGAACTACTGTATTAAGATTGAGATCTGGTGACAAAAAAGTGAAGTTGCTTAACTGTAACAGGAGACCACTCTCACAGCAGAACAGATATGTAAATTTTCAGAGCTCGCTGTAAAAGTAAAAAGTCTTTCTTGTTAGAGACTTCTGACACAACAGAATTTGTTTAAATAATAGAATTCCTGTTAAAGAAAAACATAAAACTAGTCAGACCTGTCTGTTAATAATAGAAAGAAATGCAATCTGCTATCCAATTATAAATAATATACTTTGCACTTCCAGGCTGATTAGAGTCAAAAGAAACTAAAAGTTGAGTAAATAATAAAGGAGGTAATTCTGAAAGTCATTTACATGAATAAAATATGGGAATATGGGATTATGGGTGTAAATGGCTTGTTACATAAGAACCTAAGAACATGCCATACTGGGTCAGACCAAGGGTCCATCAAGCCCAGCATCCTGTTTCCAACAATAGCCAATCCAGGCCATAAGAACCTGGCAAGTACCCAAAAACTAAGTCTATCCAATGTTACTGATGCTGGTAATAGCAGTGGCTATTTTCTAAGTCAACTTAATTAATAGCAGGTAATGGACTTCTCCTCCAAGAACTTATCCAATCCTTTTTTAAACCCAGCTACACTAACTGCACTATCCACATCCCCTGGCAACAAATTCCAGAGTTTAATTGTGCGTTGCGTTAAAAAAGAACTTTCTCCAATTAGTTTTAAATGTGCCACATGCTAACTTCATGGAGTGCCCCCTAGTCTTTCTATTATCTGAAAGAGTAAATAACCGATTCACATCTACCCGTTCTAGACCTCTCATGATTTTAAACACCTCTATCATATCCCCCCTCAGCTGTCTCGTCTCCAAGCTGAAAAGTTCTAACCTCTTTAGTCTTTCCTCATAGGGGAGCTGTTCCATTCCCCTTACTATTTTGGTCGCCCTTCTCCGTACCTTCTCCATCGCAAATAAATCATTTTGAGATGCAGCAACCAGAATTGTACACAGTATTCAAGGTGCAATCTCACCATGGAGCGATACAGAGGCATTATGACATTTTCAGTTTTATTCATCATTTCCTTTCTAATAATTTCTAACATTCTGTTTACTTTTTTGACTGCGACAGCACACTGAGCCGACTATTTCAATGTATTATCAACTATGACGCCTAGATCTCTTTCCTGCATGGTGGCTCCTAATATGGAACCTAACATCATGTAACTATAGCATGGGTTATATTTCCCGATATACAACACCTTGCACTTACCCCCATTAAATTTCACCTGCCATTTGGATGCCCAATTTTCCAGTCTCACAAGATCCTCCTGTAATTTATCACAATCTGCTTGTGATTTAACTACTCTGAATAATTTTGTATCATCTGCAAATCTGATGACCTCACTCGTCAAATTCCTTTCCAGATCATTTATAAATATATTGAAAAGCACGGGTCCCAGCACAGATCCTCGAGGCACATGTTATCAAATAGACCAGGATTTGTGTGTATAAAAATCACATATACAACCTGATTTCTTACATACTTTTATGTGCACAAAAAATGTTTGCTTATTGTAAATTAGGTTTTCCATAAATAGGATAAATTAGCCATTGCGTATGGGCAACATCATCCAGCGGCATTGAATAGACTTCTCTCTCTAATTTGTAGAGCTTTCAACTCTGAGCATCTATGGGAGTCCCTCTGTGGGCGATGCATCACGAGCCTCCTCACTCAGTAACAGAACTAAATTTAGCTGCGTAGTCAACTCTCCAGAGAGGTGGCCAGGGATTCCATAGCTAATTCATCCTATCTACAGAAAACACCTTTTATGGTAAGCAAAAATGCTTTATTCGTTGATAAGCAGGCTGAATTAGCATTACATATAGGAAGTCCCAAGCTGAGGGTTGCAGCAGAATGATTGTTGAATAAGCAGCACAGATTACAACATGAGGAATGGACTACAGAGGATTTTGTAAAACTGCTTGCCCAAATCTACTGTCAGTCTTTCAAATATTATCAAAACTGAAGACCACATTGCAGCTTTGCAGATATATTCGATGTGTACTTCTCGGAAATGCACAACAGAAGAAGCCATAGCTCAAAGTTGATGACCCTTAACTGATTTTGTAAGTTGAAATCCTGCTAGAGTATAGCAGTGATGGATACAAACAGCTAACTGGATAAAATTTGTTTGGCAACCAATATTCCAAGACCATTAGCACCATCTGAGACAAAAAGTTGATTAATTTAACAATGAGACTGATTATGTCGTTTGTAATATGCCAAGGCCAATGTGCAGTTCAAAGTGTGGTAAGCCTTTTCTCCCTTATGCACATGCAGTCTTGGGAAGAAGATGGATAGCACAATGACTGATTAATATGGAAGGCTAAGACTATTTTCCGCATAAACTTTGGGCAAGTATGAAGAACCACTCTGTTTTGATAGAACTGCAGGTATGGAGGTCAGTGAACAAGAGCCTGAAGTTCACTGACTCTCCTTGCTGAGGAGACTGCAACTAGAAAAATGAGTTTCCAAGTTAAGAACTTTAAGGGAGCTGACCCCAACAGTATGAAAAAAGGTTTAATCAATTCAAAGAGGACCACACTGAGATCCCACAGAACAGAGTTTCTGTATTGGGGGATTTGGCATGCCATAGAAATTTCATAAATTGAAACACAAGTAGATGTATGGAGATTGATTTGTCATCCATTCAATTATGGTAAGTTGCAATGGCACTCGGATGTATTTTCACTGAGGTAGTAGTGAGGCCTGAATTAGACAGGTGAAACAAGTGAGGTTCCAATTATAAGAAAAGTAGTCCAAGTGCTTGTAATTAAAAACTCAGCTGAGGTAAAAAAATTCCAACTTATCCCTATCAATTAAAAAGCAGAATGAAAATACAAACAAAAAAACAAACTATGAAATGTTTGTATGCTAATGCCAGAAGTCTAAGAAGTAAGATGGGAGAATTAGAATGTATAGCAGTGAATGATGACAGACTTAATTGGCATCTCAGAGACATGATGGAAGGAGGACAACCAATGGGACAGTGCTATACAGGGGTACAAATTAAATCGCAATGACAGAGAGGAGAACCCGGGAGGCAGTGTGGCGCTTTATGTCCGGGAAGGCATAGAGTCCAACAGGATAAACATCCTGCATGAGACTAAATGCACAACTGAATCTTTATGAGTAGAAATCCCTTGTGTGTCGGGGAAGACTATAGTGTTAGGAGTATACTACCGTCCACCTGGTCAAGATGGTGAGACTGATAGTGAAATGCTAAGAGAAATTAGGGAAGCTAACCAAATTGGTAGTGCGGTAATGATAGGAGACTTCAATTATACCAATATTGACTGGGTAAATGTATCATCGGTACATGCTAGATATATAAAGTTCCTGGATGGAATAAATAACATTTTTATGGAGCAATTCGTTCAGGAACTGACAAGAGAGAGAGCAATTTTAGATCTAATTCTCAGTGGAGCACAGGATTTGGTGAGAGAGGTAACGGTGATGGGGCCGCTTGACAATAGTGATCATAATATGATCATATTTGAATTAACGACTGGAAGGGGGTCAGTAAACAAATCCACAGATCTCGTGCTAAACTTTCAAAAGGGAAACTTTGATAAAATGAGAAAAATTGTTAGAAAAAAAATGAAAGGAGCAGCTACAAAGGTAAAAAGTGTGCAAGAGGCGGGGTCATTGTTAAAAAAAATACCATCCTAGAAGCACAGTCCAGATGGTATTCCACACATTAAAAAAGGTGGAAAGAAGGCAAAACGATTACCGGCATGGTTAAAAGGGGAGGTGAAAGAAGCTATTTTAGCCAAAAGATCTTCATTCAAAAATAGGAAGAAGGATCCATCAGAAGAAAATATGATAATGCATAAGCGTAGGTAAGTTAAATGTAAGACATTGATAAAACAGGCTAAGAGAGAATTTGAAAAGAAGTTGGCCGTAGAGGCAAAAACTCACTGTAAAATCTTTTTTAAATATATCCGAAGCAGAAAGCCTGTGAGGGAGTCAGTTGGACTGTTAGATGATCGAGGGGTTAAAGGGGCACTTAGAGAAGATAAGGCCATCGGGGAAAGATTAAATTATTTCTTTGCTTCGGTGTTTACTAAAGAGTATGTTGGGGAGATACCTGACCCAGGGAAGGTTTTCATGGGTAATGATTCAGATGGACTGAACCAAATCACGGTGAACCTAGAAGATGTGGTAGGCCTGATTGATAAACTGAAGAGTAGTAAATCACCTGGACTAGATGGCATACACCACAGGGTTCTGAAGGAACTAAAAAATGAAATTTCAGACCTATTAGTAAAAATTTGTAACCTATCAATAAAATCATCCATTGTACCTGAAGACTGGAGGATAGCTAATGTAACCCCAATATTTAAAAAGGGCTCCAAGGGCGATCCGGGAAACTACAGACCAGTTAGCCTGACTTCAGTACCAGGAAAAATAGTGGAAAGTGTTCTAAGCATCAAAATCACAGAACACATAGAAATGCTTCCTCTTCCACATGCAGGTCCCCAGAGGCAGGCAGAGCTCCAGAGTTTCAATGCGTGGATGAGACAATGGTGCAGGGAAGAGGGATTCAGCTTTGTAAGGAACTGGGGAAACTTTTGGGGAAGGGGAGACTTTTCCGAAAGGATGGGCTCCACCTTAACCAGAGTACAACCAAGCTGCTGGCACTAACTTTCAAAAAGGAGATAGAGCAGCTTTTAAACTAGAACAAGGGGGAAAGTCGACAGTCATTCAGCAGTGCATGGTTCGGAGAAATGTATCCTTGAAGGATACTAATGAAACAGGAGAGTTAGGGCATCCCAACAGAGAGGTTCCATTAAAAGCAAACGTAGTCCATATGCCTGTATGTAAAAAATCACCAAAGCTAATGATTTCAGAATTATCCCAAACAACTGAAAAGCAGGTTGTTAAAACAAACAAAAAGCACACTTTGAAATGTCTTTATGCCAATGCCAGAAGTCTAAGAAGTAAGATGGAAGAGTTAGAGTGTATAGCAGCAAATGATGAGAATCACATAATTGGCATCACAGAGACTTGGTGGAAGGAAGATAACCAATCGGACAGTGCTTTATCAGGGTACAAATTATATCGCAATGATAGGGAGGATCAACTTGGAGGGGGTGTGGGACTTTATGTCCAGGAGGGTATAGAGTCCAACAGGATAAAGATCATTCAAGAAACTAAATGCTCAGTAGAATCTATATGGGTAGAAATCCCATGTGTGTTGGGTAAGAGTATAGTGACAGGAGTATACTAGCGTCCACCTGGACAAAATGGTCAGACAGATGATGAAATGCTAAGAGAAATCAGGGAAGCAAACCAATTTGGCAGTGCAATAATAATGGAAGATTGCAATTACCCCAATATTGACTGGGTAAATGTAACATCAGGACTTGCTAGAGACATAACGTTCCTGAATGTAATAAATGATTGCTTCATGGAGCAATTGGTTCAGGAACCAACAAGAGAGGGAGCTATTTTACGTTTAATCCTTAGTGGAACGCAGGATTTGGTGAGAGAGGTAACGGTGGTGGGGCCACTTGGCAACAGTGATCATAACATGATCAAATTTAAAATAATAACTGGAAGGGGGACAATAAGTAAATCTGCAGCTCTAACACTAAACTTTCAAAAAAGAAACTTTGATAAAATGAGGAAAATAGTTAGGAAAAAACTGAAAGGTGCAGCTGCAAAGGTTAAAAGTATTCAACAGGCTTGGATATTGTTTAAAAATACAATCCTAGAGGCGCAGTCCATATGTATTCCACACGTTAAGAAAGGTGGGAAGAAGGCAAAACTATTACCGTCATGGTTAAAAGGTGAGGTGAAAGAGGCTATTTTAGCCAAAAAATCC
This sequence comes from Rhinatrema bivittatum, assembly GCF_901001135.1. NCBI lineage: Eukaryota > Metazoa > Chordata > Amphibia > Gymnophiona > Rhinatrematidae > Rhinatrema > Rhinatrema bivittatum. The sequence goes on along the minus strand of NC_042616.1, from coordinate 133,025,623 downwards.
TTCAAAAATTGGAAGAAGGATCCATCTGAAGAAAATAGGATAAAACATAAGTATTGTCAAGTTAAGTGTAAAACATTGATAAGACAGGCCAAGAGAGAATTTGAAATGAAGTTGGCCATAGAGGCAAAAACTCATAACAAAACCTTTTTTAAATATATCCGAAGCAAGAAACCTGTGAGGGAGTCTGTTGACCATTAGATGACCGAGGGGTTAAAGGGGCTCTTAGGGAAGATAAGGCCATTGCAGAAAGACTAAATTAATTCTTTGCTTCCGTGTTTAGTAATGAGGATGTTGGGGAGATACCAGTTCTGGAGATGGTTTTCAGGGGGTGATGAGTCAGACGAACTAAACGAAATCACTGTGAACCTGGAAGATGTAGTAGGCCAGATTGATAAACTAAAGAGTAGCAAATTACCTGGACCGGATGGTATGCATCCCAGGGTACTGAAGGAACTAAAAAATGAGATTTCTGATCTATTAGTTAAAATTTGTAACCTATCATTAAAATCATTCATTGTACCTGAAGACTGGAGGGTGGCCAATGTAACCCCAATATTTAAAAAAGGCTCCGGGGCGATCCGGGTAACTATTAGAGATGTGAATCGGAACTGATATCGGATCCGATTCTGGTTCCGATTCACATCTATAGAGATGTGAATCGGAACTGATATCGGATCCGATTCTGGTTCCGATTCACATCTCTAGTAACTATAGACCAGTGAGCCTGACTTCAGTGCCGGGAAAAATAGTGGAAACTATTCTCAAGATCAAAATCGTAGAGTATATAGAAAGACATGGTTTAATGGAATACAGTCAACATGGTTTTACCCAAGGGAAGTCTTGCCTAACAAATCTGCTTCATTTTTTTGAAGGGGTTAATAAACAAGTGGATAAAGGTGAACCAGTAGATGTAGTGTACTTGGATTTTCAGAAGGCATTTGACAAAGTTCCTCATGAGAGGTTTCTAGGAAAAGTAAAAAGTCATGGTATTGTTATAGAAGGGGGGTCTTAGGAGGCCTTCCTTTTGTTATATGCACGCAGGCTTTGGCTAGATGGAGCAAGAGATGCCATGAGCAGCTGCTGCGCAAGAATAGGAGATGTGTGCCCATGGACCTCGGTGAACCCAGAGAGGAGCTCCAGGGAACACCGAGGCTGGTGAGATAAATCCATGTCTGGGTCGAGACCAAGCCCAGGCCCCTGCCGACCTGCATACCTCAGTGAGTCCAACCACCCTTGGTTGGTCTCTGAGTGGTCCTCCACCTACTCCAAGCCCTTTCGGACCACCGCTGGGAACGGCAATGGCAGCAGGCCGGTCAGGAGACAAGGGCAGAAGAAGACTCTGGAACATGAAGACTGAGACAGGAGACTTGGGACATGAAGACTCAGACGAGAAGCTTGAGCACAAACACTCAAGATCAAGGTTTTAGGAACAAGTACTGGTTTGAGGCAGCGTGCCCTACACAGCCCACAGCCCATGGACTGGTCGCGGACCACGCTTGAGTGCAAAGCAGACTCCAGACAAATACATGGTAGTTGAAACCGGAACATGGCAAAGATTCAGTAGAAGCCTATACCTAGGTGCGCTCTACACAGCTGCCCCTGGCTGGTCACGGACCACGCTGGAAAGGCACAGGTTCAGTCAGAGTCTTAGGTATGGATGGTGCAGCCACCAGAACATCCGAGGGCCGAGACGAATTCCAGGGTAAGGGACCAAGACGAGACTTGGCTTTGAGAAAAGGGAAGGGGGCCAAGGCGAGACTTGGCTTAAGGCATGAAACATGGTACCAAGACGAGACTTGGCTTCAAGTGAAGATGACCCTCCAGAGACTAGTGCTGCGAGATGAGGAGGCAGGCCCATGCCACAAGGTGACGAGACACGACGTGACACGCCAGAGAAGGTAGCAATGAGGAACCAAGGCTCCAGGAAGCAGACGTGGAGACAAGGCATCAGGAAGGAACATCCAGAAGACCACGAGACATCAGGAAGACAAGGGATAATCCAGAAGAAACCAGGAACATGAAGAACAATGAGGGATTCCACGAAGAACAGGAAATACCAGCAGGAGCGAAGACGAGTAGTCCTTGAGAAGAACTAACTCCTTGCAAAGGCAACTAAGGACTGGAAGCTGGGCCCTTAAATAGGGCTGAAGATCAGGAAATGCCCCAGGAGGAGTCCAGGTGGGGCCAGGAGGCTGTCCCTTTAAATCTCTGAGGGACGCGCGGCCCGCGCCCTAGGAGACAGGATGCAGAAAGTATGCAGAACCATGGCCAGCAGCCATGCTGCAGGAGCAGTGCAGGGAGACGTCGGGCCTCTACACAGGCCCCGAAGTCAGGAACGGCTCCTGCCACTACTGGGAGCACCGAGGGCAGCTCCAGCCACCAGTAAAGCCTGGGGACTGCGGCCTCTTGGCCGTGAAGCTGAAGAGAGCGTCGGCGGCATTCCCTGCCGCAAGAAGGTCCCGATAGGCATGGCTCCAAGCCGCGCTGAAGATTAAAGTCCACGGCTCCTGCGCTGTGGAGGTTAGTGCAGAATAACAACAGGTATAGGTGGCGATGTCCTTTCATGGATTACAAACTGGCTAAAAGACAGGAAACAGAGAGTAGGATTAAATAGACAATTTTCTCAGTGGAAGGGAGTGGGCAGTGGAGTGCCTCAGGGATCTGTACTGGGACCCTTACTTTTCAATATATTTATAAATGATCTGGAAAGAAATACGACGAGTGAGGTAATCAAATTTGCAGATAATACAAAATTGTTCAGAATAGTTAAATCACAAGTAGATTGTGATAAATTGCAGGAAGACCTTGTAAGACTGGAAAATTGAGCATCGAAATGGCAGATGAAATTTAATGTGGATAAGTGCAAGGAGATGCATATAGGGAAAAATAACTCATGCTATAGTTACACAATGTTGGGTTCCATATTAGGTGCTACAACCCAAGAAAGAGATCTAGGTGTCATAGTGGATAACACATTGAAATCGTCGGTTCAGTGTGAGGCAGTCAAAACAGCAAACAGAATGTTGGCAATTATATGGAAGGGAATGGTGAATTAAATGGAAAATGTCATAATGCCTCTGTATTGCTCCATGGTGAGACTCCACCTTGAATACTGTGTACAATTCTGGTCGCCGCATCTCAAAAAAGATATAATTGCGATGGAGAAGGTACAGAGAAGGGCGACCAAAATGGTAAGGGGAATGGAACAGCTCCCCTATGAGGAAAGACTAAAGAGGTTAGAACTTTTCAGCTTGGAGAAGAGACAGCTGAGGGGGGATATGATAGAGGTGTTTAAAATCATGAGAGGTCTAGAATGGGTAGATGTGAATCGGTTGTTTAGTCTTTCAGATAATAGAAAGACTAGGGGGCACATCGTGAAGTTAGCATGTGGCACATTTAAAACTAATCGGAGAAAGTTCTTCTTCACTCAGTGCATAATTAAACTCTGGAATTTGTTGCCAGAGGACGTGGTTAGTGCAGTTAGTATAGATGTGTTTAAAAAAGGATTGGATAAGTTCTTGGAGGAGAAGTCCATTACCTGCCATTAGCAATGGTTACATGGAATAGACTTAGTTTTTGGGTACTTGCCAGGTTCTTATGGCCTGGATTGGCCACTGTTGGAAACAGGATGCTGGGCTTGATGGACCCTTGGTCTGACCCAGTATGGCATGTGCGGAGGCTCACATGAAAAGGGATCAAAGTCATGCTGCTGGCACCAGATTGAAAATCTTTTCCATTTAAAGGAGTTCTTGTTCGTTGAATGTTTTCTAGAGGAAATTAATATGTCCTGTATTGCCAATGGTAAGGACAGACTGGCAATCAATGAGCGTTCAGCATCCATGCCATGAAGTTGAGGGCTGGGAGATTGGGATAATAGAGCAACTCATTGTTTTGAGTTCCAAGAGTAGATTCTGATCTCAGCAGTATGGAAGGACTGCTGGTTCAGGCATCCACTGTGAGGACAAGCTGATGAGGACACAACCGGAGTGGAGCACCTTCCTGAGATACATGTGAATTCAACCATCACTGCAACTCTCTTACCAGGGAGGTGTGATTCATATTAGTGAAAACAGTTGTTGAGTGAGTTGATCCTACTGAGACTGAAGACCCCACAGAAGGTTACATATGTGAAGATGGGTGAGTGGAACTAGGTGGATGGCTGTCACCATGTGACTGAGCAGTAGGAGAAGCCTTCTGGTAATGGACCTTGGATTGGTAAGCAGCATCTGAATTAGAGAGATCATGGTTGACCAGTTGCTGGGTAGGAGAGTTTATTGAAGCAAGAAGTCAACACAGTCTCCTATGAACTGAAGGCTCTGTGTGGGATTCAGGTTGGACTTCACAAAGTTGATGAGAAAACGTAAGGTCTGAAAAAGATATATGGCCACATCTAGAGAATGGAGGACAGCATCTTTTGAATTTGCTGTGATCAGCCAGTTATCCAGGTATGGGAAAAACTAAATACCCTAGAGACAGAGGGCAATGCATTTGGTAAAGACTCTAGTGCACAGGATAGGCCAAGTGGAAGGACTTTGTATTGGTAGTGGAACAAATCCATTAGGAACTGCAGGTAATGCCAATGGGCCAGTTGGATTGGGATATGAGTATAGGTGTCTTTGAGACATTCATTCATCATTTTGAAAGAATGGCAGAATTGTGCGGAGAGAGTTCATTTTGAATTTCTCCCAGAGGATATGCTTCTTGAGGAGTTGCAGGTCCAGAATCAGGATAAGAAAATATCTGGAGTGGAAACCATGCCAGTGATTCGATTGAGGAAGGAGCAATTGGTTCAAGAACTGACAAGACAGGGAGCTATTTTAGATCTAATTCTTAGTGGAATGCAGGATTTGGTGAGAGAGGTAACGGTGGTAGGACCACTTGGAAATAGAGGTTATAACATGATAAAATCTGAATTAATAACTAAAAGGGGGACAAGAAGTAAATCCATGGCTCTACCACTAAACTTTCATAAGGGAAACTTTGATAATAGTTAGAAAAAAAACTTAAAGATACAGCTACAAAGGTTAAAAATGTACAACAGGCATGGACATAGTTAAAAATAGCATCTTAGAAGCGCAGTCTACATGTATTCCATGCATTAAGAAAAGTGGAAGAAAGGCCAAATAACTGCTGGTACGTTGTGTTCCGCGGCCGTGGATGGCCACGGCCACGGCCCCCTACCTCACCTCCGGCGGCGACCCGCCGCGGCAGTATCAAGGGAAGCTGCTGAGTCCGTGCCCATCGCACCGGCGCAGGCCTCCAGGACAGCCGCCGGGCTGGGAGCCGTCCCTGCTCCTCCCTCGCGGTGTCAGGCAACCTTTCCTCCGCGGCCGAAATCCAAGATGGCTGCTGCCATCTTAGGCGCGAGGCCGTGCCTCCTTACTAGATTTAAAGGGACCTTGTCCCTTTAACTACTCACAGCTGTTCTCTATGAGCTAGAGTAGAGGAAGTATATAAGGAGACTTCCTCTGCCCATTCCTTGACTTGGCAACGTCCTACGTTGGTCAGGTCTGCTTGCTTCGGTGAGTCTTCTTGTGCTTTGGATCCTTGCTTCTTGGTTCCTGTCTCGTCTTAGTGATTCCTGGTGTGTGACTTCGGACTGGCAAGCGGTGATTCCTGGTGTGTGACTTCGGACTGGCAAGCGGCGATCCCTTGGTGTGTGACCTCGGACAGGTAAGCGACGACCCTCTGGCACTTGACCTTGGAGTTCTTCTGGACCATCGTCTCCAAGGGCCCACCTAAGTCCCAGCGGCCTGGGTCCCTACGGGCTCCTCCCGGGTGGACCGCGGGCTTCCAGGGGTAAAGCTCCAGTTAGCCCTTGCACTGATCTCATGACTCCTTGACCTCTCAAAGGTCCACCTAAGTCCAAGCGGGACGGGCTCCTCCCGGGGGGACCGCGGGCTTCCAGTAGCGAAGACTCTGTTCCTCTCCTCGACGTCACGTCTCTTCGTCTGCCTCCACGGTCACCTCAGTCTTTAGTGCCGAGGGTCAGCTGGTCGCACCTTCTGTTCTGCCTCGCCACCCGACGGGAGAAACTAAGGATCCACCTCCTCAGGTACACCATCCTCCCGTTGGTCCAAGGGTTCACAAGCCTGATCATAACACGGAATGGTTAAAAGATGAGGTGAAAGACTATTTTAGCCAAAAGATATTTCTTCAAAAACATTACAGGGAATTGAATAATTTAAAACAATGTATAATGAGGGTTTACAGGGAACGGAATAAATAAAAACAATTTACAATGAGGGTTTAGAACAGGGATTATAACAAAAATTAAGCACAGTGTAGGTGAAAAAGGGAAAATTAAATATTTACAGGATGAACAGGAAAGATTTAATATATACAATGTAAGTGGAATCCAGATATTTGACTGATGAAAGGTGCACATTTAAAATATACAAGGTAAACAGAAACCAGCTGTTTGCATAATAAAAGGTGACGTGGGGAAGGCGATAAGAGGAGGGTGAGGGAGATTGCGGGGAGGCATTAGTGGGTAAGCAGGTTTAGAGGGGGAACATTTCTTCAGCGAGCTTAACATGGTGGAACGAATGGGAGTTTAAGGGGAGAGGGGAGGGTGTAATGGTGGGGAAAAATGTATTGGAGGGAGATGAGCGGAAAGGGGAGGGAGGTGGAAAGAAAGAAATGACCCAATACTATTTATTTATTTTTATTTTTATTTGGAGCTTTTTATATACCGAGGTTCAGCGATAGCCTTCACCCCGGTTTACATTAGAACATAATTTATACATAGAACATTTCATTGAACGTGGTTGTAACAAGATACGTCTATAACAGATAAATGTAAAAAAGGAGTAACAAAGAGGGAATTTATAACTAAGGACTCGATGGTCAACATGTTAAAATATATCTTAGGTATATAATATTAAATAATGTTAACGGATAACATATAACAGTTATTAAAGATTTAGTTAGGGAAACAAGTGGACAGGAAGGGGTGTGTCAAGAGTGGGCTGCTAACATGTTTCTGGGTGCTGGGATGATAGCAGAGTCGAGGGGGGTAGGAGGGAGGGAGGACAAGGGCAAGGGGAGGGTGAGGGCGGGCGACAGATGAGTACTATTCTGGTACGCTGCGAAGTCTGTTCTGCGAGGAGATATCATCTTATATCTGGCCCATCAGAGGACGATGCTCGATAAACGCTTACTCTCCCTAAGTACTCGACTTCAATGAGCTAAACACTCTCTTATACGTCAAGTTGCAAAAAGGTTGTGCAAGACAGATTGGCCGAAGATGGAATCTTGTCTTCCAGCCTTGTCTAGACAATAATGGGCTGTAAAGGTATGGAGAGAACTCCAGGTAGCAGCCCTACAAATATCAGGAAGCGGCACCGAGCGAAGGTGCACTACATATGTTGCCATGGCCCTGACCGAATGTGCTTTAACACGGTCTTGAAGTGGAATGCCTGCTTGCTGATAGTAAACGGATATGCAGTCCGCTAACCAGGAGGAGAGAGTCTGCTTACCCACAGATTGACCCAATCTGATGGAAGCAAAGGAAACAAACAATTGAGTACGTTGCCTGTGGGCAGCTGCACGGTCTAGGTCAGTGATGGCTAACCTATGACACGCGTGTCAGAGGTGACACGCCGAGACTTTTTGCTGACACGCGCAGCGTTTCGTGGACTATCGAGATTTTTTTTTTAATCGGCTGCGCCGAGCCTTTTTTTTTTTTTTTTATCGGCTGCGCCAACCCTTTAAAACTAGTATTTTGGTATCCCCCCACCCTCCGGACCCCTCCACCCCCCCAATGCCCCCGGGCGCAGCGACAAGCAGATAGGCAGGGCCGCGGCCCGAAGAAAAACATTGCGTTTAAACGCGCTGATGCTCCTCCTCCTTCCTGCCTGTGCGGCCCCAGAAGTAAACGTTGCCAGAGCCACGTGGGCTGGAAGGAGGTGAAGCATCGGCGCGTGCAGAAGAGGAGCAGCGCTTGCGTTTACGGGCAGCCGCGAATCCCAAGTCGCAGCGGCCCGAGAAGAGGAAGAGGCCTGGTAGCAGGGCTGCCGCAGAGCCCATCCTGCAACGACCCACGAAGAGGAGGCCCAGAGGTGAGAGAGAGGCTGAGGGTCTGTAGAGTGTGTGTGTGCGTGTATGAGATGAGTTGAGAAATTGTGTGTGAGAGTGAGGACCTGAATGTTTGCAGAGACAGCATGTGCTTGAGCAAGACAGCATGTGGGAATGAGAGAGAGCCTGTGTGTGTGAGAGTCAGACAGCATGTGCCAGTGAGAGCCTGTGTGTATGAATGATTGTATGAGAGAGAGCATGTGACAGTGAGAGCCTGTGCTTGAGCAAGACAGCATGTGGGAGTGAGAGAGAGCCTGTGTGTGTGAGAGTCAGACAGCATGTGCCAGTGAGAGACTGTGTGTATGAATGATTTTATATGAGAGAGAGCATTTGACAGTGAGAGCCTGTGTGTGTGTGTGTGTGTGTGTGTGTGTGTGTGTGTGTGTGTGTGTGAGTGAGAGAGAGAAATGCATGTGAGAATAATAACCTGTGTGTTTGAGGGAAGAAGATGGAGAGAAAAGAAACAGAAAAAAAGACAATATAAAAGGAATTGGCAAAAAAAATAAGAAAGGGAAGGTGGGAAAAAAAAGCCTGTGACCAACCAATTAGAAAATGAAGATCAAACAGCAAAGGTAAAAAACAAAATAAATTACTTTTTAGTGATTGGCACATGTAATCTTTGGGAATGTGCAAGAATAGCACTTTCTCTATGCTGATCTCACAATGTACGAGATCAGCATGGAGAAAATGGAAGCCCACGGGGCCTGCACAGAGGAGGCAGCAGAATGGGCTTCAGTGCCAGTAGCAGCAATCAGCACCTCCCCAATAGCCATGCGGCAGCAATGACAGTGGCAGCAGAGGAATGAGAGAGGTTCTGAGGTTGCTGGCAAAAGAGAGGGGGGTTTGCCTTTAGTGTGTGTATGTGAATGAATGGGACTCTGCATGGGGGTGTATGTGTGTGAATGCATGGGCGCCTGCGTGAGAATGAATTGGTGCCTGCCTGGAGGATGGAGCGGGAGTGGTGTGAAATGAATGGGAGCCTGCCTGGGGTTCAGTGTGTGTGTGTGTGTGTGTATGTGAGGGAGCCAGTGAGTGTGAGAGCATGAGCGTGTATGAGAAAATCCAGGGGAGTGAGAGTTTGTGGGGGGTGGAGGGGGAGAGTGTTTTAATTGAAGATTTAGCCAATGAAATTCAGCAACAAAAAAGTCACTAAGCAGGTAAGGTAAAGAATTATTTGTTTTTGCTTTATTAATAAATACAGAACATATATTAAAATTATAACTTTTTGTTATTAATATTAGAGCTACAAATATCACAAAATTATGGATTTTTCTAGAAGTGACACAACACCCGAGTTATGCTCGGTTTTTTTTATGAATTTTGACACACTGAGCGTAAAAGGTTGGCCATCACTGGTCTAGGTAGAATGCTAGAGCCCGTTTGCAGTCGAGGGTATGCAGAGCCTGTTGTCCTGGATTGGAGTGGGGCCTGGGAAAGAAGGTGGGTAATATATAGGATTGATTAATGTGAAATTCTGATACTACCGTAGGCAAGAACTTCGGGTCATGCCCAGTCATGCAGAAGTTATGTGTAAGGTGAGTAGGTAACTAGGTCATGCAGAAGTTATGTGTAATGTGGGTAGGTAACTAGGGCCTGTAACTCACTAACTCTGCGAGCTGATGTGATCGCTAAAAGAAAAATCACTTTCCATGTGAGATAGCGAAGATCACAGGATTAGAGAGGCTCGAATGGTGGTTTCATGAGCCAACCCAAAACCAGATTGAGGTCCCAAGAAGGGGCCGGAGGGGCATAGTGGAGGCTTGAGGTGAAGCAAGCCTTTCAGAAAAAGTGTTACGAGGGGTTGTACTGAAATAGGAACATCCCCGACACCTTTATGGAAGGCAGCTACTGCAATGACATGCATTCTGATGGAAGAAGTTTTGAGACCTGACTCTGACAAGTACCAGAGATAGTCTAAAACCTTTGTGGTAGAACAGGTAAAAGGATCAAGTGCAGTGAGGAACACCATGATTTAAACCTGTTCCATTTGTAAAGATAAGATTTTCTCATGGAAGGTTTCCGTGAAGCAATCAGGACACGGGAAACTGGCTCCGAAAGGTTGAGAGGTTGCAGGATTAACATTTCAACATCCAGGCAGTCAGGGACAAGGCCTGAAGATTGGGATGGCATAGGCACCCGTTGCTCTGCGTAATCAGAAGTGGGTCCTTCCCCAGGAGAATGTGCCTGCGAATGGAGAGGTCCTGAAGAATCGGAAACCACACTTGGCGTGGCCAGTGAGGTGCTATCAGGATCATGCTTCCCTTGTCCTGACGTAGCTTCACAAGAGTCTTGGAGAGAATTGGACATGGAGGGAATGCATATAGGAGACCTGTTGCCCATGAGAGGGAGAACGCATCTCTTGGTTGTGAGTGTTGGCTGCAAGTGAGAGAGCAATAGTTCTCTACTTTGCGGTTTTGAGGTGACGCAAAGAGGTCTATGTGAGGGTAGCCCCAACGCACGAATATCGAGTCCGCTACTGCGGGGTTGAGAGACCACTCGTGCGGTCGAAAGGTGCGGCTCAGCTTGTCTGCCAACACATTGTCCACTCCCGGCAAGTAGGTGGCCCTGAGGTACATCGAGTGGGAGAGGGCCTCCGCCCATATCTGTGCAGCTTCCTGACACAAGAGGTGGGAGCCAGTTCCTCTTTGTTTGTTGATGTACCACATGGCCACCTGGTTGTCCGTTTGAATCAGGATGACCTGGTTGGAGAGACAATCCTGAAATACTCAGAGCATAAAGGATTGCTCGTAGCTCCAGGAAATTGATCTGGTGTTTGGCTTCCTCTTGAGACCAGGGCCCTTGAGTTTGTAAATTGGCAACATGTGCTCCCCAGCCGATGTTGGAGGGACGAAAAGCTGGTATACCTGAAGGTCCCGGGCGAGGCACCGAAGGCATCACCGGTGGCACCGATGGTGGCACAGAGGGCATTGACGGGTCGGTGGAAATCAATGGAAACAAAGGTGCAATCGGTGAAACCGATGATCTAGGCATCGGAAGGACTCCCGATGGCGGAAGGAATGGAGTTTCTCCTTCTTCTGTCGATGAAAGAGGAATCGGAGAGGAAGGCACCGGGTCCATTGGTGTCGTCGGATACATCGGAGGAAAAGCAGCGATCAGCGCTTCCATTCTCATGAGTAATGGTGCTAGTGCTGCAGGAATGGGATCAGTTACCGGTTCAGGCATCGGTACCGGTATCGGCGTCGATGGAACCTTGAAGCCTTGCATTGCTCTGCCGATGGCCTCCTGAATCATCTGATCCAGTTCCTCCCAGAAACCTGGAGCATGGAGCCCCGATGCCGGAGGAGACGGAGGCGTAGCTGGAGGGACTACCGTTGGAGGTGGAATCACGGCTCCTATCACCTGTCCCGGTGAAGGTTGCCTCGGTGACCCTGAACCAGATAGGGACGGTGCCTTTTCTGGTTGGGCTTTCTTCGATGGCGGTTCAGACGATGATGACGTTGAGGTCCTGCCTGCGTCGAAGGTCTGAAACCTGCGATGTCGATGCTTTTCTCGACACTCTCCTCTGTCCTTTTCCTGAGGGGGAACAGAGGGTGTCGATGGCCGTGAAGTCATCGATGCTGGTTGGACACCGGCTGGTGCCCGATGATGGTGCGACGTAGACAGTGTCGGGGTTTTTGATCTAAAGAGAAGTTTAATTTTCTCCATTCTAGCCTTGCGACCTTTAGGTGTCATAAGGGCACATTTGGTGCAAGTAAGGACATCATGATTGCTACCCAGACACATTACACATACCTGGTGAGGGTCAGTAATGAACATTGTGCGGGTGCAGTCCGGGCATCGAAGGAACCCTGATGCCATGGCCTGTGAAAAAATTTAGCCGCGGTGCGGTTGACGGCCAGTAGGCCGTGAGGGCCAAACTTGACGGGAATCGACCAGAATCGGGTAAAAAAGTTACTGGACCACCGCGGGCGTAAAAATGAAAGAGGGGGACCCCTGTGGGGTAGAAAGTTGAATAGTAATTCCGTGAGGAAATTTCCTGTCAGGAATCTCTGTGAAGCTCCTTAACCTGCGTGACTACTGCTGCGCGGAAAAAAGAAGACTGAAGGGGGACCCCTGCTGGTTGCAGGGTTAGTGCCATCCTGGACATGCCCAGTAGGTGCCAGTCAAAGTTCTAGAAACTTTGACAAAAGTGTTCCGTGATTGGGCTCCATCCTGTGACGTCACCCATATGTGAGGACTACCATCCGGCTTGATCTGTGAGAAATAAATGGTCTTCAAGTGGACACCTTTTGTGTCACCAGAGGCACCCAACAAGGCTGTCCACTTTCTCCTCTCCTCTTCCTCTTGAATCTTGAACCACTACGATTATCTATCCAGATGACTGAGAAGGTCAGGGGAATACAGCTATGCTCTGGGAAGCAAACTGTGCTATTTAAATATGCAGCTTTTGCTGATGATATTTTAGGTTTTTTTTTACGGACCCCAAACGGTTATTGAACTCATTGCTGTCCCTATTTCGTCCCTTTGGTACCTTCTCAGGTCTGCACCTAAACTGGGATAAATCAGAGGCATTGGCCTTCCCAGAGGCTCTTAAAGAGCGATGGGGGGAATCCTTTCCATTGCAATGGGCAAGGGACTCCATCTGATACCTCGGCGTCCGTCTATCTACCAATCTCACCAAAATCTACGGTCTCAATATATCTGGTCTGTTAAAGTTTACCCAGGACAAGGTGCATGCATGGCAGGATTTAGCGCTTTCTCTAGGAGGCCGCATTACCCTATTTAAAATGGTTGTTCTTCCCAAATGGTTTTATGTTTTGCAGAACTTGCCACTCCAAATCAAATATAAAGACCTCTTATGTTCTGATTGAGCCTTACGCCATTTTATATTGCGAGGCAAAAATTTGTGCATTCCCTTGCTCTGGTTGAAAACAAGATGGGAGTCACAGAAACATAAAAATGACGGCAGAAGACGACCAAATGGCCCATCCAGTCTGCCCAGCAAGCTTTCACACTTTTTTTTCTCTCATACTTATCTGTTACTCTTGGCCCCCATCAGCAACCCCCTGGCTCCAGTTTCCCTCCATCCCCGCCATTGATGTAGAGAGCAGCACTGGAGCTGCATCGGGAGGTTTGGAAATCCCTGACCTTGCGAGCTACAACTTAGCGGCTAACCTACATATCGTTCGGGAATGGCTTCTGGGAGACTCTCACTTTGTTAATATACTGGCTGAAAAGACACTGGTGGCCCCTCTGGATCTGCGATATGTCCTGCAGGCACCTTCCACTCGTCTTCCACTTTCTCTATCAGACAACATACTGATATCACCTATTAGAAAGGCCTGGATTGTTGTAGATGGGGACCCTTGAGCCGGAGTGAGAAGTGATGACCGAGGGGAAACCCTCAATGAAGCTCGTCTCCAGGAGGTGGCATAGGCGAAGAGGACTCACGAAGACTGATTCCAGGAATCAGGCAGGATGGCCCTCAGAGGAGTGGATAGCTTATGAACGCGGAAGAACCCCCGAAGAGCGGGTACTCAGAGCGTTCACCCAGTGAGACAGGAACCGAACTTCACAAAGAGGCGGAATGGAGTCCAGGCAGAAGGTCCGGGCTAGGCAGCGAAGATGCAGAACGAAGAACAGACCACAGGTCAAAACGGGCAGCAGACAAGCGAAGATGAAGATACAAGCTGAGGAATGGATCCAGGGACAGAGGCAGGAACTTCAGAGGCAAGGAACACTGAGGCACAGGAACGTGGAGGCACAGGAGCGCGGAGGCACAGGAGCGCGGAGGCACAGGAGCACAGCACAACGCACAAGCAGCCCAAGAGCAACAGAGGGATTCTGTTGCGAAGGCAAAGGGAGCGTATAGCTGCGGGGTTTAAATACCCCTCTTAGCTGATGTCATCTTCAGGGGGCCGGGTAGATTCTCCCACCGCAGCCCCTTTAAGAGGCGGAGCCTCCCGCACACACACATCAGGGGAGGCCCTGACCCTGGCCGGGAGGAGACGCCGCCAGAGCCGTGCCTCTCAGCGTTCGCGGCCAGCTGCAAAGGGAGGACCATCACGCCGGAGGGACCTGGGAAGGTGGGGGGGCTGGCCGGCCGCAGCCAGTCGCCACAACAGTACACCCCCTCTTACGCCCCGTTTAGAAAGACCAGGTTTGCCAGGGTGTGTATGATGGAAGTGCTGAAGTAAGGGCTTGTCCAGAATGTTAGAGGAAGGTTCCCACGAGTTCTCTTCGGCACCAAAACCTTCCCAGGCAATTAAATACTCCCAACGTCTATGGTGTCATCGAATATCTAGGTCCTCCCAGACCTGGTAGACTGGGTCTTTGTCCTAAACTACCTCTGGAGGTTTGGGAGGCGCGGTATGGTAAGGAGACAGCACCAAAGGTTTTAACAGAGACACGTGGAAAGAATTTTGTATCCAGAGACTGGAGGGCAGTCTTAGACGATAGGTCACTGGACCTAGATGTTTGGAAATCGAAAAAGGACCAATGTATCTAGGTGCCAACCGCATACATGGGACCCGAAAGTGGATGTGGCGGGTACTGAGCCAAACCCGATCCCCCGGATTAAGGAGAGGGGCTGGGTGGAGGTGTTTATCAGAGGTCTGTTTGGTGGTGTCAGCAACTTTAATCAGGTTGGCGTTGGTGGCCTCCCATAGGTTGTACATCTGGTTAGCCATGAGTTGGGCTGTGGGAGAGGATACGGACAGAGGTAGTGGTAGTGGAGGTCTAGGATGCCTACCATAGACCACTTGAAATGGAGACGACCCAGTGGCTGAATGGACGTGAGAGTTGTGTGAGAACTCCACCCAGGGCAGGAGTGAAGACCAATCATCTTGACTGCTTCCTACAAAGGAACAAAGAAAGGTCTTTAATCTTCAGTTAAGTCGCTCGGCCTGTCCGTTTCCTTGTGGGTGAAAGGCAGTGGTGAAATCCAAATGCATTCCAGCCTTCCTGCACAATGCCCGCCAGTTCTTGGCTGTACACTGGGGATCGCAATCGGAAGTGATATGCAAGGTAAGGCCATGTAGTCGAAATATGTGTGACGTGAAGAGTCGTGCCAACTCTGGAGCTAATGGTAACTTCGGTAAGGGAATGAAGTGTGCCATCTTGGAAAATCTGTCGATCACGACCTAGATCACGTGATTGCCAGAAGAAGTAGACAGGTCTACTACGAAATCCATGGAGATGTGTGTCCAAGGTTCCCGAGGGGCCGGGAGAGGCTGGAGTAATCCCCAGGGGCGACCAGGCAAGGGCTCCTGCTGCGCACAAGTCGGACGGGAATCCACATAGGATCTCACGACCTGGGCCATCCGAGGCCACCAGTAATATCGGGATAATAGTTCCAGAGTTCGGGTTCTGCCTGGATGTCCCGCAGTGAGGGAGTCATGTGCCCAAGCAAGTACTTTTGGTCGCTGACGAAGGGGAACTACCGTCTTACCTTGTGGTATGGTGTCAGTAGCCACTAGATGGATTTTGGCAGGATCCAAAATGTAGTGGGTTACCTCCGGTGCATCTTCAGCCTCGTGCAGCCTGAAAAGTGCATCTGCTCATGCGTTCTTATCTGCAGGACGGTAATGTAGAACGAAGTTGAATCGACTGAAGAAAAGCAACCACTGAGTCTGGTGCAGATTTAAACGTTGAGCCTAACTGAGGAACTCAAGGTTCTTATGGCTGATATAAACTGTCACGGGGTGTTGTGCCCCCCTCTAGCCATTGTCTCCATTCTTCGAAAGCCATCTTAATGGCTAACAATTCCTTGTCCCCGATTTCATAATTCTTCTCCGACGGTGAAAACTTGCGGGAGAAGAAAGAGCAGGGTAGAAGGGCCCCTTGAGGAGAGCATTGACTGAGTACCGCCCCCTACTGCGAAGTCCGAGGCGTCCACCTCCACAACGAATAGACGAGTTGAATCAGGGTGGTGAAGACATGGTTCTTTAGAAATGCCCTCTTCAAATCGTTGAAGGCGTCAATGGCTTCAACTGGCCAGTGTTTAGTATTAGCTCCCTTCTTAGTTAACGCCATCAGGGGTGCTACTACGGTATGCATGAATAGTGGGGAATGAAATTCCTATAGAAATTGGCAAAGCCAAGAAACCTTTGCAATGAACGAAGTCCCACCGGTTGCGGCCACTCCCGAATGCTGGTTAACTTGTCCAGGTCCATGCGAAAGCCTGTGGTGGATACAATGAAACCCAAAAACGGCAAGGATTCCTGTTCAAAGAGGCATTTTTCTAATTTAGTGAATAGACGGTGTTCTCTTAGACGTTGGAGGACCCGACGTCTAATGCGATGTGTCCTCAAGTCCTTGGAATAAATTAGGATGTCATCAAGGTAGACAATTACCCCCTTGTGGAGCATATCCCAGAATATCTCGTTCATTAAATTTTGGAAGACCGTGGGTGCGTTGCATAGTCCAAATGGCATTACGAGATATTTGTAATGGCCGTCACATGTATTAAACGCCATCTCCCACCCGTCTCCAGGTCTTATTCGGACCAGATTGTAGGCCCCCATGAAGATCCAATTTAGAAAATACCTTGGCTCCATGGAGGCGGTCTAGTAGCTCGGGAATCAAAGGAAGCGGATAACGATCCCTTCAAGTGATTGCGTTGAGTCCCCTGTAATCAATACAGAGTCTTAAAGAATTGTTCTTCTTGGCTACAAAGAAAAGGCCTGCCCCTGCTGAGAAGAAGAAGGACAAATAAAACCCCGGTTGAAGTTTTCCTTTATATATTTAGACATTGCCCGCGTCTCGGGTAGGGACAACAGATACACCCGTCCACGGGGCGAAACTGTACTTGGTAGTAGGTCAATGACACATTTGAAGGACCGATGCTCCGGAAGGGTCTCTGCCTCCTCTTTGGAGAACACATCGGCGAAGCTACTGTACTGAGGCGATAACTGAAGGGTGGTGCTAGCCAGCACCAACTGGGGTCGAGGTCTAGGTTGAAGACAGGTAGAAAAGCAGTCCGTCCCCCAGGCTGTGATTTGCAGGGTTTTCCAATCAATTGTGGGTGAATGCTTTTGTAGCCAAGGAAGCCCTAGGACCACGGGATGAATGGACTTCTCAAGAATCAAGAAGGACACCTCCTGCTTGTGCAGAACCCCGGTTCGAAGTGTTACAGGAGCAGTGCGACGAATGACCCATCCGGGAGAGGGTCTCCTTGGATGGATGAAATCCACAACGGTGGTGTATGGGACATCACGGGTAGTTGCAATGGTGGACTAGCTCGGATAGGATGACGTTCCTGCCAGAACCGGAGTCGACAAGAGCTAGTGTTGTAAAGGAACCCCTGGAGAATTACAATGTAATGGGAACCGTACATGGAGGAGCAGGATTGATATAGCCTAGGGTCAGCTCCCCTGTGACGCCTAGGCCCGAGCATTTCCCGTACATTCAGGACATTGGGCCAACAGGTGTCCTTTGCCACTGCAGTAGAGACATAATCTGAGTCTCCGTCAATGCTGTTTCTCTTCAGTTGTCAGGCGGCTGCGGCCTAGCTGCATAGGCTCCTCCCTGCATTCTGGTGAAGTCCCAGAAGTTGCTGGAGCAACCACTAGGCGAGGAAAAGTTGGAGCCAGTGAAACTGAGCAACGGGCTGGCTTAAATTCCTTAGCACATTGCTGTAATCGTCGATCGATCTGACCTGCCAGTTCAATGAGTGTCTCGAGGTCATCCGGGAGCTCCCATGTGGCTAACTTATCCTTATATGGGGGGATAACCCTTCCAGGAAGATGCCACGCATGCTGTCCTCACGCCATCCCAGTTTGGATGCTAAGGTACGAAATTCTACTGCGAAGTCGGCCAAGGTCCGTGAGCTTTGGCGAAGATTAAGCAGTTTAGAGGTGGCAGTAGACTGGTGGCCCGGCTCATCGAATACTTGACAGAATGTCCGGATGAACAGAAGCAGATCTCCCAGAATAGAATCTCCTCGCTCCCAAAGCAGAGATGCCCAGGCCAGGGCTTTATCATCCAGTAAGGAGATGATGAAGGACGTCTTAACTCAGTCTGTAGGGAACTGCTGTTCCTGCAGGGAGAACCTTATGAAGCAGTGGTTCAGGAATCCTTGGCACTGTTTGGATTCTCCAGAAAATCGAGGTGAAGCAAGCATATGGGTCACAGGGGTTGAAGCTACTGGAACCACCGGGGGAGGGGCGGAAGCCCCGAGTCCAGAGGCGGAATCCAGGCGAGTTACCAGGTATTCTACTGTGGCAGACAAAGTTTCCAAGGATTGCTGCTGCTGCAGTAGTCGTTGAGCCAGGCCCGGAATGGCCTGGAGGCTAGACAAGTCCACCGGGTCCATGGCCTTCGCAAACTGTTGTAGATGTGGACCCTTGAGCCGGAGCGAGAAGTGATGACTCAATGAAACTCGTCTCCTGGAGGTGGCATAGGCGAAGAGGAGGACTCACGAAGACTGGATCAGGGACACGGAGTCTGGCAACCAGCTACTCACATGGAGCTCGACCTGTTGCAGGGGCCAGAACCAAGGGCTGGGCCTGGGCTTAAATAGCTTGGGAATGCTGGCATCATCAGGGAGGGCCGTTGAGGTTTCCTGCTGTGGCCCCTTTTAGAATAGGAGAGAGGCACGCGATCGAGCCTAGGGGAATGCTGACAAGTACAGGAAGTAAGCGGCAGCAGCGGCTCCAAGCCACAAAGAAGAGGTTCAGCATCGTAGGCGGCTGTGGGAGCCAGCTGTGTGTGCCGCAGGTCGGCAGCGACGATGGCTCTTGCCTGCGGAGGGGGAACGCGGCACTGGAAGGTGAGCACGGCCAGCCGTGGACTTCTGAGGCCAGCAAGCGCAACAGTGACTATATAAGAAAATATTTTCAGTCTATATGTAATGTCTTTCCATGTTATAACCGTATTGGATCCGTTCTGTTCTCTCCTGTTTAAGTTGGTTGCGTTGTATGTGGAAACACTGACTTAATAAATTCTTAAAAAAAAAAAAAAAAAAAGAGAAAAGTGTTCATTCAGCACTATTGGATGACATCACCCACATGCTATAGGTAAGTCATCCTGCTGTCTATGGAGAACACCGTTAATGATACACAAACTTGTTGTATTATTTTTCTAGCTGAATATCTCCCAAATATCTAGTTTTTCCAAGTCATTTTTCTACATTTTTCCAATATTCTCCCTGCAGAGTTCAAATATATTTTGGTTGAATTGGGCCCTGAATAACTACGTTTGCTGTAAACTGTCACACACAATTATGGCTAGTGATTTGATAGCAACAGTTTTCCCAACCAGCTTCCTATAGTAGGATCAACATCAGAAGGGCTTCAGGTAAAGCAGTAGCAGAAGGTGACTTGTATAGAACGCCTAAAAATAAATTTAATGGAGGTTCAGTGTGGTGGTTAATGAATTGAATTCAGGAAAAATTATGAGACAATTCAAGATTTCTCTCTGCCACCAATTATCTATGTGATGAGGGAAAACACACTTTCTCTCCTTGTGCCACTTAAGTATATTTAGATAATAGCAACATTGTTTTCTTTACTTTTTGGAAGACAGTATAAAGTTCATGAATGAGAATTAAGCCATCCACCCAAGAGGTAACTGCTTGTGTATTTCTGAAGTCCTAAAAATGTTGAGCATGTCATCACCATGCTGAAAACAAAAATAATATATACATCCGAATAATTATTTAATAAAGGAACTACACAACCTTCTAGACATGCTTGTGTCTCTTTTAACTTCTTATCTTTGGAGATCTGTAGTAAATAAGACAGCTGACCAAAACTGGACACTTTGATAGTAGATACAGAAAGTAGAAGCAATGGATGTCCATTTTTGTCTGTTTCAATGGATCTCACAGTAGCTCCGCTAGAATAAAAGAGAAATTAAAGGGAACAGAGTATGTTAGTGCAGCAATATGAAAATTTATTAAAAGAAAACTAACAAAGTAGTTGGAGATAATACGTTTCTAAATTTAAAAAAGATAACTTTCAGTACAGCTAGGGTTCTTACCTCCCTCAATTATGTATCCAGTCAACATTACATGAGAAAAGACCTTAGTATTCATAAGTTCGTTTGTTTAAACATTTTTTCAGCATAAGAAAGATATAATCTCTACCTAACTACTTTGCTTTTTTTTTTTTTACATAGAATAAAATATTGTATAATAACAGAAATACAATTCATGAATACATGTGTATAAGGGCATTTTTGTGTGAGCAATGCTTTTAAAATAGATCTCTAAGTGTATATGGTCCTTTTTTCTCATTATAAATACTGTGCCAAATTGTGAAGAACTACATTTTCTGCTCAGTGTGCAGCAGCAGCCAAAAAAGCAAATAGAATGCTAGGGAAATGAAGAATAAAACAGAGAAAATCATAATGCCTCTATATCACTCCATAGTGCAACCCCATCCTGAGTATTGTGTGCAGTTGTGGTTACTACATCTCAAAAAGCGCAGTTGCTTCCTATAACAAGTGTTCTCCTAGGACAGCAGCATGTTAGTCCTCACAGATGGGTGACATCATCAGATGGAGCCCGGCATGGAAAACCTTTGTCAAAGTTTCTAGAAGCTTTGAATGGCACACTGATCATGCCCACCATGTCATTATCCAAGCGTTCACGCGAGGTCCCCCTTCAGTCTTGTAACATAGCAAAACATACGAGTGAAAAATAAAAATAAAAACGTCTGATGACCCAATTCCCAGGGGAGGCGGGTGGGTTTCCTGAGGACTAACATCCTGCTTTCCTAGGAGAACACCTGTTACAGGGAAGCAACTGCGCTTTCTCCTAGGACAAGCAGGATGGTAGTCCTCACAGATGGGTGTATACCAAGCTCCAGGCTGTTCCCGGCAACAACCAAGACCAACAGTTACCAAACAAGGTGCCAACGGGCACAACAACTGCAGTGCTGTTGGTCAGCAGGGAGATGGCCTGGTTCAAAACAGGGGCCTTAGGAAGGAAGGAAGAGTTTGGTCAAAACCTGGAAGAGATTGCGGAGGACAGATTGGCCAAAGGCACTATCCTGTCAAAAATCCTTATCCAAGCAGTAATGGGCAGCGGATGTGTGTAGGGAACTCCACATTGCCACTTGGTAAATGTCGGCGATGGGGATCTCCTGCAGGTGGGCTACCAACGCCGCCATGGCCCTCACACTGTGAGCTTTGATTCGGCCTCCCAGCTGAAGGGGGGCTTGTGAACAGCAGAAGGCAATGAAGTCCACCAGCCAATTAGATAGAGACTGTTTACCCATTGCAACTCCCAGCCTGATGTTGAAAGATACAGAGATGAGTGGATTGCCTGAAAGCTGCTGTGTGTTATAAATAGAAAACCAAAGCCCTTTTGCAATCCAAAGTATGAAGAGCCTGTTCCCCAGGTGGGAATGAGGCCTCAGAACAAAGATGGGCAAGACAATGGACTGATTGATGTGAAAGTCAGTCCCAACCTTAGGCAGGAACTTGGGATGCGTACATAGAACCACACAATCATGAAAAAACTTTGTATATGGCAGGTGCGAGACCAAGGCCTTCAGCTCACTGCCTCTATGAGCCGAAGTAATCGCCACTATGAATATAACCTTCCAGGTAAGGAACTTCGGGTTGCAGGAGCGTAGAGGCTTGAAGGGAGGACGTTTGAGCTGCGATAGGACAATGTTGAGGTCACAGGACACAAGAAGAGGCCAAATAGGGGGCTTCAATTGAAGCAGACTGCTCATAAAGCTGAAATAGGAGTGCCAGCAACACCCCGATGGTACGCACTAGCGGCACTGAGATGACCCTGACTGAGCTCGTCTGAAGCCCAGACTTGGAAAGTCCAAGAACTTAGAGAGGGGGCATGTGAATGGATCTAAGCCATGCCCTGTACCCAAGACAGAAAACCTCTTCCGCTGTAATAATTCCTGGTGGAAGGATTTCTAGAAGCCATTAGCACCTGGGAGATGTTTTCCAAAAAATGCAGGGGCTGAAGGACTAGGTGCTCAAATCCACGCCATCAAAGCCAACGCCCTGAAGTTCAGATAATGCCATGCGTCCTGGTTCTGAATGATCAGACCGGGAGTGGTCCTCAGTCTGATAGGATCCCTGATTTCCAGATCCTGAAGAAGAGGGAACCAGACCTGCCGAGGCCAATACGGCGCCACGAGTATCATGGTCCCCCGGTCCTGTTGAAGTTTTAAAGAGTCTTCAAGAGGAGCAGGGGAGGAGGATACACGTACAGGAGGCCCTTTCCCCAGTGAAAAGAGAAGGCATCAGAGGCTGGATGATCGTCCCATGCGAACAGGGAGAAAAAATGTGCTCACCTTGCATTGTACGAGGAGGTGAAAAGGTCTAGATCCTGGGATCCCCACCAGTGGAACATCCGGGCCGCCACCATCGGATTCAGGGACCACTTGAACGGCTGAAAAGAGCAGCTTAGACAGTCCGCCAGCACATTCATAGTCCCAGGTAGGTATTTCACCCACAGCAACATCCCCTGCGACAGGGCCCAGGCCCAGAGCTGCACTGCTTCCTGACAGTTGAGGAACAACACCGTGCCTCCCTGTTTGTTGATATACCACATTGCGACTTGGTTGTCCGTCCAAATCAGGACTTTCTTGTAGGACAACCGGTCCCAGAATGCCCAGAAAGCATAACGAATTGCCCGAAGCTCTAAGAGGTTTATCTGGCAGAGAGCTTCCTGAGCAGTCCAGTGTCCTTGCTTGCGGAGGTAAGGACTTTTCAGCTTGGAGAAGAGACGGCTGAGGGGGGATAGGATAGAGGTGTTTAAAATCATGAGAGGTCTAGAATAGGTAGACGTAAATCGGTTATTTACTCTTTCAGATAATAGAAAGACATGGGGGCACTCCATGAAGTTAGCATATGGCACATTTAAAACTAATCGGAGAAAGTTCTTTTTCACTTAACGCACAATTAAACTCTGGAATTTGTTGCCAGACGATGTGGTTAGTGCAATTAGTATAGCTGTCTTTAAAAAAGGATTGGATAAGTTCTTGGAGACGTCCATTACCTGCTATTAATTAAGTTGACTTAGAAAATAGCCACTGCTATTACTAGCAACAGTAACATGGAATAGACTTAGTTTTTGGGTACTTGCCAGGTTCTTATGGCCTGGATTGGCCACTGTTGGAAACAGTATGCTGGGTTTGATGGATCCTTGGTCTGACCCAGTATGGCATGTTGTTATGATTTTATGAACCCAGCCCTGAGGAGAGGCATCGGTAGTAAGGACTACTTGGGGCAAGGCGGCTTGGAAGGAGATCCCCTGATCCAAATTGGAGAGACTAACCCACCAGAATAGAGATCCTCAGAGATGGTGTGATGGATACACAGGCCTCGAGGTCCTGGGATGCCTGCTGCCATTTGGACCGCAACTTCCATTGCGCTCTGCGCATGCAAAGATGGGCTAGCAGAGTAACATGAACTGAGGCTGCCATGTGGCCCAACAAGTGAAGCAGAAGGCGGGCGCTTACAATCTGACTGCTGCGCTCAGAAGCTGTCAACGAAACTAGGGCAAGGGCCCGGTTGCGTGGCAAGAACACTTTCGCCTGCACCAAGTCCAGCCTGGCTTCTATGAAGTCCAGCCTGGGAGACAGGAGAGGTGAGATTTTGGGTAGTTGATAACAAAACCCCAAGGACTGCAGAGTCTGCATCGTCATGGTTAGCGCGTCTATTGCCCCCATGCGTGAGTTGCTTTTGATTAACCTGTCGTCTAGGTACAGGAAGATGGGCACCGCACAGCACCTGAGATTTGCGGCCACCACTGCCAGGCACTTGTGAAGACTCGAGGGGCTGAGGCCAAACCAAAAGGCAGTACCCTGTACTGGTAGTGAGCCTCCCCCAATACGAAGCGCAGATAATTTCTGTGCCCAGGGAAGATGGCAATGTGGGCATAGGTGTCCTTGAGATTGAGCGAGCAGAGCCAGTTTCTTCTTTTGAAGAGGGGAATCAGAGTACCCAGAGAAACCATCTTGAACTTTTCTCTTGCAAGAAATTTGTTCAATGCCCTGAAATTGAGAATGGGGCACAAACCCCATTCCTCTTCAGTATGAGGAAATACCTTAAATAGAACCCTCGACCATGCTGAGGGCGAGGAATGGGCTCCACTGCTCCTGCCGTGAGAAGGGCAAATAGTTCTTCCTGAAGTATGACCTGCTTTCGGACGAACTACACAATGGACATGAGGGAGAGTTCTCTGGAATCCTTCTGAAATTGAGACAGTACCCCTGACGAACTATGGCGAGGACCCATTGGTCTGAAGTGATGTTCCCCACTGGTGAGTGAATTAAAGAAGTCTGCCTCCCACTGGGGGATCCAGCGCCAGAGGTACATCCTGCTGACCCGTGCTCCCTCTCCACCAGTCAAATGCCCGTAGCTGGGGCCTGATGGAAGGCTGGCCAGAGCCTAGATGCATGCTGCTGATGGGAAAGGCCCCTGGAGCTAGCACGGGGTGTGCGAGTCCGAGAGGCGGGGGGGGGGGGGAGATAATATTTCCGCTGCCGGTAAATGGACTTCCTGGAGCTGGGCCTGGAAGATTTTCTGGCAGAGAAGGGTAGGTCTGAAGCACTAGCAGAAAGCTGCTGGAGGGTTTAATGGTGAGCCTTCTTTTTATATAACCTTTTCTTCCCTTTTTATTTTTTTTCTTTGTTAATCCATTATATTCTGGATGTCTTATTTTGACTTGTTATATTTGAAAATTCTGAAAATAAAGAGTTAAAAAAAATCAATAACAAAACAGAGAACCGTAACTAATATTTACATAAATTTGTACATCAAATAAAATAAAAGTAAAAATAATTTGCAGAAGTTTAAATTCCCTCGGAAGCTTGTTTATACAGAAATGCCTTTAAACCTTTCTTGACATTTTTCTTGCAGAAAATCAAGCGTAGATGCTCTGGAAGGGAATTCCACATTTCAGGTGCTACTACTGAAAAAGCCCTCTCTCTGGTTATTCCTAATTGTAAAACTTTAACAGAAGGTATCTCTAAGATGTTCCTATTCCCAGATCTCAAAATCTGAGGCTGTTAAGAGTGAAATGTGGTGGCAAGAGGATTTGTGGATGGGGCTTCTGTGGAAGGTACATGTATGTAATGGGAGGTTGTATGGGAAAGTGGAGTTGCTTACCTGTAACAGGTATTCTCCTAGGACAGCAAGATGTTAGTCCTCATATGTGAGTGAAATCATCCGATAGAGCCCGGCACAGAAAACTTTTGTCAAAGTTTCTAGAAGCTTTGACAAGCACACTGAGCATGCTCAGCTTGCCACTATGCCCGCATCCACGAGAGATCCCTCTTCAGTCTTGTAACATAGATGAAAATACGAGCGAAAAATAAAAGAACAAACCGAAAGGAGAACCCAACTCCATGGAGAGGCAGGCAGGATTCCTGAGGACTAACATCCTGCTGTCCTAGGAGAACACGTTACAGGTAAGCAACTGCGCTTTCTCCTAGAACAAGCAGGA
Organism: Rhinatrema bivittatum; assembly: GCF_901001135.1. Classification (NCBI taxonomy): domain Eukaryota; kingdom Metazoa; phylum Chordata; class Amphibia; order Gymnophiona; family Rhinatrematidae; genus Rhinatrema; species Rhinatrema bivittatum. Next base: position 133,000,158 of record NC_042616.1, on the reverse strand, counting down.
TGGTAGGCCTCACATGTGGATGAATACCAAGCTGCAGACTGTCCCTGTTAACAGGAGAGACCAACAGCAACTGAACAATGTGCCAAAGGGCACAACAACTAAGGAGCTATGGGTCGGTAGGGGACTGTCTGGTTCCCACAAGAGGCTTGAACAGGTTGCATAGGATGGATTGACCGAAGGCACTGTCCTGACGCCCATCTTCGTCCAAGCAGTAAGGAGCCGCAAACGTTTGAAGAGAACTCCAGGTTGCGGCTTGGCAAATTTCAACAGGGACTGCACGCAAATGAGCCACCATTGTCGCCACAGCCCACACAGAGTGAGCCTTTACTCTGCCGGCTAGCGGAAGGCCTGCCTGAGCACAGCAGAAGGCAATGCAATACAAAGTCTCTTTACCCACCGCTGTCCCCAGCCTGTTGGTATCTGTAATGGTTTGTGGGCTTGTGGACCAATGGCTCGAGGTGAGAGTTGTTAGTACCTGTAGGGAGGAGCCCCACAGGTCCACACCATCGAGAGGTGAGGTCAAGCACAGTAGGGAGCTCTGGGTGAAACTATGGAGGGGTCCCGAGGAGCAGAGCAGAAGACACAGCAAAGAGGGATCCCCACAGAATATATGTAGGCTGGAGATCAGTACCTGGGCAGAGACCTCCGGAGGGGATGACACTAGGCAGGACCGTGAAGCACGAGACAGGACGTGCAGGAGGTATTCCGGAGAGGCAACCCCAAGGGGTGGAGCAGCTCAGCGAAAGAGGTACCGATGCAATGACGTAGGCCAACCCCCGGAGCAGAGAAGTCCGAGCCAGGTCTCTAGATGATGACGTGGACCAGCCCGAGGAGCGGGAGGTGCCGGCAGAGTCCGGTGGTAGAATCAAGGGTACTGCCCCGATAAGCGGGGAAGCATCAACAGTCCCAAATGCAGAACGTAGGCACCACCCCAAGGAGTGGGGAAGCATTAACAGTCTCTGTATAGAACGTAGGCACTGCCCAGAGGAGCGGGGAAGCACAAAGATAGAACTCCCAAGGGATGAAGGCATTCCCAAAGGCGGCCCCGAGGAGCAGGGAGCCAGCAAGATACTATTTCTGGAAGGCACAGGGCCAGCCCGAGGAGCGGGGGAAGACAGGAGACAAAGTCCCCATACAGTGCGCACACGCTGGCCCCCGAGGAGCGGGTGCCAGGCAGGTTCCAGTGTACAAGGAATTCCAGTAGTGTCACCACAGGAATAACGGAGACAGGAGCTCGTAGAGTAGTAGTGGAACTCGTTGCTAAGTCGGCTAGCTGAGGGCAAAGGTGAAGCTTAAGAACCCTGATCCCATGACATCATCAATCAAGGACGCCCCCTAGATTCCCACCGAAGAGGCTTCAAGAGAGGGTCTGGTGGCGCGTGCGAACAACTAAGAAGGCCCGGAGTTGGCATGGGTGGCGGCGGTGTCTCGACCACCACGAGGAGCCATGGGGAACGTGGCGACAGAGACTGGCCCGCGCTGCGAGCAGGCCTGGAGAGGGGAACAGGACGGTGCAGGATGTGAGTAGACCCGGTCGCAGTCATCTACGACCGGTGGTCATAACAGTATCAAAGGACACAAAGAGCTGAGCGGACTGCCTATGGCCGGCTGGGCGATCTAAATAGAAAGCCAAGTCCAGGGTATGAAGAGCCCACTCCCCTGGGTGGAATTGATACCTCAGAAAAAAGGTGGGTAAAACGATGGACTGATTGAGGTGGAAATCAGTCACAAATTTGGGCAGAAACTTAGGATGCATACACATGGAAAAACCTCGTGTATGGCAGGTACATAACCAGACCCTGAAGCTCACTGACTCTACAAAGTCAAAATAATCGCCACCAGGAATATAACTTTCCAGGTGAAAAACTGTAGATCGCAGGACTGCAGTGGCTCAAAGGGAGAGCGCATGAGCCGTGCCAGGACAATGTTGAGGTCCCAGGTCACAACAGGAGGCTGAAGAGGGGGCTTCAGCTAGAGGAGGCCTCGCATGAAATGGCTTACTAAAGGCTGCACCAAAACGGGCATGCCAACGACACCCCAATGGTTCACACTGACAGCACTAAGGTGAACCCTGACCGAGCTGGTTTGAAGCCCAGATTCGGAGAGGTGCCACAGGTAGTACAACAGCTGGGAAAGAGGAAATGAGAAAGGATCCAAGTCGTACCCCACACACCTGATGGAAATTCTTTTCCACTTTAAGCTGTAGGACTTCCTGGTGGAAGGCATCCGAGATGCCACCAGTACCTGAGAGACATAACCCGAGAGAGCCAGGAGCTGAAGGGCTACAAGCTCAACATCCAAGCAATCACAGCCAACGCTCGGAGGTTTGTATGGCGCAGGGTGCCCTGATTCTGCAAGACAAGATTGGGCGCCGACCCCAGCCGGATGGGGCCCACACCGACAGGTCCTGCAGAAGCGGGAACCAGACCTGTTGGGGCCAAAAGAGCGCCACAAGGATCATGGTCCCTGCATCCTGTTGAAGCTTCAGCAGTGTCTTCAAGAGGAGTGGTAGAGGAGGGTAAACATAAAGCAGGCCCCTCCCTCAGTGGAGGAAGAAGGTATCGCAGGCTGGATGTCTGCCCCCTGACTACAGGGAGTAGATCTTGCTCACCTTGTAGCTGTGCGGGGAGGAGAAAAGGTCCACATCCGGTGGCGAGGGCAGCCCCTGGAGCTGGTGCATGGCAGATGAGCCGGGAGACCGGAGGATAATACTTCCTCTGTCTGTAGAAGGGCTTCAGGGATCCCGGCCTGGAGGATTTCCTAGCCAAGGACAGGGTGTCAGAGGCGCTGGCAGAAAGCTGTTGAAGGGTGTCATGGTGGTCCTTCAATTGCGCTACCGCATCCTGGACCTTACCCCAAAGAGGTTTTCACCTGTGCAGGGGAGGTCAGCTAGCCTTTCCTGCACCTCCAGACGGAGTTCAGAAGCTCTGAGCCAGGCCATTCTCCAGGTATTGATGCCCACCACGTGGGCCGCTGTCTCAAAGACATCATAGATGGAACGCACTTTATGCTTGCCAGCTTCTATACCCAGTAGGACGATGGCCGAGAGTGCCTCTTGTTGCTGTTGAGGCAACCCATTTCCAGAGGTTCTAGTTGTACTGGGTCATGTATAGCTGGTAGGCGGCAATACAGGTGACAAGCATAGCACCCTGGAAGACCTTCCTGCCCAAAGCATCAAGCTCCCTATGCTCTCGCCCCGGGGGGCGAAGGCGTGTGTGCGGGAGCGCCGGGCCTTCTTCAGGGCAGACTCCACGACTACCGACTGGTGGGGGAGGTGCCTTTTGCACCCTGTTGACAGGAGAGATAGAAATAGGATGTTCCCACATCCAGAGGAGAAGGTCCTTGAAGATGTCGTGGATAGAAACTGCCATAATCTCCCTTAGGAGCATCGACAAACTGGAGTACTTCCAGCATCTTATGTCACGCATCCTCCTCAGTAAGCAACTGAAAGGGAGTGGCTTCGGCTGTGGCCCAGACAAACCGCCCAAAGAACAGATCCTCGGGGGGTGACTGGCACCATTCCTCTGGCGGGGAGGGCTCCGAGAGGGGGGTCGTCCAAATAATCAGAGGACGATTCCGTGGAATCATCTCCCCAAGGGTCGGAAGGCACATCCTCCTCACTAGGGCCAGTGTGACACAGACGAGTCCCTTGAGGGGCATCAGCCGTGGGCTCCAATGGATTCGGAGACCTCAAGGGCACTATGGGAATCAACGGCTCTCCTGGCATCGAGGGGGCTAGAGACCGCGGGAGGCTGGAAGGACCCAACAAGGGCTCGAGGACCGTGGTCTTGAGAACACAGTACCAGCCGTATCTTCTTCCTCCTCGGACCCGAGGATCGGGATCGCTCTGGTGGAGGGCATTGGTGGCCATTGGGGAACCAAAGGCCCCTCGGGCACAGGTTGTGTTGGTAGGGCGCCTAAAAGGAGGTCCAGACGCTACAGCAGAGGTGCTAAAATCGATGGCAGAGGCTCAGGTACCAGTATGGGGGCAGGTGGCACTGGCAGCTCAACGCTTTGAAGTGCCTTGAGCACCACAGACTGCACCCTGGGGTCCAGCAACTCCTGAAAGTACGGTGTGGCCAGGACTGAGGGAGGGGGACCTGGCGTCACTGGCTCTTCCTCGTGTCTCCAAGGTGGCATGGTGCCCGGCATCGATATCGGTGGAGAACACCTGGGACTCCCAGGGGCATCGGAGGATGGGGCCTCTGACAGCAGGTGTTGCTTTGGTGGTGGTCCAGCAGCCACTGTATCTCGCCAAAACCAGAGCCACGCGCCGACAACCAGTGGTGATGCTTGCAGGATCTCCCATGGTGCTCGGACTGGTCTTTCCCTGGTGCCGAGGAGGTGGAAGACCCCGATGTTCGGGAGCAATCCTTTGAAGAGCTAGTGAGAGAAATGGCGAGAGGGAGCATATTGAGAGGCTCCCCGCACCTCTTGGTGTTGAGGATTCCAACACAGGAGGGGAAGGAGCAGACTTTGAAGAACCGAAAAGTTTCTCCATCTTATCCAGGTGCTCCAGACGGCCTTTGGGAGTCATCTGGTCACACAGATGACAATCACGGACGTCATGCGAGGTCCCCAGGCAGAAGATGCAAACCTCATGTGGATCCGTGATGGGCATGGTCCGTGGGCACTGGGGGCAACGACAAAAACCGGTCGATGCCATGAAAAAACACCCAGCGTGCATTCAATGACCAGCGGTCACCGTGAAGCGAGGAGTCAGGAATCGACCACAAAGTTGAAAAAGGCAATAATAACCTACCACACTGAGGAGGCACCGACCGCAAAGGGGGACCCGACAATGAAAAACCGGGAAAAAAACCCGATACTGTCAAGAAAAAATAAGAAAATAGAGGAGTTCCATGAACCGCGAGGCAACTGCACCACGGAAAAGAAGAGACTGAATGGGGACCTCGTGTGGACACACGGTTAGTGGCATGCTGGGCATGCTCAATGTGCTGATCAAGCTTCTAGAAACTATGACAAAAGTTTTCCATGCCGGGCTCCATTGGATGATGTCACCCACATGTGAGGACTAACAGCCCACTTGTCCTAGGAGAACACTGGGATTAATTGCAGGTGGGTGTTGATGGTGTATGGTTTGTGTGGGGATAATTGTTTTAATGGGCAATTAAGTGCGAAGAGAGGTGATTGCTGCATCTGGGTGGAAGAGTGAGAGTGTTGTGGGAAGGCATGTGCAAGTGGAATGAAGGGCACATGCATAAGTCATGTGTAGTGGTACTCGGAGGATGTGGGTGGGTGTGTGAGGAATGAGTGTTGTGACATGGTTTACAGTGGTGTGAATGGCTGTGGAGGGTTGTGTGAGGGTGGAAGTGCATGGAGGAGTGTATGAAGATATGTTTTTGTGGTGTGGGCAGTATGTGGTGCTTTGAGGGGGGTAACAGAATAATGGATTATATATCCTTCAGGGAAGTAAGAAGAGAGATGACAGAAGAAACTACAGTTCTAAGCGAAATTGTGGGCAGTGCTCTCCTATAATGACTGACGAGGGCTCTGGGGGAAGAGTCCAAGGAGAGCAGAGACTCCCACCACACAGGTGAAACTGAAGAGTGGGATGCACCGATTCAGAGGTGAAGAAGAGCGTTGACAGTAGTCAATGGAGAGAGGCTGCAAACTCCAAAGAGACTGGAAGTTATAAATTGTCCTAATGGTTTGCACAATGGATTTATAAACTTTTGAAGATGAGAGAATTATAAATTGTGGTGTTATCACACTACTGTAAAGGAAGCAACAAACTGCAGTGCAATGAGAGTTCTACAAATTATAAGTTAACCTAATTGCTCTTAGAACACTGAAACTGTAGCCATGACTGGATAGAGCAGCTGTGTGGGGATATCAGAGTTAATAATATAGGAGGGTTTGCAGACTGTGAGGGTTCTGAACTGAAGGGAGGAACTCTAAAAGCTGCCTGGACTTTGCAAGGGCAGCAGAGGCTTGGCAAGGGTAAATGTGTTTCCTCTAAGAAACTCTACCAGTTATACCCAGGAAAAAAGGAAAAAGTAAGGTTCATTGTCTGAATGAACAAGCTTCTAAAAAGGAAAATCTAGGCTTGAAAGGATGCCCAGGGACACAAGGCTAATTGATAAGGCCTTGAGTCTTCAAGCTTATTCAGAGGAGGTGAGTGGAGGTAAGACTCAGTTTGGAAGCCTAAACCTCAAGTGCAGTTAAGGCAGAGACTTAATTATTTCAAGTTGTGTCTCAATAAAGAGTCTAAGATACAGGTCTGAAATAGGACCATCCTAACAAGGAGAAAGCAGAATCCTGCAGAATGAATCTGTCAGAAAAGTCAATCCTGTGTTCAGGAATCTTTGGAATGTGGACAGTACTTCGGTAACATAGTAACATAATGAATGATGGCAGTTAAAGATCAATATGCTCCATCTAGTCTGCCCGGCAATTTATTTTTTTTGGGGGGGGGGAGGGTTATTTGCAGGGTTTTGGTGTGTGTGTGTATGTGCTGCTCTTTGCAGACTATCTTCAAGTCTTCTGTTAAAAGTAGTAACAGCTGATACTATATGCAGGTTATTTCCAAGCCTTCTGTTAAGAGTAGTAGCAACTGCTATTCCATGTAGGCTACCTCCAAGATTTAACAGAAAAAGTACCCCATTTCTTCATTTCCATTCTCTTGCCAGCAGGGATACTCTGTGTTTGTCCCATGTCCTTTTGAATTCCATTACCGTTCTCATCTTCACCACCTCTTCCGGGAGAACATTCTATGCATTCACCACCCTTATTGTAAAGGACTATTTCCTGATGTTTTTCCTGAGTATTCTTCCTTGGAATTTTAGATTGTGACCCTAGTTTTACAGCTTCCTTTCCATTGGAAGAGATTTGATATTTGCATATCAAAAATGCCTCTGCCCTCACTCTCACACTACTGTCACCACCTACTCATCCCCCTCACACACCACAAAGATATGCCTGAGACACCTCTCCCCACACCCAAGTGGCTAGGGGTGAATAGGTATGCAGGGGTAAATGAGTGTTGCAAATGGGTTTGTGGAAGTGTGCAGGTGGAGGTAGGGGGCATGTGTGAATGGAGTGTGGTGATGTTGTGAGTGGGTGTGGGGGTAGGCGAGTATTACCAACAGGGTTTCCAGTGGTTTGCATCATGTAGGTGGCTGTGGTTAGAGATGTGTGAAGGGGGTGAATGTGAAACTATGTTTTTCTGGTGTGACGGAGACAATTAGGGAGACAATTAGGTTAGCTGGTGAGGTGTTAAGTGTTGCGCACTGGGTTTGTGGTGGTGTGTGTGGTTGTGTGAGTTGAATTGTGGGTGGTGGTGGTGCTGTCAACAATGTGAGTTTATTGTCAGGACAGGGTTTGTGGTGTTTTGGGAGTAGAGGAATAGGTTGCGTTGCAGGTGGTGTATGGTGGTGGTATCAGTATTGTGAGTGGCTTGCCAGTCATGTGAGTGGCTGTAGGAGGTTGTGTGGGTGTAGGGAGAGTTATCTCAGGAAGTCTTGCACGCCTATGCAATAAAGTACGCCCAGCCTAACACGTAGCTTAACGAATGGCTGGATGCACGTTTTGGACACACATCCATAACCCCCGATGCAATAAGGGGATCAGTGCATCCAAAACATGCATCCAAAAAAAGTATCTAATAGTGCTTATCACATGTAAATGCCATGTAGATGAGGCTATTAGTTATTACCCTGCAATGCAAAAAATCCCCTTGTGCCTGAGGCGCTCTTTTTAACCCATAAAGTTTTACGCCTCCCCTGGAGCAGGCATAAAGTCTTCCTGCATGTCAAGGGCTCAACTTAAAAACAAAAAAAAAAAACCCTGTACTTCTGTGGTTCCTCCTACTTAGTATTGTCACTTTGGGCTGTGTATATTGTGCGTGCGTATTGTGCCAGTATAATAGCTGCAGCAGGAAAAAACAAATGCTCGTAAATTGAGCGTCCATTTTCCTAACCTGTGCACAGCCACATTTCCTGGGCACCCAATGCAACAGACATGCTAGGGTCGCACAACTTATCCCTAGCGCGTCCTCTTTAACGTGGCAACTCATTTGCTTATTACATCAGGCGCCCAGAAGAGGTCACTGTGCACACGTTAAAAAAATGTGCGACCAGTTTGGATGCACATTTTTAGCGTGTCCATATTGCATCAGCCTGTTTGTTGGGTGTGGTAGTGTGATGGAATGAGTTGGTGTTATCAGTGGTGTGAGGTTGAGCGGGAGGCAGAGGCATATTTGTGGTTGTGTGGGAGGTGTGTGGGGGCATATGGAAGGGTGTGGGGGACAGATTGTGGATACTCTTTTCTCATTTCAACCTTCACTTTATTATCCCTCCTACTGTCTTGTCTTCTTCTTCACCCATTCTGCCTCCCTTCTGCACACTCTCTTCACTTATCCCCCTCCCCATTCCTCCTCCCATACTTTCATAAGAACATAAGAAATTGCCATTCTGGGTCAGACCAAGGGTCCATCAAGCCCAGCATCCTGTTTCCAACAGAGACTAAACCAGGTCACAAGAACCTGGCAAGTACCTAAACATCAAGAAGATCCCATGCTACTGATGCTAATAACAGTGGATATTAATAGCAGTGGATACTAATAGCAGTGGATATTAGCCAAGTAAACTTGATTAATAGCAATTAATGGACTTCTCCTGCAAGAACTTATCCAAACCTTTTTTTGAACCCAGCTACACTAACTCCACTAACCACGTCCTCTGGCAACAAATTCCAGAGCTTAATTATGCGTTGAGTGAAAAAGAATTTTCTCCGATTAATCTTAAATGTGCTACTTGCTAATTTCATAGAATGTCCCGTGGTCCTTCTATTATCTGAAAGTGTCAATAATCGATTAACATCTACTCGTTCAAGACCTCTCATGATCTTAAAGACCACCATCATATCCCCTCTCAGCCATCTCTTCTCCAAGCCTGAACAGCCCCAACTTCTTTATGCCGTTCCTCATTGGGGAGCTGTTCCATTCCCTTTATCATTTTCGTTGCCCTTCTCTGTACTTTCTCCATCGCAACTATATCTTTTTTGAGATGCGGTGACCAGAATTGTACACAGTATTCAAGGTGCGATCTCACCATGGAGTGATACAGAGGCATTATGACATTTTCCGTTTTATTAACCATTCCCTTGCTAATAATTCCTAACATTCTGTTTGCTTTTTTGACTGCTGCAGCACACTGAGCCAACAATTTCAACGTATTTATTATCCACTATGATGCCTAGATCCTTTTCCTGGGTGGTAGCTCCTAATATGTAACCAACATCGTGTAACTACAGCAAGGGTTATTTTTCCCTATATGCAACACCTTGCACTTGTCCACATTAAATTTCATCTGCCATTTGGATGCCCAATATTCCAGTCTTGCAAAGTCCTCCTGTAATGTATCACAATCCTCTTGTGATTTAACTACTCTGAATAATTTTGTATCATCCACAAATTTGATAACCTCACTCATCGTATTTCTTTCCAGATCATTTATAAATTATTGAAAAGCACCGGTCCAAGTACAGATTCCTGATGCACTCCACTGTTTACCCTTTTCCACGAGAAAATTGACCATTTAATCCTACTTTCCTGTTCCTGTCCCTTTAACCAGTTTGTAATCCACAAAAGGACATCGCCTCCTATCCCAGGACTTTTAGCTTCCTAGAAGCCTCTCATGAGGGACTTTGTCAAACGCCTTCTGAAAATCCAAATACACTACATCTACGGTTCACATTTATCCACATGTTTTATTACCCATTCAAAAAAAAAAATGAAACATTTTTTAGGCAAGACGTCCCATGAGTAAATCCATGTTGACTGTGTTTCCATTAAACCATTTCGTTCCTTCTTCTTTCCCTCCCTCCACTCCCTTGGCCACATGACCTGCAGTTTTCAAACAGGGTCACATTTCGGGGTTTTTTGTGCCATTGGTGCTTGCTCTCTGAGGCACTTTAATGATTCTCTCTGGGTGTTGCAGAGTTGTGGCTGGAGTTTCAAAGTCATTGTGCCATTGGTGCTTGCTCTCTGGCACTTTAATGATTCTCTGGGTGTTGCAGAGTTGTGGCTGAAGTTTCAAGGTCCAATGCAATAAGACACACATTGAAAACAGGTGCTCATATTGATTACCTGTTTTCCTAACGCGCACACAGTGTTGCAATCGCGATGGGGGGAGCGCTAGGGGGCGCTCCCCATTGTGGGATGATGGATGTATGACCTTGCGGTGAGACGTCCCTGCTGGGTAGACTGGATGAATCTAGAGACCCTGACCCTCTACCGGACCTGTACGCAATGGTGGTCTCTGAATGGTCCTCCGACCATTCCAAGGCCTTTTGGACTGTCGCTGGATAACGGCGAGAAGCAGCAGGCCGGACAGAGGTCATGGATGGATGAAGACATCTGACACAGGATGAAGACTCAGGCGTTGAGGAAGACGAAGACTCAGGCGTTGAGAAAGACGTAGAAGGATTCGTAAGGAGTGCTGCCACGCTACGCACCCTACACAGCCAGGCCTCGCTGGTCACAGACCACGTTGGAGGCAAAGCAGACAACAAGCTGACATCGACTCAAATAATTTAGAGTTCAAGATGGCGGTGAGTATTGAAGAGGAAGACTGGAAATCTGAGACGAACATCTGGAATCAGAGACGGAAGGCGGCAGAACAGACTGATGAAGGTAAACGGCTATGACTCCTGGCAGCCCGTCCTGAACTGAACCTCGGGAACCCGGCGTGATCAACGCACCTGACAGGTCATTCGATGGAGGACGAAACCTCCGACCCAGCATGGAAGACGCAACTGAAGGTGTCCCGAAGTTGGACTGAAGATGGACCACAAGGAGAATCTCCGGAACCTGGAACATGATGATGATCAGATGGAAGACAAGGAGAATCCTCGGCCACGGCGAATGGACTTGTTCCACCGAGTGCCCTACACACCCCAGCCGGGATGGTTGCGGACCACTCGGGCCACTGCGTGCCCTACACAGCCCAGGCGGGCTGGTCACAGACCACGCAAGGACGGAACAAGCGAAGCCTCGGAGACTTGGAGACATCAGGACATAGAGACATCAGGACTTGAAGAGATCAGGGACATCTGGATACTGAAGATATCAGGAGTGGATGGACATCACAACTCGGAACGAAGGAGACATCAGGAACAGACGAGACATCAGCGGAGACCATGGAAAGACGAAGACAAGGGATCCCACATGGAACATAGTGCCTAAGAGAAGCTGGAAGACATGGAGTCCTAAGGAGGGCTTGCTCCTTGCGAAGGCGAGGAAGGACAGACCTGAGGAGCCTTTTGTAGGCTGAAGAGGTGGATCCAGGAAGTGAGGTCATCCAGGGCCCACTCTCTCATTGGCCCTTTAAAGCTGGTGAGGAGGCACGGCACAGCGCCTAAGAAGCAGAAAGAAGATTGCAGGACCACGGACAGTGGCCTGCTGACGCTGAAGAGCCGGAGCAGGCCTTAAACAGGCCGGACAGGGAGCGGCAGCATCCTGCCGCTGCACGAAGGCAGACAAGAGCGGCACTTGCTGCAGGAAGGCCTGCATGACCGGCTCCTGCTGCGAGACCACATGGGCGGTATCCAGGCCACGAAGAGGAGCAGGCTGAAGTCCGCGGCTCCCTGCCACAGTGAAGAGGTGCAATCGCTGCCGGGTTTCACAGGCCCACCCCCCGCTTCGCCACCGCGCCACCCATTACCACCGGACATACAATTTGTTACAGAAGGAGAGGTTTTAGAACATGGGGAGAAGGATAATCTGTTGTGTCATTCTTATCACACTGCAACCTGTCTGTAGGGCTTTTTTAATGCACTACTTATAAAGTTACTAGCGGTACCCGGCCACGCGTTGCAGTGGCAGAGTCAGGTTCTTTACCCTCCCTCCCCCTTCCCCTTGCTCATTTACCTCAGTCACTCATCCTCCTCCCCCTTGGTCATTCACCCCCATTCCCTCCCCTGTCCCCACTCCAACTCTCTCCCCTCACACTCACCTCTCCCCTCATTCTCCCTCCCCTGACACTCACCTCCCCCTCATTCTCCCTCCCCTCACTGTCACCTCCCCCCACATACTGCCTACCCTTCAGATCAGAAAACCTTTGTCTTTCTATTTCTGTGGGAACCCCCCCCCCCCCCAAAAAAACCCCAATCCCAACCCTTTAAATCAAATAACCCCCCACCTTCCTGCCCCCCTCCCAAGACCTGGGAAATTAAAATTGTTGGTGCTAAACGTGGTCTGTCCCTGGGCGTCTGTGCGCGTTGTGTACCCAAATAGGGGAGTGCCTAACCAAATTTGCACTTCCAATTTTGTTTTGTGGTCTGGGGAGGGCTATTTTGGTGCGTTCCCGAGATCGTGCAAGTTTAGTGTATGTATTTGTGTGTGAACCTCCCCCTTCCCCCAAAAAACAACCCTATAAGAAAAGTTCTCTTAAATTAACCACCCCACACTCTCCTGCCCCCCTCCCCCAGCCATGCAAAAAACAGTAGCCCGCCCCCCCCAGAGTTGCTGAATGAATGAAACCTGCCCCCCCTCGTGACCCCTCCCCAAGATGTTCGCAATAAATTCATCACCACCCCCCATCCTCCAGACCTCCGAGACCTGATAAAAATGCCAGTCGGTGGAGCGGGCGTTCAGGAGCGGTCCGGGAGCGATGTATTGGCGTTGGTCCATCGGCTGCGAGCACTGAAACAGGTCCCGACGGCCCTTTGCCCTTACTATGTCAGTGGGGTGGAGCAATGGCAGCGGTAGGTCCTCTGACATGGTAAGGGCAAAGGTCCGCCGGCTGCCAGTCCTGAAAATGGCGCGAGTGGCCCTCGCCCTTACTATGTCACATGGGCTACTGCCGCCATTGGTGTCCCCGAGTGGCATAGTAAGGGAAAGGGCCGTCGGCGCCATGTTGATTGCTGGCAGCCGACGGCCGTAGTGCAGGAGATGTGTCCCGGACCGGTCCTGGCAGAAGTCCAGGAGGCTGGAGAAGTCCAGGAGGCCTGACAGAAGTCCAGGAGGCTGGAGCCTCCTGGACTTCTGTCAGGTTTTGTGTGTGTTGTGAAGGGGTTGGGAAGTAAATAAATTTGGCATGTGCGTGGGGGGTGTGAGGAGGGTGGTTTTGTGTGTGTTGGGAGGCTGTGGGAAGTAAATCAATTTGGCATGTGTGTGGGGGGCGTGAGGAGGGTGGTGGGTGTATTTTATCTGTAAAGGAAATAGTTATCTCCTGGTGAAAAAAAGTGCGCGAATGTGTTAAAATGGAAGTGAAACGTGGACCTGGACTGGCGAAATGATTAGTGTAGCGTGTGTTAGTGTAAGGTGTAACAGATGGCGCTTACGTCCAGCAGATGTCGCTGTTTTCTGGAAAAAAAAATTTAAACCTATTTTACCTGTCACAGGTGTGACATATCTGTAATGTAAGTACAGAAGAACCTTCCTGTATGCGAAATGAAGGTTGTGTCCAAATTTGAAAGCAATTGGTTCAGTTGTTTGAGATTAGTGATTTTGTCCAAACTATTTAACATTTTTATTTATATAGATAAGCTAAAATAGCTATTATTTGATATCTCTGCATGGTAGCAGTATACAAAGAGCTTCAATTATTTACATCACAAACTTATCCCAACTGAACAATAGAGGTCTTTTGCCAATAGTGGAATCAGAAAGCTCTAAATAAGGCTGAAGGAGAAGGATGGAAAATATGTTACATGTGAGGCTTAAATCCCAGACTCCTGCATTATCCTTCAAGTGATATTCCCTCCACCTAGTTTCTTTGGGGGTTACTCTCACAGAATAAAATCTGATAGAAAATAAAGAGTCGAACAGGCTGACTGAAGTGGAAGTGGCTCAGAAAAAAAAAAAAAGAAAATACCCCTCACAAAAACTGGCAATTGATGTTTGCTACAAAAAAACACACTTAGCAAAAGCTTTGAAGATCACATATTAGATTATAATGCCTGCAAAAACTGGTGAACATTTTTTTTTATTGTTCATCTAAGCAAGTGTAATGCAAATCTATATAACTTGGTAAAAATATTTCCAAACACAGTTCATTTTATTTACACCAAATATTTTGATTCACACTCACCTAGTTTCATAACCAGATTCAAAGGCTAAAGGATTCATTGTTGTTGTCCATTCCAGTGGTTCTCGGAATACAAACGCTGCTTCTTGAGGATGTTTACTGCTGAAGCTCTCCACATAGCTAATAATATCATTTAGAAGAGACTCATTCAAAGGAGTAATTTCTAGTTTGCCAGTTCCAAAACCAGCAGTAGTCCATTGAGCTGCTCTTGATAATGTCACTCCCATGGAATTTGATAACTTCCAAAGATGTCAACCTTAGCAAATAATTATAATATGAGACAGTAAGAATGGTAAACTTGATCATTTTATTTTGTTCAAATACAGTGAAAACACAAATTTATAGCTGTAAAACTTTAAAAAGAAATACCCTGAAACTGAAAACAGGGATGAGCAAACTGGGGGGGGGGGGGGGGGGAATCAGGCCCCCTGAAGGGGCTTGTGAACAGGCCTAAATGGGGGTGGGGGTGCACTGTGGGGGCCCAATCAGGAAAGAAAAAACAAGGCTGCACTGTAGAGTCTCAGTGCTATGGAGGCACTGCAAACTTGAGGGAGCTACCAGAGCATAGTGACATCAGTGTAAGCTTCTGCTGTGGTGGGCTGCTTACTCTGCAGTAGAATTGGTCATGGGTGCAGCCACTGAAGTTTTCTTCAACCCAGGAAGAACTGCCACCCTCAGGCTTCAGCACAGGAGGAGTTCTTGATGCCCTCAGGTCCCCTACCCAGGCAGAAAGACAACAGTTGTTGTATGCCCCAGAAGAAAGAAGTGGTGAAGTACAGGAGGGGGAATGGGCAAAGAAGCCAGAGAGAATAAGGAGGTGAGGGGAGGGAGGGATGAGGTGGGGGAGAATAAAGGCAAACATTATTAAAAAAAAAAAAAAAGTTAAGCAAATCAAAACATGAGAAAATAAAAAAGGATGAGAAATCTAAGAATAGAAACATAGAAAAAAAGAAAAATCAGTGAAAACAAAAAAAAAGTTGCACAGGGTGGGATGGAGTTTTTCTCAACTCCTAAAAAATTTTGGCTGGCACCTAATTTTTTGAAAAATTTTCCAGCCCTTACCATTGTGTTGTGTGGCCTGTGTGTCTGGGTTTGTTGTGTAGTGTGTAGTGTGTGGCTCTTTTGTCTGGTATGCTTTTGTGTGGTCAATGTCTCTGTATGTGATGTGATCTGTCTGCCTGTGTCTCTCACTGTGTCTGGATGTAGTGTGTCTTCCTGTGCTCATTTCTCTGGGTACGATAAGCCTGTATCTCTGTGTCTGGGTGCTCGGTTTCTCTCTTTCTGTGGGATGTCTGACTTTCTGTTCCTGGGTATGCGGGTAACAGTTTATGTGTCTGTGTGGGGGGGGTCTCGGTGTCTGTCTTTTTCACTCTCTAAGTCTGAGTATGAGGTATCTCTGTCTGGGTATAAGGTATCTATTTCTCTCTGTGTCTGTCTGGTTGTGAGGTGTGTGTCTCTCTGTGTCCGTATGTGCATATATAAGCTTACTCTTTTCAACAAATTGAAGAGAAACAAAATGGGGCCTTTGAGCTACTGATTGACAGTGTGACTGCCTGGTGAATACCTTTCAAGTATGTATGTGTGTATGTATGTATGTATGTGTGTATGTATGTATGTATGTGTGTGTGTGTGTGTGTGTGTGTGTGTGTGTGTGTATTTCACAAAAAAAATATAGATATATAGCAACCCATCTTGGGGGCTGTAGGAATAAAAACCCCAAGTTTAACTACTTTATATTCAGAAAAATGGATTCTCTGACTCCAGTGGAGACTTGGCCTGTATTTCAGAGAATCACAGAAATGCTGAATTTCTAACTAGCTGCATTTGTGATAGAATTATCTGATTGTCAAGCAGGACCTATTTATGTGGGATGCTGATAGCAAAAGGAGTCTTGTCTTAGCAAACACAACAGAAAGCATAAGCAAGCCTCTATTTAGATGCTGAGTCCTTCAAAAAGGGGGCTCAGAAAGACAATACAGGCCAGGTATGTATGTGTAAGAACAGATCCAAACCTGTCAGAAGACCTATTTGCCTGGAGACAGGATTCTCCATTCATGAAAAGGGGTCTTATCAGACAGGGCAGACCCATCACAAGACCTGGTCAGTTCTCTGTCACGCACCTGCCTAAGTCTCCATAAAAACATTCCTAATCAGAATTGGACTCATGTCACTAAATTAATATGCATTAAGCCTCTGAATATGCATATAATGGCTTTTAAAATCAATTGGGAAAAAGGGCTTGGGGGTTTACCAGATTCCATACACCAGCAAGAAGACGTCTGAGACGTTGCTCTCTGTCCCACCCTGCAACTTCGCAGACCGACCAGATCCAGTGTCCTGAAGTGCTATATGGCAGAGATTTCAAGCCCTGCTATGGTATCCGAAGTGAAACTTGCCAGAGGTCTTCCTAAGCAACTAGGCAAGTCCTATGTCCTCATTCAGGGGCAAGACTCATAGCTTGCTTCAGAGAGAGGCCGCATTCAGTACTGTCAGCTTCCCTCACAGTTCAGAGACCAAGGATCTTCAAAGTGATGAGAAGGGGTTAATTCCTGGCTTTTTATCTATAGGCTAGCACATTAGAACTGTTTTACAGCCAAGTTGCAACCAAGGTGATGTGTTATATTTCTTCTTATTTCTTCATATTTGCTAAGCTTATTACCAGAAGTGTATTCTATGCTAAGAATTTATTATAAGTTTCTAAGATCGCTATGTTGTTAGCAATAATGAATTCCTGGGCTGATCGAGTCATATAAAAAGGTGAAATAAGAAGTGGTTGTCTGTAGCAATGTTAGTCTTCTACAAGAGAGAGGGAAAGGAAGCAGGCAGTATTACACGGGCTACAGTATACTCTTATAATCCTTACAGGGCCCCAATCAATTGCATGAATTGAAGGGAGTCCACTGCACAAAATGTTTGCTCGTCCCTGCTCTACAGTCATCTGCATGGTGGAAATGTTCCCTCACAGAGATCGATATTCAAAATATTTACCAGAATAAAATCATGTTTTAGCCAAGAAAATCCTTGATTTTTAAAATATGCTCCCTTTAGAGGTTATGTCATGTGGTGAGCCTAGGCAGACATGCTCATTCAGGCTCCGGGCGCAATCCCCCAAACATCGACTGAAATCTAATATATCTTAGTGATTAAGACGATTGCTTCTTTGACTGGTACATGAGCCTTATGTCTATCAACAAATATATGCAAAAATCACCATTGTCTATGCCGTTGAAAGGGGGGGGAAAAGAAAAAGAGAAATCACAGATTATAACAGAAAAGATGAACACCGAATCAGAGAAATAGAACAGTTCTCTCTCAAACAGTGATTCAACTGTTGACTTAACCATAATGGTATCGGCAGCAGTGGTAGCTGCTTTAAATGGTAAACTTAATTCCATATCAAAGCAAATCGCTGACCTTAAAGTGATGATCTCAGAATTTGGACCACAGCTAGATATGATAGAAGGGAGAGTTTCTCTGCTGGAAGATGACTCAACAGCCCTTACCAGTAAAATAGCAGCACTGGAGAAAAAAGCAGAAAAACAAGACGACAAAAGAGAGGACCTCAAGAACAGGTCCCGAAGGAGTAACATCAGGTTGGTGGGGTTGTGGATGTTACGGTCGTGGACCCGTGGGCCGGCTGAGACAGTGGATGGTATGCTATGGAGGACCATAGTGAGCGTCCCAGCCGGGAGGCAGCGCAGAAGAGACTCGGATGAGGCTTCACCACTGGAAGTCCGAGGTCCCCCCAGGAGGAGCCCGTAGGGACCTGGACCTCTCAGACATAGGTGGGATCCTATGCGACCAAGGATCCGAGCTGCAGCCGAAGGGATGGACGAAGGATGGCTGGACCCAGGCAGCAGAAGAGTCTTCACCCTTGGAAGCCCATGGCTCCTCCGGGAGGAGCCCGTGAGAGCCCGAGCCGCTGGGACTTAGGAGAATCCTTCTGGGCCAGCAAGTACCGGATACCTGAGATGATGGATGAAGCTGAAGTCGGAGTCCAAGAGCGAAGCCGGGTCAGAAGCCAGAAGTCCGAGATCCAAACCAAAGCCAGGGACGCAAGCAGAAGATGGAGTCGTGGGACGGAGCCGGGTCAAAACCAGAAGTCAGAGGACAAACCAAAACCAGGAGCGGAAGCTGGAAGCGAAGTCAGGAGACGAAGCCGGGTCAGAAGCCAGAAGTCGGAAGTCAATACCAAAGCCAGGAGCGGAAGCTGAAGACGAAGTCAGGAACATGCCAGGTCAGGAGCCAGAAGACAAGACGATCAGACACACTGCAGCAACTAGAGAGTCAGGGAACCTGAGGAACCTCATTGCAAGGCCCTGAACTGCTGCAGCTGCCGGGTTTAAATGGCCCGGCAGCGTCTGACGTCATCAAGGGATGTTCCTGTGTTTTCCCGCGCTGGTCCCTTTAAGAGGGAACCCTAGCGCGCGCCTAGGGGGCAGGGCCAGCCAGGGATCAGCGTCGGCGTCTCCCTTGTAGGGAGAATGCCGCGAAGGGTCACGTCTTCGGCCTTGAAGGCCGAGGGAAAGGCGTTCTTGCGGCCGGGCCGGCTGCGTGGTAAGTGCAGGTTCCGGGGCACGGCCCAGGACCGTAACAGTGGAGAGTATTGATGATCGGAATCTGGCATTGTTTCTAGAAAAATGACTGCTTGAAGCCCTAAATATGCCAGATTTAATGGGGGCCTTGAAGACTGAAAGGGCACACAGGCTTGGCAACAAACGTAAAAGAGAATAGAGACCATGGATTATAACAGCTAAGATTCTTAACTGGTTGTACAAACAGCATATCATGCAAATTTATCACAAGCATCAGGAAGTGGTCTACCAGGAAAAACCAATTCGCATTTTCCAAGACTACTTGACTAAAGTCTCTCTACAATGCAAAGAATTCAATCCCCTATGTACTGCCTTGATGAAAAAAACAGGTGAAATTCACACTACATTTTCCAGCATGTATTCGCAATTGGCATGAAGGTATGGTGCATGTGTTTGACAAGCTGAAGACAGCTAAAGAGTTTACTGACCAACTACCTTGATCTGTTCTTAGCATGTTGGAATTACAATTATATTTACATGGTTAAGTCATTTGGAATTCATAACTGTTTAAGTTCTTAACTTAAGGAGAATAAAGCCCTTTTTGTTCCTGAGGCCGGGCAGTGTTAACAGCGGGAGGAAGGCTGACTTTGCATACCAACCCATGCCGCCTTTTTTCCCAGAACTCTGGATCCAAGTTCATTAAGCTACTGCTAAAAACCAGCGAACTATGGTTCAATGGACAGAGTTTATTTGTTGAGGGCTTAAAAGATGCAGTTTGTACATATCTTTTGCAGCACTAAGTGTGTTAAGCACTTAAAGAGCAGGACATCTCAGCTGTGCGGGTGAACAAAAGGGATGTGCCAGAGGTGAACCATTTCAGAAGTAAGCACGACATAGTATAATATGACTCCTTCAACTTGGTCGCTGGTTTCTTGACATGGTAGAATCGGAGACAACCTAAGAGATTCACTATTGAATTCTTCCTCCAAGAAAAACCTTAATGGCTAAGAACAAGGGGTCTCAGGGACTGAATGCAATTTCATGAACTTAATGGAAGTTGAACTAGTTGCTTGAAGTTAGGGTATATAGTACACACGTTATTAGATATGTCGAGGTCAGAAGGGAATAGGAGGGATATCATGGAATTACGTGTTCCTTTGTTTTTATTGCAATGGGGATGGCATCTGTACACATTTCTGACATCTCACGCTCGCTTGGAGGGAGAAATTGTATAAGGAGGAGGGGAGAGCGGGGAATATATTATATGTGGGAGGGTGTTATGAATGAAGGAATTCAAGGCTTATAGGGTAAGAACAACATCAGCCTGGTACAGATTTGAAAGCAATTGGGTAGTATGCAATTTAGTTTTCTGGCAAGGGCGAGAGGCAAGACTGGGTGCAGCAGCCCTATCCATACAGATACCTCTGTCCTTATTTACCAATATATTTGCAAAATAAGTAATAAGTTGAAGCTCATTTCATGGAATATTAATGGGTTGGGAACACCTATGAAGAGAAATAAGGTATTATTTACCCTGAAAAGGCATAAGGCTTCAGTAGTTTGCTTATACAAAACACATCTTTCCAAGATAAGAACATAAGAATTGCCATACTGGGTCAGACCAAGGGTCCATCAAGTCCAGTATCCTATTTCCAAGACACAAGAACCCAAACATTAAATAAATCTCAAGCTACCATTACTTATTAATTAATAGCAGTTTATGGATTTTTCTTCTAGGAACTTATCCAAACATTTTTTAAATCCAGTTACACTAACTGCTGTAACCACATCCTCTGGCAATGAATTCCAGAGCTTAACTACGCGCTGAGTGAAAAGAACCGCAAATTGAAAAGGGATTGGGTGAACGCATGTTTCTTCTCAGGAGCCAAAGGTAAAAAAACTGGGGTGGCTATTCTTGTCAATAAGAGCGTATATCTCTAAGAAGAAAACATGATACAAGATCCAGAAGGGAGGTTCATAATCCTTATTGGAAAACTGAATGGGATGGAGGTCACAATATGCAACCTTTATGCTCCAAATGAGTATAATCATGCTTTTTTCACAGCTTTAGTTATCATACTTTTATTGAACATAGAGGGGCCCTTACTTATGGTAGGGGATTTCAACTGTGTGAATGACTCTATGCTAGACTAATCCCCAGGAACTAGATATTCAAGGAATATGAAAGGGAAGGAGGATTTCATATTTATGCAAGATGTCTGGAAGGCTTTGAATCTCTCAAGTCCTTTTTTCAAAAATTATTACAGCTGAAATTGATTTACCTGTGATATTTGATCACTCCCTTATTTCGGTAGATTTTAAGATGACGGAGGATGGGAAGGAGGACAGAATTTGGAGATTTCCCTTTTTTTTTTTTTTTTTTTTTTTACAAGGAAATATTGATTTTCAATCCTTTCTTTCCAAGAAATGGAAGGAATTTGAAAGTAACAATAACCAACATAAAGATTCCCCTGCTATTTTCTTGGAAAAAAGTAAAGCTGTCTTAAGGGGGAAAAATCACTTTCTATCTGATAGGTAGGGATAAGAGAATGAATAAATCAATATTACAACTAGAAGAGAAAGTAAAACTTGCAAAGGAAAGAGTGGCAAGACAGGGATTCAAAACATATAAAGAAGAATATAAAAATATTCTAGAGTGTTTAAATTTGATCCTTCAAAGGTCACAGAGAATGCTGCAATGTACAGAACACAACTTCTTCCGCGTTGGAAATAAAGCGGGGAAGTTCCTTGCTAATGCAGTTAGAATCTGGAAGGGGAAATTATTCATCGAAAAGCTTAAAAATAACCAAGGTAGGAAAGTTACAAATAGTGCAGATATTTGTGCAGTATTGAGGACTTTTTATGAAAAGTTATGCTCTAAAGATAACCCAGGAGGAGGGAAAGAGGCGGACAAGTTTTTCCAAGGCCTGCAGGTGCCGAATATCTTTGAGCAACAGTTAAAATTTTTAAGCAAGCCTATACAGACCTATGAGATCTTACTTGTAAGGCCCCGGGACACGATGGGTTTTCCTACGATTACTCCAAGATTTTAAGCCAAATTATTGTAAAGTCCTATGTGTAATTTTTTCACAGTTTTTCCTCCAGGCTTTAATAAGGCACACATCATGGTGTTGGCCAAAGCGGGAAAAGATCCACTTTCACCTGTATATCGACTTCTCCCTCTACTGAACTGCGACTTGAAGATCCTTGCTAAACTTTTAGCGGATAGGTTGAGACTGATAGTGCCATCCATTGTCTCTAGCAGCCAGGTGGGATTTGTCAAGGGAAGAGCAGCATGCTCCCATATTGTAAAATTAACTGTGGCAATATCCATTTGTAGAGCCAATAATATACAAGCAGTGGCGATAGGTTTCAATTCTGAAAAGGCCCTTGACAAAGTCTCTTTGCCATACATGTTTTCAGTTTAAGAAGATATGGCTTTGCTGGAGATATTTTAAAATATATAGCATTTCTTATCAGAGCATCAAGTTCAAACATTATCACTAATGGACACAAGTCAGAAGATTTCAGCATACAGACAGGAGTGAGGCAGGGTTCCCTCTCTCTTCTTTGCTGTACATCTTGTCCATAGATCCTCTTTTGAGGAAAATCAATAATGATACACAATCCAGGGATTTAATAATGGAGGCCAATCCTTTAAAACTGTGGCGTTTGCAGATGATATCCAAGTCTTTCTCACGGAGCCAAAGGAGCTTTCAATCATCAGAGAGACTTCGAGACTTTTGTAGAACTAAAAAATCAATCAGGACAAATCTGAAGAGTTAGATGTCCAGGGTACTTTGAAAAAAAAACATGGGGTAAGGACTTCCCATTATGGTAGGTGGAAGGAGAGATCAGGTGCCTGGGGATAAAGATTCCAACTGACCTTAGTAAACTTTATGAGGCCAATGTCAAAAGGTTCCAGGATGATCCGGAAAAACTGCAGACCAGTTAGCCTGACTTCAGTGCCAGGAAAATTAATGGAAAGTGTTCTAAATACAAAATCACAGAACATATAGAAAGACAATGGTTTAATGGAACAAGTCATCATGGCCTTACCAAGACAGTCTTGCCTCACGATCTGCTTCGCTCTTTTTGAAGGGGTTAATAAACATGTAGATAAAAGTGAACCGGTAGATTGTAGTGTTACTTGGATTTTCAGAAAGCATTTGACAAAGTTCCTTATGAGAGGCTTCTGGGAAAAGTAAAAAGTCATGGGATAGGTGGCGATGTCCTTTCGTGGATTACAAACTGGCTAAAAGATAGGAAACAGAGAGTGGGATTAAATGGACAATTTTCTCAGTGGAGGGGAGTGGGCAGTGGAGTGCCTCAGGGATCTATACTGGGACCTGTGATTTTCAATATATTTATAAATGATCTGGAAAAGAATACAAATGAGGCAATCAAATTTGCAGATGATACAAAATTATTCAGAGTAGTTAAATCACAAGCGGATTGTGATAAACTGCAGGAAGACCTTGTGAGACTGGAAAATTGGGCATCCAAATAGTAGATGAAATTTAATGTGGGTAAGTGCAAGGTGATGCATATAGGAAAAAGTAACCCATGATATAGTTTACAACAATGTTAGGTTTCATATTAGGAGCTACCACCCAAGAAAAGATCTAGCATCATAGTGGATAACACATTGAAATCGTCAATTCACTGTCAAAAAAGCAACAGAATGTTGGGAATTATTATAAAGGGAATAGTGAATAAACCGAAAATGTCCATAATGCCCTCTGTATCGCTCCATGGTGAGACCGGCACCTTGAATACTGTGTACAGTTCTGTTGCTGCATCCGAAAAAAAGATATAGTGCGATGGAGAAGGTACAGAGAAGGGTGACCAAAAATAATAAAAGGGTTGAAACAGTTCCCCTATGAGGAAAGACTAAAGAGATTAGGACTGTTCAGCTTGGAGAAGAGACAGCTGAGGGGGGATATGATAGAGGTGTTTAAAATCATGAGAGGTCTAGAATGGGTAAATGTGAATCGGTTATTTACTCTTTCGGATAATAGAAGGACTAGGGGGCACTCCATGAAGTTAGCATGTGGCACATTTAAAACTAATTGGAGAAAAGTTCTTTTTTAACGCAATGCACAATTAAACTCTGGAATTTGTTGCCAGGGGATGTGGTTACTGCAGTTAGTGTAACTGTGTTTAAAAAAGGATTGGATAAGTTCATTACCTGCTATTAATTAAGTTGACTTGGAAAATAGCCACTGCTATTACTAGCAACAGTAACATGGGATAGCCTTAGTTTTTGGGTACTTGCCAGGTTCTTATGGCCTGGATTGGCCACTGTTGGAAACAGGATGCTGGGCTTGATGGACCCTTGGTCTGACCCAGTAAGGCATGTTCTTATGTCTCTCCAGCCCAGCGTGTTCTTCTTACGAAAGCAGGTCTGGTGGGGGAAAAAAGTCATCCAGCTGCATTGGCGAGATGCGGAGCCCCCTTCATTCTGGGGTTGGAGAACTAATTTTCACCAGTTAATGCAAATGGAAAATCTGTTATCCAGAAGTTCTCCGAAATATGGAGGCTCTTTTTTGGAGACTTGGGAACCATATCTGCAATCACTATCACATAAAGCCCGGAGTTTGATTCTCAATGGTTGAGGACTCTTGAACTAGGGATAACCTGACGGGATTCTGATGTAGATCTCTGGATTTGGGATGGTGGGGAGGTGGGTTGGGTATAGGACGGGGGGGAAGGGACTTGGTGGAGAATGGAATGCGGCAGGATTTATACCCTACTTTGATGAGTATGTGGAACCTGTAGTGGCACAGGGACAATGCACTTTGGGTTCCGGCACTCATTACTGGTGGTTGCGTTCTAGGGGCGCTGGGACTGGGGATTATTGTATTCTAAAATGAAGTGATTACCTAACCATTTTCGTTGATCTATGCGTTTGTACCAAATTTGTACCAGTTTATATGTTTCAATGTATTGCTTCTAACTTTGTGCTGTTCATTCTACGTATCACTTAATAAAATGTTTTGAACATAAAGGAAATACACCTAACATCAGGACGATTTTCAAGATACTTAAATAAAGTCTATGCCTAACAATTATTATTTTATATCTATCTAGATAAAGCTACTGTTAGGTTTGGCCCTATTCTGCAAACACTCATCAAGTTGAACTGGTTCATAGAAAACATATTTAACATTACCCAAATTTCTCACATTTATAAGGAAGCATTAGCATAATAGTGGCACCAAGAGCAACCACTTCCTACATTTTATTCAAAAATAATTTGTTCCTTTGTTGCATAGGTAAATCAGGGAATAAACCAGAAAAGTATTTTGTTTAGCATGGAAAAAACATTTTTCATAGTCCAATTTTTATCCAGTTCTAGAGCAAAGCCTACCAACAATGTCACAGAAAAGCCATGAGATCTAAGCAACCCACAGCTAACTCATATCTCACAGATATACTCAAATTCAGGCTCTATTCTAGTATGAGTAGGAAGATAAAACACCTTAGGAACTGGAGGAATAAATTCTAATGGAACTTTCAATATTTCTCGATAGAATTTCTTCAACATATATAAAGGAGCGATCAGTGGAGAATTTGGAAAATTTAACAATGCAAATTAAAATTCCTGGACTAACTCTTGATGCAAAGCATTCTTGTCTTTAATCAAGCTACATCACAAGTTCTTTATATTGAGTCTCAAGATGAGTTAACATTTTATCATATTCTCAAATTGTCTGTGCTTGAGAGTTTACCTGAGTGTGTAGTTCAATAAACGTTGACAACATATTATCAATTCTAGGAGTTAGGGACCGTTCCATATTTACAAGAGCTGTCCATAAGATCTTCAATGTCACCACATATGCTTTGACTTGGAAGGGCCCGATAACCAATCCCTGAGCACCCTGAGAGGTGGCTTCTAAAGTGTCGCCATCCGATCCACAATTTTAGAAGGAAACTTCCCATCAATTGGAACAGAGCTATTAACAGCTTCTGGCAAAGATCCTGCAGTATGACTATCAGAGCTAAGTAAAACTGAAGCCCCACTAACAGCAGCGGAACTCTCTTCTAGTGCCAATAGCCAATCCCTCTCTCCTTTTCTTTCCTCTTCCTTCAGGTAGAATTCACAAATTCTCTCCCCCTTATCAGGAAAAATCCCCACTTACTCCCCTTCCTTCCTAGTGCAAATCCCCCCTCTCATTTCACACCTGTGTGGTGCAGATCACCTGTGTTTATTTCTGATATTGGTACTTGCACCTATGTAGATACTTGAAAAGTTATTTAACTTTAATAAAATGTTGTGGATAAAAGCCCTCCCAAAGGCCAACAATGAAAATGTCCAACTAGCATTCTACTTCCCCCAGTAACACTGTAGATATTAGAGGCAGGATGACATGGCAGCTATACAAAGTGAGGGGTAACATATCCAAGACTGCTTTACAGCAATGGTTCCCAAACCTGTAATGGGGGATCAGCTAGTCATGTTTTCAGGATATCTGCAGTAAGTATGAATAAGGTGAACTTGTGTGCAATGGTGGCAATGTTTGCATATGTATCTCATGCATATTCATTGAGTCAAACTGAACTCCAGAGTCTCAATGGGTGGATGACATAATGGTGTAAGAAAGAGGGTAGCATTCTGGGGAAGGGGTGCCTATTCCAACAGAATTGGCTCCAAGCCAGGGTGGAACCCAGTTGCTGGCACTAACATTTAAGAAGGAGATAGAGCAGCTTTTAAATTAGAGCATCGGGGAAGGGTGAGTCATTTAGAAGCGCATGGTTCAAAGAGAGGTATCTCCCAAGAAAACTTGCAAAACAGAGAAGTTGGAATGTCCTAGAAGAGAGGTTGTGATAAAGGGCCTGCTGCATATTTATTTCCCCCTTGTTGAATAAAGGGCTTGCTGTAAACCAACAACCTCCCCTCTGGTGAATAAAGGGCCCACTGAGGCCCCACCTCCAACCACAGCTGGTGCCTCCCACCAAGAGCTGAGAAAGGACATAATACCCCTGTGTCTTCCACCCAGGTTCTCCGTCTAAAAGCTGAGAAGGAACTCCATGCCCCAGGGCCCCCTGCCACTCTCTGTACAAGAGCTAAGAAGGGGCTCTGAGCACCAGGTTCTCCTTCCCCTGCCTACCCCATCCAATGGAAAAGAAAGGATAGATGCAGATAAAGAGCACACAGATAATAAAGACTTTGCACTGCCTGTATCATCTGCTACAGTACTCATATCACCAAAAACATATTGTGACTCACTTTCAGCTCTTTTTGCTGGAAAAGCGTGTTATAATAAATGATGACTTGACTTGCTAAACAGCAGGTTGTGATACAAATAGAAATAAAAAATGATATATGAATGACAGACATGTGAATAGTAAGAATGGAGAGTTAGAATGTATGCTATTATATCAGGATACAAACATTATAAGCATTTTAGAGACATGGCAGAAGGAAGATAACCAAAGAGACACTGTGATATCAAGATATTATAGTGATGTAATAGCACAGATTGAATTGTAAAAGGTGGCATAGAATCAAGCTTCATAACAATTCTGCAAGAAACAAAATGCACTATGAAATCCTTATGGATAGAAACTGCATGTGTGACAGGTAAGAGTATAGCAAGCAAGTGTATATTATGGTCCCCCCCTGGCCAAGATGAAGAAACAGACTGTGAAATGGTAGCTCAAATTAGAAAGGCAAATAAATTTGGCAACACAATAATAATGGGAGGTTTCAATTATCCCTGTATTGATTGGGTCAATGTCTCATTGAGCCATACTAGAGATGTTAAGTTTCTAAATGCCATAAATGACTGCTTCTTGGAGCAGCTGATCCTAAGACCAACAAGTGGGGCAGCTACTTTAGATCTAGTCCTCAGTGGAATGCAAGCCCTGGTGCAAAGAATTACTGTTGTGGAACCACTAAGCAATAGTGATCATAATGCAATCAAATCTGACATATTCACTGGGGGAAGGACATTAAGTAGAACTATTACAGTAACATAACTTTTAAAAGGGAAATTGAAAAATTTAGGAAATTAGAAAAAAAAATAAAAGGAGCAGTTGCAAAGATTAAAAATTGCATGAGGTGTGAACATTGTTTAAAAATATCATCTTGGAAACCAAATAAAATGTATTCCATGCATTAAAAAAGGTCAAAGAAATATCAAATGACTGCCAGCATGGTTTAATTGTGAGATGAAAGAGGCAGTTAAAGCCAAAAGGGCATCATTCAAAAAAATGGAAATTAGACCCAAATGAAGAAAATAGGCATGAGCATAAGCAGTGGCAAGTTAGATGTAAGACAAGCCAAGTCAGAATTTGAGAAGAAGCTTGCTAGAGGCAAAAACAAATATTTTCAAATACATTTGAAGGAAAAATTCTGTAAGATCTACTGGATGTCTGAGGAATAAAAGGGGTACTCAGGGAGGGCAAGGAAATAGCAGATAAACTGAATGAATATGTTGCCTTGGTCTTTACTGAGAACATACATCTGAAACATTCTTTAATGGTGATGATTCTGTGCAACTAAAACAAATCTCTATGATAATATTAGATATAATGGATCAAAATGACAAACTAGAGAGTAACAAATCACCAGGACCGAATGGCATACACGCCAAAGTCCTAAACGATCTCAAACACGAAATTGCAAACTTGCCACTAGTCTTTTGTTATCTATCATTTAAAACAGCCACAAGACCTGAAGACTGGAAAGTGGCCAGAGACCAATTTTTAAAAAGAACTGCAGGAGTGATCTGGGAAACTATCAACCAGTGAGCCTGGTAGAAGCTTGTCTTAAAAACAAAATCACTGGCCATATATAGACATGGCTTAATAAGAAAGAGTCAACATGGTTTTAGCAAAGGGAAGTCTTTCCATCTTGTAGATATAAGAACATAAAAATTGCCATAGTGGGTTAGACCAAATTCTCTTATTACCTTATAATGCTACCAGATCTCCGCCTAGAACACTGCACTGTCACCTTCAAAAAAGAAGCTTAAGACGTGGCTGTTTGAACAAGCCTACACTTGAATTAGCTCCCCCCTCCATAGCTCCTTCCCTCTCTACCATCCTCCTCCAGAACTATACAAACAATGATATTATAGTTATTGTTCTATCTATTGAACGCCTCTCGCCTAGGTCACCTGACCATTTTCTGCAACTCTTCCAAGTTTTTTATACCCCTGTTACATGTAACTTTATACTTCCCTCTCAGTTTCAATATATTTATCCCCCTGTTATTTGTAAACCGATGTGATATGTCTATGAACATCGGTATATAAAAGTTTTAAATAAATAAATAACTCTGCCTTATCTTGCATCTAACTTGCCATTCAGTGATTATGCTTTTTCCAATTTTCTTTATTTGGATTCTTGTTCCCTTTTTTAATATAATTTCTTTTGGTGATAATAGCTTCTTTCACCTCACCTTTTAACCATGCCAGCAGTCACTTGGCCTTCCTTCCACCTTTTTAATTTGTGAAATTCATCTGGTCTGAGTTTTCAAGATGGTATTTTTAAACAATGTCCATACCTGATGTAAACTCTTAACCTTTGGAGCTTTATTTCGCCTATTTTCCTCATTTTATATCGTAGTTTCCCTTTTGAAAGTTGAATGCTAGAGCGGTAGTTTTCTTTAATGTCTTCCCTCCATTTATTAAGTCAAATTTGATCATATTATGATCACTACTGCAATTATCTCTTGCACCAACTCCTGTGTTCCACTAAGGATTAAGTCTAAAATAGTTCCCTACCTTGTCAAGTATTACATCTAGAAACTTCACCTCCCTAGCATGTCCTGAAGTGACATTTATCCAGTCAATACTGGAGTAATTGAAATTAAAAATTATGTAGCTACAGGTGAGCCATATAGTGAATTTGGATTTTCAGAAGGCATTTGACAAAGTCCCCCATGGGAGACTCCTCAGGAAATTAAAAAGACAGTTGAGAAGGGACATGATAGAAGTTTATAAAATAATGAGCGAGATGGAATAGGTAAATAAAGGATGGTTATTTACCCTTTAAAATAATACTAAAATAAAGGGACATGCCAGGAAACTAATGCCCAGCAGATTCAAAACAAATCGTAAAAAGTATGTGTTTTCATTCAGCGCACACTCAAGCTCTGGAATCTGTTTCCAGAGGATATGGTCAAGCTGACTATCAATATCATAGCGGGTTTTCAAAGAGGTTTAAACAAATTCCTGGAGGAAATGCACATAAAACAGGTAAACTAAGGAAAGTCACTGCTGTCCCTGGGAGTGAGTAGCAGGAACCAGATCTACTCTGAGACCTGGCCAGTATTTGCAACCTAGACTATTCACTGTCAAAGATAGGCTGATGGAATCAATGGACCTTGGTCTGACCCAGCATGGTATTTATGTTCTTATATCCTGAAAACCTGTAGACTGAATTAGGTACCATTGATTTACATATTTCAAATAAATTCATAATATACTTATTTTTTTTAACTTTACAGTATAATAACATTTACATTAATTTACCTCTTTCCCCCTCACCCCCTGCAAAAAAAGTATATAAACACCGTCAATAAAAGTAAAGCCAAAACAATTACTTCTTCCCCGACAGTTTTTCCGTGAAGACTTGCAAAAGATTATTTTCCCCCGTTTTAACTCAGAATACTGCATCTTTAAACAAGTTTCCGAAAATACAAAGCACCTCGCTGCTGAATTGGATAAGTGCATAAGCCACAATTATTAATATGAAAACCACTCTCTTTCCATACGTTGAAAAATAAGTCTGTATATTCCGGTCAATTATCACGCTTTCTTTTCATCAAGTAATACCACAATCCCCCGTTCCCATAGCCTGTTAGTGCGCACACAGCATACACAACTGTCCAATGAACTGCCCACTTATGTGGCACAAGTTGACAGAACAGCGAAGAGGGGTTTCTCTTATTTCTTTCCGACTTCAAGATTCATCATCCTGACTCGGCTCTCCCTCGCAACAAATCCTCACACTTTCCCCAAACTTCAAATCATAATTTATTTATTGGTGGCAACATTACCTTGGGCTCTTGGAGTTTTTCCGTATGAAAATCAGGGAGGGGGAGGGGGGGGGGAACACACGCTGGTTCAGTGACGAAAACAGCGTCTCCAGAAATGCTAACTCGATCCCAGTACAAACACGCTAGACAAGCGGCGCCGTTAGTGGTTGCCGTGGAAATGAGATCGCGCAGTGCATGTCGGAGTCTTGGTTGCTAGGATATTGGCGAGACAAACGGAGGCTCCGTAAAGTCCCGGATCCCGATTCCCGCATGCGCAAAACCGCCAGCAAGAAGCGTGTAAATGCGCTTTATTATATGCTTTGATGGGCGAGTGCTTTCTCTTGGATCTATAGGTGAAAAGTCAATGAATGGATGGCATACTAAATATGACAAGTTAAGTGAGAGGGCAGTCGGATGTGGTTAGTTAAATTGCGAATGCTGGCAATTAAAAAAAAATGTACATGAAAATGTGAAAGTGTCCTTATAGTTATTCAAATCACAATAATAATGACCTTACAGTTCAAGGGAATTTTTAGCAGTTAATTTCCTGAATCATGTTTTTGCCACTGTTGGAAACAGGATGCTGGGCTTGATGGACCCTTGGTCTGACCCAGTATGGCATGTTCGTATGTTGTTTTGTATTACGTTAGTATCAAGTTGCCATTACCACCCTCCTGATTAAAAAGAGACAAAATAATTACAGTGAAATGATTTTGATATCCACATTGCGAACTCACTACAGGACTATTAGGATAATCTAAAGTTTGAGTAAAGAAGTGTGATGCCAGAATTTACAAAAACAGATATCATACAATGTAACCATTAAAGTAATCAACAAATGATAATTGATCACATTTGAAAATAAGCAATTTGAGGTTTACTAACTTCATACTGACATAATTAAACATTGGACCTCTTTCAGTACAGACAAGAAAGAAGCTCCTCTGTTGTCCTACTGTACTGAAAATGGACACTCCTTTAATGATTTGAGATTGTGTGCCATTCAAGGCGTTTTCCCTAATAAGAGCAAATTATCCCATGTCATGTATTTTTCCAGCACTTATATTTTAAGACATAAAGCAAAACTGTATCTATCAAGGAAGAATGTGTGATGTCAGTTCTGGCTGTTCAGTGATATCAAAGTATTTTGTTCATTTAAAGAGTTATTTATTCAAATTAATATAATAATGTATACAGTCCTTCAAATGAATGTAGAACAGTATGCAGTCCTTCGACACGGCCATGTTTTGCACAGGGGCTGCGTCGGAGGAACACACGAGGAATTCTCAAATCTACAAAGAGACGAGGTTATAGTTAGAACAGGAAACCAAATAATAAAATTTAAGTTTATAGAAAAACACATACCATTATTTTATGGGATCAAAACTTTAAGTATGCGGTAGACACATTTGTGGAAAAATTAACAGTATTGATGAGAAACAAAAACACCAAATTTTACAAAATTTCATGTTTCCAAATTTACAGAACTGAGAATAAATAGAAATATACAAAGGACATACCTTAAAAAGCAATCATATTTGTACAAGCCGGATTCCACAGCATCTCCGGTAGCTTTACATTAGTGTACAAAAGCCAGTTAGCAATAAATAGCCAGTGTCTTGTAAGTCAGAAGAGCCCGCCAAAGGAGCCCAGCCAATCAGAAAAGAACACATGATTAACACCCTCCAATCAGGGGGTTGTCCTTCATGGTGAAGGAAAACAGGGTGAACCAGCTTCGCGGGCTACCATAGCTCGCTGGATTAAGGAGGTGGTCACGGCCGCATATGTGAATGCTGAAAAGACATTGCATACTCAGGTTAGGACTCATTCCACTAGAGCTCAGACTGGGTCATGAGCAGAGGTTAGATTGTTGTCTTTCATCGACATTTGCCAAGCTCGACGTGGTCTTCCTTGCACATCTTTTCCAGTTCCTGAACATACCCAAATCAATCCAGACAAGCAGGATTTATTCATCCCTACCAGCAGATGGCGGTAGAGAACAAAACTTTGAGCACTGCCACATATACAAGAGTGCCACCTGCAGTCCCTCAGTATTTCTCTACCTCCAACAGATGGTAGAGGTGCTAACCCTGCAGTCCTGACTGACTGGATATATTAAGGAAAATTGCTCCCCAAGGTGACAGGCTCCTGCAGAAGGGTCATCCCTCGGGTTGAGCCGGGCGAACAGGGGGCTGGATGCCCCTGGCCAGCTTCAGCCCTCGACTCCAAGACCACTGAAAGCCAGTGGTCTGGTTCCCTCGGTGGGCTTGACAGCTGCTACGTGGTGCGCCCCTTGCGATCCAGGCCACATGGAAGCGCGGCAAGCATAGGATTTGCCTGTTGGTTTTTTCTTTTTGCCTTTATTTATTTTTTGGTGCTTGCTATGACGGACAAGCAGCTCAGGGAGACCTGTAGGGCCTGTGGCAGCCCATCGTCTGCCTGAATGACCTCCTTCTCTCAGACCCCCCTCCTGTGCTGGAGGGGGGTCTGACAGGTAATCAAAGCTGCGGAGGCATCCACGGACCGCGGTGGTGGCACTTGGGTCACAGGAGGGAGTGGCTATGGCCGCAGAAGTGGAGCCGGATAGGGGGGCTTCTCCCCAGGTCTCCGGGGGGTCCCCACCGCTCCTGTCTCCTATGATTCGACCAAGGGAAAAAAGTCCGGATGTCTCGGGCCCTAGCAGCCCCAAGCGCCCTTTGGCGACCCCGGGGGGGGTTTCACCCGAATTTGTACTTTTGCTGCACAAAGCCTTCCTGGCTAAGCAGGCAGGTAAGTGCGGTGTTCAAAAAGGCCCGGCGGGATCGGCAAAGTGGGGGAAGGTCCCCTTTAAAGGCTCTGCGGGCCTGTGAATTCTACCTCCCGAGGGACGGCTAGTGTGATTGGAATTGGAATTGAACTCGAAAGACTCAGACGAGTCTAAGGAGGAGGATGAGGTCTCCTCGGAGGCCGATCGGGAGGGGGACCCGATTGGGGGTCCCCTCTAGACCCACGGAGGGTCCATAGGCTGAAGGCGATGATCCACGGGTGATCCATCTTTTCAAGAGAGAGGAGCTTTGCCCGCTTATACCTCTGGTGTTAGAGGAGTTGGAGATTAAGCTCACTCTGGAGGATTCAGATACTGAAGGGGATAATCCAGTTCTGGATGGCCTATGGCGACTCCCCAGCACTTTCCCTATTCCAAAGAAAATCCAGAAGTTGACCAATCGGGAGTGGGATTCCCCCGACTCAGGCCTGTGAGTGGGCAGGGCGATGTCCAAACTTTATCCGCTTCTGCAGGATCATTTGGATGTTCTCAAGGTCCCGAAGGTGGATGTGGCAGTGTCGGCAGTCACTAAGAAGACCACTATCCTGGTTGCTGGAGCTTCCGCCCTGAAGGATGTTCAGGATCGGAAGTTGGAAGTGCATCTCAAGCGAGCATTTGAGGTCCTGGGACTCGGCCTGCGAGCGGTGGTCTGTGCAAGCCTGATGCAGCGGGCCTGTTTGTGTTGGATCCAGAAGCCACAGGAGCAGTCGCCCTCCAGGATTCTTTCCCCAGTCTAGGCGGCCTGCCTGGAGGTGGGGGTTGCCTATGGTGCGGATGCCTTGTATGACCTGGTGAGAACCACGGCCCACGCTATGGTGTCGGTGGTGGCGGCCAGACGACACGTGAGGCTACGTAACTGGTCAGCGGACCTGTCGTCAAAATCGCAGCTCTGCAATCTGCCCTTTCAGGGGAAACTATTGTTTGGTGAGGATCTCGATCATCTGATGAAGTCGCTGGGATAGATGTAGGGCAATAGGCTGCCAGAGGATCGAAAGTCTGGCCAGAAACCTTTCTCCTCTCGGCCTCGCTTTCAGGAGTCGAGGCGTTTTCATCAGACAAGGTCCTCGGGGGCCTCGGCCCCAAGACAGTCTTCGCACAGGCAACAGTCCTTTCGGGGGTCTGGAAGGTCATCTAGAGGCGGATCCACCCAGGAAGCGGGTGGCAATAAATCCTCACAATGAGATCCGGCAGGTCCACTCCTCATCTCTGGTAATCGGGGGCAGGCTGGCCCAGTTCTACGGGGAGTGGACCAAGATAACCTCCGACCGGTGAGTCTTGAGCGTGGTGGGAGACGGTTACACCTTAGAATTTTCTCGCCCTCTGGGTCAGTGTTTCTGGAGTCGCGTTGACTTTCCTGAAGCAAGCAGACAGCAGTCCAAGAAACGCTTCAGCATCTGTTAATCTGGAGGCAGTTGTGCCGGTCCCAATGTCCGAACAGAGGCAAGGCATATATTCCATCTACTTCGTAGTGCCCAAGAAGGAAGGCACATTCCGCCCTATCTTAGACCTGAAGAAAGTCAACCAGAGTTTGAAGGTACCACGTTTTCGGATGGAGACGTTGCGTACCATAATTGCAGCGGTATGGGGAGGAGAGTTTTTGGCATCTCTGGATCTCACCGAGGCTTATCTGCATATCCCCATCTGTCAAGAGCACCAGAAATTTCTCAGATTCATGGTTCTGGGACATCACTATCACTTTCAAGCACTTCCTTTCGGACTGGCCACCGCCCCGCGGACCTTTACAAAGGCGATGGTAGTAGTACGGTGGCTCTACAACAGGATGGATTTCTGGTACACCTGTACTTGGACGACTGGCTGATCCGAGCGAAGTCACTAGCGGAGTGTGTGCGGTCCGTGGACCGAGTTCCGTCACTCCTGGAATCTCTAGGCTGGGTCATAAATGTGCAGAAGAGTCATCTGGTCCCCTCCCATTCCCTCGAATACTTGGGAGCCCGTTTCGACACCCAGCGGAGCAGAGTGTTTCTCACAGACAGGGTGAACAAGATTCAGGGACAGTTTGATCTCATGGCAACGAGGCTCAATACCAAGACGCAAAGGTTCTTCAGCTGGGGGTCAGTGATAATGGTGGCTCCAGAGTGGCCTCGCTGCCCATGGTTGGTGGATCTGGTGCATCTGGCAGTGGACGGTCCGCTATGCCTGACCCACCTACCGGATCACCTTTGTCAGGGTCCTATATTTTCCGATCGGGAGGATCGCTTGTGTCTTGCAGCCTGGCTTTTGAGAGGAGGCCATTACGTGTGAGAGGGTTTTCGGAACCTGTAATTGCCACGCTTCTCCAAGCACGACGCCCTTCTACCTCGTTAGCCTATTCCAGGGTATGGAAGGTATTTGAGGCCTGATGAGGACAACAGGGATTGGACCCTCTTCAGGGTTTGGTGTCCCATATTTTGTCCTTTTTGCAGGAGGGTTTATCCAAAGGATTAGCCCATAGTTCCCTTCGAGTCCAGGTTTACACTTTGGGTTGTCTCAGAGAGAGAATACAGGGGAAGGCCTTGGCTTCCCATCCGGATGTAGTGCGTTTTCTACGGGGAGTCAAACATCTCCATCCACCTCTGTGTTGCATTTGTCCGGAATGGAACCCCAATCTCGTGTTGCAGGCCCTTTGCGAGGAGCCTTTTGAGTCTCTGAGCTGGACATCTTTGAAGATCCTTACTCTGAAGACGGTCTTTTTGGTGGCTATCTGTTCAGCTAGAAGGCTTTCGAAATTGCATGCGCTTTCGTGCTGTGATCCGTTCCTCCAGATATCATCGGATAAGGTGCCCTTGCGAATTGTGCCTTCGTTTCTTCCTAAGGTGGTGTTGGTTTTTCATGTCAACCAATCAGTGGAGTTGCCCAGGTTTCCGGATTGGGATAGGGATCCCTCGATGGGTCGGGAGCTTCATCTTTTGGATGCGAGTCGAGTGGTATTGCGTTCCTTGAAAGTCACTAACACTTTCCGTTGTTCGGATCATTTCTTCATCCTGTTTGGGGGAGTGAAGAAGGGCGAAAAGGCGTCTAAGGCGGCTTTGTCTCGATGGTTGAAAGAGACGATCTCTGCAGCTTATGTATCCAAAGGAAGAGCAGTTCCAGTGGGGCTTAGGGCACATTTGACTCGAGCTCAGGCGATGTCTTGGGCTGAGTGTCAGCTGGTGTCTCCACAGGAGATCTGTAGAGCTGCGGTGTGGTCCTCATTGCACACTTTTACCAAGCATTATCATTTGGATGTGCGGGCCCTGGAGACGGCCCCTTTTGGGGAGAGGGTTCTTCGAGTGGGTCTTTCGGTTTCCCGCCCAGTATAAGAGGGCTTTGGTACATCCCGCTTGTCTGGACTGATATGGGTATGTTCAGGAAAGGAACATTGGTTCTTACCTGCTAATTTTCGTTCCTGTAATACCACAGATCAGTCCAGAGGCCCGCCCTGAGGATCTCTGCAAAAAGACTGCTTGGTCTACTGCTGTAGTTATTTCCAAAGCAGATTTGCCATTTTTGGCTTTGATTTCTCGGTTTGATGTTTTCTGCATTGTTATCTAGTTGGTCAGGGGTATCCATGTTGAGAGCCTCGTTCGCTCTTTATTTTACTTATCTTGGCTTGGGTATCAATTAATACTGAGGGACTGCAGGTGGCACACTCGTATATGTGGCAGTGCCCAAAGTTTTGTTCTCTACCTCCATCTGCTGGTAGGGATGAATAAAACCTGCTTGTCTGGACTGATCTGTGGTATTACATGAACGAAAATTAGCAGGTAAGAACCAATTTTCCTTTATTATCTTCTGGATGTGCAGGCCTGGGAGGACACAGCCTTTGCACGCACAATGTTGACTGGACTGCAGGCAGCCTCCCACCCTATTCGGGAGTAGCTTGGGTACATCCCACTAGTCCTGAATCCATCTACCCACATGCTACGAAATGAGAAATTACTACTTACCTGATAATTTCCTTTTCCTTAAGGTGGATAGATAGATTCAGTTTCCCGCTCTTGGCTGCCAAATGATTTTGTGATGGTCCTCCTGTGTAGCTATGTGTTCCTGGGGATTACTGGTAAGTGTTCATCCAGTCCTTAGACTTGTGTTAATGTGTTTATTGTCTAAGAACATAAGAAAATGCCATACTGGGTCAGACCAAGGGTCTATCAAGCCCAGCATCCTGTTTCCAACAGTGGCCAATCCAGGCCATAAGAACCTGGCAAGTACCCAAAAACTAAGTCTATTCCATGTTACCATTGCTAATGGCAGTGGCTATTCTCTTAAGTGAACTTAATAGCAGGTAATGGACTTCTCCTCCAAGAACTTATCCAATCCTTTTTTAAACACTGCTATACTAACTGCACTAACCACATCCTCTGGCAACAAATTCCAGAGTTTAATTGTGCGTTGAGTGAAAAATAACTTTCTCCGATTAGTTTTAAATGTGCCCCATGCTAACTTCATGGAGTGCCCCCTAGTCTTTCTACTATCCGAAAGAGTAAATAACCAATTCACATCTACCCGTTCTAGACCTCTCATAATTTTAAACATCTCTATCATATCCCCCTCAGCCGTCTCTTCTCCAAGCTGAAAAGTCCTAACCTCTTTAGTCTTTCCTCATAGGGGAGCTGTTCCATTCCCTTTATCATTTTGGTAGCCCTTCTCTGTACCTTCTCCATCGCAATTATATCTTTTTTGAGATGCGGCGACCAGAATTGTACACAGTATTCAAGGTGCGGTCTCACCATGGAGCGATACAGAGGCATTATGACATTTTCCATTTCATTCACCATTCCCTTTCTAATAATTCCCAACATTCTGTTCGCTTTTTTGACTGTCTGAGCTCAGTGTTTCATGTTGGCTGAGTATTGAAATGGTTATATGTTTTTTAATCAAGTGTTTTGCTAGTCTGTCCACAGTTGCTTTTGCAGAGAATACTGGTGGGCTGATATCACTGCAGGGGTATATATACTGGGACATCAGTGTGCTCCGTCTCCATCTGCTGGTAGAGGTGCATAACCCACTGATCCTGAATCCATCTGTCCACCTTAAAGAAAAGGAAATTATCA
The DNA here is from genome assembly GCF_901001135.1 of Rhinatrema bivittatum. Lineage (NCBI taxonomy): Eukaryota > Metazoa > Chordata > Amphibia > Gymnophiona > Rhinatrematidae > Rhinatrema > Rhinatrema bivittatum. The sequence continues at coordinate 132,961,741 of NC_042616.1, read as the reverse complement.
GGTAAGTGGTAATTTCTCATTTCTAGAACCAAAGTAGTTGTGAAATATTACCCCCTTTTTTGGGACAGACACATTGGAACACAAACAATTTTAAGTCATCAATGAAACATTTTTCTTGAAGTCAATGAGCTGTCAAAGAGGAAGGACGTGTCAGTGAGCTGCTGCAAGGAGGAACTTCGGGGTTTAATTCAGTTGGGGATAAAAAAACTTTGAGTTCAAGATCCATTAGGAAGTTTTGGCTGACCTTCCTTCCTGCTTGAAGGAAAGAGAGCTGCTTGCTTCAAGGGGATTCCCCCATCAGAGATCCAGAAAGAAGAAATAAAGAGACTGTGTGAGAACAAGGAGATCCTGAAAATCTGCTAACCACGAGTAAAGGAAATAAAAATCACTGTGGTCACCCATCCGGTGTTTTTACTACCTTGGGGAGAGAGAAAAAATGTACTCTCTGTGCCAGAATCTTTCCCATTTTTACCAGATTGGAAGGGGTTTTTGACCAACCTAAAGTGACTCTGCCTGCCCACCTGGGAACTCCACTTAACCAAGCCCTGAAGAGTAGATGATTCCCTGGCCCAGGTATTTGAATCCTGCACAAATAGTGGGAAAGAAACTGTAAGAAGTGTAAACAAGAATTCTGTTGTGCTGCAGTTTGAGTTATTGTGCTATTCATCACTGTTATTTGAACAGTAAAGGCTTTAATTTTGAACACTAACTCAGTGACTCCAGAGTATTTCTTTCAAATTTTCAGCACCCACCTTGAGGACAAGTCCCCTCTTCCAAGGGAACACAAAGGAAAGGGAGTGTGTAAAAAGGTCGCCCCAGTCACATTGGGCCCTGGAAATAAATACCCCCCCACACACACACACACACACACACACACAAACCCCCCCCCCCTGTAAAAGATACGGCCCTGGAAGTAAGGGAGATTGTAAAAGAGCTAGCCGGTGAGAAATAAAGCTATGAAGAGAAAGAAAGTCTTTTATGGCCCCATCCATGCAGGATAGGCACATCGGGGTGGGGTTACACATAGATCACCTGAATAGTGTGTGGCAGTCAAAATGTTCTGAAAGATGAAATTGTAATTTATCTAAAAAATAATCACTTTGATTTAAATCTAGGACACTGCTTATGTCAAAGTGTCTTTGACATAAGGTGTAGGCATAACAGTGAAACAAAAAAAGAGCACAGCACTTAGTTAGAATCTTGTCCTGATGATATGGTGATACATCTCACAATGACCACTTTGATTTAAATGTTTTTAAATCAAAGTGGTCATTTTTTAGATAAGTTACAATTTCATCAAAGTGTCCACTGTGTGTCAAAAACAGGGCTGTTTTTGACACACAGTGGACACTTTAACATAAACAATGTCCTGGATTTTAAATCAAAGTGATTTTAAATCAAAGGAGATGTATCACCGTATCATCGGGACAAGATTCTAACTAAGATAAGTGCCGTGCTCTTTTGTGTTTCACTGTTATGCATACACCTTTATAAGCACGTTTTTCAACATTAAGAAAAAGTTTTTCAAAATATGCATGCAAAAGACCAATGATTATATATTATGAGCGATTTCAGTGACTTGCGTTCCACTAAAGAATATCTGGAACAGCTTTAAACGAGTGCAAACAGTTCAGTGATATGACAGTCTCGTTAGACATGAGTTGTCTATGACTCATATAACCATGGATCTGTTTTGTTTTGTCAAGTTTTGTACCATTGGTATTTTCTGGGTTGTTTAATGTGGCAGAGATGAAAAATATGTCTTTCTTAGTGTACAGACAGGTGAATCCAAAACCAGTGGGTTATGCACCTCCACCAGCAGATGGAGATGGAGCAAAGCTGACATCATAGTATATATTCCCCTGCAGTTACATCAGCCCACCAGTATTCTCCATCTCAACAGATGGTGGACATGCATCTCCCTACTGGGAATTGCTTTAAAGTTTTGAAGGAGAAAAAAAGAGGAAAATTAATTCGCCCTGCTTTCCTGCCATGACCTGAGTGCCCGGATGGACGTCCGAGGTCACGGCGTGCGCTCATGCGCCTTCGCTGCTTGAGCGCCCAAATTGGACGTGCATTCATGCACCTTCGCCGGTGGGGCTGCTGGAAGCCGCTTTCGCCGCCGGCTGCCCCCAGGAGGCAAGGGAGCCGCGGTGGGCGCCTCGGGAGGAGGGGAGAGAGGACTGGGGCTGCTGGAAGCATGCAGTAAGTTTCCTTTTGTTACAATTTCTATTTGCTTTAATAACATGTCGAGTCAATTTTTGCCCTGCGTCTTGCTTCGGGAGGGGGGGAGAGAGGACTGGCAATCCCCGATGCCCGAGCGTAGGAGAATCATCCACTTCCTGGTTCCTGTCATTTCAAATGTCATTTGAAATGACAGGTACCAGCGCACCCAGGATACTGTATAGGCGCTGTATAGCACTCTATACAGTAAAATGGATTGCGCTTCATGGACGCTTCATGGATGCGCTTTGGACGCGGCTTGCATTTGCGTCTAATTTAAATACTGTATTGAGCAGTATGTGATCCAAACTGTGCGTGCGGCAAACGAGGGTAAGCCCGGCACTGCCGCACTCTTTCTAACGCGTCCTTACTGTATCAGCCTGATACGTAGTCAGTGTGATTCATAATGACAATACCACCCCCCTTATCTGCTGATTTGATGATAATATTCAAATCATCATTCAAAGAATATAATAGTGATTGCTCTTTTCTTGATAAATTATAATGTACATATCGTTTACTCGAAATTACCGACTGAACATCTGCATTCACAAGATTCTCAAATACAGTAATCACAGGGTCAGCTGGGCCCAGTGGTACCCAGCGAGATTTTACCCGGACCAGTGAATTATCTTGTACAGGCTCTTGATCAAAAAAGAACATTTTAAGTTTCAAAGCCCTAAAAAAAATGATACAAATGTATCTGTAAATTAAAGGCATCACATCGGGTAGTGGGTACATATGACAGTCCCTTTTCCAAGATCCTGATCTCATCTCCAGTCAGGATTCGTGAAGAAAGATTAAATACTGCCGTAGGATTTACTGCCAAGGGTCTTGCTGTTGACGCGTCTTGCGTGGTGGTTTTTTAATATAGTTCTTGTTGTTCTTTTGTAGATTTCATAAATTGTTACTAAGTGTCCCACCCGACACAGCCTCGGCAAAACACGGGTCCGTGTCGGGGGACCCTGTTAACATTACTATATGTACGGTTACAGTGGAGTTGCCACGACCAGAATAAAGAAGTATTTGCCTGTTTTGAAAACTATAAACGGACTATATGACTAATTTTTTCCTGCACTCTGGTGTCTATTATCATGTGTTTCTAGTGCAGATTGTGCTCCTGTACTCTCTGGATAACTAGGGGGCTATGACATTATTTTGTAATCCATAAATTCCATTTCAATATCCTTCATTTATTAATCAGTAGCTTGTCATAATACACTTTATATCACTCATTACTTATTGCTCATTCTACTAACATTAGTTTTGAAAGTCAAGTTATTGACATATTGATATTTTAGGTTAAATCATAGACATTTCTGAAGAGCCATGTTTTCAGATCACATTTGAAACTCTTTCCTTCTGTTATCAGACGTAATGTTTCTGGTAGAGAATACCACAATTTGGGGCCCGCTACGGAAAACATTCGGTCTTATATTTTGTTTTAGATGTGTACTCCACGTTGTAGACACAATTAATAGTCCTTTGTTTTGCGATCTTAGGGTTCACTGCAGTGTGTATTGTTGAAGTGTCACTCCTATTAAACAGGGATTTATGTCATTCATGATATTAAAAATTAGTGTTAATACTTTATGATGAATTCTGGGTTGTACTGGTAGCCAGTACAGTGCTATCAGCAAGGGGGTGATGTGGTCAAATTTCCTTGTCCCTAGTAAAAGTCTTTCTGAGGTATTTTGTAATAACTGTAGTGGTTTTAATAGTTTTGAAGGTAGGCCTAATAACAGGGAGTTGCTGTTGCGATCCCCCCTGCTGCTGCGCTGCAGGAGGTCTCTTACCTTCCTCCAGAGGCCGCTCTGAAGCCAGGGCCTCGCCTGCGCATCATCCAGGACTTGCTCCAGGGCCTGAGAGGCCTAGCTGCTCCTGAGGCATGCCGGTGGCTTGCAGCCTCAGTGTTTGGACTTCCTGTTGGGCGACGCCCTTCCCTAGGGGCTGGCCCGCAGCTCTCTACCCTAGTTATAGGACCAGCGGTGGGCGGTCCTGGCAAGCTCCTCCCAGGGAGTTGCCTTCTACCTCCAGTACTTAAGGACTGTCTGTTCACTTGCACCGGGCCTTCGGATTGGGTTACACAGTTGCCTGTGGCCTCTCCCGATCCAGGTCCTCCGTGACTCCGACTCCTGCTTGTCGTCAGCCTGCCTTGACTCCGGTCCGTGACTCCGACTCCTGCTTGTCTTCAGCCTGCCTTGACTCCGGTCCGTGACTCCGACTCCTGCTTGTCTTCGGCCTTCGGATTGTGCATTACAGTTGTCTGTAACCTTGCCGGTCCAGGTCCTCCGTGTTTCCTGATGTCTGCCTTGACGTGTGCCTAGTTGTTTGTTCCTCTGCCTGCCAGCCGTAAGCACTTCGGATGTGAGTATCCCAGCATCGGAGTTCCTCTTCGCCTGGGTCTTCCCCGCACCCTCCTTCTCAGCGTGGTCCGCGACCAGCCTTCCTGGGCTGAGTAGGGCGCGTCTGGGACAGGGTGGTCCGCGACTCAGTCCCACGGGCGGGCTGAGTAGGGCGCCCTGATGGACAGTGCAATGTTCCCGTCCAGCCTTGTCTTCAGTGTCTGCTTCAGCCCTTGTCCGGATGTCTTCCTGTCTCTGCCTTGACCTGGTTCCTGAGCCTTCTGTCCTGTTGGGCCCTGGAGTGGCCAACAGGAGGGATTCGTCCCACGGGCTCTTGTGCTTCTGCCAGCCGAGGGGGCTTCGGATGTGAGTATCCCAGCATCGGAGTTCCTGCTCGCCTGGACCTTTCCTGTGTCTCGCTTCAGCCCTTGTCCTGATGTCTCCGTCTTGCTTCAGCCTGCTTCTGCCCCGTCTGATGTCTTCTGTTTAAGGACTCTGTCTGCCCTCGCCTCTGTCCGGCCTGCTGCCCATTGCCGTTCCCTGCGGCAGGTCCGAAAGGGCCGGGAACAGTCGGAGGACCGTTCATTAGTCAACTTCCCCGTGTTGGCTACCATGGGCATGCAGGTCCGGCTGAGGGTCGGACTCCCTGCTTCTGTTCCTGCCTGCCTGGCTCACCATGCCTGCTCAGCTCACCTCCCACGGTGTGGCCTTGGGCTCCTCCTGGGGTCCTGCCGTGGCCCAAGGGCTCACCACCCGCCCGAGACGACCGCGCCCGCGCGCGCTCGTAACAGTTACAGTAATCTATGTTTGAAAAAAGTAGTGTTTGTAAAACAGTGTGGAAGGCTTATAAAGTTAGTAATGCTTTCAGCCTGTTATGAACTCTGCCCTCGGGTTTTCCCGCGAGCAGGCTCCGCTGAGTCACCCTTGCTGTCTTGTCTTCGCGGCGCGATGCCGCTGATGTCGGGGCCCCCCCCCCCCCCCCCCACGGCAGGAGCCGCGGACTTTCCTTCTCTATGCGGCCCAGAGGCCGCCCATGTCTCTCCTCTTCACCGCGGCCGGAGCCGCAGACTTTCCAGCTTCCTTCGGGGCCCGGGACTGCCCCCAATGCTGCTTCCATCTTCGCGGCGTTTAGGCCGCAGCCCTGGGCTGGAGTAGTGGCTGGAGCCGCTCCCGGGGCCTCCTGCAGCGGCTGGAGCCGCTGCCAACGTCAGGGTCTGCAAGGGCTATGTAGGGCGCGCAGTGGGACAGGGTGGTCCGCGACTCAGTCCCGCGGGTGGTCTGAGTAGGGCGCCCTGAGAGACAGTGCCAATGTCCGCCTTCCCTGCTTCTAGTCTCATCTGGATTCCAAGTTCCTCGTTATGTCTGCACTTCAGCGTCATGTCTCTGATGTCGTTGCATCGATCCTGGTCCGGGATGCTGTTGCATCGACCACTGGTCCGTGATGTCTTCGCATCAGCCCTGGTGTCAAGTCTTCGTCTGCGATGCTGTTGCATCGATCCTGGTGTCACGTCTTCAATAGTCCTGGTGTCATGTCTGCAACCCAAGTCTTTGTGCCATGTGATGCCACCGCATCAACCCAAGTCTTCGTGCCATGTGATGCCATTGCATCAATCTTCATAGTCTTGTCTTCGTGTCAAGGTCCGTCTGCCCTCAACCTCAGGCCAGGCCTGCTGCTCCATGCTGCTCTCAGCAAGTCCGAAAGGGCTCGGAATGGTCGGAGGACCATTCAACTTCCAGCATCCTCGGATGTTGGCCTTGGGAGCTTGCCGGCCTGGCAGAGGGTACGACCGTCAACCATGCGGAGCCACCGTCAACCCTTGGCTCGGCCCTGAAGGTCTGGTCTGAGCAGAGGCCCATGGGCACACTAAACACCCCTGTTCTCAACAGAATGCAAGGCCTTTCGAGGCCGCTCTCAACACAACCAATGTAATATTTTCAGCTTGGAGTATCCTGTCTTAATTAATTTGCTTATGTGCTTGTTTATTGTAAAGCTCTCATCAATATGTTTTCCTAGATTCTGTACTTGATTTGAAGGTGTAATGTTAAAATTACCCAGGTCTAGAGGTGGCGGTTTGACTATAGAGGAGATTCTTCTTAACCACACAATTTCAAGTTTTTTTGTGTTTCATATTAGTGTTTTCCGCAGATAAACAGGCTGAATTAGCCATGCTGTCTGGGAGCGCCCCTTGTCAGCCCGGAGCGGAACTTCTCTTAGAATGTTAGAAAAGAAACTTTATTTGCTCGCTCCTGTGTGCCTGCGTGGTGGCTTCCCGCGCGACCGACTCTCTCCCTCAGTCTAATTTTTTCCCGCAACGATAATGGTCACGGTTCTTCTCTCTCCTCAGAGTTTTTCTTGTTTTTTTATTTCTCTCTCTCTCTCTTTCTTCTTCTCCTCACTTTAAGTGAGCCCCTAAAGGTACTTTTCAGTTCCAACATGCCGCCGAAACCATCTGGATTTAAATTCTGTCAGTGTGGGAAAATAATGTCACTGACAGCCGGCCATACTCTCTGCTATATCTGTCTAGGCCCAACCATGACCAAGGGGCATGTCTACATTGTGGACAGATGTCTCTGAGAGCTCAGCAGCAAAGTGCCACGAAGATCGCTGAATTAAGGGATCCCAGTGAAGGTACTTCGTGTTCCTATGCCCAAGCCAGATTCATTCATCGCCAGGTAATCATACCCATTGTTATTATTTGTGATAATTGTGGGTGGATCCTTGGGCCGGTGGCAGATGACCACACCCACGGGGGAAGATCCAGAGAGGGGCCACCGGTCAGGCTAAGAGTTGGGAGACAAACACACACTAGATCTTTTATTAAACTGTATAGTGAAACACCAGAGGTGGCAGTAGTGAGCTGGAAGGGCCCGGCTGGGCTGTAGTCCCTCCGGCACTGGAACAGCGATCCCAGGATGGCTGAGCTGTAGAGAAACTGAATATATGTTGTTATTTTCTGTTATGATTTAGGAGAGTTGTGGGTGTATCCTTGGACCAGTGGCAGATGACCACGCCCCCGGGGAAAGATCCCGAGAGGGACCACCGGTCAGGCTCAGAGTATGGAGACAGACACACACTAGTTCTTTTATTAGAAAGTATACTGAACCACCAGAGGTGGTAGTAGTGAGCTGGAATGCCCGGCTGGGCTGTAGTCCCTCAGATACTGGAACAGTGATCCCTGAAGGCTGAGCTGTAGAGAAACTGAAATATAGTGAGTAGGCAGGGTATGCAAAGTTCATGTACCGAACCTGATGGAAACACTCACACAATGTCTCATAGAAGCCCAGGAGCTGGAATGTATAGGCCCTCAAGGAGCGAGTACCTGGTTTCAGGGAAAGCTCTGAGAGAGCGATGGTAACTCACTGATGTAGTTGGCAGTGATGACTTCCAGGCAGAAGAAAATACGGAGCAAGTCTGGGAACGAGGGCCCTTGAGGAGCGAGTACCAGTTCCAGACTATCCCCTGAAAAATAAAGGAGAGAGCGAGGCCCCCGAGGAGCGGGTACCCCTGGTAAGTCCGAGGAGGCAGAGTTGCTTAGGTAGTGAAACTGAACCCTTGCTAACTCAATCTGAGAGCAAATTCTAAGACCTTATATATCCATCGTGGGTGACGTCATCTCAGGGGGACGCACCTGAGGTTTGCGCCATCGCTGGTACTTCAGTCAGGGCTGCGCCGCGCGTGCGCCCCTAGGACTCCAGGAAACATGGCAGGTTGCAGCGTCTAGCCGGTCCGGGGACGCCGGAGGTCTTTGGCAGAAGGACGCTGCAGCAGTCAATCTTCCCGCGGGTGAAGAGGGAGGCGCCAAAGAGGTAAGGAGGGCAGAGAGAGGGCGTCGGGAACCGACAGATACAACAGTACCCCCCTTCAAAGGGCAATTTCCTCTTCGGGTATCAGGCTTATGTTTTGAAGGATACATGAGGTGGAACTGACGAAGCATCTCTTTGTCCAGGATATTGGTCTGAGGCTCCCAAGTGTTTTCTTCGGGGCCAAAACCTTCCCATTTTAGAAGGTATGCAAAAGTCTTGCCTCTGTTACGAACTTCCAGGACTTCTTCGACTTTGTTTTCTAAATCATCTTCTGCATTGATGACAGGTAGATCTTGAGTCTTGGAAGAAAATTTGCTTAGTATGTTGTTATAGATATCAGCAGAGATGGATGAGCTGCTGGGGATGTCACTGAGATCTTCAGTGGAAGTGGCGAAGTTGGGGAACATCCAAAGCCCACTTCAAGTTGGAACACAGTAGTGGATCTTCTAATTTGAAGAGGGGACTCCTCAAGTCTTTCACTAGACGTCTGAGAATGAAGTTGCCTCCTGCCCCTGAGTCCACCAGGGCAGGAGTCTGCACCATGATCGGTCCATAAGTCAAAGAGACTTGGAGAGAGAGCGGAGGAGACATCGCAGTATGGCCTAACAGTCCTCCTGCAGGACGTAGGCCTGTCCATTTCCCGGACGAATAGAGCATGTGGAGACATTATGGCCGGGCTGACCACAGTACATGCAAAGGCCGCGATTCTTCTGAAATCTTCTCTCTTTGGAGGTCAAGTGACCGTGAACAAGTTGCATAGGTTCATCTGTATCAGCAGCAGAGATTACTGGAACCATCTGAGGTGTAGAGACAGCACTGGCTTGTTTCCACCCGGGTAACACCCTAGGCCGGAGTTCCTTCACCTTGTCCCAGAGCCGGTGATCAATCCGAGTAGCCAAGGCTTCTAATTCGTAAAGCGAGTCAGGTGTTTGGCGAGCAGCCAGCTCGTCCTTTAAACGGTTATCCAGGCCTCTGCAAAAGAGAGTCTTGAGATTTGGGGTCCCAGCAAAGTTCTGCCGCAAGAGTTTTGAACTCTATGGCGAATTCAGCCAATGATCTGTTGCCTTGCTTCAAATCCACTAAAGCAGAACCTGCTACAGATGTTCGAGCAGGGTCATCGAAAACGGATTTAAATAAGTCCATAAATCCTTCTAGGTCCTGCAAAATGGAGTCCTTGCTTTCCCACAGGGTAGATGCCCAAGACAAGGCCCAACCATCCAGGTATGAAAGGATGTAGGTAGTCTTGGAGAGAGCTGTAAGAAATAGAGACGGCTGTAAGGCAAATGCATGCAGCACTGGTTCAAAAAGCCCCGGGTCTTCTGGATTTCTCCGAAAAAGCAGATTGGAGCCGCCAGTGGTACATCAGTCTTCAAAGTTACCTCCGGTGACTGATCTTCTTGGTTGGAGGCTGTGCCTTGAACCTTCTGTGTGTTTAGCTGATGAAATGCTGCAGTAAGTTTCTCCAAGGTGTCTTGCTGCTCCACAATGTGCTGGGCCAGGCCCGGTATGGCATGCAAGGCATTAACTTGTGCCGGATCCATGGAATTAGCAATCTGTTAGGGAGTTAACAATCTGTTAGGAGTTAGTAGTCTGCCATGGAGTTATTTAGGAGAGTTGTTCTGTTGTTATTTTCTGTTATGATTTAGGAGAGTTGTGGGTGGATCCTTGGACCAGTGGCAGATGACCACGCCCCCGGGGAAAGATCCCGAGAGGGACTACCAGTCAGCTCATAATATGGAGACAGACACACACTAGTTCTTTTATTAGACAGTATACTGAACCACCAGAGGTGGCAGTAGTGAGCTGGAATGCCCGGCTAGGCTGTGTAGTCCCTCAGATACTGGAACAGCGATCCCTGGAGGCTGAGCTGTAGAAAAACTGAAATATAGTGGGTAGGCAGGGTATGCAAAGTTCATGTACTGAACCTGATGGTAACACTCACACAATGTCTCATAGAAGCCCAGGAGCTGGAATGTGTAGGCCCTCGAGGAGCTAGTACCTGGTTCCAGGGAAAGCTCTGAGAGAGCGATGGTAACTCACTGATGTAGTTGGCAGTGATGACGTCCAGGCAGAAGAGAATACGGAGCAAGTCTGGGAACGAGGGCCCTCGAGGAGCGAGTACCGATTCCAGACTGTCACCTGAAAAACAAAGGAGAGAGCGAGGCCCCCGAGGAGCGGGTACCCCTGGTAAGTCCGAGGAGGCAGAGTTGCTTAGGTAGCAAATTCTAAGACCTTATATATCTGTCACGGGTGACGTCATCTCAGGGGGACGCCCCTGAGGTTTGCGCCATCGCTGGTACTTTAGTTGGGGCCGCGCCACACATGCGCCCCTAGGTCCTCCAGGAAACATGGTGGGTTGCAGTGTCTAGCCAGTCCGGGGATGGCGGAGGACTTCGGCAGAAGGACGCCGTGGCAGCCAATCTTCCCGCGGGTGAAGAGGAAGGCGCCAAAGAGGTAAGGAGGGCGGACAGAGGGCGTCGGGAACCAACGGACACAACAATATAGTGAGTAGGCAGAATATGCAGAGTTCCGGAACAGAACCTTGATGGTAACACTCACACAATAGTCTCTTGAAGAAGCCCAGGGGCTGGAATGAAGTAGGCCCTCGAGGAGCGAGTACCTGGTTCCAGGGAAAGCTCTGAGAGAGAGATAGTAACTCACTGGTGTTGTAGGCAGCGGTGACTTCCTGGCAGAAATTGTATTCGGTAGCAGGTCCAGGAACGTGGGCCCTCAAGGAGCGAGTACTGGTTCCAGGCTGCGACCTGAAAAGCAAGAGAGCGAGCGAGGCCCCCGAGAAGCGGGTACCCCTGGTAAAGTCCGAGGAGGCAGAGTAGCAAGGTATGCGGAGAACGAATCCCATCTGTAGCGATACCTGGAAGAAGCTAGGTAAAAGTAAGAAACCTAAACCTATACCTTTGCTAACTCGACTAGCTAGCAAAACAAAAGACCTTAAGTATCCAGGGTGAGGGACTTCCGGTGATGATGTCACTAAGACCGGCAGGGAAAACTTGAGCTCCGCGGTCCCCCGCGGGTCTGTCCCCCCCGATAACCTTCGAACTGACGGCGCTTTGAATAGCCTTTTGCCTCGGGGACCTTGGGCAATCGATAGGGCCCCGAGGCTGTCGATATTAAGTCTGTGGGTGCTGGATGCCGATGGATTTGGTCCAGGAGCAGAGCTGCTGCGGCGTGGCCAAGATGGCGGCCGCCACGCTGCACGGCCTGCTCGATTAGCAGCAGTAACAACGTGGCCCAGCGGCGTTTTTGCAGGAGAGACCCGAAAATGCCTTCTGGAGGGTCAGGGGACCTTCCAGGGTGTTTAGGGGAGCAGTGGCTTGCAGGGACAACTGCTAGACCGAGAGGGCTCTGTGACCATGAGGTATGATGGTTGAGCCTGCTGGGGAGCAGGGGCTGGATCTGGATCTCTGAGACTGCCTTTACTATTTAACACTCCGGGCGCTGTTACCTCCTGGGCCCCTCCTCCTCCTCTTTTTTCTGGTGTGGAGTAAGGTTGGATTGAGTTATTTCGTGTTCCCTGGAGGTTCTCTGCCCCGGCTTGCGGCCCGGCCTCAACAGCTATTACTCCAACGGTGGTGGCTGCCTATGTTTCCAGTTTTATTGTCGTATCCTGCTAGTTACGTGGAATTTTCTCTCTCAGATATCTCCTACTACACTCCTGGAATTCGCTGTTGCCTGTTATTGAATATTTGGAACTCTCTTTCTCAGACATCTCATATTGCATTCCTGGATTTCACTGTGACATACCGCTGGCTATTTGGAATTCTCTTTCTTAGATATCTCCTGCTGCATTCCCAACACTTGCTGTTGCCTGTTACTGACTACTTGGAATTATCTTTCTCAGACGTCTCATACTGCATTCCCAGACTTCACTGTGACATTCCGCTGGCTACTTGGAATTCTCTCTCTCAGATATCTCCTGCTGCACTCTTAGAATTCGCTGTTGTCTGTTATTGAATACTTGGAACTCTCTTTCTCAAACATCTCATACTGCATTCCCAGACTTCACTGTGGCATTCCGCTGGCTACTTGGAATTCTCTTTTTCAGACATCTCATTAGTGTACGCTCCTCACCTGGTGGTTGTACTGCTGCCCAAGGGCCCCTCTGTTGGTCGGAGGGGGGGCGATGCGACAGAGGAGTGCGCAGAAGAGTGTTGTCTGCCGGTCCCGCACCCCAGTTGCTACGATGGCAGAGGCCCCTGTAGGTGCCAAGGTTCTTGACTCACTGTCTGCAGAGGCTCTTCTTCAAATATCTCAAAGTGTCACAGCAGCCTTAGACCTCCGCCTCACTAAAATACAGGCATCCATGGACAAAATCAAATCAGCCTTGGACGGTCAGACAAAACGGCTGGATGAAGCGGAACATGTCCTGTCAGACCATGGGGACCGGTTGGGAGAGTCGGAGCGTACAAGCCACCCAACGAGACTTGTTGGCAAAAATTGAGAATTTAGAAGACAGAAGCCGGAGGAATAACATGCGTATCATCGGGATCCCTGAGTCAGTCAAGGACAGCGGGTTATCAGAAGTTGTGGAAGATTGGCTCCCAAGGCAGCTGGGCCTGGAGTTTTCTGTGGTACCAATGGTCTGTGAGCGGGTTCATCGCATTGGTGTATTGCGAGAGGGAGCGGTGAAGCCCAAACTGGTGCTAGCAAAAATCCTGAACTGGACGCATAAAACACAGATCATGCGGGCTGCCAGGCAACAGGCATCTATGGAATTCCAGGGCCGTAAGATACTTCTTTTCAATGATTTTTCAGCGGCGACGACAGCACAGCGAAAGAGTATGTCTCCGGCGTGTACTGAGTTACATAAGAGGGGCATCAAATTTGGGCTACTCTATCCAGCCAAGCTGCGTGTCTTCCACGATAAAGTTCTCCTCTTCACCTCTAGGGATGCTGCAGACTAATTTATAGCTACCTTGCCTGCTGCAGGGGGAGAATAACAGCTAGTCATCGTAGCGGCGCCCTCCTCGTCGTCGAGGGGGTGGTTTGTTGATGACTCTGGCTCCTGTTTATGGATCTTTCCCTGCATTGGCTGATTGAAGGAATGAATCTCAAGTTTTAATCACGGGAAATTGTTCTGGCCTGACTTTGCCATGATACCCGTGGCGTTGAAGTGAAGCTGGAGTGTCGGGGTCCCCTAGACTGGGGGTCCGCAGGGCTCCATAATGATCTCAAAGTGCTGTTAATCTAGCCTGACAGTTTGAAAATGTTCGGTGGTTGTGTTGGGGGGGGGGGCGTGGGGGGTCTAGAGGGGAATTCCTTTCTCTATTGCTCCAGAAGTGGAGGGGGAGAGAGTGGCTCTGAGCCTCTTGGGGCAAGCGATTGTATTGTGGGTTCTGTGGGTAAGTGGTTTGATACGGATGTGGTATGGTCAGTGTGAATGTTGTGTTAGGGGTGAGAAGTTAGATTTGCTGGGGTCGGGGTGGGGGAGAGTGGAAACCCTGGGTGACATTCCTCTCAAGATGGTACTAAGGCAGTTGTTTATGGCTAATGGCATATGTCCTTTGCTGTTTTTTCTCTATGATCCCGGTGGCTTAGGCTGGGGAGCCCCGGGACCCCTTATTGTTGCAACCAATTCGGCGCATCCTCTTGGTGATGCTCGTTAAGTAACCTTTGTTATGGCCACGGTAAAATGCACATCTCTTAATGTAGATGGCATACACTCCCCTATTAAATGGAAGAAACTATTAATGGCTTTCAAACGCATGGGATCGCAGGTTGTGTTTCTTCAAGAGACCCACTTGTCAGCAAGTGAACATTCCAAGTTACAGAGAGAATGGGTGGGGCAGTGTTTTTTCTCCTCATACTCATCCCGAAAGCGAGGGGTGGTTATATTAATTCATAAACAACTGCCTTTTCAATCAGAAAGAGTATGGCAAGACCCTGAGGGTCGTTATGTTATAGTCCAAGGATTGTGTAACCAGCAAAGAGTGGCCTTATGTAACGTATACGCTCCTCATGTATATCAGCATGCATTTTTTACTCATCTCCTAGGGATCTTAGGTGAGCTTACGGACTGTGCATTGCTGGTGGGAGGGGACTTTAATATGGTAGCCAATAAGTTGGAAGACTGCAAACCTACTAAACCCATAGAACCTAATGATATGCATAAAGGTCCCAACTTTCTATGCCAGGAACTGCGCCTGCTGGACATATGGAGGGCGTTGCACCCGGAAGAACAGGACTACACATTTTTTTCTCATCCTCATGGGTCTTATTCCCGTTTGGACTACTTTTTGATCTTGGAGTTCCTGTTCCCCAGGGTGGCAACCGCTACCATAGGCACTTTTGCCCTATCGGATCATACACCGGTCTCTGTCACGGTGTCATTTGGATGCTTACCTAAAGCTCCTTTTTCTTGGCGCATGTCTCCGGGCTTGTTTTTGGATAAGGAGTTTTCCCGCTTCCTTACAGACCAGTGGGAAGACTATATGCTTCATAATAACACGCCTGGTATTATGCCACGGGTTTTGTGGGAGGCTGGAAAGGTAGTTATGCGGGGCCACATTATAGCCTATGTTGCTACCCAGAATAAGAAGCGTAAAGCTGAGATTCTTAAGTTAACAGAGGAATTGAAACAGGTGCAACTCAGGCATATTAACACAATGTCGGAGCTTAGCAAACGTGAAGTAGAGGAATTGAGGGAAACACTGCACGTGCTATTATTCCAACGAACATCCAAATCCATGAGATATTATAAATATCAGTTGTACAGATACGGTAATTGGCCCAGTAAAATGTTGGCTAGTTTGGTTAGAGCGCAGGGCCCAAAATCTCTTATCACTAGTATTAAAGATAGAAATGGGACCAGCCAGACAGCCTCTGCAGCCATTACAGCCCATTTCCTTGACTATTACAGCGGGCTTTATGGGAAAAAGGCTAGTCATCTCCCCTCTAGAGAGTCTTTTTTTTCTAGCTTTCCTTGGCCAAAGCTCACTGAGTCGCAGCTCCTTTCATTAAATATGCCTATAACTGATTCTGAAATCCATGCCATTATACATGGCCTTAAATTGGGAAAGGCGGCTGGCCCAGATGGCCTCGGGCCGGAGTTCTACAAGATTTTGAAATTTCCCATTTTGCCAGCGCTGTGACCATATTATAATGGTTTAGTTCAGGGGACCCTGGTTACGCCCATGAAAAATCAATCCACTATAGTGTTACTCCCTGCAAGAAGTGGGCTCATATAGGCCCATATCTTTCATCAATGGGGATTTAAAAATACTAGTGGCAGTGCTGGCGGCCAGATTAAGTCTTCTTCTGCCTTCTGTGATTCATGGCGACCAAACAGGCTTTATTAAAGGGAGCCAGGGCATTAAAAATGTGAGGCGCCTGATTGGCCTTTTAAATTTTCATCCTCGGACTGAGGCCCTGGTGTTGAGCTTGGATGCCGAGAAAGCCTTTGATTCCCTTTCATGGGACTATTTGTTTTGGGCTCTACAAGCATATGGAATATCGGGCACCTTTCTATCTTGGCTGTAGGCACTGTATGCTAGTCCCAGTGCCCGGTTACTTATCAATGGTACCTTGTCGGAATCTTTCCCTATTTTATGTGGGGTGCGTCAGGGATGCCCATTGTCTCCATTGCTCTTTGTATTAGCCATAGAGCCTCTGGCTATCAAGTTACGATTGAAGGACGGGTTCCGGGGCATCCGCATCGGCCGTCATCAGCTGAAATTAGCACTGTTCGCTGATGATATCCTGCTGTTTGTGGGGCAACCCTGGTCTAGCATCCCTGTAATCATTCAATGTTTTCATGTTTTTCAATCCATTACAGGCTTGACTATTAATTTTTCTAAATCAGAGGCGCTTACCCTGGACCCCGGAGTGCAACACAATTGGCCGGGAGGGTTCCCGTTTATGTGGGCTCAAAATAAAATGAAATACCTGGGGGTTTGGATCTCCAGAGATCCTCTTGATCTTTATGCTCTGAATATAAAAAACACATTAGCAGATTTGGATGCTCAACTCAAAGCTTGGCGCACTTTACCTCTTTTCCTTTTTGGCAGAAGCGCCCTTCTTAAGATGGTGCTCATGCCTAAGCTGTTATGAAAGTGGACCCTTATGTCGAGGTAGGTGACTACCGTCGGAGGGCGAGGCCTCTTGGACTGTAGATTTGCTAGAAGACTTCACCCTGGAAACACGTGACCCCCCCCAGGAGGAGCCCGTAGGGGCCCGGCCGCTGGGACTTAGGCAATTCCTCTGAAGACTGTAAGAGGTCTGGATGCAGGCACCTCCTGCAGGTCGTGGGTTCCAGACGGCTGGCGCCTCCAGCAGGTCATGACAGTCTGAGGATGGAATCGAGGAAGAGTCCAAAGCCAGTCCGGGAATCAATATACCAGCGGGGTCCGAGTCCAGTCCAGGGTCGAAGCCAGAGAAGGGTCCAAAGCCGTACC
Source organism: Rhinatrema bivittatum (assembly GCF_901001135.1). Classification (NCBI taxonomy): domain Eukaryota; kingdom Metazoa; phylum Chordata; class Amphibia; order Gymnophiona; family Rhinatrematidae; genus Rhinatrema; species Rhinatrema bivittatum. The sequence continues at coordinate 132,944,958 of NC_042616.1, read as the reverse complement.
AGGATCAAGCCGGAGAAGGGTCCAAAGCCTTACCAGGATCAAGCCAGAGAAGACACGTCCACCAGTCCAGAAGTCAGCAGCCAAGAGTCAATCCACGGAGCAGGGGAGAAGAGCAGGACAAAGAACCAAGAACCAGGAGCCAGGAACACACTCAGGCAGGAACCTCAATACCAAGGCAAGGTCTGAATGCTCAGCCCTTGCCTTAAGTTCAGGAAAGCTGGGGGAGGAGCTTCAGGGGGAGCCATGACACCTTTAAGAATATTCTTCAGCCGCGCGCGCGGCCCTAAGGGGCAGAGGAGGAGGAGCCGGATCGCCGCAGAGCCACGCTGCAGGCACAGTGAAGGCAGCGGCCGGGAGAAAGAGAAGAAGGACTGCCTGTCCCCGCAGGCACCCTCCATAATGCCCGGCGATCCGAGTAAGTTAATTCTGCTGCGCCCGTCAATCTTGCCTCAGTCGCGGCCGGCCGCGGCCGGCAGCCATGGCACCCGGCCCCGGTTGCGGTCTGCTGCGGCCGACGCCGCTAACAATACCCCCTCCTTTAGGCCTCCCCCTAGAAGGTCTGGGTTTACCAGGGTGTCTTGAATGAAAGTCTCTGAGCAACGATTTATCCAAGATATTTGCCGGTTCCCAAGAGTTCTCCTCAGGGCCAAATCCCTCCCAAGCCAGGAGGTACTCCCAAATGGTGCCCCGTTTCCGGACATCCAATACCTCACGCACTTGATCCACAGCCTGATGGTGCGCAGGCTCAGGCGGTTTCTGACTAGGCCACCTGATGATACGGGCCGGATCAATGATGTGTTGTTCCGGCTCCTCAATATCTTCTGTGGAGAATGAATGAGATAAGGCGTCAGCCTTAATATTCTTGTCGGTAGGGCGATATCGTAATTCAAAGTCGAAATGAGTGAAAAAGAGGGCCCAATGGGCTTGACGTGGGTTTAACCGTTGAGCCTGTTGTAAATATGTTAAATTTTTGTGGTCAGTAAAGATGGTTATGCGATATTGGGCTCCCTCCAACCACTGTCGCCATTCTTCTAGTGCCATCTTGATAGCAAGAAGCTCCTTATCTCCAATGGAGTAGTTACGTTCTGCCGCTGAGAATTTCTTGGAAAAATATGAACAAGGATGTACTGCTCCCGATGTGGTCGTCTGACTCAGAACAGCTCCAACTCCCTCAGCCGATGCATCAACTTCAATAACAAATGGTCGCTTGGGGTCGGGATGCCGAAGACAGGGTTGTCGAAGAAAGGAGTCTTTCAGGGTTTGAAATGCTTCCTCGGCCTCCACAGACCATGCCTTGATGTTAGCTCCTTTTCGAGTCAGAGCAGTCAGAGGTGCGGCTAGTTTAGAAAAATTCTGGATAAAACTGCGATAATAGTTCGCGAAACCCAGAAAACGCTGAAGCGCACGCAGTCCATTAGGCTGAGGCCATTCCTTAATCCATTTCAGCTTAGCGGGATCCATTTGAAATCCTTGTTTAAATATAATGTAACCCAGGAAGGGTAAGGATTCTTTTTCAAAAATACATTTTTCAAGCTTAGCATACAGTCTGTTCTCCCTAAGCCGCTGTAATACCTGGATGACGTGTTGTCTGTGTGCTTGCAAATTGGCTGAAAAAATAAGAATGTCATCCAAATAGACCACAACGCAGATGTAAAGCAAGTCTCGGAATATTTCATTAACAAAGTGTTGGAATACTGCAGGGGCATTAGTAAGTCCAAATGGCATAACCAAGTACTCATAGTGTCCATCTCTAGTGTTAAAAGCAGTTTTCCATTCATCACCTTCACGAATTCTGATTAGATTGTAGGCCCCTCGAAGATCTAATTTGGAAAATATCTCGGCCCCCTGTAAACGATCAAACAGTTCAGCGATCAGAGGCAATGGGTAGCGATCTTTGATGGTGATAGCATTGAGTCTGCGGAAATCAATACATGGTCTCAGAGTTCCATCCTTTTTTCCTACAAAGAAGAAACCAGCTCCGGCTGGCGAAGTAGAACGTCGAATGAACCCCTTTTGTAGATTTTCCTGATTATAGCTGGTCATCGACTGAGTTTCTGAAGCAGATAATGCATAGACCTTCCCTCGGGGAGGCGAGGCTCCTGGAACTAAGTTAATGGCACAGTCGAACTCTCGATGTGGAGGCAAGATATCAGCAGCTTTTTTAGAAAAGACATCTGCAAATTGGCTATACGATGCGGGTAGACCCTCGAGTCGTGCAATGCAGACGTAGCTGTCGGTAGATGTGGATCCCCGTAGACAGGTCTCCTGACAAGCAGATCCCCACTGCAGAAGTTTCAGGGTTGTCCAATCAAACTGGGAATTATGACGTTGTAACCAGGGAATACCCAATACCACAGGGTGTATGGCTCTCTGGATGACATAAAACGAGATTTGTTCGCAATGTTTGGGGCCAATGTGACACTCCAGTGGAACAGTCTGATGGGTTATCCTCCCTGGTAGGGGGTCTCCATGAATAGAGGATATGATCAATGGTGTGGGGCAAAGCTGAAGAGGAATATGGAGTTTCTCCACGATATCTTGAAGGATGAAACTCCCACCTGCACCGGAGTCTACTAAGAAAACACAGAGGTAGGCGATCTATGATACCGGCAGGTAAACACAAAAAATAGATGCCTGGATCTTTTCCAACACTTTATTAATGCAGAGACATGTCAAATAAAATCGCCCGACTCAGGCCGAGTTTTGCAGCTTTACAGCCGCTGCCTCAGGGGCTACAAATAGAGTAAACAATCATAAATCAATAAATATTATTATTAAGATCTCATAAATATTTAAAAAGAATTTTATATAAATGAATAAATATCCTTTATAAACATTGTAAAGATCTAAAATCAAAAATATAAAATCATAATACTAAAACAAGAAAATAATTAATAAATAAATAAATAAAAGGTGACAGATCCATATGAGGCATACTTAAACAATTAAAATCAAATATAGTTTACCTCCACTCTTCTAATCAGTGAGCTGTTTCATCCAATCAATTAGTATGCCAGCAGTACAAGATCAACTAGAAAAAATCAACCATTATTGATAAATCTATACATCATATTGAAAATGAATATAAGCATGTGGTGTAATAATTTCTCATATATTGATTTTATCATATGTGTGTGGCTAAAATGTTTTTGTGGCTAAAATGTTTTTACAAAATGGTTTGTAATTAGATGGCTCATACTCATATTAATGCTTGCGGGAATTCTCTATTACATCTGGAACTATTCAAGCACAATACTTCATCTTATAACTATCAAACAGTGTAATTTAATAACAATGAATGACAGAATAGGATTTTATTTAACAAGCTGTACCAGTGCAGCACGGACTAAGAATTATCACTACTATTTAATCTTTAATTTGAACCTAATTCTTTCTAAGCCGCACCTCACATTTATTCAATATTTCTTATTAAAAAGGTGTGCCTTATGTATGATGGTAAAAAACAATCCAGCATAACAGATCGCTATCTCATATTCTATCTAATTTAAGCCGCGTCTAATAAGCCATTCACACCCACCCACATAAGCTCTCACCCAGGCATCCATTCACACCCACATACACAAGCTCTCACCCAAGCACCCATTCATACCCACAAGCTCTCACCCAGGCATCCATTCACACCCACACACACAAGCTCTCAACCAGGCATCCATTCACACACACACACACAAGCTCTCACCCAAGCACCCATTCACACCCACACAAACCAGCTCTCACCCAAGCACCCATTCACACCTGCTCTCAGCCAGGCACTCATTCACACACAGATGCACCAGCACTCAGCCAGGCACTCATTCACACACAGACGTACCAGCTCTCAGCCAGGCACTCATTCACACACAGACCACTAGCTCTCAGCCAGGCACTCATTCACACACAGACGCACCAGCTCTCAGCCAGGCACTCATTCACACACAGACGCACCAGCTCTCAGCCAGGCACTCATTCACACACAGACGTACCAGCTCTCAGCCAGGCACTCATTCACACACAGACACACCAGCTCTCAGCCAGGCACTCATTCACACACAGACGCATCAGATCTCACCAAAAACTTCTTCCTTCACTGCAGGGATAGGCTCCAGTTCCGCCGCGGCTTTACTCCAGCGGGCCTTCTTTTTTCGCCACCATGGGAATGGGCTCCCGTGGTGGCCTCGGTCGGGGTTGGGTTTCCTCTTCACCACCACAGGCTGTGGCGGCCTTGCTTGGTCGGGGTTGGGTTTCCTCTTCACCGCCATGGGAATGGGCTCCCATGGAGGCTTTGCTTCGTTTCCTCTTCTCCGCGCGGCCTTGCTTCGGAGTTCAAAAACTTCTATTCTTCCCACCCCACCCCCGGGCATTCTGATGCCTGCCTCACCGGCCAATCAAAGGCTTCCTCCCTTCTTCCTACTCCCACTGGTAGGGAGGAGGCTTCCGATTGGCCTGCGCGGGGACAGGCAGAATGAAGGAGGCTTCCCATTGGCAATGGGGGTAGGAAGAAAGGAGGCTTCCAATTGGCCTGCGGGGGCTGGAAAAAGGCAAAAGGAAAGTAGAACGGGGTAGTGGGACACCGGGAGACGCGACACACCTGCCGGTGTTTGGCGATACACTAGTGTGTCGCGACACACCAGTTGAGAAGCGCTGCGAGATTTACTGCTGATGGGTTCTTCTTAGTGTTTGGGAACTTGCCAGGTTCTTGTGGCCTGGTTTGGCCTCTGTTGGAAACAGGATGCTGGGCTTGATGGACCCTTGGTCTGACCCAGCATGACAATTTCTTATGTTTATGTCTCCCTGAGAGTGACAAGTTCACTATTGCTGCAATAGTTGGAGCAAGATCTTCCTTCAATGCTCTGAAGAGTGCACAGGCGCATGGATTCAGTGAACAAGGGGCTTGGTTTTTCAGTGATAGAGATCAGAGAAAAGGAATCCCAAATTATATCTGTATTCACATGTATTACTTGATTGTTGGAAAGAAGTGAAAAATTGCTGAAAAGGTTAATGATTACTTTTTATGAAAGAAATTAAGAATGTCCGGAGGGGATCTGCTTGAGACATGAAGGCATCTTCTTGAGGATCTTAACCTACTGACTTAGTCAATTTCTAAACTATATAAAATAGTTCCTGAGCATTGTTCAGAGCGGCTTGTATTTTACATGCATAAAAATTGCATTTGGTGCTGTTGACTAGCTCTCTGTACAAGATAAGAGATTGCTGGTAACAGGCAAAGTTTTCCTCTGTAGCTGAATACTGCTACTTCCTTTCAGATCTGCACAAACTTATTTTAGCAGATTTCAAATCTTATTTATTTATTTATTTGCTTTTCCCTACCGACATTCGATTTGGCATATCACATCAGTTTACATAAAACATGATGTCAAAAGGCAAGCCTTATAATGATATAGTACATTGTAACAGAATTAATTAACTAACTACCGGGTAGGTACTTATAACTTGCTTAACAAATTAACTTAATAGTAAATATATTGAAATAACTTTTTTAAACCAGGTAAGGATTTCTCATGCCATATAACAAATAGGTCTTGTTTTCAAGATATCCACAATGAATATGCAAGAGGTATATTTTCATGCACTGCCTCCATTGTTTGTAAATATATCTCACATATATTCATTATGGATATCTTGAAAATCAGACTTGTTTATGGCATTTCAAGACTGAAGGTGCCTACCCCTGGATTAGACTCAAAAGGGTGTGATGATTGGCAGAGGTGGGAGAATTTGACAGACAAAGGAATTGCAAAATAAAAGGGGTGAAAGAGATGTGGAAAGGTCAGTAAGATGAAAAGTTTCCTAGAAGGAATACATTTCAAACAGGGAGGTGACTGGGGTCTGATATATAGAGTCCAGGAGAGAGCTGCAGAGAAAGGATTGTGGAAAGAAACAGTAAGCAGAGATGTCTGCATAAATATTATGATTCAAGAATGTGGGATATACTGGGCTTTTATTCCTTTATTTTATCCTCTAAAGATTGTAAAAATGTGTATTTAATGTTGTTGATTTGGATTATTTGTTAGAATGCTGAATTTTCTGTTTCCTTTTTAGAATTTGTCTAGCTTAATAGTATCTTTAATGCTTACTTTGAGAAAACATCTTATGTGCATGTCTCCTCATCAGTCATGCAGAACTATCTAATATATGCTTAAGAACCTTCATTTTCTGTTTTTATTTTATGTTCCCTGAAAATGTATCAGTGTTTATTATAACTATTTTTTAGTATTATGCTAAGTTGTCTTTTTTAATAGTTTTATGTTTTTTAATTTTTTATTATTTATATAATTACATTTTTTGTAATATTATGATGTTTCTTATTTTTCTTTCTTAGAATGACATTTTTGTACACCATTTTGATTAAACATTGTTTGTAAAAGTGGTATAGAAACATTTTAAAATAAATAAATAAATAAATAAACAAACAAACAGCTTAAAATTGATGGAAAAAATGACTCCTTTTCCCCCAGTGATTTTCTCCTGTTTTTGTTGGTTATAACAAACACTGATAAATTCTTGAAGGAAATAAAATAAAAACTGAAAACGAAGTCCTTGTGAGATGAAATAAATAACTGGAATTGTTGTTGGCTGACACCTGATGCCAGAGAACATCAGATCATGCATAAACCCTTTATTCTAGTGGTAAACGTCTCCGTTTTCTGAGTTAAATCCCAAGTACAAAGGGGAAGAAGATGAGTTTACCATGCTAAACACTCAGCCCTTTCAGCAGAAGCATAATAAATGAGGATTATCCTGTATAATATTCCTATAAAGCTGGTTTGAATTCCATTTTGGGGGGTTTTTTCCATTCAGTGGTGACAGCTGGTACTGTGCTGTTTCTGACCCATATTTACCTATATTCACATCTTTTACAGAGATTGGTGTTTGAACCTGTCCCTAAAATAATTATTTGCATTTCAGGCCTTCAAAGCTAAGGAACAAGAAAGTATAAAATTCAACTCTTTTTCTTTTGAGTAAGGATATGGGGAACAACTGATAGATACAGTGAAAGAGTAGGCCAATGGAAGTTAAATAAAGTGAAAAGGAAAAGTATTTTGTCTCATGTGATCTTCTGTGCAGCAAATCCTTTTTGCCTGCCTGAGATACCCTAATATTTATTGTGAAGACAGAAATATGGCCTTTTTTTCTCTCAGTTTGTCATTCGTGGTGGACAGCTGTTTGTCTGTGAATCGTCAATGCAAAATTAAGGAAAAGTATTATATTTGTTTTGGTATATGTTAGTTAAAAGGTTCTAAAAATCAGAAATGCTTCTCAGTGCCCCATCTAGGGTTGCATGAAAGAGTGGATGTGGCAGAGTATAATTTTACACAAACATTAGTCCAGATTTTCAATCAGTCTGGGCTCTGTGCCTTAGCTTTAATGCAGAATATCAAGCTGCAGTGCCATTTAGATCAGACGTTAATGTACTGTATGTGAATCACTTTATAAGAATCTCACATTTTCATATACAATTATTAAATGACTTGTGCAGAATGTAAAAACTTTAGCCAAATCAGTGGAAATTAATCCAGATTCTGCTTCAGATATGTCAGCAGCATTTAAGAATTTATCAAAAGGCAGAAAGCAGCTCTGCACAATATCCATGTGGACAAAGAACAGACTGTAGTACTCATTTTCCTTTTGTTGACTGTCTTCTTGATTCTGTTAAATATGACCTATGGCAAAAGCCTTCTTTGATACAGGTAACTTTGTTATAGTTACAAATTGTGGACAAGTAAAGTTTTCTCTCTAGGCCACTCACTTTTTGGGGGGGCCAGGTAGTTTCTCCTCCTTTGGGCTTCCAGTTCGATGGAAGCTGGGGCCGGGATTCAAAATTTTTAATCTTTATTCGCAACTACCTATGAATTTGTCCCCTATTTTATATCCCTTTCCAATGTACCTAGCCTAATCTGTACCAGACTTCTTCTTAACCCTGCAATCATGGGACCTGAATTCAGCCATTAAGTGTCACTGTTGCGTGATGATAGGTGTCCCCCACCCCACTCCCATCTTAGGGGCTATGAATGCTGCTTCCAATGCATCCTCAGCCCAGCCAACTAAAGACCTGACCCAGGAATCAAATGCAGGTCCTCCACTGGCTGGCTCAGTGGCATGCAACACTGCCACTGAGCCAGCGCAACATTTTTAAATTGTTCTGCCTTTTGTTCTCAATCCATAGTTTGCCTTGGTCCTAAATTGCCACGGTCTTTAAAAATATGTGCTGAGGTGTGATTATTAGCTGTGGAGTTCCACTCTTTTAATTCTTTATTTTTTACTTTGAAGCTGACATTCAAATGGCTTTAGCTGGATAACTCACAAATTATCCGGCTAAATGCCAATTTTTTTTTATATTTCCCCTTTATCCACCTAAATCTTAGATGAATAATTCATTTTCTGGATAACTTAAGAGCATTTCTGGGAGAAGTTAAGTTAGCCAGCTTTAAACTATAACCAGATAAGGTCCTGATTTACTAAGCATTTTTGTCATAGAATGGGAGAAACGTTTTAGTAAATCAAGTCCTAAGTTTACCAGATAACTTTAGACCTCCCTTAGAGCAGGTCAAAAATTATTTTTTTTAATTTATATTCTGCCTTTTTGCACTTCAAAGTGGATTACATTCAGGTACTGTAGGTGTTTCCCTATCCCCAGAGGGCACACATCCTTAGAGGTTCATTCACTAAACCATGATATTTTTCCCTCAGGGGGAACCGAGGGGGCATTCCGAGCCACCACTAGACTACCAGGGACTTCTTGGTGAGTAAAGGGGGATCCAGGGGCATCCACTACAATACCAAGGCTCTTTACCTGAGAAAGAGGGCGAGATCCAGGGGGGGCCTAGGATGAGGGGGCCAGTTGGCCAACATGGTTCTTTGCGGCAGAAGGGGGGGGGGGATCCAGGTGGGGATTTCTGGCTTCTTACTAACATCCTTTATGTTCCTTTAGCTGGCTTAGGTATCCACAGTTTCATCAGACCTAACTTGTCAGCGGTCAGCATAGTGGCCATTTGCAGTGGAGGTGCTGCACTCGCCCACTGGATGAGGTGTGTTCCTTGAGTTCCAGCATAGGTATGGTATCTTCACAGAGGAGAGGAGAGGAGAAGCTTTTTAGAAATGGACTTATGGGAAATATAGAAGAGTGATGAAATTAAGGGGATCCAAGAAGCAGAGGAGTAGTATAAAAAGAGCTATAGGTAGGGCATTCTGCCAGGGAACGGTCACCAGAGTCTGAGTCTTTTTCTGCTACAAGCTACCCTAGACTGTAAGGAGAATGATAATTACATTGGAGATTAAGATGTAGCTCAGTTTCATCTACTGAGGGGGCCCCAGGGTGGAAGTGGGACCCCTCTGTTGTAGTGGGTCTGGAGGTGACAGGAAAGTGAGGTCTTGTAGTTTCTCAAACCTACGATAATGGTTTTCAGTGGGAAAATCACATCACATGCAGCTCCTACCCTTACCTCCCCACTTATCTACCATAACTTGAGCTCCTGCATGAAAATAAACTTCAGGCATAGGGCCCAAACTTCCCTCAAATATTTCTATGACTGGCCATTTATTATAAACAATTAATTCAAATGGCTGTATGTAAATTTGCTCTCGCTCTGCATGTAAATTTACTCTCCCTCTCTATGTAAATGCCTTCTATGGGCCTGCCACCAGCTACAGTGTCAGCATGATCTTGGTTACTTAACTCTGTAACTTTTACCTTGTACAGCACTTTCTATCTAGCATCTACCATGCTGTGGTGTCTGTCTAGCAAAGGCAAAGCACAAAACTGAAGCATAAATGTCACAGATTACTTCTAAGTAATTATAAAGCTACTTATGATCAAAAATAAAAAAAAACATAGGAAAACAAAATAATGACTTCTTATGTGATATGTCAAAAAGTGCTTCACTGCCTCTTCACTACTCTCCATCACAATTTAGAACTGTAATAGGGCCTTAAGCACCCACATCAATATAGGTGAACTGATGGAGAATATGGGTGAACTGGTGAAGCTCTGAGTTAATTGGTGGATGTCTTGGCAAACTGGTGCTGGAAAGTATTTGCACAAGTATTTTCTGTCAAGTTTGGCAGTCACGGGGTAAGCTCATAAGCAGCTGCACTCACTGCAAGGGCCTGGTCATCCTGCTGAAGTGCCACATGTCAGGGCTGCTGTCGCAGTGCTGCTGCCGCAGTGCTGCCTCTTCTCCCTTAGCGCATCGGCCTTAGGTGCACATGCCTTGAAGGCTCCACAGTGGGAAAAGCCCAAACCAACACCACATGATGACATCATATGGCTGGCAATTTAATCCTAGCCACGACCCCAGCAGGCTGCCTTTGCAATGGGTCTCCCTACTTTGCAGTAGGTATTGCTCAGCATTCCTTGCCTTGCCCTGCCCAGCTTTGCCTCATCCTTGCCTCAAGGGACCCACTGCCTCGCTCCCAGCTAGTGAAAATAAGATATAAGGGATATATGTTTTGCAGGGAGAGAGGGAAGGAATTGGACCTTCTGTTTTTTGGGGCATTTGCTCTGAAGCAGGTTTAAAGTTATCCAGCTAACGTAGCTGGATATACCCTATACTCGGCTGGGTTAGCTGGATATCTCAGCCCCTCCCTGGAATACTCCTGAGACACCCCTTTTTTATGCGGCTAAATTATAGTCGGATAAGTAGTTATCCGGCTATAATTTAGCCAGATAAGTGACTGAATATGCTGCATTAGCCATTTAGATGGATAACTTGTGAGTTTTCCATCTAAATGGCTTTTAAATATCTACCCCATACTCTTCTTTTCTAAATTCTTGGATTAGCATCATGAACATATGAAATAAGTTCCCCAGAAACTCCAGGAACATCACCTCGATGCAAAATTGGAGAAGGGTACCTTTGAGTAAGAAGAACTACAATTCCTAGGTTATATCATCTCCTGGTTTGGCCTCTGGATGGACCCGGAGAAATTGAAAGCCATATTGGACTGGCCCTGGCCCATGGGCCTCAAGGCCTTGAGCACTTTCTCGAGTTTACAAACTATTATAGACAGATCATACATGGTTACTCTTCACTGTCTGCTCCTCTCACAGCCCTCACCAAGAAAGGATCTGACACCAAGAACTGGAATGACATTGCCATCTAGGCTTTTAATTGCCTCAAGCAGGAGTTCACTCGAGACCCTTGTCTTCATCATCCAGATCCTTCCAAGCCAGTTGTGCTGAAGGTAGATGCTTCAGAACTTGGGGCAGGGGCTACCCTCTCACAGATAGCAACCAAGGGACCCTTGTGACCTGCTCCTACTTCTTCAAAAAGTTCACTCCGGCTGAAAGGAACTATACCATTGGAGACTATGAATTGCTGGCTGTGAACCTAGCATTGAAAGAATAGTGGTATCTGTTAGAAGGAGCCAGGTTTCTGGTGACAATCTATATTGATCACAAGAATCTGAAATAACTAGCACAAGCTCAGTGACTGAACCTTCGACAGGCCTGGTGATTCCTGTTCTTCAACCTGTTCGACTTTGAATTGCGATACCATCCACCAGAGAAAAATCTAAGGGACAATGTCCTCTACAGATCCTTTGACATGGAGGATTCCTTGGAGATCCTGTGACATATCATAGACCCAGCAAGGATCATAATCATGTTATGCTCTCCTCCTCCTGAGGGAAGGAGTTAGCAGTCTGTTACGCTTTCCTCCTCCAGAGGGGAGGAGTTAGCAATCTGCTGTCGCTTACCCCGCCAGGAGGGCGGAATTAGCAAGCTGTTCTGCTGTTCTCCTGAAAGGGAAAGGAGAAGCGATATGACATGACCTGCTCCTCCAGAGGGGAGGAATTAGCTATCTGTAGATCTGTTAGCGAACTGCTGTTAGATGCTCCTATAAGGAAAGGAGGTAACAATCTGATACCAATCTGTTAAGGAGTAGCAATCTGTTATGGATCAACTCTCCAAGAAAGAGGAGTTGGCAATCTTGTATAATGATACTCTTCTGAGGAAAGGAGCTAACAATAGGTATATTGTACTTCGCTACTGAGATAGCAATCTATCATGCCTCCGCTACAGAGTAGCAATCTATATATATATATATGCTGCTGGCAAGTCTCAAGTAAGAGGAGTAGCTGTCTATATAATACTTCCGTGAGCGGAGTTAGTGGTCTGTAGTGGTTGGCTCCCACAGGGTGACAAAGGAATGACCACTTGGAGGAAATGGTGAATCCCTGGGCCGATGGCAGATGACAGTGCCCGCAGGAGGAGATCCTGAGAGGAACCACCGGCTAGGCTAGAATATGAGATAAACACAATAGTTCTTTATTAGACTGGAAGCTAGACCACTAGGGGTGGCAGTAGTGAGTCGCTGTGTTTGGCAAGGCTGAAGTCCTTCTAATACTGGAATATAATCTCTGGGTCACTGAGCTGTAGAGAGAGACTAGAAGTAGTGAGTAGACAAGGTATACTGGATACAAGATGGTACACTCACGATAGTAGATGTCTGCAATGGTCTCTATGCCACAGAGAAAGTCTTCATTACATTCAGGAATAGGAGCCGTAGGCGAGCACTGGTTCCCACAAACAGTCTGTAATATGAACTTACAATTGCTGTATATGAAATGGCTTCTAGAGTAGAAGAGAATCTGTAATAGATTCTAGGAACATGGGCCCTCGTGGAGTGAGTACCAGTTCCTATCTGTAATCTTGCCAATGTAACTCTAGATCTCTGTACCTGCGATAACATCTTGGACGGAAGGGAGTCTTCAGAGCAATAGGAATGTAGGCCCTAGTGGAGCGAGTACCGATTCCTATGTAATAGAACTCACTGTGTTCACGTCCGCGATCGCTTCCAGGCAATGAGGAGTCTTCCGAGTGCCCTGGCAATCTGAAATCAAGAAGAGAGAGCGGAGCCCCCGTGGAGCGGGTACTCCTGGTAAGTTTGAAAAGGCCGAGCAGTGGAGAAGGATTCCTCTCGCTAACTCGGATCGTTGTTGCAAGTATCGTGGACTGCTGAAGCAAGTCCTGTTGGAGTTCCTTGCTAACTCGTTAGAGGTTAGCAAACAAAGACCTTTTAAAGTACAAATAGATTATGTCACTACGGGGGGACGCCCCCGAGGTTCGCGCCCTTGCTGGTACAAAGTCTGGAGTGCGCGTGCGCGCGCCCTTACGTCATCAGGAACATGGCGTATCTGGAGCGTCAGGCCAGCTCGGGGGAACCGGGACCAAGAGACAGAGAGAAGCCCCTGCTGCATCTATCTGTCAGAGCCAAAGGGAGTCGCATCCCAGGTAGGGAGGGTGGAGTGAGGGGCGAGAAGAGGCACGAACTCAACAAATCGCTGCTGCTGTACCAGTTCCACCTAGGAACACGGTGATTCCCTGACACTTTGTGAATTAGTATTGCATTAAGTTCATGATTCCTGCCTGGCCGGTCATCCTGGTATCACCAGAACATTGGAGTTAGTTACTCAACACTATTAGTGGCCCCAGATGAAGGGTGCAATGAAGCGGTACGTGAATTTCTGCCCTACTTGTGCTATGAGTAAGAGCCCCTAAGCTTGACCCTGGGGGCTGTTACAGCCACTGCCATCCTCCAGGGAATTCTGGACCCAATTGGCCACTGACTCTATCATGGACTTTCCCCTCACTAGTGGCAACACAGCGATTTGGGTGGTTGTGGATCATTTCTCTAAGATGGCCCATTTCACGCCTCTTCCTAGACTCCCTTCAGCAACTGAATTGGCTAATCTCTTCGTTCAGTACATCTTCCAAGTACATGAGCTACCATTCCATATCCTCTCTGACCAAGGGGTAAAGTTCACTGCCTGCTTATAGAGAAGCCTATGTAAGAAGTTCGGCATTACTTTAGACTTCACTTCACCTTACTACCCCTATAGCAATGGGCAAATGGAGAGGGTTAATCAGTCTCTCAAAGCCTTCCTGATGGCCTTTGTAAATCAACATTAGGATGACTGGGATTCCCTTCTTCCATGGGCAGTGTTCTGTCACAATAATCGTGGGGAATTCAACAGGTTTCTCACCCTTTTATACAGTTTATGGCAATCATTCCCTGATACCCTTGCCAGTTCCAAACTCCATTGCCTGCACAATATAATGGGGCAGGACCTCCAAGAATTGGGTCAGAACACGCATCACCTCCTAGAACAAGCGGCAGAATATTTCAAGAGACAGGCGGATAAGAAACATCATCCTGCGCCTCAACTCCATGTTACGTGTGCCGTCCATGGCAGACCCGCGGCACGGCTCCCTCACCTTTCTACAGTGACTCCAGCCTCTGGTTCTTCCTCGCTGGTAGCAGTGGGCCATCAGCTCTGTCCTCGGGCCTTCCCCGGTGCCTCCGGCCCTGCCACAGTCCTCGGCGTTCTTGGTTCTGCTACCACCTCTCGTCGGGCCTCTCTGCGTGGCCCGCGGAGAGACGCTGCTACTCGTGCCGCACCCCTCCCTAGGCACATGCATGCGCACCATTGATCCATAAGTAGGGACCGTGACGGGAACCTAACCGCGGCCCCGGATGATAACGTCAACTCAGCTACAGTATTTAAGCTCAGGCTCCACTCCCTAGCATTGCCTTTGCAATAGGTCCCCTCGCTGGTCGAGTACTCGTTGCCTCATAGAGATTCATCTCATCCCTGCGTTCCTGTTCCTCATTGTTCCTGGTTCCTGTCTCCTTGTTCCTTCCCTGCTTCATACCTCGGATTGACTACACGGACTTTGACTTCGCTTTGCCTGACTTGACTATTGATTGTCTCCAAGCCCAGACCTCTGCTTTGCCTGACTACACTATTGCCTATCTCCAGACCCAGACCTCTGCCTTGCCTGACTACACTACCTCCTATCTCCAGACCTAGACCACCTCTTCGCCTGACTACACTACTGCCTATCTCCAGACCCAGACCACCGCTTCGTCCGACTACACTATCACCTATCTTAAGACCCAGACTTCTGCTTTGCCTGACTATGCTCTTGAACATCTCCGTGATCAGACCTCTGCCTTGCCTGACTACGCTCTTGACCATCTCCGTGATCAGGCCTCTGCCTTGCCTGACTACGCTCTTGACCATCTCCGTGATCAGACCTCTGCCTTGCCTGACTACGCTCTTGACCATCTCCGTGATCAGACCTCTGCCTTGCCTGACTACGCTCTTGACCATCTCCGTGATCAGGCCTCTGCCTTGCCTGACTACGCTCTTGACTATCTCCGTGATCAGACCTCTGCCTTGCCTAACTATGCTCTTGACTATCTCTGTGATCAGACCTCAGCCTTGCTTGCCACTGCCTTTGGATGCCGCCAGCCCTGACTCAAGCCTGCCCTTGGACTCCTCTTCAGCTTACTCCCTGGATGTGGTTTCTTCAGACTTCAGCCTACTTTTGCTCGAGCACCCTCTGTCTGCCTCTGTTCCGTTGGCACCCAAATTTCCAGGACATTACCCAGTCCAGAGTAAGACTACCATCTCTCATCTGCTGTCTCTGGGCTCAACCAACTCCTACTTCAACACAGAGGCCCACCTAAGTCCTGCCAGCCCTGGCACCCAAAGGCTCAACCCGCGGGGAACGAGGGCTGGTATGGGTGAAGCTCCAGCAGCCTCTGTCTATCAGCCCACTCCACCTGCCGATGGTGGGGACCCGTAGATCCTTGCCTACAGGTTGCGTCAATCCTACCTCGGCCGAAGGGTCCACTTCCGATGCAACACTCCAGCCTGGAAGTTTTGTGTGGCACAGCACCAAGAAACTATGCCTTAAGACACCCTCTCTAAAATTTGCTCCCAGGTTTGTGGGGCCATTTCCCATTGTGCAGCAGATGGGGCCCATGGCCTATAAATTGAAACTGCCCTCCACTTTTCAGGTACATAATGCCTTCCACGTATCTTTGTTAAAATCTGCCATCCTTTTGTGGCCATCAAGATCCACGCTCAATCCCACAGAGATTGTGGCTGAGGAGGACAAGTTATATGAGGTTCAAGAAATCTTGGATTCCAGGAGGTTCAGAAATATAAGAGGAGTACCTCATCTCATGGAAAGGCTTCAGCCCTGAAGAAAATTGCTGGGAGCCCGTCTAGAAACTCCAGGCCCTTCAGCTGCTGAAAGACTTCCACAGACACTTTCCTCACTAGCCTAAGCTCAGAAGGCTGGGAGAGGGCTTCGGAGGGGGGTACTGTCACATTTGTCCAGCCGTGGGGTAGATCAGCAACTGGCCATACTCTCCACCTGCTTAGATGCCGCCGCCGTGATACTGCCTCTTCTCCTTTGATGTGCGCATGCATGCCTTAAAGGTTCTGCGACAGGAAAAGCTCAAGCCGATGCCACATGACAATAATATTTGGCTGAGTATTTAAACCTAGCCATGACACCAGCCGGCTGTCTTCGCAGTGGGTCTCCTGCCTTTGCAGTATGTGCTGCTCAGTGTTCCTTGCCTATCCAGCCTTGCCTCGTCCTTACCTTGTCTATCCTTGACCTATCCTTAGCCTGTCCTCCTGGTATTGATCTCCTGATTCTAACTTGGTCCTGACTATGCTTGGCTGCCACCTGGAACTGATCTTAGCATTGGATCTGACTACATTTGCCTGACGCCTGGACTTTACCTTTCTCTTGGACCTTACCATGTCAGCTCTCTGCTTACCTTGACTCTTGGCCTATTCCTGGTATCTCTTGTCTGCTGCTTTGACCTCAGCTTGTTCCTGGTCTCCTGCTTGCTCAACCACTCTAGGGATCCATCCAACTCCTGCCAGCTGCCAGAACCCAAGGGCTCAACCTGCGGGGGACGCGGCTAGTATAGGTGAAGCTCTAGTCTGTTCCACTCCAGGACGTATTCACCAGCTGCCAACGTAGGCCTCGTAGGTTCACCTATGAAGCTGAGCCAACTATGCCACAACACTAAGGCTAATAGGCACCCCGCCCATCATATTTTCATTAGCGAGATATGTGCATGCATCAGACAACTTTATAAAATAATTGCCTCCATTCATATACTGGGGGTTATTCTGTGTACATGTAACAATTATTTAACATTCAAAATATATGAATGCAATTTTATAAAATAGGTGAATAAATTATGCAGATCCCTGCATTAATAGAATGTGCATGTATTGAAACACGTGCATACTTTTGGGGCAGTAATGCATGGTATTTTATAAATTGTGTGGCTTCCGCTTCCGTTTATAAAATATAGGCATAACTTTAGGCCCACATACTTACTGTATGTGCATAAGAGGAACTGAGGGAAGTTCCCAGTGCGGGTCCGTGGTATTCACTGTTCAAAAATAAAAAACATTAAGACAGTAACTTTTAAATAGGCACATGAGCGCACGATTTTCGAACCAAGGCCAGGGATGCGGCCATTTTGTAACATACATACGTGCATATAAGTGGGCACATGTGCATGCAATTTTAAGTGGACACATACCTATGCATGTAATACCTCGTCTACCACCTATGTGGGGGATTTTAAAAGACATGCGCATTGACACCATTACCAGTTTGCTCCCAGTTTACCCAGGGAAGGAATAAGAATTCCAAATCCCCCTAATTTGATAGTTTCCTTTCTCCCCTGTTAGCCACGACCCTTACAACCCCACCGATCTGTGTATTTAGCTTTATTTTATAACTTGCATGCTATCCATAGCAGAAGTAAAGTTACGCAGCAGGGGACCCCGGCATGTGCCTGTGCACATAAGAATATGCATGCTAATTTCAAGTTAAAATCCAGGAATGCCCATGCCCCGCCCATACCATGCCTATGTCCACCTCTGTTTTTGAACTTTTCATTTGTATTCATAGCAGCAAGTACACGCATATCCAGGTGGCTTTTAAAATAAGCTCAGCACGCACTGGCCTGACTTGTGCACATAGTCCTGATTTTGGCACGCGCCTTGCTTTTAAAATTCACTTTTAAGGAGAGATCACTTGATGTGCTAGCGGAGCAGACTTGTTCCTACACAGCTCCGGGCCCGTCCCAGCAATCGCGTTTAATCTGACCACGTAATAGCATTCAAATTGGGTGGCTGCTGCGTCTGGAGATGAGGCTTACCCCCCACGGTTCATCTGGGAAAGAAACCGCGATGTCGATGGCCTCCCTGAAAGCTAAAAAAAAAAAAAAAAACAACAGGGTGGCCGAGGACAAAATGGCGGCCGCGCCGAACGGTGAGTCCCCCTCGCTGCCGATCACAATAGATGACATAAAAGTGGCGATTCGGGAGGCCCTTGATGAGCGGTGGACTGGGCTCACAGACCAGCTGGGGGAGGTGAGGGACACCCTTGCAGCTATACCACTGTGGCTGACTGCTGCTGAAGCCTGTATATCAGTCTTGGAGGATGCTGGCACATAGTTTTACTGTCATATTGCATAAGTGATTATCACTATAGCCTCACAGGCATTCTCTGTATGGTTTAAACCTATATAATACAGCTCTTACAAGATACTGGGAGAGACAGGCTGCAGTGCTTTCCCCTGTGTTGAAGGTCTGGCTGGCTGTGTCTCCCAAGGATATGCAATAATAAATTTATATTTGCTCCACCTAAATTACTTGTAATATCCTTGTGTCCAAATATCTGCAGAGAAGCGCTGTTTACAAAATCAGGTAATATATACATTTTTGGCGACCACGAAAGGACTTAGCAATAGCTGAGGCTATTGTTATTTTGTAGTGTTGCATTGGATTCTGGTGGACAGGGTCCAATTCCACACTAAGTTCTCAGACATTTAATTTGGTTTTAAGTCCGAAGAAAGAATACCCAGACTTAAGTGGCTGGAGGAGCATTGCTGGAGCAGTAATACCCGGAGGACACTGAGGTTTTCACGCTGCCCTGGTGGGTTTGCATATGATGGATCCATTTTTGTAAGTATGTATATAAATCTCCAATAATCTGTGAGTATCTTTTTTATTATATATATTTTTTCCATTGTTTGTTTGTGTGCACATGTACAGTGTATAGTGATTGTGTATTAAATCTCATATCAGATATTCAGCTCGATACAGTAAAGTTCAGTTGAAGATTTCTCGTCTGTAACGAGCTCGCTGCGCACAATTCGGACGCGTAAGGCAAACCAGCGATACAGTCTCCAGTTTTGCGCGTCCGTAGCGCTTCTTAAAACAGACGCGTAACCCTTCCCGCACCCGGCATGTAAATGAACGAATTAGCTGTATAATGAAGGAATTAGCTATTCCCCTCCGATACCGTAACGGGCACTCAGGTTCTCTCATTAGTAACGCACTGTTTTGCCGTGGCCGTAATGTGTTAGTTTACCGCCTCCCCCTAGTAGGAGTTAGGACTGTGAGTCTAGTAACAAATCCATCGACACCGCTTAAGATACTCAAAAACAATAAAACACAATTTAAAAAAAAAGCGATACAGAGATGATCGAGAAAATGTAATGATGTGGGACACATAAAACCTGTCAGAAGAAAAAATAAAAATTTTTAAATACCTGTCGGAGGGCCGCGTGGGTCCAGGCGGCAGGCGGCCGGCGGCGGCGGGAGCCGGGTGGTCGCGTGTTAAATCTAGGCCGCGGGCGGGTGGGTGCCTGTTCCAGGCGGCAGCGGCAGCGGCAGCGGGGGGACACACGTTAGTTCGAGACGGCCGGCGGGCGGCGGGTGGTCGCGTGTTAAATCTAGGCCGGGTCCGCACAGGCGCGCATTCATTCACTGCCGGCGGGGGCTGCCTCTGGCAGCCCCCACCGGCAGTGAATGAATGCGCGCCTGTGCGACCCCTGCGATTCGGCGCTCAAGGCGTGACATCACGGCATGTGACTGCCTTGAGCGCCGAATCACAGGGGTTGCACAGGCGCACATTCATTTATTCACTGCCTGTGGGGGCTGCCGGAGAGGCAGCCCCCACCGGCAGTGAATGAATTCATTCATCCAGGCGGAGGAGCCGGCTGCTTTCGCCACCGGCTCCTCCGCCTGGATGAATGAATGCGCGCCTGTGCGACCCCTGCGATTCGGCACTCAAGGCAGTCACATGCCGTGACGTCACGCCTTGAGCGCCGAATCGCAGGGGTCGCACAGGTGCGCATTCATTCAATGCCGGTGGGGGCTGCTGGAGGCAGCCCCCACCGGCAGTGAATGAATGCGCGCCTGTGCGGACCCGGCCTAGATTTAACACGCGACCACCCGCCGCCCGCCGGCCGTCTCGAACTAACGCGTGTCCCCCCGCCGCCGCTGCCTGGAACAGGCGCCCACCCGCCCGCGGCCTAGATTTAACACGCGACCACCCGGCTCCCGCCGCCGCCGGCCGCCTGGACCCACGCGGCCGTCTGAAACTAACGCGCGTCCACCCGCCGCCCGGAACAGGCGCCCACCCGCCCGCGGCCTAGATTTAACACGCGACCACCGGCCCCCCGGATCCCGCCGGCCGCCTGGACCCACGCGGCCCTCCGACAGGTATTTAAAAATTTTGATTTTTACACTTTCTGGTGCCTGTCATTTCAAATGTCATTTGAAATGACAGGTACCAGCGCACCCAGGTTACTGTATAGGCGCTGTATTAAGCGCCTATACAGTAAAAAGGGTTACGCGGGCATAACCCTTCCCTACCGCTTTAAAGCCACGGCATGCATTTGCATGCGATTAGAGGAGAGTATCGGGGAGTTAGTGAAGAGAACTGTGCGTGCGGGGAGGAAGGGTGCGTCTGACACTACCTCACTGTTTCTACCTCGACCTTACTGTATCGACCTGATTGTGTCTTAGGGTTTCTGTTTCTGCCTTTGTTTTTTCCTTGCTGGTCACTTTTGGCTGAGCTATAGCTCTTTGTGTTCTAATTGGTTCCCAAAGATGGACTGATGCTAATTCAATTCTTTTGAGTTTAACATCTTGGGATTCCATCTATTCTTCTCTATCCTGATAGCTCTTTTTAATATTTACAAAAGAAAAAAAAAACATAGAGGGGGATAGGAATAAATTTTTGCACTTTACAGTTCGTGAGTGTATTCTGCTGTAGGGGTGCCATCTAGTGGACAATATGAAAACTCATTTAGAGTTAGTTTTAGAGGCTAATCCACTTAATATTAAGGACATTACATTAGCTAATACAGAATATGATGGTAATCCTTTTAATCACTTTCGTCATAATGTTTGGGAAGCTTTACGGCAAAACTTCCCTACACAAAGAGATTTATCAACCCTTATGTCACGTGCATGGGATGGTACATCTGATATCAGGCTGCATGTGCAAGCAATGCAGGAGGAATGGTTTCGGCAAATGGAACAGCTATTTGATCAGCTTGGAATGTTACCTCTGTTTTACCAAGCATTAAGGAAAACGTTACCAAAAGGGGTGCAGCAAAAGTTAGATCAGGTTGTGGGATTAGAAAGTAAATTGTGGCCAGAAATGTTCCTTAATATATGCCATTATGGTGATTTGTATGTTAGGGAGAATGGTAAAGGAGCTGATGATTTGACTAAAATCCAAACTAAATTATGCTCTGTGCAGATCGAACAGCTAAATAAACAAAAGATGGAGAGACAAATAAGGTGACTGGGACAGAAGGAGTTAAAGCATGTCCAGATAAGGAATTTGAGTCAGAAATACGACATGGACAGGATGGGTGTAATGCAGGTTACCCCCAGAATCAATTAATAGGTGCAGTAATTACACCTAGAGGAAATAATATCAGTGGTAGAGGGATGTTGCGAGGCAGGAGAGGGATAGGTGGACGAGGAATGTATGGGAGTCCGTCACAAGGAGCTGGGATTGGACCTGATAGAAGTGCAGGGATAGACTGCTGGTTCTGCGGCAAATTTGGGCATTTCGCACATGAGTGCCGGGCAACCAAATCTGTGATTACCAGACTTCCCGAGGGAGTTGCATTGTCAGATGATACTATTTGTACTATAGGATTTACTGTACAGAATAAGCTAGTACAGAGAACAGAAAAAACTAGTGTGCAGTTAGAAGGAAAAGAAGTAACAAGTCAGTTTTTATATATGCACCAGATTATCCAGGAAATTTGTTAGGAAGGGATTGGTTACAAGCCTTAGAAATAGAACTCTCATTTGCACCAAACTCCTCAGCACTACATTTAGCCAGACAGTTTGTTACTTTCACATACAGACAGGAACAGTTTCTATAGGTGACTGTTTCAATTGAAGCCTTTCTATTTTTTAAAAACCTTGTCCAAGACCTTCAGACTTCCAACTGATGCATCTGTGATTATCTAAACGATCTATTAAGTACAGTATTTACAGGATCTGTGTGTAAGGCACCCTACAGAACTACTTATATAAAGAGCATAGAAAGGAAATAAAATAAATTCTAACAAAGTCAAAATTGTCTGTCCCAGGTTTCATTTTTAGGAATTAAGCTAGGAGTTGATGGTACAAGTATTGATGGTGCATTTGCAGGACCATTAACAGAGTTGGCAGATTTTCAATCCTTGAATTACAAAGCATTACTATTATCACCTTAAGAAAAGGAACACAAAGGGTTTTAAATCCCAAATGGAGAACAGTTCACTCATCACACCGTGTGTAGCACTTTCCAGTTGTATAACAAAAGAAATAAGAAATTCGCTTGACTGCTATTGGTTGAATTAAGATATATCAGAATGTTAATTTCAATGATGTTGTAATGCCACTTTAACTATAACTTTACTTTATTGTATGCCAGAGTTTATATCTTTTCAGATTGAAAAAGAAAATACCTTCCTTGCTATTTGAGCTGTAAAGCTTGAAGATTATATTTTTCCTCATGATTTTCTCATTTTTAAATAGATCATTTTAATTTTAATTTTTGTTTTATTCTGGATCGATCCAAATACTTTTTGGTCTACTTTTTGAGCTCAAATATGTTACTTGTTATTTGTTTTTGTGTTATGTGTGTGTCATGACACCTGAAGAATGCAATGAATGAACCTGTGTGTCAGTTTAGTGAAATGCATGTGTCTGTGTAATGTTTGAGCACTTATGTTGTTTGTGGTCCTGACTATTGCATATTACCTAATTATAAAGAAGAATTATTATGCAGATTAGGGACTACCAGATACAGGGAGCTAAGGCCATGACTGAATTTGTCTCATTGATTAATTTGAATTTGTTTTGCTTGTTATATTAGGCTTTAAATAACATGATCTTAAAGACCTCTATCATATCCCCCCTCAGCCGTCTCTTCTCCAAGCTGAACAGCCCTAACCTCTTCAGCCTTTCCTTATAGGGAAGCTGTTCCATCCCCTTTATCGTTTTGGTTGCCCTTCTCTGTACCTTCTCCATTGCAACTATATCTTTTTTGAGATGCGGCGACCAGAATTGTACACAGTATTCAAGGTGTGGTCTCACCATGGAGCGATATAGAGGCATTATGATATTTTCCGTTCTATTAACCATTCCCTTCCTAATAATTCCTAACATTCTATTTGCTTTTTTGACTGCTGCAGCACACTGAGCTGACGATTTTAAAGTATTATCCACTATGATGCCTAGATCTTTTTCCTGGGTGGTAGCTCCTAATATGGAACCTAACATTGTGTAACTACAGCAATGGTTATTTTTCTCTATATGCAACACCTTGCACTTGTCCACATTAAACTTCATCTGCCATTTGGATGCCCAATCTTCAAGTCTTGCAAGGTCCTCCTGCAATGTATCACAGTCTGCTTGTGATTTAACTACTCTGAATAATTTTGTATCATCTGCAAATTTGATAACCTCACTCATCGTATTCCTTTCCAGATCATTTATATATATATTGAAAAGCACCGGTCCAAGTACAGATCCCTGAGGCACTCCACTGTTTACCCTTTTCCACTGAGAAAATTGACCATTTAATCCTACTCTCTGTTTCCTGTCTTTTAACCGGCTTATAATCCACGAAAGGACATCGCCTCCTATCCCATGAATTTTTAGTTTTCATAGAAGCCTCTCATGAGGGACTTTGTCAAACGCCTTCTGAAAATCCAAATACACTACATCTACTGGTTCACCTTTATCCACATGTTTATTAACCCCTTCAAAAAAATGAAGCAGATTTGTTAGGCAAGACTTCCCTTGGGTAAATCCATGTTGACTATGTTCCATTAAATCATGTCTTTCTATATGCTTTACAATTTTGTTCTTGAGAATAGTTTCCACTATTTTTCCTGGCACTGAAGTCAGGCTCACTGGTCTATACTTACCCGGATCGCCCCTGGAGCCTTTTTTAAATATTGGGGTTACATTGGCCACCCTCCAGTCTTCAGGTACAATGGATGATTTTAATGATAGGTTACAAATTTTAACTACTAGATCAGAAATTTCATTTTTGAGTTCCTTCAGAACCCTAGGATGCATACCATCCGGTCCAGGTGATTTGCTACTCTTTAGTTTGTTAATCTGGCCTACTACATCTTCCAGGTTCACAGTGATTTCGTTCAGTTTGTCTGACTCATCACCCCTGAAAACCATCTCCGGAACTGTTATCTCCCCAACATCCTCATTAGTAAACACGGAGCCAAAGAATTCATTTAGTCTTTCTGTAATTGCCTTATCTTCCCTAAGAGCCCCTTTAACCCCTCTGTCATCTAATGGTCCAACCGACTCCCTTACAGGTTTCTTGCTTTGGATATATTTAAAAACGTTTTTATTATGAGTTTTTTGCCTCTATGGCTAATTTCATTTCAAATTCTCTCTTCACCTGTCTTATCAATGTTTTACACTTAGCTTGACAATGCTTATGTTTTATCCCATTTTCTTCAGATGGATCTTTCTTCCAATTTTTGAAGGATGTTTTTTTGGCTAAAATAGCCTCTTTCACCTCACCTTTTAACCATGATGGTAATCATTTAGCCTTCCTTCCACCTTTCTTAATGCACGGAATACATATGGACTGCGCCTCTAGGATTGTATTTTTAAACAATGTCCATGCCTGTTGAACACTTTTAACCTTTGCAGCTGCACCTTTCAGTTTTTTTTCTATTTTTCTCATTTTATCAAAGTTTCCCTTTTTAAAATTTAGTGTTAGAGCTGCAGATTTACTTATTGTCCCCCTTCCAGTTATTAGTTTAAATTTGATCATGTTATGATCACTGTTGCCAAGTGGCCCCACCACCGTTACTTCTCTCACCAAATCTTGCGTTCCACTAAGAATTAAATCTAAAATAGCTCCCTCTCTTGTTGGTTCCTGAACCAATTACTCCATGAGGCAATCATTTATTACATCCAGGAACTTTATGTCTCTAGCAAGTCCTGATGTTACATTTACCCAGTCAATATTGGGGTAATTGAAATCTCCCATTATTATTGCACTGCCAAATTGGTTTGCTTCCCTGATTTCTCTTAGCATTTCATCATCTGTCTGACCATTTTGTGCAGGTGGACAGTAGTATACTCCTATCACTATACTCTTACCCAACACACATGGGATTTCTACCCATATAGATTCTACTGAGCATTTACTCTCTTGTATGATCTTTATCCTGTTGGACTCTATACCCTCCCGGACATAAAGTGTCACACCCCCACCAAGTTGATCATCCCTATCATTGCGATATAATTTGTATCCTGATATAGCACTGTCCCATTGGTTATCCTCCTTCCACCAAGTCTCTGTGATGCCAGATATGTCAATCTCATCATTTGCTGCTATACACTCTAACTCTCCCATCTTACTACTTAGACTTCTGGCATTGGCATACAGACATTTCAAAGTGTGTTTTTTGCTTATTTTAACAACCTGTTTTTCAGTTGTTTGGGATAATTCGGAAATCATTAGTTTTGGTGATTTTTTACATATAGGTATATGAACTATGTTTGCATTTAATGGAACCTCTCTGTTAGGATGCCCTAACTCTCCTGTTTCATTAGTATCCTTCAAGGATACATTTCTCCGAACCATGCACTGTTGAGTGACTGTCGGCTTTCCCCCTTGTTCTAATTTAAAAGCTGCTCTATCTCCTTTTTGAAAGTTAGTGCCAGCAGCTTGGTTCCACTCTGGTTAAGGTGGAGCCCATCCTTTCGGAAAAGTCTCCCCTTTCCCCAAAAGTTTCCCCAGTTCCTTACAAAGCTGAATCCCTCTTCCCTGCACCATCGTCTCATCCACACATTGAAACTCTGGAGCTCTGCCTGCCTCTGGGGACCTGCACGTGGAACAGGAAGCATTTCAGAGAATGCCACCCTGGAGGTTCTGGATTTCAGCTTCCTACCTAAAATCCTAAATTTGTTTTCCAGAACCTCTCTCCCACATTTTCCTATGTCGTTGGTGCCCACATGTACCACGACAACCGGCTCCTCCCCAGCACTGTCTATAATCCTATCTAGGTGACGCGTGAGGTCTGCCACTTTTACACCAGGCAGGCAAGTTACCAGGCGGTCTTCATGTCCACCAGCCACCCTGCTATCTACATTTCTAATAATCGAATCACCAACTATGATGGCCGGCCTAACCCTTCCCTCCTGGGCAGTAGCCCTGGGAGATTTGTCCTTAGTGCAAGAGGACAATACATCACCTGGAGAGCAGGTCCTTGCTACAGGATCACTTCCTGCTACACCAGGGTGATGTTCTCCTATTGGGAGACCTTTCTGATCCAAGGCAGCACTGGGGCTGCCAGAATGGATTTGGGACTTGGCTACTATGTCCCTGAAGGTCTCGTCAATGTACCTCTCTGTCTCCCTCAGCTCCTCCAAGTCTGCTACTCTAGCCTCCAGAGATCGGACTTGTTCCCTGAGAGCCAGGAGCTCTTTGCACCGAGTGCACACATACAATCTCTCACTGGCGGGTAAAAAATCATACATGTGACACTCAATGCAAAACACTGGAAAGCCCCCCTCTTGCTGCTGGACTGCTGCCTTCATCTTAGTTTTATTGAGTTCCTAGTTACGTTTAGGATACTAAGGGAGTTGGAATGAGAGTACTTTTATTGAGTAGTGTTTGGGAGTGTTTGGGAGATCTTTTCCCCACTGTGAGTGCTTTGATTTTTTTTTGTAGAAGTAATGTACTTTGTCATTGGTAAGTGAAACATAAAACTCATTTTGTTGACCATATCATATATTTTTTTATATCATGCCATTACATATTCAATTTCTTTTAAAACATCAGTTATTTGTATCTTGCTTTGTTTTCATTTGGTGAGAGAAAATTAGACATAAAAGTAAATCCTGCTACTGTTGTGGAGCGCTAGGAGAGCGGTCCGCTTACCAGGAGAAGTGTGTTCTTGGGCCACGGCTCAACCCCAGAGGAACTCCGAAGAGGTGCCGCGGCAGGCGAGGCAAGCCCGAGCATGGGCTGGACAGGAGTGAGGCTGGACTGAAGACAGATGACTGGAGATACTGACTCTCCTCCTGACCTGCACGCTTCGGAAGACCAGCAATGCAATGATGGTCTTATGAACAGTCCTCCGATCGTTCCAAGCCCTTTCAGACCTGCTGCAGGGTACGGCAAGAAGCGGCAGGCCGGATGGAGGCCAGGGCAGCGAAGACTGGAACATGGAGATACAGACAAGACTCAGGAATGAGGTACTTGGATTGCACAGACAAAGACTCAGGAACGAGGTACTTGGGTTGCACAGACAAAGACTCAGGAATGAGGTACTTGGGTTGCACAGACGAGACTCAGGAACAAGGTACTTGGGTTGCACAGACGAGATTTAGGAACGAGGTACATGCATGTAGACTTGGGTATACGGACATTGGCATGATCCCTCAGGGCGCCCTACACAGCCAGTATGACTGGTCTGGTAATGGACCACCCTGTCCTACATCCGCGGGAGCGGGACCAGTGCAGGAAGGGCACGAGGAACTGAAGAATCAGGAACAAGGTACTTGGATTGCACAGACAAGACTCAGGAACGAGGTACTTGGACGTAGACTTGGGTATACGGACATTGGCATGATCCCTCAGGGCGCCCTACACAGCCAGTACGACTGGTCTGGTAATGGACCACCCTGTCCTACATCCGCGGGAGCGGGACCAGTGCAGGAAGGGCACGAGGAACTGAAGAATCAGGAACAAGGTACTTGGATTGCACAGACAAGACTCAGGAACGAGGTACTTGGACGTAGACTTGGGTATACGGACATTGGCATGATCCCTCAGGGCGCCCAACACAGCCAGTACCACTGGTTTGGTAACGGACCACCCTGTCCTACATCGGCGTGAGCGGGACCACGACATGGCATGCCAGGAAGAGAGGCATGAAGAAC
This sequence comes from Rhinatrema bivittatum, assembly GCF_901001135.1. NCBI lineage: Eukaryota > Metazoa > Chordata > Amphibia > Gymnophiona > Rhinatrematidae > Rhinatrema > Rhinatrema bivittatum. The sequence continues at coordinate 132,916,872 of NC_042616.1, read as the reverse complement.
CAGGGGTTCAGGACAACTCGACAGGATCACAGACATCAGGATCAGGAGAAACAACATCTGGACTGGAACACGGATACTGGATCAGGAGACAGACCTTAGACTTGGAACACGAACAACAGGCGGACATCGGGACTGGAACATAGATTACAGGAACAGCAGGCGGGCATCTGGAACATGGACATCAGGACAAGATAAGGAGCTCCAATGAAGAACAGGAAACACAGGACCTTGAAGAAGTGCTGGAACAAGGACGACACCTGGAGCGAAGGACAGCAGGATCCCAGGAGTGACCAACTCCTTGTGAAGGCAAAGCTGGAATGGACGCCGAGCCCTGGAAGAGGACAACGCCCAGGAAGGGGTCAGTAGAGGGCCACACCTGGCTGGCCCTTGAAAAGGAGGAGAGAGGCGCGCGCCCGCGCCTTAGGAAGCTGGAAGAAGAGAAGCAGGATCCGCTGGTGGCGTCCCCAGCCACGTGGAAGGCCTGAGGAAGCAAGGCAGGTAGTAGAAGCGGCCTCCAGCTGCGAAGAAAGAAGAGAGGACTTCAGGCTGGTGGCGTCCCCAGCCACGGAGGGCTCAGAGAAGCAAGACAGGCTGCAGAAAGCTGCAGGCACCGGCAGGGACGGCCTCCCTGCAGGGCAAGGACCTGGGCTGCAGCAGGCACCGGCAGGGACGGCCTCCCTGCCGGCTGAGGACCCCAGGAGAGGCTGCAGTGCGTCGGAAAAGGCAGGAGCGGCAACGGAGGTCTCAGCCGTGAGGGAGAGCTCGCGGCGGGTCGGCCCTGCTGCGCAGGGCAAGAAAGAACGCGGCCTCTGTGCCGCGGAGGACGGCGTTGGCGGCGGGCTTGCCGTGAGGTAGACAGCGTCAGCGGCCCGACTGGCCGCTGCAAGGTAAGGGAGCCTGCCCGCGAGGAGCGCGGGCAGGCTCACAACAGCTAAGTAATAAATTAATGTACTGGAGGAGCAGTGATTCTGAGTGTCCCTATAATTTTTACATCAAGTAACAAACTGCAATATTCAATAGTTTTCAGAGCTTTCAATTCTGAGGAGATAACTACTGATCCATCCAATGATTCTTCACCCAATATTACTTATAATATCCATAATCCACTTTTATCAATAACATTAAAAAAATATAAATCAGGTGCTTGTACTGACCCTGGGGATTTTGGAAATACTGTTTCTTGTGGTGGGATTAGCTGGGCTTCATTAGATAGGTGGAGGCAATATAGTGGAGGAAGAAGAGGATGAACTCATGGAACATGAGTGAGACTATGTAGTACATCAATGGCATTTAAGTAGAAGGAAGCTTCCTCTTCTCAGCCAGCTAAGGAATCCTGATAGCCTGGTACTCAGTGAAAGGAAAAATGATGGATGCTGGGGAGGGAAGACAGGCTTTTCAATGAATACAAAAATGACTGCAGCTTTCTGTTTTTAGAGACACAATGTAAATATGAAAAGATTATAATGGATTAACATCAGTTATCACTTATTTATAAAAAGACTGGATATCCCTTCAAAATGGAACCAGGAATGGCAATTATTCATTGCAGTGCACCGTATAATTATAAATATGAGACTTTCAACTTTAATAACACACAGATAACATATTTCAGGAGTGCATTTGCAAACTGTAGGATTCTCTTATATTCTGCCGGTTTCAGATACCAATTATATGGCTTTAGTTATACCAAGCCTCCTGCATTAACTAAAAGAGTGGGTCACATGGAAGTACAATGGGAAATCAATAGAAAAACAATGAGTAGTGCAGAAGTCACAGTTAAAGATCCATTATAAACCATTTCTGGATATTAAAAACATTTTCTGCCTTCTATACATGATTACTCTTGTAACATTTACATATAATGGATCTTTAACTGTGACTGCCGCACTACTCATTTTTCTGTTGATGTCTATGTGGTGCAGTTATTCTCCACTTGTTTCATTGGAGAATCATGGGAAATTATAACTTAAACATAATCCTGCTGCTATGCCAATCTCCCAAAATCCAAACTTTTTTTTTCCCCCTTTTTCTTATATCCCTTGTCTCCAGAATACTTTGCTGACCTGAAGGTTGGGGAAAAATTTCGATACTAAATCTCAGTGCAAATCATCGGCCAGTAGGGGCCGCTGTTGTTGTGACATGCTCAATCTCCACTGGCCCCATTGGGCAAGAGACTCAAACCCAAGCATCCTGGACAAAGCATATAACAATGCAGACAAGACACGGAGCTAACCATACAAAATGTTTTTTATTGCTACAAATTCAGTGGAGGATGAAAATTACACAATTGGCAGTACATGTCGATAATAATAATATATACTGTTTGGGAGATACCACCACCTACAGTGTAGCTACACTTTATTTTTTTAGCTACTACAGATACTGTTTCACATCTTAAAAGAATGTTTTAAGAAGTATTTTAGTTCAAGTAGGATGTCTCCTTACAATGCAAACACTAGTCACTCACATATTTTCAAATACAGAAACCTAAGCCAAGCCACAGTGGTTTAAATTCAGCCAGATGAAGCCAAAAGAGTTTGGTTTGAAGGAGGTCTTATTTGTTTTAATCTGTATTTTTTTCTTTGTTGTAATTTTATAAACTATACTTCATAGATAATGAGGCCAATATTCAGCTGTGGGACATCTGGCTGACAGGGTCATTTATCATTTTGTGTTAGGACCCTAATGCATGGATTAATGCTGTGACATATGTTAAATAGTGCAAATGTTGCATTTGCTATGCAAGTGGGAGGAGTTTGGGTGGAGTTAATGATAATGAGCAGCTCCTAACATCAACTGTTTATACCACTGTAAGAGGGGCCACTTTTAACTCTGAGTGGGGTTTGGGGGGGGGGGGGGCAGTTTTACATACACAGTAGGAGGTACGAACAGCAAAGTTGACATCACTGAAGATTTTCTGCTGTTTGAATCAATGAAAGGTACAAGAGGAGTTGATTTGTACAACGCTCTCTCTACTTAGCTTCAAACAAGGTAGGTAGAGAGTGCAACAAGCTAGGTAGAGAGTGTGTTGTACAAATCAACTCCTCTTGTACCTTTCACTGATTCAAACAGCAGAAAATATTCAGTAGCGTCAACTTTGCTGTTCGTACCTCCTACTGTGTATGTAAATTGCTCCCCACCCCACCCCACTCTGAGTTAAAAGTGCCCCCCTCTTACAGTGGCATAAATAGTAGAGAGACAAATTGTTCTCTACAAAGCTTTCTCTCTCTCTCTCTCCCAAACAGCATATGCAATAAAAACTTTTTCGGTAACGCACTCTGTGGTGCCTTTTTTATCGTGGGCGCTATTTCCGCTAAATGTATAGTATTTTGATGAATCTAGTGCTAAGTTAGCCAGAAAAATGTATCCACTAATTTATACCAGATATTCAGTGGTATAGACACAACTATTGGGAAGTTAGTCTAAATTTAATTAGTGATCTTAGCCAGATAAATGCAGAATAGCAGCATTTATCTGGCTAACTTAGCAGGATATGTGATGTTGCTTCCGGTATGCCCCCAGGTTATCTGGATAAATTTTAGCTGGCTAACTACTTAGCTGAATAACTCGGACACATTCAACATGCAGGACATTTGAATCCCTAGTGTTTGTCTGGCTAAGTGACAATCTGAGACAGACAAACGCACTGAATATTGCACCCACTGTGCATAGTGGGGCAGATTTTCAAAGGGTTACACGTGTAACATTCGCACGTAACCTCCGAAAAGCTGCCCATGCCTGCGCCGAGCCTATCTTGCATAGGCTCGGTGGCGCGTGCAAGCCCCGGGATGCGCGTATGTCCCAGGGCTTTCAAAAAAGGGCGGGCCGGGGCAGCGGGGCGGGGCAGGGGGCGTGGGGTTTTGGGGGGGGTCCAGGGTCGGGGCCGAATCCTCCAGCACAGCAGCCTGTGCCGGGAGATGGCGAGCCGGTGCGTGCAAGTTACGCCTGCCTCAGGCAGGCGTAACTTTTGCAACAAAGGTAGGGGGGGATTTAGTTAGGGCTGGGGGGTGGGTTAAATAGGGGAAGGGAGGGGAAGGAGGGGGGGCTGGTGAAAAAGTTCCTTCCAAGGCCGCTCCGATTTCAGAGCGGCCTTGGAGGGAACGGGGAAAGCCATCGGGGCTCCCCTCGGGCTCGGCACGCACAAGTTGCACATGTGTGCACCCCCTTGCACGCAACGAACCCGGATTTTATAACATGCATGTGTTATGCTTAGGTGAGAAACACGACGTTCTGACATGTCCTCAGTGTGCTGAGATGACAGCGAAGGGCAGACGGGCTGGTATGGAAAAATGGAGCATCTTTTTCATCTGCAGTTGCTGCCATTGACTTCGACGTCGACACAGTCGTCTCTGGCCGGAGCGGCAAAAAAGTTAGTAATAAAAACCAAAACACTGTTCTGATGAAAAAGGTGATCGAATATCACAGACTCCTTCTCGGTCGTCCGTTAAATCTACTTCAATACTCGAAAAGAGGTCGCCGAGCATGTTTGGAAAACATCGGCATCGACATTCTCGTGCTTTGACCCTGATCTGAGCGCGATCTCCGGTACACAGCCGCTTTCCATCGAGCCGATATCAAAGAAACCTCAGATGGAAGATTCATCGGAGCCTTCGAAGACCAGCACTCCCAGGCCATCCCCACCAATCCCGGTGCAGGGTACCGTGCTTCCACAGGGCTCTGTGGAAGTGCCGGTTGGGCCTTCCGTGCCTCCCCCTATAGCTGCTCTGACCTCACCAGCTATTAGGGCGGAACTGGATGGATTCATTCACCAGGCAGTCCGAGAAGCTTTAAGGGAGATGCCAACGATGCCAACGCCAGCACCGATACCAACACCGATGCCGGTTCCATCGGTTCCGATTCCACCTCTGGCACCGATAAATTTACCAGCTCCGACACCAGTATCTTCACCGGATGCTGACACCGCCGTTGATGCCGGATCTCTCTCTACTGGCACTGATGCTTGCTAAGCTCGATACCATTATTGATGCCTTACCGGTGCGCCCATCACCATTGGGTGCAGAGCCTCCATCTCTGATGCCTGATCCCATCGGGGATTTCAAAACTGAGAACTTCTTTTTCTCCTCTGCTTCCATCGATGCCACCGATAAACCCATTGATGCCTTTGGTACCAACATTTCATACTCCTCCACAGCATTCTTCTCCAGACATCTGGGATGATGGAGACACCGACACTTCCTCCGATGATATATTGTCTAATCCATCCCCTCCACAGGAGACAAGGAAATCACCCCCAGAGGACCTTTCCTTCTCTAATTCATAAAAGAAATGGCAAATACCATTCCTTTTCAATTGGTAGCAGAAGCAGACACCAGACAAAAAACCTTAGAGGTTCTTCAGTTCGTAGATCCTCCTAAAGACATCATAGCAATACCAGTGCATGAAGTCTTGGTGGAACTGCAACAAAAGTTATGGGAACATCCTTGCACTATACCACCTGTCAACAAGCGTACTGACACCACTTACCTGGTGCAACAGATTCCAGGTTTCCAGAAACCTCAGCTTTCACACCAATCTGTGGTGGTGGAATCTGCCCAAAAAAATCTAAAAGAATCAGGCCACACTCATCTATACCTCCTGGGAAGGATCAGAAGTTCTTGGACACGCTTGGATGGAAAATGTTTCAAGGGTCCATGCTAGTTTCCAGGATTGCGTCATATCAGTTATATAATCTAATTTATTTAATTATTCTCCCAGTTCTGCTTTTCCTTGTTATATGTAAGACACTTGTGTTATGTCATCCCTAAGTTATATGTAAACCGGAGTGATTGGTAACATTGTTACCAGAACCTCGGTATATAAAAAATGTTAAATAAATATATATATATATATATATATATATATATATATATATATATATATATATATGACTCGGTACCAGCATAATTTATGGAAACAAGTACAAGAATTATCAAATTTACTTCCTCAACAATATCAGGACTCATTTAATATTATCATTTACAAAGGTTTAGAAGCTGGAAAGCATGAAGTCTGTGCGGCCTACGACACTTTCAAAACATCATCCAGAATGGCTGCAACAGGAATTAGTGCTCACAGATGGGCCTGGCTCAAGGCTTCAGATCTTAGGTCAGAAGTACAAGAAAAGTTGGCTAATCTCCCTTGTAAGGGAGACAATCTCTTTGGAGAAAAAGTTCAGGACACTGTAATACAGCTAAAAGAGCATTCTGAAACTTTGAAACAGCTCTCTTCTGTTCCACCAGAAACACAAACTTCTATCATAAGAACTGCTAGAAAGGACTATAGAAGGCCCTATTATAAAGCACAACGATATTATCCTCCGGCAAACCATGGCAGAATGTCAAAACCACCTCAATGGAGTCAACCTAGGCAACCTAGAGCCCAAGAACTAACCTCCTCCTCAGACAGGCCCTGCGTCAGGATTTTGAGATATCGCCGGAGAACAGCAGCCACTCCTCAAACCCATTTCCGAACCTTCCTGTAAGAGGTTGGATATCAAATTTCATTCCCATTGGACAAGTATCACCACAGATCAGTGGGTTCTCTCAATTGTATCTCACGGTTACCATCTGGATTTTCTCAAGGTACCAAATGACAATCCACCAAGACCGCATTGGAGACATCATCATTACTCCATACTTCTGCACACAGAATTGTCAACCCTACTGAGAGCCAGGGCGGTAAAACCTGTACCCTGACTTCAGCAGGGCAGAGGATTCTATTCCTGTTATTTCCTCATTCCAAAGAAAACAGGAGGCCTTCGACCCATTTTAGACCTTCGACAACTCAACAAATTCCTACGGAAAAAAAGTTCAGAATGGTATCCTTGGGTACAATGCTTCCACTTCTTCAAACAGGAGATTGGCTCTGTTCTCTGGATCTTCAAGACGCATACGCGCAACATCCCGATATTCCCTCCTCATCACAAGTTCATACGCTTTTTGGTGGGACATCAACATTTTTAGTACCGAGTTTTGCCATTCGGTCTTCCCTCAGCACCAAGAGTATTCACAAAATGCCTAGCTGTAGCAGTGGCTCATTTACGCAAACAAAGCATCCATGTATTCCCCTACCTCGACGACTGGTTCATCAAAAGCCAATCAAGAGATGGAACACTCAACTCACTAAAATGCACAATCAATCTGCTTCACTCGTTGGGATTTCTAATAAACTACCAAAAATCCCATCTTCTACCATCCCGTATTCTACAGTTCATCGGCGCACAGTTGAACCCCACCGTGTCCAAAGCCTTCCTTCCAAACGACCGCGCAAAGATTCTGTTGACTTTAGCAAAACATCTGCATACACAGAGCAGGGCGACAGCCCATCAGTTCCTCACTCTACTCGGCCACATGGCCTCCACAGTACACGTACTTCCCATGGCCAGATTAGCCATGAGAGTAACTAAATGGACGCTGAGATCACAATGGCTCCAAGCAAGTCAGCCACTGTCACATCACATTCAAATAACCCACCAGTTACGTCTATCTCTCCGCTGGTGGTCGAACAAGAACAACTTGCTCGTAGGAAATCCTTTCCAACAGCCAATACCACAAGTAACTTTAACTACAGATGCATCCACCTTGGGTTGGGGAGCACATATAGACAACCACCAGACTCAAGGTACTTGGACAACACTCGAAGCAACATTTCAAATCAATTTCCTGGAACTTCGAGCTATACGCTATGATCTACATGCATTCAAGGACTGTCTTTCATACAAAACTGTTCTGATACAAACAGACAACACAGTAGCCATGTGGTACCTGAACAAACAAGGAGGTACGGGCTCGTAACTCCTTTGTCAAGAAGCCACACAGATTTGGGACTGGGCCCTGACACATTCCATATTTCTCCAGGCCACTTATCTGGCAGGCATTCACAACTTACTAGCAGACTGTCTCAGTCGTCAATTCCAACCTCACGAGTGGTCCCTGGATCCTTTAGTAGCGACCAGAATATTTCAGCTTTGGGGTCAACCAACAGTGGACCTCTTTGCATCCCAGCTGAATCACAAAGTGGACACATTCTGCTCCCTGCACAAACAGAGAAACCAGTCAGCCAAGGACGCCTTTGCTCGCCCTTGGAATTCAGGTCTTCTATACGTGTATCCCCTGATACCGCTACTAACCAAGACTCTAGTGAAGCTACAACAGGACAAGGGGTCCATGATACTCATAGCCCCGTATTGGCCTCGACAAGTATGGTTTCCCATACTCCTCGATCTCTCGATCAGAGAACTAATTCGCCTGGGCACAGCACCCACTCTCATAACTCAGGATCAGGGCCGGTTGCGCCATCCCAACCTTCATTCCCTATCTCTAACAGCCTGGAGGTTGAAAGCTTGATCTTGCAATCATTCAATCTTCCAACTAATGTTTCTCAAGTACTTGTAGCTTCACAAAAGCCTTCCACGCGAAAATCCTATAATTCTAAGTGGAAAAGATTTACCATATAGTGCACACAAAAAGGTATAGACCCTTTTTCCTGCCCTATGTCAACTTTATTAGACTATCTCTGGCACCTTTCAGACTCTGGTCTCCAGACTACTTCGGTACGAGTACATCTGAGTGCTATCTCAGCTTACCACAAGGGGATAGGAGATGCCCCAATTTCAGCACTACCCCTTGTTAGTAGGTTTATGAGAGGTTTAATTCACCTTAAACCCCCAATATGACCACAAGTCACAGAATGGAACCTTAATGTGGTCTTAACGCGACTCATGCATTCTCTTTTTGAACCCATGGATTCCTGCGATTTTAAATTTCTCACATGGAAGACTATCTTCTTAGTAGCCATCACATGTGCTAGAAGGGTTAGTGAATTACAAGCACTTGTCACATACTCACCCTATACAAAATTCCTACATGACTGAGTGGTACTCCGTACACACCCAAAATTCCTTCCCAAGGTAGTTACGGAATTCCATTGGAATCAATCCATAGTCTTGCCCACATTCTTCCCAAGACCTCACTGTCACCAGGGGGAAGAGGGCTTTGCACACCTTGGACTGTAAACGTGCACTTGCATATTATTTAGACCGCACTGCAGTTCATAGGAAATCCACTCAACTCTTTGTTTCTTTTGATCCAAACAAAACAGGTAAAGCAGTGGGCAAACAAAGACTCTCCAACTGGCTTGCAGATTGTATAGAATTCTGTTATGAAAAAGCAGGCTTTCCTCTCCAAGGGCGAGTAAAAGCGCATTCACTAAGAGCAATGTCAACCTCAGTAGCACCACTATCGTTCAGTGCCAATAGCTGACATATGTAAATAGGATGGAATGGCGGTCGGAGGATTGCCGACTGCGGATAAACGGAAGAAAAATGAAATTGAACCGTGATAAAGATATCGTTGGAGACCCTTAATTTGTCTGGACTAATTGTTACCTCTGAAGCAGGACCAGGACGGTCCGAAACCACGGCCGTGTCGGGAAGCTTTGAAAGATGAGTATACTTTTGTAACAGCAAATTATTTAGAGCAATTTAAAGAGTTGAAAAGTAGTTTTCTATTTTGGAAGTTTCACTCGGTTCCAAGGTTTGTGCGATTGTGATGCACAGAATGACTATTAACAGTGGGGGTCTTGTAACGTTTTTAAAAAAATAATATTCAAAAAAATCTTTTACAAAAATGTCAAAAGACAGATTTTCGTGATTAATAAGTAATTTGGACCTGTACACTACAAATGAGTTTGTATGCCTAACACACTCATGTAGATCAGAGGTCCTACAAATACACAGATAATCTAATAGTGATCTATAGATGTGGTTCTACATTGTGACTGTTGATAAATGGTATACTAGTGGCCTTTATATAGTTTGATATATGTAAAGCTGCAACATGGAGTTCCCTTCACACCTTTGCAGCTCATTACTGTTTAGACAAAGAAGGACGACAAGATTCAGCCTATGGACAATCTGTCTTAAAAAATTTATTTTCCAGTATAATCCCAACTCCTTCTACATCCAACCGGTTTGTGATTTCAGGCTGACTCAAATTCTCCAATAGTGCACCAGTGGTTGTGCCCGTTACACAAATTGTATGTTGTTGGTCTTTTACCAATATGACTCAGCCTGTAGCTTGCTAATCACCCATATGTAAGGACTAGCATCCTGCTTATCCTGGGATAAAGCAAAATTGCTTACCTGTAAATAGGTGTTATCCAGGACAGGCAGGATGTAGTCCTCACGAAACCCACCCGCCACCCCGCAGAGTTGGGTCCGGTATGTTTTATTGTTTTATTTTTTAGCTAAAGTTATTGCTACAGATGAGAGTTGAAGGGAGACCCCTGTGGCTCGAGGAATCATAGCATGCTGGGCTATGCTCAGTAGGCTCACATAGCCAAGTCAAAAGTTTCTAGAACTTTGACAGAAAGTTTTTCCGCGATAGGGCTCCATCACTGACGTCACCCATATGTGAGGACTACATCCTGCTGTCCTGGGATAACACCTATTACAGGGAAGCAATTTTGCTTTCTCACAGAGTCTTTGCAACACTCTTTTGACATCCTCCAGATGAGTGGTCATGTCCTGGGAGAATATCAAGATGTAATCTAAGTATATGACGACCACATTTATAGAGGAGATCCCTGAAAATGTCGTTCATTAAATTTTGAAAGACAGCCGGGGTGTTGCACAGGCCAAAGGGCATCACTAAATATTCAAAGTGACCGTCCCAGGTGTTGAAGGCCGTCTTCCATTCATCGTCTGAGCAAATGTGAAATAAGTTGTAGGCTCCTTTAAGATCAAGCTTGGAGAAGATCTGGCTCCCTGTAGTCTGTCAAATAGCTCTGAGATGAGAGGTAGTGGGGTAACGATCTTTCACAGTTATCTCGTTGAGACCTCTATAATCTTACATGGACATAATGTTCCGTCCTTCTTCCCCACAAAGAAGAAGCCTGCGCCAGCAGGAGACTTGGAGGGTCTTATGAAGCCTTTTTGAAGGTTTTCCTGAATATATTCGGACATGGCTTTATTCTCTGCCACGGAGAAAGGGTACACTCGTCCCTTGGGTGGTTCAGTGTTCGGCTTCAGATTAATAGCGCAGTCATAGGATCTGTGAGGCGGGTTACTATGTCTGCAACTTCTTTAGAAAAAACGTCCTTGGAACAATACATATTGAGGCAGCAACCCCGGCATCACTGGGGTAGTTGGCATGCAGGGTATAGGAGCGACCTCCATCAGGCATTTACCATGACAGTCCGGGCCCCATCGTGAAAGCTCCAGAGTGGCCCAATTGAATTGAGGCATATGCTGCCTGCAGCCATGGTAGCCCCAGCACTATAGGGTGCATGGCCTTCTCTAAAACAAAGAAGGAAATAGTTTCAGAATGGAGAGCACTAGTCCGCAGACATACTGGTTTGGTGAGCTGGGTTACTTCACCCGGCAAGGGCTCTCCATGAATTGAAGATAGAGTAGCAGGGACTTCATAGTGGTAGTGGGAATCCGCAAATGCTCCACTAATCGTTGAAGAATGAAATTACCTCCTGCCCCTGAGTCCACTAGGGCAAGAGTCTGATACTCTAAGGGTCCGCAGATCAAGGATACAGGAAGAGAGAAACAGAGGAGAGAGGGCAGTAAGACCTAAGAAGAGTCCTCCCGCAGGACTTAGGTCCTGCCAGTTTCCCGGACATATAGGGCATGTTTGATCAGCATGGCCAGCTTGTCCACAGTACATGCACAGCCCCAGTTTCTTCCTTGTTCTTCTCTCTTTAGCTGTCAGATGACTGCGGCCTAATTGCATTGGTTCTTCCTCACCAGCAACTGGAACCAGGGGAACAGGCCTGGGTGTGGACTTAACTCGAATTTCACCCTGAAAGGGTCTTCTGGGAGTCTTGGTCTCTTGAACCTTGTCACGAAGTTGGCGATCAATCCTTGTTGCCAACTTCACTAGTTCAGCCAAGGTCTCAGGCATTTCACGAGCAGCGAGCTTGTCCTTCAGACGAGAGTTCAGTCCTTCAAAGAAGAGGGTCCTCAGGCATTTAGAGTCCCAATGTAATTCAGACGCTAGTGTTTTGAATTCGATAGCGAAGTCAGCCAAAGGTTTATTACCTTGCTTCAGATGAACCAAAGAAGATCCTGCAGTGGTATACTGGGCAGGCTCATCAAAAACTGATTTGAATAGCTTGAGGAACCCTTCAATGTCATGAAGAATAGGATCCTCGCACTCCCACAGTGAAGAGACCCAAGTCAACGCTCTTCCGTCCAGATAAAACAAGATATAAGTGGTCTTGGCATAAGCTGTGGGGAAATGGCTAGGTTGCAGGGAGAAGTGCATGCAACACTGATTAATAAAACCTCTGCATCTCCAACCTCCCCCCGAGAAGCGTGTAGGAGCAGATAGAGGTACAATAGTCTTGACCGTCACTTCTGGCAGTGTAGCTTCTTTACCTGTGGTGGTGGGTAAATTCATCTGTGTGTGCAGCAAGTTGAATTCAGTAGTCAAACTCTCCAGTGCACTCTGCTGTTCGGAGATTTGCTGCGACAGGCCTGGAACGGCCTGCAATGCGGTGAGCTGAGCCGAATCCATGGTGTTAGCAATCTGCTATGGTTAAGCAGTGTTTCAGTGGATTCTTAGGTACTGTAGCAGATGACCACACCCACGGGGAGGAGCCCCGTGAGGCACCACAGTACTGGGCTAAACGCAGGACGCACAAACACAGAGTTAGTTCTTTTATTAAACAGCTTGAAGTGCCAGAGGTGGCAGTAGTTAGGTAGCCTGGATGTAGCAGCCTCAGGACCTTTCTGTTACAACTGTCGCTGCCCGACGTCTCCATTCCACCCCTCCTTACCTCTCTGGCGACTCCTCCTGCGGTTGACGGACGTTTGGCTGCCGCGCGTCTGCCTGCCGTCCTTTCCGGTGTCCCCGGTCTGGCTTGGGCGCTGCCTCCCGCCATGCTGTCCAGCTGCCTTAGGGCACGTGCGCCGTGCGGCCCTGCTTCAAATACCCTCTTTGGCATGAACCTCAGAGGCTTCCCCCTGTGATGACGTCACGCATCCTGGATACAAAAAGCCTACACTACTGCTAGCTAATCCAGTTAGCAAGGTTCAGGTATTCGTACTGGTGAACTCCTTACGGATGGGATTCGCACTCCGTACTTAGCTACTCTGCCTCTCCATTTGGACTTATGCTATTTGGGGTAACCCGCTCCTCGGGGGCCTCTCTCTCTTTCTCTTTCAAGTCGCTGTCTGGAACCGGTACTCGCTCCTCGAGGGCCCATGTTCCTGGACTGAATGCCTGGACTTCACTTCTGCCTGGAAGATACCGCTGCCTACATCATCAGTGAGTTACCATCTACTTCTCTCAGAGCTGTTCCCTGGACCCAGGTACTCGCTCCTCGAGGGCCTGCCTTTACTTCAGCTCCTGTGTTCCCTACCGAGAGAAACCGCTGTGTGAGTACTCAACCAATGTTATTATGAGGAGTTAACAGTCTGCTTGGAGTTAGCAATCTGTTATTGATCTGATGCCTGATGGGAGGAGCAATCAGATAGTTGAGGGTGGATCCTTGGACAGGTGGCAGATGACCACGCCCCCAGGGAATGATCCCGAGAGGGACCACCGGTCAGGCTCAGAGTTAGGAGACAAACACACCCTAGTTCTTTATTAGACAGTATACTGAACCACCAGAGATGGCAGTAGTGAGCTGGCAAGCCCGGCTGGGCTGTAGTCCCTCAGATACTGGAACAGCGATCCCTGGAGGCTGAGCTGAAGAGAGACTGAGGAATAGTGAGTAAGAAAGTTATGCGGATGTAACACTCACACAATGTCCCAATGAAGCCCAGGAGCTGGAAAGTATAGGGCCTCGAGGAGCGAGTACATGGTTCCAGGGAAGGCTCAGAGAGAACGATGGTAACTCACTGATGTAGCTGAGACAGCTGGTAGTGAAGACTTCCAGGCAGAAGAGTATACGAAGTAAGTCTGGGATGAGGGCCCTCAAGGAGCGAGTACCGGTTCCAGACTGTCACCTGAAAAAACAAGGCGAGAGCGAGGCCCCCGTGGAGTGGGTACCTCTGGTAAGTCCGAGGAGACAGAGTAGCTTAGACAGACAAAGCGAGTCTGTTGTCAATCCGAATCCTTGCTAACTCCACAAGGTAGATGCCCAAGACAAAGCCCTACCATCCAGGTATGAAAGGATGTAGGTAGTCTTGGAGAGAGCGGTAGGAAATAGAGACGGCAGTAAAGCAAAGTGCATGCAGCACTGGTTCAAAAAGCCTCGGGTCTTCTGGATTTCTCCAGAAAAGCGAATTGGAGCCGCCAGTGGTACAGCAGTCTTCAAGGTTACCTCCGGTGACTGACCTTCTTGGTTGGAGGTTGTTCCTTGAATCTTCTGTGTGTTGATGAAACACTGAAGTAAGCTTCTCCAAAGCATCTTGCTGCTTCACAATGCGTAGGCCCAGGCTCGGTATGGCCTGGAAAGCACTGAGTTGTGCCGAATCCATGGAGTTAGCAATCTGTTAAGTAAGTCTGGGATGAGGGCCCTCGAGGAGCGAGTACCGGTTCCAGAATGTCACCTGAAAAAACAAGGAGAGAGCGAGGCCCCCGAGGAGCGGGTTCCTCTGGTAAGTCTGAGGAGGCAGAGTAGCTTAGACAGACAAAGAGAGTCCATTGTCAATCCGTGTCCTTGTTAACTCGATGTGTTAGCAAATTCCAAGACCTTAAATTTCCATCGCGGGTGATATCATCTTCAGGGGGACGCCCCCGAGGTTCGCGCCAATGCTGGTACTTCAATCGGGGCCGTGCCGTGCGCGCGCCCCTAGGCCTCCAGGAAACATGGCAGTTGCAGCATTGAGCCGGTCCGGGAACGCCCAAGGACAAGTGGCAGGAGAATGCTGCGGTAGCCAGTCTTCCCGCGGATGGAGAGGGAGGCGCCAGAGAGGTAAGGAGGGCGGAGAGAGGGCGGAGAGAGGGCGTCGGGCACCGACGGACACAACAACCAACGAGGCTCTATTCCAGATCCCTGCATATACTTCATTGTACTGACTATCTCAGTTTCTCTTCACTACAGCACAGCCATTGTGGGATCGCTGTTCCAGAGCCCTGAGGGACTACAAGCCCAGCCTGGCTTCATCTCTGCTCACTTCTGCCACCTCTGGTGGCTCCTCAATACTGTAAATAAAAGATCTATCTGTGTTGTGTGTCCTAAGCTGAGCCTGACCTGTGGCCGCTCACGGGACTTCCCCCTGTGTGCGTGGTCAGCAGCCACAGTGTCCAAGGGTCCACCCAAAACCTTACAAACAATAACACCTTCTCACCCTGTTGGTATAGGGGAATTCCGGAGTAGGTTTCCCAGCAAGGCAGTACTGTGGATGAGATAGACTGAGAGTTAGATTACTCATTGGATGGTTGTTGTAGGTATGCGATTCCACTAGGTTGAAGATGTTGGTAGCGGCACCAAAGCAGGGAGAGCAGGCCCTCGAGGAGCGTGTACCTGATCCCTGTAAGGTACCTGAAATAAAGCAGAGGGCCCCCGAGGAGCGGGTACCCAGGTTAGCAATACCCTGAAGGGCAGAGAGAGAGCTTCCAGCGGCAGCACGGAAGCGGCAAAGTAGCTTAGACCAGCCAAAACCAATCCTTTGCTAACTCAACGAGCTAGCATTAGTACAGGCTATATACCCGGATGGCGTGACGTCAGTAGAGGGGATGCCCCCGAGGTTCGCGCCAATGCTGGAATAAAGACGTGGGTGGCTCCTCCTAAGGGCCCTAGTAGGCCCTTAGGAGGAGCATGGTGGGAGGCAGCACCATAGCAATTCCGGGGATGCCGGAGAGGTCGGCTTGTAGACGCGACGGCAGCCATTTTCCCAAGGGAAGCGGAAGGAGCCGTGAACAAGGTGAGGCAAACGGGGCAAAGCTGTCTAGCACCGACGGACGCAACACCCACGTAGTAATTCGAGGTGAGGTTTAGGTATTAGTGTAGGGGTTAGGGGCCACTTTGACATTCAAAGTGAGACATAAGAACAGAACAGTGCTCTCTTGTGAAGATGTGATGACCTTCGGAGTGAGGAAACTCACCCAGAGATGAGATTTGTGCAATGTTCTCTCAATCTAGCTTGATGGACTCTCTACCTGGATAACATCAAGCTAGGTTGAGAGAACATTGCACAATCTCATCTCTGGGTGAGTTTCTTCACTCCGAAGGTCATCACATCTTCACAAGAGAGCACTGTTCTGTTTGTACGTCTCACTTTGAATGTCAAAGTGGCCCCTAAACCCTACACTAATACCTAAACCTCACCTCGAGTTACTAGGTGGGCCTCCTATAGAGATATAAATACCTATCTAGGATGAGGGCATTATGGCTAGGTGCCTCTCTCTCTCTCATAAGTATTAGTGCAAATTGCAATAAAATGCCTATTACCATAAAACACACCTCTTTTCCTATCACATGTGATATTTAGTGCATTTTGATAAATCCAGGCCATTAATTGTTTAAGGATTCACAAAACTTGGTCTAAATTCCAGTGAGTACTAGTCCCAGAGGCAATTAGTTTCCAAATCCCAGGTGAGTGGACCAAGAGGTCCATATTTAAAAGCATTTAGCCAGATAACTCAGACGTTATCCTGGTAAATGAATATTTGGGCACTTATCTGGCTAAAATTTGTCTGGATAAGTCGGGAAGTCTGGAGGCATAACTAGGAGGAACTGAGTTAGCCAGATAAATTATTCAGCTAAGTCTGGTCTTCTTGTAGACCTGCCCTAAAGTTAGATGGATAATCTGAACCAGTTAACTTTAGGTTAGCTGGATATAGTCAGCGATGCAGCCACACTGCGGAATATAGAGAAAAGTTAGCCAAATAAATGTATTCACAGCTAACTTGCCAAGCCACATAGTAGCTTAATATGGACCTTGAGATTACTAAAGGAAGAACCTGAGAAATCCAAATCCATTTACAGAAAGACCAAGGAATTCATTCTCATTACCAGTGCTTCTCAACCTTTTCTATTTCAGGGCACACTTTCAAACTTGCATAATCCTTGTGTTTACGATTCCTCCTATAGCTGCGCCACAGGAGGCATCTCACCTTTTCTGGAGGCCACTCCGAAGCCAGGGCCTCGCCTGAGCAATTGTCCGTATCCTGCTCCACGCCTGGGAGGCCTTCGGTGTTGTTAAGGGCCTACTCGAGGCCTGTTCCCACTGCAGCCTGGCCATGCCCTTCTCCTAAGGGGTTGGGCCCGCGGCTCCTCTCCACTCTTATAGAGCCAGCGAAGGGCGGTCCATCTGGACTCCCTCCCAGGGAGTTGCCTGCTTCTGGGCTATAAAAGCTTTGCTCCAGCACTCATGCTTTGCCTTGCATTGGAGTTACACCTCTCTGGATGTCTCCTCTTCCAGCGCGCCATCAGGCCTCCGTATTTGCTTCAGCTTGGTGTCCGTGTCTTGCACGCCCTGATGTTTCATGATGTTCTTTGGTGTTTGTTCCTGACCCTGATGTTTTAACCTGCTTCTGACTGTCGGTGTGCAGTAACCTGCTTCTGACTACTGGTGTGCAGTAACCTGCTTTAGACAGCCAGTGTGCAGTATCGCTTTAGACTGCCGGTGTGCAGTACAATACCCTGGACTGCTTTGTGCAGCATATTTCCTTTCCTGCGCCTGTTCCGCTCCCGCGGATGTGGGACAGGGTGGTCCGTGACCAGACCAGTCGTACTGGCTGTGTAGGGCGCCCTGAGGGACAGTGCCAACGTCTGAACCTCCCTGCTTGTTTCAGAGTCTACGTCTACAGTATCCTGCTTTAGAGTCTATGTCTACAGTACTTGCTTTAGTGTCTACGTCTACAGTCTGTGGTTCCCAAGTCTTTGTCGTCTGTTTTTGAACCTTCGTCTGCCCACGCCCTGAGTCCGGCCTGCTGCCTCTTGCCATCTCAGCGGCAGGTCCGAAAGGGCTGGGAATGGTCGGAGGACTGTTCATCACCAACACTCCACACGGTTCCAGAGGCATGCAGGTCCCGGCTGGGGGTTGGGCCCACGCTACACCTACCCTTGGTGTGGGATCATGCCAGGGGCCCAAGGGCACACTCTCTCTAATGGGGACCGCTCTCCTAGCGCCCCCCGGTAACACCTTGTGGCACACCAAACCAAAGTTTGCAATGTTGTATATTCATTGCCTGTTTCTCACTGTTCATGACTATGAGAATGCAAGGAAATGTCCTTATAACTAACTTAAACAATCAGATGTTGTGGTGAACTCAAGAAGGCGTGCCACCTATTAGAAAGCAGTAATTTTTCACTACTTATCCCTGCTACAATTCCTGGATTTTTGAGTTGAGAATTTAGTTGTTATAATGGATAGGTTTGTAGTTGAAATCACTGAAGTAATGAAGAAACTAAAACCAACGGAAAACAAGATGGCCCATATAAAGGATGACGCAACCTCATGAGTGCCAGAAGAATCAACAGTGGTTGACTCAATGGAAGCACTAGTTGTGGCCTTGGATAATAAGTTTGAATGAATATTTGCTCAAAGCAAAGTTAAAAATTAAAATAAGGAGAATCAGGAAATGATTAGATCATGCAGAAATGCATATTAATATAAGAACATAAGAAGTTGCCATACTGGGGTCAAACCGCGGGTCCATCAAGCCCAGCATCCTGTTTCCAACAGTGGTCAATCCACTTGGGTACTTGGCAAGTACCCAAACATTAAATAGATCCCATGCTTCTAATGCCAGTAATAGCAATGGCTATTCCCTGAGTCAACTTGATTAATAGCAATTTATGGACTTCTTCTCCTCCAGGAACTATCCAAACCTTTTTTAAACCCAGCTACACAAACTTCCCTAACCATATCCTCCAGCAACAAATTTCAGAGCTTAATTGTGCGTTGAATGAAAAAGAATTTTGTTTAAATGTGCTACTTGCTAACTTCACGGAGTGCCCCCTAGCCTTCTGTTATCTGAAAGAGTAAATAACTGATTCACATTTACCTGTTCTAGTTCTCTCATAATTTCATAGACCTCTATGGAACCCAACATCGTATAACTATAACATGGATTATTCTTCCCTATATGCATCACCTTGCACTTGTCACATTAAATTTCATCTGCCAGTTAGACGCCCAATTTTCCAGTCTTATAAAGTCGTCCTGCAATTTATCACAATCCACATGTGATTTAACTACTCTGAATAATTTTGTGTCATCTGCAAATTTGATTGCCTCACTCGTCATAACCCTTTCCAGATCATTTATAAATATATGGAATAGCACGGGTTCCAAGGACAGATCCTGTGGCACTCCACAGTTATAGTTTTCCACTGAGAAAACTGATTATTTAATCCTACTCTCTATTTCCTGTGTTTTAACCAGTTTACAATCCAAGAATTGCCTCCTATCCCATGACTTTTTAGTTTTGTTAGAAGCCCCTCAGGAGGGACTTTATCAAATGCCTTCTGAAATCTAAATACACTACATCTACCGATTCACCTTTATCCACCTGTATTAACCCTTCAAAAATGTAGCATATTTCAGAGGCAAGACGTCCCCTGGGTAAAACCATATTGGTGATGTCCATTAAACCATGTCTATCTATATTTTCTGTGATTTTGTCTTTGAATAGTTTCCACTATTTTTTCCCAGCACTGAATTCAGGCAACACTAGTGTACAGTTGCCCGGATAACCCCCGGAGCCCTTTTTAATATTGAGGTTATATTGGCCACCCTCCAGTCTTCAGGTACAATGGATGATTTTAATGAAAAGTTACACAATTTTACTAATAGGTCTGAAATTTTTATTTTTTAATTTTTCAGAACCCTGAGGAGTATACCCATCCAGTCCAGGTGATTTGCTACAGTTTGTCAATATGGCCTATATCTTCCAGGTTCCTGTGATTTGGTTCAGTTCATCCAAATTCATCACCTTTGAAACCGTCTCCAGAACCCGGTATCTCCCCAACATCCTCATTAGTAAACAAGGACGCAAAGAATTTCATTTAATATTTCTGCTATTGCCTTATCTTCCCTATGTGCCCCTTTAATCTCTCAATCATCTAACAGTCCAACTGACTCCTTCACAGGTTTCTTGCTTCAGATATATTTTTAAAAGGTTTTTTTTATGAGTGTGATGGGGTCACCAATGAATGGTGTTCCAACCCTCTGGTGCTTACCTGAAGCTAGGTTTTTATTTATTTATTGATTAACATTTTTTTATACCACCTATATGATAATATTCTAAGCTGTAAGTTAACCATGAACTTTTTCTTGAGTGCTGGAGTAGTTTAAGAGTACTGTGGAGGGTGCCACAAATGGACTGGCACGTGCTATTTTTCTTCCTTCGCTGGGAGCTGGGGCGAAGAGAATGATATTTCAGATAATCCTCTGTTGTATACAGCATCTGTATATAACACAGGCAGCTGAAAGAGCTGGCTATGCAAGGCTAAGCTGCCCTACATTTGGTTAGAGAATGCCTGACCAGTGCATTCAATTTGGATCCATTACGTGAGAAGGAGGAACATCAGAGGTTTCAGCCGATGAGAGTTGTGTTAACAAAGAGATTTTTGGTTGCTATCTTTACTTCCTTTTCTGACTAGAGACAGAGCAGATTCTGGGGTTTTGTAGTATGTGCCTATTGTTTTAGTAGAAGGGTAGAATGAGAGTGAAGACCAGTGTTCTTTGAATATCCCAGGATCTAGGCTGTTTCCTGCAACAGTCTCAGAAAGCAAGAGTTGGGGAGAACATCACAAGTGAAAGACAGAAGCCTTCAGCACAAGACAGTCCAGAGTGGCAATTTCCCCTAAAAAGCCCACTGCCTGGATCCTCTGCTGTATGGCCTGCTGCAAGAATGTGAGGTAAGTACTTTATAAATGACTAACCAGCCTTTAAGAAGAGGCTTTTTGAGGGTTGGCTTACCTTTTTGGTGTGTGCCTCAGCCTACTTTAGAAGCCCCACAGATTCATTGAGGCACAGTCTTCCAGACAATAGTTGGCGCACAAGAAAGCAGTGTAACACTGGTAACAAATTTCTGGGAACATTTTGTTTCCTACACAACCTTCGGTGAAACAAGTAGATTTTAACAAGCTGAACACAAATATGCATTTATTATGTCTGTATCATGTACCATTTGCCAGAAAAGTGTGATATACATTAAGCATTTTATGTGTCTGGTAGCAGCATAAGCAATAATGGCAATGTTGGCACCAGAAAACAAAACTAAAATGTTTTGCCACAGATTTTCGTTTGTAATCACTGTCTGATGCTTCGCTGATGAGATTCCAACAATAGTCCCCCAGCATGGAAGGGTTCCACTTGCCTTGATACCGTTTCTCCATTTTGACAATGTCTTGATGAAACCTTTCACCATGTTTGTCACTCACAGCGCCAAGGTTGTCTGGGAAGAAGTCCAAGTGGGAATGAAGAAAATGTATCTTCAATGACATGTTGTACTTCATCAATTTGTATGCCTGAAGCAGATTTTCAACCTGTTCGACATAGTCTGCTGCTTTATAGTTGCCTAGAAAGTTACAAACGACATTCTTGAAGGCTGTCCACATAACACGTTCTGTACCTTGCAGAAGACCATCAAAGTGGCTGTCCTTCATCACAGCTCAGATGTGTGGGCCAACGAAAACACCTTCTTTTATCTTGGCATCACTTATGCGTGGAAACATTTGGCCGCAAATAATCAAAGACTTGCTTGTTCATTGCCTTAACAAAGTTTTTCATCAGCCCAAGTTTGATGTGCAAAGGTGGAAGAAATATCTTACTTGGATCCACCAATGGGTCGTGCGCAGCATTCTTCTGCCCTGGAACCAACTTCTTGCGGTGAGGCCATACTTTTCTGATTTAATGCGAATCTCTTGCTCGACTGTCCCACTCACAAAGGAAGCAACAATACTTGGGGGTAGATTTTCAAAGGGATACGTGCGTACCCCCCGAAAACCTACCCCAAACCCCCACTGCGCGCGCCGAGCCTTATTGCATAGGCTCGGCGGCACGCACAAGCCCTGGGATGCGCGTAAGTCCCGGGGCTTGCATTGAGGGGCGTTTCGGGGGCGTATCGGGGGCGTGCCGGGAGTGATGCGGCGTTTCGGGGGCATGTTGGGAGTGACGCGGCGTTTCGGGGGCGAGGTTCTGGCCAGGGGCGTGACAGCAGCCCCTGGACCAGCCCCCGGACCGGAACATGGAGCTCGGCATGATAGAGGTAGGGGGGAGGTTTAGATAGGGGCGGGGGGGGGGGTTTAGGTAGGGGAAGGGAGGGGAAGGTGGGGTAAGGTGGGGGGGAGGGCGAAGGAAAGTTCCCTCCGAGGCCGCTCCGATTTTGGAGCGGCCTCTGAAGGAACGGAGGCAGGCTGCACGGCTCGGCTCATGCAGGCTGCCGATTTTGGGCAGCCTTGCGCGCGCCGACCCTGGATTTTAATGGATACGCGCGTATCTATTGAAATCCCGCGTACTCGTCATGCGGCACTGGTCTCATTGCCGATGCAAGGTTAGGGTACTCAATAAACTTCCTGTTCTTTGATGAGTATCCTGACACATTCGTCATGCAGAAGTAACAGTCAGTTATATGATCTTTCTGTTCCCTCCATATCATTGGGATAGCAAATGGCATGGATGGTTACACACCTTTCAACCAAGCTCGCAGACTACCGGCACAAGATGCGCAACATATATGAGGAGCCCATGCTCTGTCCTGGTCACCAATTTTGCACCCGAAGTATAACTCGTATGCCTCCTTAATGAGTGCAGTCATACTCCTTTTCTGTGCTTTCAGAGCAAACTCACCATAGATGTAACAAAACGTGTCACGGCTATTACGACATTGGTGTGACATTTCATAAAGTATATGAAATTAAATCCACAAGCTTTAAACTCAATAGTTTTAGCGATATAATTCGCTCATTCACACCGATGTTGCATAGGAGACTACTCATTGCTGCTCCTTATATAAGGCTGCGTCGTCATGGAAACAAGTTGGAATCTTGCAGCGAAGCTGGGGCTTCCCGAGCAAGTTCTGGCATGATCAGACAGAGTTTATTGGTGTATTTTTTAAAAAATGAGTCTCTGTTACATGTTACATTGCTTATGGCCGTCAAAAATACAACATGAATTTTAAAAATCATAAAAACTACTGTACAGCAAGAAAATATATGTAAGTGAGATTGTTTTAAAATTTCACAATTATTGTAACCCAAAATTGACTGTTTCTCAAACACCTTATGTGATGTACAAATTTCAAAGTAATATCTGTGATCAGCATCAAAAAATCTATTTGGAACACCAAAAAGCCTGATGGAAACAAAAACTTTGTTTACCAGTGTAATCGGATATTTCTTCCCACTGACTTGCTTGGAAGGAGTCTGACTTTATGGGGAATTGCATCTTCCCAGGTATAAGAAACAATCCTCCTCTTTCTGGCTCCTACTTAGCCCCAGGGCCAACACTGCAACTTCATCAATCTCTACAAGGGCCCCGTTGCATGCGCCGACCCCAGCATATGTCTTAAAATCCGGCCCTAAGTCTATATCATCATTCACTCTAATTCTCCCATTTTACATCTTAGACTTCTGGCATTAGAATTGTTTAGCCTGACTGAACTTTACCCTACTTGTGCTAATTATAATTCTGGATTTTAGGTTTGTTTCAGTTCTCCTTTATAGGAGAGAAGAGAGTCAATTTTAGTCAGGCTAAACATTCCTCCCCCCAAATGTCTCCTTTTCTCTCTTACCTTTATATATATATATATATTTTAGGAAGAGAGACTTGTATTCAGAATTATTTATTATAATTCTTCTATTAATAACAATATGAAAATTATTACAAGTTAGTTATAATCATTTCTTTTATAAGTATAATTTGTATAATAATCATAATCTTGTGCTCAGCTATAAGTATTATTAAAAAGCACAAAAGCAATATCCCAAATTAGTTCTCTTATTTGTTTAGCCTGGGAAGAAGGTAAGGAGTACCATGTAATAACATAGTCACATGACTCAGCAAATATGCTAGCCTTCTCCAAAATTCTCAGGCTTTCTGTACTTCCTTATATACCTGATTTTTTTCAAAATCTGGTGTGTAATAAATCCTTGCTCCATGATGCCTGGATACATATTTTTCCTATGTCTCATTACTCATTTACTCCCACTCTTACATCCCTCTTGATTATATTTTTATCATATATTTTCCATTTTCCCCTTTTTCCCCTTGTGCAGGAATACAAAATTTCACTATGAACTATAAATGCCATCATGTGTTGGCATGCATATATTTTATTTCCCCTATTCCTTACCATCAACTACGCCAGCATCTGCTTCCCCCTTTAGTATTCCCACTTCTGTCTTGTCAAAAATAAATCATTAATCGGTGTCGGCACTAAGGTCCTCTGCATAGCTAAGTTCCTGCTTTTTGCAGTGTCACTCAAAGGGAACAATGAGTATTGCTTAGCACTTCTGTTTTCCTTGCTACCCACAAGTTTCCTTTGCTCCTACATCTCAAAATAGTGTCTGCAGAAACAGGCACCAGAGTGAGAGCAGCTATATTGAAGTGCCCATAAGCCAGGGACAACAAGCTACTGGGGTCTTATTAAGCAGGCTATTTTGTGCAAGGTAGATAGTATTAATAAACATAAAAATAGCAGATATCATAGAATATAAATACAATTCAATTTATTGTTTTGATTAAGGGTATCTAGGCATAAAGTAGGATTGCTTGATTATAAAAAAGGTCCAGTGTGAATGTCTGTGTCTGTCTGAATGTGTCCGCATCCTCAGAGCTTGGGTGTATTTTGCAAAGAGCTTGTGTGATGTGAGATAGTTTAACTCTCTGCCCTCCTTTGGGTAATGCCCTCGTGACACTTCTTAAGAACATAAGAACCTGCCATACTGGGTCAGACCAAGGGTCCATCAAGCCTAGCATCCTGTTTCCAACAGTGACCAATCCAGGCTATAAGTACCCGGCAAGTACCCGAAAGCTAAGTCTATCCCATGCTACTGATGCTAGTAATAGCAGTGGCTATTTTCTAAGTCAATTTGATTAATAGCAGGTATTGGACTTCTCTCCTCCAAGAACTTATCTAAACCTTTTTTAAACCCAGCTACACTAACTGCACTAACCACATTCCCTGGCAACAAATTCCAGAGTTTAATTGTGCGTTGAGTGAAAAAGAACTATCTCCAATTAGTTTTAAATGTGCTTCTATTATCCGAAAGAGTAAATAACCGATTCACATTTACCAGTTCTAGACCTCTCATGATCTTAAACACCTCTATCATATCCCCCCTCAGCCGTCTCTTCTCCAAGCTGAACAGCCCTAACCTCTTTAGTCTTTCCTCATAGGGGATCTGTTCCATTCCCTTTATCATTTTAGTTGCCCTTCTCTGTACCTTCTCCATTGCAACTATATCTTTTTTGAGATGCGGCGACCAGAATTGTACACAGTATTCAAGGTGCGATCTCACCATATAGTGATACAGAGGCATTATGACATTTTCTGTTTTATTAACCATTCCCTTCCTAGTAATTCCTGTATGGATTATTTTTCCCTATATGCATCACCTTGCACTTATCCACATAAAATTTAATCTGCCATTTGGATGCCCAATTTTCCAGTCTCACAAGGTCCTCCTGCAATTTATCACAATCCGCTTGTGATTTAACTACTCTGAATAATTTTGTATCATCTGCAAATTTGATTACCTCACTTATCGTATTCCTTTTCAGAACATTTGTAAGTATATTGAAAAGCACGGGTCCCAGTACAGATCCCTGAGGCACTCCACTGCCCACCCTGCTCCACTGAGAAAATTGTCCATTTAATCCTATTCTGTCGGGCGGATTTTAAAAGCCCTGCTCGCCGGCGTGCCTATTTTCCATAGGCCGCCGGCACGCGCAGAACCCCGGGACGCACGTAGGTCCCGGGGTTTTTGGAAGGGGGCGTGTCGGGGGCGGGGCCGAACGATGCGGCGTTTTGGGGGCGGGACGCGGCGTTTCGGGGGCGAGCCCGGGGGCGTGGTTTCGGGCCGGGGCGTTCCGGGGCGTGGCCACGCCCTCCGGAACCGCCTCCGGGTCGGGTCTTGGCGCGCCAGCAGCCCGCTGGTGCACATGGATTTACGTCTCCCTCCGGGAGGCGTAAATCCATGGATAAAGGTAGGGGGGGGAGTTTAGATAGGGCCGGGGGGGTGGGTTAGGTAGAGGAAGGGAGGGGAAGGTGAGGAGAGGGCAAAAGAGAGTTCCCTCCGAGGCCGCTCCGATTTCGGAGCGGCCTCGGAGGGAATGGAGGCAGGCTGCGTGGCTCGGCGCGCGCCGGCTGCCCAAAATCGGCAGCCTTGCGCGCGCCGATCCAGGATTTTAGAGGATACGCGCATATCTTATAAAATCCAGCGTACTTTTGTTTGCGCCTGCTGCGCAAACAAAAGTACGCAATCGTGCAGTTTTTAAAAATCTACCCCTGTTTCCTGTCTTTTAACCAGTTTGCAATCCACAAAAGTACATCACCACCTATCCCATGACTTTTTACTTTTCCTAGAATCCTCTCTTGAGGAACGTTTTCAAATGCCTTCTGAAAAATCAAATACACTACATCTACGGGTTCACCTTTATCTACATGTTTATTAACCCCTTCAAAAATGTGAAGCAGATTTGTGAGGCAAGACTTGCCTTGGGTAAAGCCATGCTGACTTTGTTCCATTAAACCATGTCTTTCTATATGTTCTGTGATTTTGATCTTTAGAACACTTTTCACTATTTTATCTGGCACTGAAGTCAGGATAACTGGTCTGTAGTTTTCTGGATCGCTCCTGGAGCCCTTTTTAAATATTGGGGTTACATTAGCCACCTTCCAGTCTTCAGGTACAATGGATGATTTTAATGCTAGGTTACAAATTTTTACTAATAGATCTAAATTTCATTTTTGAGTTCCTTCAGAATCCTGGAGTATATACCAACTGGTCCAGGTGATTTACTACTCTTCATTTTGTCAATGAGGCCTACCACATCTTCTAGGTTTACTGTGATTTGGTTCAGTCCATCTGAATCATTACCCATGAAAACCTTCTCCGGAATGGGTATCTCCCTATCTTCTTCAGTAAACACTGAAGCAAAGAAATCGTTTAATCTTTCCGCGATGACCTTATCTTTCTAAGTGCCCCTTTAACCCCTCGATCATCTAACAGTCCAACTGACTCCCTCACAGGCGTTCCTCTTCAGATATATTTTTTAAAGTTTTTACTGTGAGTTTTTGCCTCTATGGCCAACTTCTTTTCAAATTCTCTCTTAGCCTGTCTTATCAATATCGTATTTATTTATTTATTTAAAAGCTTTTATATACCAAAAGCCGTTTGCACATCGTATCGGTTTACAAGGATTACATTACAAAGAAAGATTAGAACATGGTTTTTAATTACAGGCACTTGGTCTACTTTTCTTATTATTGGAACCTCACTGTTGGGATGCTCTAATTCTAATGCATCATTAGTATCCTTTGAAGATACCTCCCTCTGAACCATGCTCTGCTGAGCGACTGTTGGCTTTCTGAGTGGACTCTCTCTGTAGGGGTCCAATTAAAAAGTGAATTTTAAAAGCCTGACCATGCACATTAATTAGGAGATGCACAAATATGTCAGGCTTGTGTGCACGAAACAGATTTTAAAAGCCTCCCAGATACACAAATAAATGCTGCAGCACGCACATCTCAGAAGTTTTCGAAAAGGAGTGTGGTATGGCCGGGCATGGGCACTCAGGGCGTGAAGCTGAGATGTGCATGTAAATACTTCTGTGATTCGGCGTATGCCAAGACCCCTGTTGCATAACTTTACTTCTGCTATGGATGCTGTGTAAGTTATAAACTAAAGAAAAATGGGAAGATATACGTGGTTTTAAGGGTTGGAGATTACTGGGGGGGCATGAAGGCTATTAAACCATGGGGCTTTGGAGGACCTCTCTCTTAACTTAATTTTATTCTTAATTGTATATTTGTTTAATTGTTCAATCTGTTTGATGTAATTTTCTGTTCCTTGTTCTGTGTAAACCGAAGTGGTATGCACTAGTGCATGAACTCCGGTATATAAAAGCCTTTAAATAAATAAATAAATAAATAAATAAATAAACTAACTGGGTGAACTGGGGACAAACTAATAAAACTGCAAATGGCGTCGGCACGCACCCCTTTTAACATCTCCCGATTTACATGGTAGAAGCGGCATTTGTGCACACTTGCACATCCACTTAAAATTTTGCACACATGTACGCATGGCCAGGCTATTTTATAACATGGGTGCATATATGTGCACAAGTTATAAAATAGCTGCGTCCCTGGTGCGGGCCGACAAATGCACGCACATGTGTACCTGTATGCCAGTTTGAAAGTTACCATCCCTATGTTTAATTGTCTTGAAAATGTCTCAGCATCTTTACATATAATTGGGGGCAACCTCAGTAGTCCGATAAGCTTGCTGTGTGGGAGGTCAGATTTCTCCTCACAGTATCTCCCTGCTTGTACAGTAAGAAACTGCTATTTTTTAATTAAAGATAATCCTTACTGAATGGTCTTTAAGCTTCTTCATCTAAAGAGTTAACTGTGGTTTGGAAAACCTCTGTTATCTGTCTTTTCCTACTCCCTGTCTGTTTCACAGGTAGAAGGGGAGGAGGGGAGTGTGATGAGAACCAGTGCCCTCTATGTGCGCTGTGTAAACATAGAAAAAAAAATGGAGACTACATTTCAATGTGCAGATGCAGCTGTGTGTGTGCTGTGTTGTGTGTAATTATAAGATGCCTGGCATTATATGGTGCATCTGGATTTGCAGTATGTGACTGAAAGCCTCAGTGACTGTCTCTCTGTCAGGGTTGTTCAAGAGTACTGTTAGTTGTGCTGTTTCTATGTCCATTATGTGAAGTGTGGCACTGGCAACAGGATTCTGAGAAACCTGATGTGAATTGTGGCCCATGGCTTAAGTGCTTGTGAAATCTTTTCTCTCCCTTAATGCTCAGCAGAAAATAAGAGCTCTATATTTTATTAAATGTCCTTTGCCATTTCTTCCTTGTATTTAGTAAATCCTTGCTTGTTATGGCTAGTGTTAATTATTTTTCTTTGCTTATTCACACATGCAGAGAAAGGAAAAGTGTGTGTGTGTGTGCATGGGTGCCATCTCCCTCATCGTCCTGCCATTTTGTTCTGTCTCTGTATTATAGAATTGTTCAATTCCATTTCATGTTTACTAGCAGCCTGGCTATAAGTGTTCAAGACTTGATTACTGCAACTCACTGTTCATCGGCCTTCCTGCAAACACTATCAAACCTCTACAGATGTTGCAGAATTCAGCTGCCAGGATCCTGACGAATACAAAGAAAAGAACACATCTCCCCCATTCTTCATAACCTCCATTGGCTTCCGATCAAATATAGAATTCTCTATAAAGTCCTTACTACAATTCATAAAGCATTACACAACCTCTCCCCTATTGAGCTCACCATCCAGCCACGTCTTCATAACTCCATCCGACCAATTAGAGGAGCCTACCAAGGCAGACAACACGTTCCCCCAGCCAAAACTTCCTTTAAAAAACGAGCCCTTTCCATAGCAGGCCCCACACAATGGAATGCACTCCCTCCTGACCTCCGACAAGATCCATGCCCGCTTTCATTTAAGAAAAAACTGAAAACATGGCTCTTCAAACTTGCATTCCCAGAATGATTACTGCCACTCAGATTCCCAAAACTGAAGACTCCAGCTCACACATCACCAGTCAGACCAACGCATTGCACCATGTTTTATAGTCATCCCTCATATTCGGGATTCATTAAACTAAGGTAACGCAATAACTTAACCAACCCTCTCTTTGAGAATCATCTCTTTTAGATCACGACGCACCTAGTAGCTAGACTCCTTGTCGTGACCTGATCAAGTCCACCATAATTGATTAATTCTGCCTTTTTAAGATGTATACCCTGTTAATTTAAAATCTTGTTATTCAGATTTATTAAGTTTTATTATTATTATTAAGTATTTATCTTAATCAGTATCTTAATTGCAGATCTATTAAGTATTTTATTTATCATGTCCCGCTCGAAAGTACTTACTTATCTATTAACTATGTTGAATTATTGCCTCTGTTTGTGTTTAGCAACAGACAAGTTTTTTAACTTTGGTTTCTTAAGCTGTTCTTGTCTTTTACATTGTTCCATGTAATGCTCTTATGCAAGTTTTGTTTACTGTAAACCGGTATGATTTGTAGTTTTGTACAGGAATATCGGTATATAAAAGTAAAGCATAAATAAATAAATAAATAAATAAAGACGTGAGAACCAAAATGCTTTCCTTCTTTCAAAGTAAATGTGTCTTGTTTTCAGGTAATAATTAAAATATTCATAACTCTGAACCACTGCCTTTATAAATTAATAAGATTTAATGTTACTTCAGTTTAAAGGGGTTTTTCCCTTCTCATTTGAAAAATGTAAATAATTAAGAATTAAGATGGCGCCTGAGAAAAATCATTCCCCATCTCAAGAATGTAACCATCACTTGTCACTGCATTTTCAATTATATGGTGTCATAAAGTTATGATTCAGTTTAAACTGTCATGAATCATATTAATATTTTAACTTTGTTTTAAGATAAAGGGCTGGATTTTAAGACGTACGCGCGGGTGTACATTTGTTCGTGCAGCCGCGCGCATGTTATAAAATCCAGGGTCGGCGCGCACAAGGGGGTGCACACTTGTGCATCTTGTGCGCGTCGAGCCCTAGGAGAACCCCAATGGCTTTCTCTGTTACCTCTGAGGCCGCTCCAAAATCGGAGCAGCCTCAGAGGGAACTTTCCTTTGGCCTCCCCCCACCTTCCCTTCCCTAACTTGCCCCCAGCCCTACCTAAAAGCCCCCCGTACCTTTATTTTGTTACTTGCGCCTGCCTCTAGGCAGGCCTAGGTTGCCGGCATGCGATCCCCGGGCCTAGCAGCAGTGGAGAGGCCTCTGTCCACGCCCATTTTTTCAAGCCCCGGGACTTACTCGCGTCCCGGAGTTTGTGTGCGTCGCCTGGCCTATGCAAAATAGGCTCGGCGCCTGTAGGCTTTGAAAATCTACCCCAACGAGAATAGTTTGCCTTGTTCTTGTATTATATAGCAAAGTAGTAGAGGAATTTAAAAGATAACAATGAGCTAATTGAGAAATGATTTGGTTCTTGTACACTGAATGCAGTATAGCAATTTAAGAGTTAAAGTGCTCATTAATTGAGATAATCTTTATTATTAGGGAAGAAACTTTAGAGGTAAAAATACATCCAATTCTTAAACGTGGGAAGCCTTCATTAAAATACACCTGATATAGGGGTTGAGCTGCAATTTTGCTTACAGTCTTACTTTCTATAATGGCAGGTGTGCAGAATAATGGATTGTATTGGTTTGATGTGTAAAGCTACTCATCATGGAACCAGTAATACATGACTCAGATGCATTTTAACCTTGCATTATGCCTCTCTCCTTCTTTGTGCAGGAACGTTTTGTATAATTGCTAGAAGAGAGAAAAATCCTCAAATCCATTCCATGTTTTTATTATTCCTCTCTCAGCTCAGCTACAATTATTTTCTTGAGGAAGTATTAAAGTATTTTTGTGATTCCAAAGTTGATTTGAGGATACTTATGTATGCAGGCATTTCAGGGGTGCAAGATCATTTGCACATTTGTGCACAAGTTAATTTTGAGATCTAATTTTCCTTCAAAAATTCTTTATCTTATCTGAGCTCAATTTAAAAGAGTTTTTCTCCCTTTTCTCATGAGGCAGACCCCTACTGGGTCTAGCCACTAGATGCCACTATTCC
Organism: Rhinatrema bivittatum; assembly: GCF_901001135.1. Lineage (NCBI taxonomy): Eukaryota > Metazoa > Chordata > Amphibia > Gymnophiona > Rhinatrematidae > Rhinatrema > Rhinatrema bivittatum. The sequence goes on along the minus strand of NC_042616.1, from coordinate 132,885,151 downwards.
TGTCCTTAGAACACACTTAAAGGCCGATACAGAAAGAAACGCAGGAGAGCAGGCTAGCGCCCGCTCTCCCAACACGCACACAGGCCAATGTCCTGTGCACGCGGTACAGTAAATAAAAATATGCTAATTAGGGCCCGCGGTAAAAGGAGGCGCTAGGGACACTAGCACGTCCCTAGCGCCTCCTTTTTGACAGGAGTGGCGGCTGGCAGCGGGTTTGACAGCCGACTCTCAATTTTGCCGGCATCAGTTCTCGGACCCGGTGACAGCCACGAGTTCAGAAACCGGACGCTGGGAAAATTGAGCGTCCAGTTTTCAACCCGTGAACTGTGGGCTGATTTTAGATTTTTAAATTTTTAATTATTTTTTACTTTTGGGACCTCTGACTTAATATCGCCATGATATTAAGTCGGAGGGTGTACAGAAAAGCAGTTTTTACTGCTTTTCTGTACACTTTCCTGGTGCCGAGAGAAATTAACGCCTACCTTTGGGTAGGCGCTAATTTCTGAAAGCAAAATGTGAGGCTCGGCTGCACATTTTGCTTTCTGAATCATCCGGGAATAACTAATAGGGCCATCAACATGCATTTGCATGTTGCGGGTGCTATTAGTTTCGGGGGGGGGTTGGACGCGCGTTTTCGATGCGCTATTACCCCTTACTGAATAAGGGGTAAAGCTAGCGCGTCGAAAACACGTGTCCATCCGCGGGTTAACATTGCGCTCTGCCGGAGCGCACTGTACTGTATCGTCCTGTTAGAAAGGGAGCCATCCATACCCTTCAGTCTCTCCTGCCAGAGATTCTGATTGGATGACTCAGTGCTCATTAGCCCAACCATTTTAAGTCTCATGGGTTCAGTTTCAGAGAGCAGCTGCTGAGACATGGGGGTTTTTTTCCACACTCTGGTGGGGGCTCCTGGCCTTTCCCAAAGGAGTTTTGTTTTAGAAGAGATACGTCACTGTGCATTCCCTGCCAGAGGTGTCCTTCTTATAATTTACAGTGAGATAGACTTTTAAAGCATGATACCCCTTTGGGGCAAAGGGGCTCTCTTCAGAGGACCAGAGAACTGTGATCCTACTCTACTTACTAGGTAGGCAAGCACCAGTGATGGATCCTGCTGCGAGAGACAGTGATGGCAGAGAAGATATCCTGATTAAGAATTAAAGTATTTTTTGTAACTTAAGAGTAATGGGGAGTTTTTTTTGGACCCCCCCCCCACTTCCCCACTGGGTTTTCAGTGCTGAGAATAACCTTGTCCCCAGTTTTTCCATCAGAGAAATCACTTGCAATAACAGCTAAGGAAAATGAGCAGCTGAATCAAAGGAAGGAAGAGCAAGAGAAGGAGATCCAATCAGGATCTCCCCCCCCCCCCCCCTCAAGGAATCAGGACAGGCTGGATGTCCATGGGAAAGAAGATCTCTAAAGGTAGAATTTTTGCAAAGAAAAGGGGACCCCTCCATTAGGATTTCCACAGCCCAGCCACTGGGAGAAGAAGCATATTTTAAACCACCATGAGCTCTACCCAGAAGCCTGTTATAAGGACACCGACCTACAGGGCAAACCCTGTAACTACAGCCAGATGTACACTTAGGGGCAAATCTTTAAATTTACGCGAGGGCGCAGATTTGTTCGTGCAACCCGGCGCAAACAAATCTACGCCCGATTTTATAACATGTGCGTGCTGCCGCGCGCACATGTTATAAAAGCCAGGGTCGGTGCGTGCAAGGGGGTGCACAATTGAGCAACCTGTGCGCGCCGAGCCGAGCAGCCTGCCTCCATTCCCTCCGAGGCCGCTCCGAAATCGGAGCGGCCTTGGAGGGAACTTTTTTTTTGGTCCCCCCACCTTTCCCTCCCTTCCCCTATCTAACCCACCCCTCAGCCCTAAATCCCCCCCCCTACCTTATTTCGTGGAGTTACGCCTGCCGCTAGCATAACTTGCGCGCACTGCCGGCTCCCTGCCCCAGCCCAGGCCGCTGTGCTGGAGCACTCGGCCTCACCCCCGGACCGCCATCACGCCTCCGGCCGCACCCACAGACTGCCGCCACGCCCCTGGCCCGCCGCCATGCCCCCGGACACGCTCCCGGTTGGCCCCTTATTCGAAGCCCTGGGACATACACGCGTCCCGAGGCTTGCGCGCGCAAGGGGAGCTTGGGGCAGGTTTTTGGGGGTTACGCGCATACCCCTTTGAAAATCTGCCCCTTATCATTTTGGACAATGGACTTTAATTTGACTTTAAGAATCAGTAAACTTTATTTTAACACCCAGACCTGGTTCTGCTTAAGTTCTTACAGTCTTTTACCTCATGAGAAGCACTTAAAGTACAGCACACAGACTGGCGATCTTCTTTTATAGTCTGGGCCATAAGCGAGAGTCCCCCCTCCAAGGGATTAAGAGACAGCATAGGAGTGAATGATTAGCTGGGGCAGCCTCAGAAGATATAAATAAGATTGTATGCACTTGGGACTTAACACACCCCACTAAGGGTTACACTCATATTAAGGGGTGGATTTTAAAAGAGTTATGCGTGTAACCCTTTTAAAACCCTCCTGTGTGCGCCGAGTCTATTTTGCATAGGCTCAGTGATGCGCGCAAGCCCCGGGACATGTGTATGTCCCGGGGTTGAAAAAATGGGCGGGGAGTGGGAGGACCGGGGGTGGGGCGGTGTGGGGGCGGGACCGAGGCCTCCGGCACAGTGGTCTTGCTGGCGCACGCAATCTACGCCTGCCCAGAGGCAGGCGTAAATAAAGAAATAAAGGTGGGGGGATTTAGGTAGGGCTGGGGGGCGGGTTAGATAGGAGATGGGAGAGGAAGGAGGGGGGTGGAAGGAAAGTTCCCTTCGAGGCCGCTCCGAAATTGGAGCGGCCTCGGAGGGAACGGGGAAGTCATCCGGGCTCCCCTAGGGCTCGGAGCGTGCAAGGCGCACAAGTGTGCACCCCCTTGCGTGCGCCGACCCCGGATTTTATAACATGCGCACGGCTGCGTGCGCATGTTATAAAATCGGGCATAGATTTGTGCACGCCAGGTTGCGCGCACAAATCTACGCCCGCGTGTACGTTAGAAAATCTGGCCCTAAATGCGCAGTGCTATATAGAAGCTCTTTTCTATTTAGGTAAATGAATAATGAGACTCGTGGAAGCATGTTATGCAGATAAGTAAATAATTCAAATATATTCATCATTCAGATTATATTCATCTGCCTGTAGCAGTTTAAATTAAATAGAAAGCGTAGAAGTATATGGTATCTCACAGAGTGGTGTGTCCATATGTAAGAAACAGCTTTCATATGATATGATTACGTTTACAAAAGCTACGAGTATAAATATTTGTTTAGTTTGCTCTGAACTGAATACAGAAAATTATTCTTTATTTTTTAATTAAAGGAAGTCAGTTATAAATATTTAGATGAACGTTTAGTGGAAAAGTTTATGGGGGCAAAATATTTTCTAGATAAGGCTATGCCAGAAATGGAAAAGAAAAATGAATTCTTAGCACATCGTATACATTATATGATTTCTGTTTATTTGAAGTTGCATAGTATGGCAAGTAACTATCACGCCATGTATTTATGATGAATTCACATTATAGTTTGATAAAGTTCTATTTATTTTACATGCTAGCATTTCAGCAAGGAAATATAAATACTATAAACATTTATCAATTGTGCTGGAATTTTTCTAAATGATGATATATAAAACATTACAAATAAATAAATAAAATAAATAAATATTCTATATTTTACTGTATGATATTTATATATAGCTATTTTGAAGGCTCTTCCATATATCATATTAGACACAGAATGTCAAAGATTCTTTACAAGATTATAAATTACTTGAAATGACTAATCTGTGAATAAAGAAACATTTTCATAAGTTATTAATATACACTTCTCTTCAGAATTGATGCAAATTCAGATTGGCTTAAATATTTTCTTTATATAGCATGGAATCTTGGAAAGTGACTAGATATTGGATTTTATTTAATTGTGATATTAATAAACTATTGGGTAATTAGACACTTTTGTTTCAAATTGATTATTCCAATATTTTATTTTACATACTGAATATAAACCCCTGACTAGAGAGACCAATAAAGACCAGCTTTAAGAGTCAAAGTGAGAAGTTTATTTATGGAGAAAGGTGTGGTTTCTCCAGAAGCAGCAGGCATTACAAAGCAAATGGTGCATGCCCAGACCCTGCTCAGGGCTCAACTGTCTGTGCAAAGCGTGATAAAGGGTTACCTTCAGCCAATCAACAGGTGTCTGCATTTACCCGCCTCTTACCTTATGACGAATCATTAAATTTATACATGTATGTACGTGCCTGGTTACTATGGACAGAAGCCTCTTGTGTTATCCACTATGACACCTAGATCTCTTTCTTGGGTAGTAGCACCTAATATGGAACCTAACATTGTGTAACTATAGCATGGGTTATTTTTCCCTATATGCATCACCTTGCACTTGTCCATATTAAATTTCATCTGCCATTTTGATGCCCAATTTTCCAGCCTCACAAGGTCTTCCTGCAATTTATCATCATCTGCTTGTGATTTAACTATTCTGAACAATTTTGTATCATCTGCAAATTTGATTACCTCACTCGTCATATTTCTTTCCAGATCATTTATAAATATATTGAAAAGTAAGGGTCCCAATACAGATCCCTGAGGCACTCCACTGCCCACTCCCTTCCACTGAGAAAATTGTCAATTTAATCCTACTCTCTGTTTCCTGTCTTTTAGCCAATTTGTAATCCACGAAAGGACATCGCCACCTATCCCATGACTTTTATTTTTCCTAGAAGCCTCTCAAGATCCCCCAATCCCCCTTCCTCTGATTCCTTCATCCTCAGTTACTACTTTGCATGCCATTCCCTTCTGCCCAGTACCTTCTCTGGCTCTCTTTCACATAAACACACCCAATTCCCCCTCCATGGCTTTCGCTTTCAAACTCTCTCCTCCATCGCTACATCTGACACTCTCTCACATATGCACTCTTCCCCATAATTCATAATCTCTGGCTCTCTTTCACACAATCTCACCCCAGTTGCCATCTTTCTCTATGGCTCTCTTTATCCCTTTACCCTCTTGAACGTATGCATTCCTACCTACCCCACGTCTCATATCTTCCCTCCACCTTCTCCAGCACTTTTGCACTCTTTCCAAACTTTCACTCCACTATGGCTCTCATGCATTCCCTCTACCCGTTCCTTCCCCCTACCTGGTTCTCTCACATCTTCTAAACCCACCCACTCACACCATGCTGCTGTGTACCACATGACAGTGCAGAGCTTGGGGCTTAGAAAGATGCCAGAGAGACCAAGTTTGCATTGATGACTTCAAGGAGAGATCATTCACCTGTTCATCTCCTCCTCAGCATTTATTCCTCATCTCCCTCTCTAGCATTCATTCCTGTTATCTCCAGCCTCCCCCATCTGAATGGTTTCCCTGAGCACAGTGAAACAAATCAGCTGTGAGGCAGGTTATAAACATGAAGGGATATGCATTTGTCCTGTTCATCTTTATTGGTTTCTGCATATAACATTTTTTTTGGTGCATAAATTTTGATTTTATGCGTTTAAATGCAAATTACATGCATTGGGCCTGATTTTTTAAATCATTTATATGCTTAAAACTAGGTTTAAATATATAAATGCACTTTGGCCGTGTAAGTGGGCTTTTAAAAATCGCTGTAATATATACCATTGAATTGTCAATAGGTTTTACCCTCATTAATTATTTTTAATGTGGGTATATGGCTTTTGAAAATTGCTATGCTAGTATATTACATTTAGAAAATTCACCTGTTAAATTTTTATTTTATGTGCTTAAAATGGAAATTTATGTGCATAAACTTCCAAAAATGAAAGAACTAATGGATATTTCAGGAATAGGAAATTTTCATTTGAAATGAAAATGAATTACACAAAATTTTCCCTGTGCACACCCCTAATTAAGCAGTAGCCTGATCTACCTGCTGATCCTGATCAGCCTGATAACAGAGAGGATTCTTGCTGTTCCAGCACCACCTTCCACCCATAGTTGCCACCCTGTACTAATGCAAGGCTTGTACACTCGATTATGCTAGCCCTGCAAATTCTAGTGAACTAGGAGTTACCTGAGATTCACACTGTACATTTTAGTCTTAAACACACCAACTGTTAATATCAAATGAAAAAGATATAACAAATGCATTACATTTTATTTTATGATGTAATTTAATATATACTTTGCTTTTGTTATAGTACTGTTATTATTTTCAATTCTTGTATACTGCTTTGGGTGGCGTGTTTTAGATTGGAAGGTAGTATAAAAAAAAACTTATAAATAAAATAAATAACATACTTAAATGAAAGTGACTTTATAGTTAAAGAGTTATTGAATTGATTTCTTTCCTGGTGGGTTCAGATGTCTGATTTACAGAGCATTAATCAGCTCAATCTGTAAATCACACACAGTATGTAGGATTTCTTTAGAACAAAATAAAAGTTCCTTCTAAGTTAGGCAGGACAAGAAACAATAAAAGCTCTACTTTTTGATTGATAGGTCAACAGGGAAAGAAAAGTAGCAGAAATGTAAAAAAAAAAAAGAAACCTGCAGAAAATAAGTAGTTTTATTGGCTCTGATATACCATATTTTGTCATTCCCAAAAGTTAGAGATACTACTGATGGCTGCCAAACAGTGAGATGTGTTGATATGTGATGAAAGGTATTTATTTAGCAAGAAGAAAAGAATGCTATTCATCTTTCATATAAAGAAACCTGCACTAACTTCCAGTAGTCAATCATAAATTCATATCTTACTTTTATTTAAAAGATGTCAAATATAAGGGATTAGGTGAAACTTCCAAAAAAAAAAAAAAAAAGAGAATAATTGCAGGAGCAACTTTTAAGCTGTGGCCAGAAATGTAAGACTTGAACAAACATTCTCCAAAGTTGAATGAAATTCTGTAATAATATTATTAAAAGGCAGAAGGAGAAATCAATGTTTTAAAGTTCCTTAAAGATGCTCCTACTTTGGCAATCTCACTATGAACCTATGTAAATCCTTCTCAGAATTCCTTGTACTTCTTATGATATGTAATAGAAATATAGCATGAGCAACTGAAGAGGGAACTTAGAGGAGGAGATTTTTAGAAACAGAATTGTGGCCATAGTAATAGGTGGACACATTTGTTCCAAACAATGTGACAATTTACTAAATAAAATATATCCAGAAAATCAATGAGACCTTTGAATAAAATCAAAAGAGGAAACAGTAGAGCCAAAACAGGTAAATTGACATTGGGGAAAAATTTCAATGGGTTGTGCATGTAAAATCAGCATATACATGTGTAAGTAACCTCTATATGTGGCAAATACATTTTCTGAAGGGCAGGAATATATGGATACTGTCACTGCTGCACAGAAATGTATGTGACACAAAGTAAATGTTTTGAGGGCATTCCAGGATGGGGTTTGGAAGTACATGCACATTAAACAAGTAGCTCTTGATCCACAATTAACAATGATACAACAGCAAATACAGGATCAAAATTAATAATTGTATATGGAGAACTGGTATCATATATGGTGTGGACAGCCTATATGTTTAAAGGCAGCAACACCCAATGTTCAATCATATACCAGGCTGTATTCCACTATACAATAAAATCTTTTATGCTGGTTTTGGAACTCCTATTTTCTTTCTTTTTTATATGCATTTAAAATATAGAAAAACATCCTTGTTTTGAAAAGTACCTCTGTACTCATATAACAATTATTGTCCATAGCGAGTTCTCTTAACAAGCCATTCTGGGATTCATCATTATAGCGGAATGATGAGTCGCACAAAAAAAAAAAAAAAAAGGGGGGGTGCGGAGTGATACTGATCCGGTGGCTGCATTGCGGCGGTGCACGTCCCAATAGCGCCAATAGAAAAGCTGTAGGTAATTCCGGCTCTACTGTCAGCAATAATGTGTAAAACATTGTCACCTGCAGTGGTACCGGCATCAACATTTTATTAACCCTGCCCAAAGCCCACCTTAACCCCTGACCTTTCCCTCATTTAAATGTTAATGTCACGATGCGGTAGTTATTGCATGTGATAACACCCTAATGCACGCGATAACGGCCCATCGCATTTTGATGAATGACCCTGCATGTCTCCCATTTGTAAAGACTACAAGCCCACTGAATTGTGTGTTTAAAGCATCCGTAGATATAAAATCAATGAAAAGTACCATAACTTCAAAATCTTTAAAACTCTAATGGAGCCAAGACACTTGTGCAGTTATACAAGCAGGGGGTGTAGGACAACCAACACTGCACTGTTTCGACAATGCACTATTATCTTCCTCAGGGACTGGTCAGAAGTTATCTACATGGAAAAGAGAGCTCTTAGTTCATGAAAAATATATTTACCAGTTCAAACTTCAATTACGAAACTTACATATGAACCACAGTTTCAAGCTTTTCCAAATATGGCTGCCAGGGAGGGACGCAGAGGCATCCAACACAGGTACATTTATACTTCATCTCAACCAATGAAATCACAGAAATCCAATGACATCACATCATAAATTTAAAGCTAATTTCCTTTTTGTTGATTTTATGTCTACGGATGCTATAAATATACAATGCAGTGGAGCTGGTAATCTATATAAATAGGAGACATGGCTTCTTAAGAGAGATCGCTATGGACAATAATTGTTATATGAGTACTGAGGTACTTTTCTGAAACAAGAATGGTTTTCTATAATATAATTGCATATAAAAATGTAAAAAAAAACTAGGAGTTCCAAAACCAGCATCAAAGATTTTAATGTATAGAGGTTTGTATTAGTACATGCACATTTACATATCTTATAAATGCAGTACATGTATAACATCAAACATGCATATATGCTTTTATATCTGCTAATGAAGTCGCAGAAATTAAATCTGAATTCTCTTTTGTTTGCAGTTTTTGGGTGAGGGTCTGCATGGAGCAAATGGTGAAGGATATTGTTGTGGTTCAAATAAACTCTTAGAACCAACAGCTGTGGAGAAAAACTTCCTTTTTACTAAATGCTATAAATGATATAAGATGACATACCTTATGCAGAGAGAGAATGCCATGCAAGACACCAGTAGAAAACTCTTTTTCTCAGATGACTTTACTGATAGTAAGACATTATATAGGATTTACATTTCCAACCCCTAAACCAATATCTAGGTTACACAATTGTCAAAATATTTCTATGAATGGCTATTTATTATAAAAAATTAATCCAAATGGCTGAATGTAAATTTGCTCTAGTTCTGATTGCAAATGCTAAGGACCTGTGTCCCTAAACATAACTCTGTAACACTGTGACCCAGTAACTTTTAGCTTGTACAGCACTTTCTGTCTAGCATCTTCCCATCTATGGCATCTGTCTGTCTATCAAATGTAAAAGCACAAAACTGAAGCATAAATGCTATAGAATACTTCTAAGTAATTATAAAACTATTTATAATCAAAAGAAAAAAAAAACCCAAGAATAATGACTTCTTGTATGACATCTCAAAAAGTATTTCACTGCCTCTTCACTGCTCTTCATCACACATTATAATTGTAATAAGGCCCCTCTTTTGTCATATTTAATATAACACCTTATAATGATAATCTAAATCTAAGAGTCTATTAGGTACTAAATTCTAAATTTTGAGTCATAGGAAATAATATAATTAAAAATTCTTTGCAGTTGTATAACTTAAAATTAAGATTAGTCCCCCTTAGAGAGAAGGGGGTAAGAATTAGTCAATTGCTTTTATCCATTTTATATGAATAGATTAATGTAAATGTGGGCTAGACTTCTAAAACAACTTTTTCTGTGTGTCACTATTGGACAGATTAAATGCAAGTAATACAATAATCTAGCTAGGCAGATCTAACCTTATATTTTCTTACATGTAGCATACCATGCCCCCACACATCATCACCATACTTACACATAAACACCTTACAATAAGTTCATATTCAATCAGACAGACTTTTCCTGAATGAAGAGCTCCTTCAATTTCTGTTATTTATAACCACCCCAGCAAGTAAGGAAATTTCCTGTTGAGGCCGGCCATCCAGTGCTCCCTCCATGTGACAGGGGCCAGCCAATGGCACAGATACCCTGTCACATGGTAAGGGCAAAGGCCATCGGCGCCATTTTTATTAGTGGCAGCCAACGGCCCGAGAGCGGGAGATCGCTCCCGGGACCCCCACTGGACCACCAGGTACCTGTAAAATGTTTTTTTGGGGGGGTCAGGAGGGTGGGGGAAGCAAAGGGATTAGTTTTAAAGGGTCGGGTGGTTTTTTTGTTTATCGGCTCGGGCACAGCCGATAAACAAAACCGCGATCGGGCCCGATGGAAAAAACCCCACATGTGAATCGGAACCGATTCCTGTTCCAATTCACATCTCTAGTGTTCACTGTAGAAGGCCCAGGACCACATAAAATGAACACATATAAGATTGGAAGTGAGGTAAATCTCAATTGATTTTCTGAAAAGTGTATTCATGAGGAGCTAACTAAACTTAAAGTAGCTAAAGCAATGGGGCTGGATGGGATAACATTTTGAGGGTATTAAGAAGTTCTGGCATCTCCACTGACTGAACATTTCAATGCTTCTTTAGAATTGGGAATAGCGGGGCAGGCGGATGTGGTTCTTATTCACAAAAGGGCAAACTCCCGACTGCTCTTTCCACCTGGCATTACCGTGTGCCTGGAATAAACTTCTGAGTCGATGCATTATACTCCCTTTCTGGTCATATTCAAATCCAGTTTAAAAACGCACCCTTTTGAAGCTGCTTTCTAATCTGAAATGCTTCTCTACAATAAATCACTTCCCATAGACTTGTTTGTTAAGTATGTTTGTTTTGATTAGACTGGAAGCTCCATGGGGCAGTGACTACCTCTTATGTTTAAAAAGCCATGTTAACAAATGTACGACTGTTGTAATGTAGAAATGTACGACTGTTGAAATCGATCCTTTGTACACCGTTGTGATGGCGAAACCGAATGACGGTATATAAAACTCGATAAATAAATAAATAAATGTGTATCTGTACAGTGCTGTGTATGTCTAGTAGCATGTTAGAAATAAGAAATAATAGTAATAGTGGTCTGGTTGGGAGAGAGCAATTCTGTATGGTCACACTATAATGTAAACAAAATAAATTTCACAAGTTGATGACTGCTTGAGTGCATAACATATTAGTGTGGTAGGATGTTCAATAACTGTAATCAATAACATCAATAGGCAAAACATACAATGGCCTTTACACTTTTTTATATGGGTAAGATTTTTTATTTATTTATTTTTATATACCGACATTCGATCTGAAATATCACATCGGTTTATAGTGAACTATCACATCGGTTTACAGTGAACAAAAAGATCTAATAAGACGTTGCCTTCTTATTTTTACAGAGTAACTTAGCGACAGTGGGGCGGATTTTCAGCGCCCTGCTCGCCTAAATCCGCCCAAAACCGGGCGGATTTAGGCGAGCAGGGCCCTGCGCGCCAGTAAGCCTATTTTACATAGGCCTACCGGCGCGCGCAGACCCCGGGACTCGCGTACGTCCCGGGGTTTTCGGAGGGGGGCGTGTCGGGGGCGTGTTGGGGGGCGGGCCCGGTCGACGCGGCGTTTCGGGGGCGTGTCGGCCGCGTTTTGGGGGCGGGTACGGGGCGTGGCTACGGCCCGGGGGCGTGGCCGCGCCCTCCGTACCCGCCCCCAGGTCGCGGCCCGGCGCGCAGCAGGCCCGCTGGCGCGCAGGGATTTACGTCTCCCTCCGGGAGGCGTAAATCCCCCGACAAAGGTAAGGGGGGGTGTAGACAGGGCCGGGTGGGTGGGTTAGGTAGGGGAAGGGAGGGTAAGGTGAGGGGAGGGCAAAGGAAAGTTCCCTCCGAGGCCGCTCCGATTTCGGAGCGGCCTTGGAGGGAACGGGGGGAGGCAGCGCGGCTCGGCGCGCGCAGGCTATACAAAATCGATAGCCTTGCGCGCGCCGATCCAGGATTTTAGTGGATACGCGCGGCTCCGCGCGTATCTACTAAAATCCAGCGTACTTTTGCTTGAGTCTGATGCGCAAGCAAAAGTAGGCTGTTCGCGCGCCTCTTAAAATCTACCCCAGTATTAACAACAAGATGAATTATAAGCCCAAAACACGATTGTCTGAACATAAAGCTCTGGAATTTGTTGCCAGAGGATGTGGTTAGTGCAGTTAGTGTAGCTGGGTTCAAAAAAGGTTTGGATAAGTTCTTGGAGGAGAAGTCCATTAACGGCTATTAATCAAGTTTACTTAGGGAATAGCCACTGCTATTAATTGCATCAGTAGCATGGGATCTTCTTAGTGTTTGGATAATTGCCAGGTTATTGTGGCCTGGTTTGGCCTCTGTTGGAAACAGGATGCTGGGCTTGATGGACCCTTGGTCTGACCCAGCAGGGCAATTTCTTATGTTCCTGCAAGACAAAGAATTGATGTACTATTTGTAGAGCACTGAATACTTTTTCAGCAACGTCTTTCAGATCTTTGTTATTTTGTGTTTGATGTTGCCCCTTCTCATTCATTTGATAATGATAGGAATTGCTTGCTGATTTGATGAGAACAACAATGGATACATTCACTTTCTTCCAGCTACGTAAGCTTCCAAGTTCTTACTCCTTGTTGAATGTAACTTTGCCTTATTCACCTCTATTGTTTAATTTACTTTAGTTACGCTTCAGTTATACCCTTGTTAAATGTAAACCGATCTGATATGGTTATTACTATGAAGGTCAGTATAAAAAAAGTGTTAAATAAATAAATAAATTCTCTGTCCCTTTGTGGACTGGATCTTGCTATTGAATGAAGTTAGATGACATCAGATTGCCAAAGGTTATTGATTGGTTAACAGACTATTTGAAAATACATTTTTGTATAGGTGTATTTTGTGATGAGACTGCATTTAAGTCACACCTTTTCAAAGAATATTGGCTGCATAATGCTAAGGTAGAGCCATTGTCTGAAGAAATGGAGTACAGTTAGTTTTTTGCCCAGAAACTGTTGTAGTGAAATGTTGCCCGCATTGGCATTTATGTTAGATAAGTACTGCATATCATGTTTTTATTTTTAGAAGTTTAAAATTCTTTGTCAATTGAGCATGCAAATAAAATGTTACCCAGGTAGAGAGTCTATCAAGCTAGGTTGAGAGAACCTTGCCCAAATCTCATCTTGGAGTGAGTTTCTTCACTCCAAAGGTCATCAAATCTTCATGAGACCACTGTTCTGTTCATAGGTGTCATGTACAATGTCAAAGTGGCCCCTAACCCCCTACACTCTTAACTAATCCCCACCTCGAGTTACTAGGTGGGCCTACCATAGGGATACAAATACCTACCTATGGGAATGACATTATGGCCAGTCTCTCTCTCTCATTCACCTGAAATAGGACATACGGGAGACATTGCAAAGGGCAATGAAACCTTACATCACGGCAGCTAACACAATTCTAAGAGGTGTAGTTAAAATTGGCTGTGCAATAGCTCTTCACAGACAGGCTAACACAGCCCACTCTCCACCCCTAACTCCTCCTATTTTCTGAATTTGCATCGCACCATACGATATGGTGCGATCGCATGCGGCAAGGGCCTATCGCATGTGTTAACGGGGCTTTTCGCATGCGATAAGCCCTTAATGCATGCAAAAACACCTTATCGCATTTTGATAAATGACCCCCATGGTCTTGTTGGCCCAATATGCAAAAAATGGGGTCACATCCTCTAAAGACTCTATGAGATAGCATGTGACTGATATTTGTGCTGTCTGTTTTGCAGAGAAAAAATAATCTCTGATGCTGCCAACTGCTATATCTAAAGAACTTTCTTGCGGCACGCAGTCGATGCCGGCACGCTGACGAAGCCGCGTGCGACAAAGGCGCATACGCGGCTTTGTCTGTTCGGCTTCATCTGCTTCGGGGAGTCTGCAGAAGAAATTTTTGTTTGTTTTTGGGGTTTTTTTGACTCAACCTTTTCAGCCTCCTCTGTTGCTCTAACTGTGAGTAATTGGTAGAGGGGAAACAAGTGAAGGTATATATTTTTTCTCCAAAATTAATGCCTCATACAAAGCACAAGGGGAAGATTAGGGCAGAGACCTCGACTGCCCCAGCGATAGTACCCTTGCAACCTGCCATAACTGTTTTTTTCTCTCCTGCGACTCAAATAACTCCGAGTAGGCAGTCCGCTGCATTGACAAACGATGAGCACACGTCTTCAATGCTGGACTCACATACATCCTTAAGCCCCGGAGCTCCAGATATTCCCACTCATCCTAGCAGTCAACAACATCAGATGTCTGAGACAGCAGGTCATCCTAAGTTGGTGACTGAAAGCATCTCCCTCGGGGTGAATAAAGATGTATTAATGGCTGCTAATATGTTCATTGGACAGTCTGGAAATGAAACCCAACTGCAACAGCAAATATCTGGAGCAGCTGGGGGAGATATTCCAGACTATATGGCAAGGACATCATCACCAATAGATAGAGAGGGCTTGAATCTGAAACAACAGGTTGAAGAATCTAAATTGGATGTACAGTCTCTGGGTTTACAGCTGGTATCAAAGCAAGAAATTACATTAGAATTGGTATAGAAGGCACTGACTTCACTAGATTCATCAATAGTAAAGTTGGCAGAAATAATGTCTGAAACCAAAAATCATATATGCAAATTAGAACCTGTTGTTAATGAGAATACCAATAAGGTAAAGGTAATAGAAAATCAAGTATGTAAAATGCAAGAAATACAAGGGAAAATAATGCAGGGAGAAACACAAAACTCTAGGAAAATTGAAACCTTAGAAAATGAAATCAGATATAAAAATTTGAGAATTGTGAATTTTCCTGGTATAAAATTATTTTTTTTTATGATTAATATTTTTATTGAATTTCAATATATAAAATACAGATAACATTTGATAATTAATGAAATTATCAATATGCCAAAATATATTACAAAAAAAATAAGAAATCAGAATTAGGTTATCTTCAACAATCATTGTGCAAAGGAAATAGAAACACACATCATTTAGTGGAGCAACATAACAAGAAATTAACATTAAAGTAAGATAACTGTCTGGCCCTCATCGTTACATTATTAACCTCCCTACCTATGGGGACATTTAGGAGTGTGAATTCAAGTATTCCCTTAATTGCTCTGGATAACTGAAAATATAACGAGAATCTTGGTGAATAATTACACAACGGCATGGATATCTTGGTATAAAATTAAGTTTTCCCTTAGATATTTTTAAGAGGTATCTCATAGAAACTCTTTTACTTCCCAAAGAAACAATTCCACCAATTGCAAAAATATACTTTCTAAATGAAGGTAGGAAAGAAAATAGGAATCAAGAAAATAGTAAACAAATGCAAGGAGTTGGAGATAATCTGACGGAGTTTTTGGAACAATCTATAACAGAACAAGTAGATTTCAGAGGAACATTATTGGTTTCATTCATATTTCAAGCAGATAGAGATTTAGTTTTAAAACATTTCTTTCGCAATCGATCAAAAAGTTTTCTTGGTGGAAAAATTTGGGTGTATCTGGATATTGCCAGGGAGACGCAATTGCGAAGGAAAAGTTTTCTATCAATGCAACAAGAAGTCAGAGACCTAGGAGCAGATTTTATAGTGAGATATCCCAGCAAATGTGTAATCAGGTTAAATAATAATAGATACGTTTTCTTTGAGCCCATTCAGTTGAGATTTTTTATTAATGCAAAAATTCCCAGAGACAATCCAAAATAGATACTGGAGAATAAGAGAAAAAGGTTTGCATTATTTCTGAAAAATGTTTTCCTGATGATGTGCAGTAAATACATGTCTTAGAGCATTAGATTTTCTTTTAACAAGTCATATAGGATATTGGTATAAAAGTTTTGTAATTTCTTTGAATACTTAGAAAATATTAATGGTATAGATATTACCTTTAGAAAATATTATAAAAATTATTTGTTGCTTCACATTGCAATGTATACCAATATTTGTGAGAACTGTGGTTGAAATTATGACTGGTTCATTGATAATTGTAAAGTTGTCTAAGTATGTTAAAAATATAATAAAGAAAGAATTAAAAAAAAAAAAAGAAAGAATTTTTTTCCATGATGGCAGTGTAAAGTCTAAACATGTCACTAGTATATTGTTAAATTTGAATGTGGGCTGCCTGAGGTTTTTCCCTTTTGTTTTTCTTTTGTTTGTGCAATGCTGATTAAGTATTCCAAAGTGGTGTGAATTATTTATGAAAAAAAATTAATCAGTGATTTTTTTATTTTAAAGTATTTTCATACTGTTTTTTATGTATATAGTTTTAAGAAAGACTAAACTTTCCACTAACTCTAATGCCAGCCATGAAGAATGTGGACTCACAATGTCACTTGCCATTGAGAATACCTGTTCACTAGGCACTCTGTTTAGTGGATAGGAGTGAAATATGCTGGGCAACCCTGGTAAGATCTGGATTTAGACAAAGCAAACAAGGATAACGTGATTATTCATGATGGTTGTGGGTGGATCCTTGGGCCAGTGGCAGATGACCACGCCCACGGGAGAAGATCCCGAGAGGGACCACCGGTCAGGTTCAGAATTGGGAGGCACACACACACACAACTTCTTTATTAAACAGTTCTTGAGAACCACTAGAGGTGGCAGTAGTGAGCTGGAAGAGCCTGGCTGGGCTGTAGTCCCTCAGGCACTGGAACAGCAATCCCAGAAAGGCTGAGCTGTAGAGAAACTGAGATAGTGAGTAGGCAGAGTATGCAGAGTTCAGGAACAGAACCTTGATGTTAACACTCACACTGTAGTCTCTTAGAATAGCTCAGGAGCTGGAATGAAGTAGGCCCTCAAGGAGCGAGTACCTGGTTCCAGGGAAAGCTCTGAGAGAGAGATGGTAACTCACTGGTGTTGTAGGCAGCGGTGACTTCCTGGCAGAAGTTGTATTCAGTAGCAGGTCCGGGAACGTGGGCCCTCGAGGAGCGAGTACCGGTTCCAGACTGCGACCTAAAAAGTAAAAGAGAGAGCGAGGCCCCCGAGGAGCGGGTACCCCAGGTAAAGACCAAGGAGGCAGAGTAGTAACATATGCGGAGAGCGAATCCCATCCACAGTGATACCTGGAGGCAGCTAGGTATGAATCCCTTTGCTAACTCGATTAGTTAGCGAAATGAAAGACCTTTAAATAACCGAAGATGATGACGTCATCTCAGGGGGATGCCCCTGAGGTTCACGCCACTGCTGGTACTTGGGTTGGGGCCGTGCCGCGAGCGCGCCCATAGGCCTCAGGAGAACATGGCGGAAGGCAGCGTCTAGCCGGTCTGGGAATGCTGGAGGAGGTCGGCAAGATGACGCCGTGGCAGCCAAACGTCCATCAACCCCGGAGGGAGTCGCCAAAGAGGTAAGGAGGGCAGAGTGGAGACGTCGGGCAGCGACGGTTGCAACACATATAAGCCTGAAGGCAACAAGGCAGGAAGCCTGTAGGCTACTAGGTAATAGGAAGGCCTGAATAGGTGGTAGAGACAGAGTAGGCCTGAAGACCTCAAGGCAAGATACAAGACAGATTAGGCCAGGAGGCCTCATGGCAGGTTGAGGAGCTAGAAAGCCCTAAATTCACAAGGCAAGGCACAGAGCACGAAGGCCCAAAGGCCACAAGGCAAGGCAAGAAGGTTCAAAGGTAACAAGGCAAGACAAGGAGAAAGGCGGCTCAGAGATCACAAGACAAGGATAGGCCTAGGTAGGCCTCAAGGCAACAGAGGCTAGGGCAAGGAGCCAAGGGCAACTCGATGCAAAAGCGAGGAGGGTTTAGCAAAACTGGATTATGTAGGCCTGTGACTTGGGTGTGGTGCAGGCTAGGAGGAGGAGCTTGGGAAGCTTGGAGACATGGTGCACCAAGGACTTCTACCTGCTAGGAGGCTGCACCACAGGCTGGGTTGGATGAGCTATGAGGAGCTGACATGAATAGCACGTAACAGAGTTCCGAAGAGACCTTTGCTGGTGGGCAGGTGTCATAATCAGGGTACAATGAGGCTGTGTAGCAGATGAAATTGTAATGTGTATCCAATCATGAAGCCCCAGGTATCAAAAGCATGCCACACAATCTGTTTGCTAAATACTTCCTAAAGCCTATAAAGATTAAGAGATAGATATTCAAAAGAAAACATTTAATCTTATCTGGCTAACTTACATGGGATACTCAGCAGCACAGCTATGCTGCTGAACATCCCCAAAAAATCACTAGTTAGCCAGATAAGTCTTAACCAGCTCGCTTTAGACTTGCTATTGAGCAGGTCTAATTTATTTGGTTAACGTAACCAGATAAATCTGAACATTGGTTAAATTAACCAGATAAGTAACTGTTCCCGAAATGCCCTTTTCTTACTCACCATTTAGCCAGCTAAGTACTTATCTGGATACGTGGAGCCCACTAAAAGCTGCCACTGCCTTACTTATCTGGCTAAGTGGCACCGAATATTGACCTTTAATTTCCACAGATTACACAGGTTTTGGAAACATAGCACGCAAACACTGTATTCAGTGTGAAAGTGACTGCTCTGAGTAATGTGGCTGAGCTGTCCCCAATATGATTTATTAAATGATTCTCTCAGGCTAAGAAGAAATCCTAGTGAAACACACCTGAGTTAAGAAAAGCAAAAAGATCTCTTCATAGAGTAGAGCGTAGGTGGCAAAAAATTCGTACTCTCTCTTGTATAGTTAAATATAGGGACCAATTAAATAGTTATAGAGATGTGACTAATGTAGCAAAAAAGTGCTACTTTACTTCAAAGCTTTGATTAACTGACTTCAATCCCAAGGATTTATTCTCTACTGTACAATATTTAACTAGATCCATTTTTTAAATAAACAGTAATCTAAAAACATGTCTGCACCCTTAGGGGTAGATTTTACAAATTTGTGAACACGCGTACTTTTGTTCGCACACCAGGCGCAAACAAGAGTATGCAGGATTTTAATAGATACGTGCGTAGCCGGCCGCCGGCGCGTGATTCCCAGGCCCGGGAGCCGTTTCGGAGGCCTCGGCCACGCCCCCAAAACGCCCCAGGTCGGAACCACACCCGCGGCCCCGCCCTCAAATGACGCGCCGCCGCGACACCCCCCCCCCCAGGAAAGACTTGTGTGCGCCGCCGTGCCTACTCAACATTGGCTCGGCGCGCGCAGGGGGAACTTCGGGCAGGTTTTCGGGGGGTACGCGTGTACCCCTTTGAAAATCTGGCCCTTAGCTTTGCAAGGATTTTGCACTGTTATTTTTTAAAAGAAGGTAGCCAATCTCTATAGTAGTTTTCCATCATCGAAACATACTTCATTCCCAGTTGTCTTGAGTGAATCCTCTTGTTGGGACTATTTTACTCCAGTGCCTTGAGATCTATCAAATTTTATCAAAACTTAACCCATCATCATACCCTTTAAATCATATACCCACTGGACTATTAAAGACTCTACAGGAGGGTATAGCTCCTTGTGTGGCTACGCTAACAAATATCTATACAGGAAGGGATTCTTCTAGATGTGTTAAAAGCAGACCTAGTGACAACATAATTTGAAAAATAATTCTAGCGACACAAATGCCTTGGCTAACTATCGACTTATTTTTGCTTTGCCTTTTCTGGCCAAAGTAATTGAGAATGTTGTATTTGTACAGCTATCATATTATTTTGACTAAAAATCTATTCTTGATCTGAGTCAATTTGGTTTAAAAAAAAAATGTAGCAGGGAAACTTTGTTGCTTTCTGTATTTTATATTATCTGTTGTGGGTTTGAAAGCGGCCAAAAATATATTCAAGTTTTATTAGATATTTCTGCCGCTTTCGACACTCAAGACCATGAAATTTTAATTAAGCGGTTACAAGCAATTGGTGTTTCTGGTGTTGTTTTAAGTTGGTTTAGATCATACTTATCTAATTGTGCTCAGGAAGTTTAGATTGGCAGTTCATTCTCCAGCTGGTATCCAGTTAAAACCAGTGTGCAACAAGGCTCAGCTTTGTCAGCCACATTGTTCAATGTTTATCTAGCCCTGCTTTGCAAATTACTTGCTGGTCTAGGTTTGAATTTCAAAATATATGTTGATGATATTCAATTCTTTATCCCTATTGGTAGTCTTTGGCCTGTTATGTTCAAGCAATTAGAAATATTCAGTATCTATAGGTCAAAAAAGACTATTACACAATATATTATCATTGAAAACTGACAAAACAGAGATAATAATTTTGAATACAATTCCTATCCAAGAAACCCTTCCCTTTTTCTATTTGACGGACATACAATTAACTTTGCTTGTGACCTTGGTGTGCTTTTAAGATCCTAATTTCTCTTTGAAAACTCATATTAAGTATTTAATAAAAGTAGGCTATTTCAAACTCAACTGATATGGGGCAAATGGTGTTGACTGGGCCAGGGATAGGGGGTGCTCCAAGCCACCACTGGACCACCAGGGATTCTTCTTTTAGGTACAGGGGCATCTAGGGTGGGAGGGGGAGTCCGGGCCCCGCAGACCATCAGGATCTTTGGTACTTGTAAGAGGGATTATGGTGTATGTTGAGGAGTGGAAACCTGCTACTAGGGGGGCTGTTTTGAATATCAGTGGGGGCCTTTGGTTGGTATAGGGTAATTTTTGATCAAAGGCGAGGGATTTGGTAAGGGAGAAGGGCATCACTACATAAGTCATTTTATATTTTTAAACCTATTTTTAGGCAGTACCACCTCGAAAAGCAGCAGGGGAATGGGCAGGGGTCTTGGCTTCTTGTTAGGGGGTTGCTTTTGTGCTGTTTAGCTCTTTAAGAAGCATTCTGGCGACATCAGGATGTGCGATCGTGTTCCAATGTCCCCAGGATTGGATAATAACTCCTTGAAATGCATTACAATAATGCAGCTGGCTTTTTTTGAAGCTGGCCATGTTATTGTATTTGCATTAGATTGTCCACATAGGTGCATTGCAAGCATTAATTTTATACATGCAAAGCAGCTTATTTCAATAGCAATGGATTTTTAAGGAAAAACATGTGATATCACCATAATATGGGGATATCACACAATAAACCTTGTGTGTAGTTTACGTTTCCAGCACTACTCCTCACTATAGCAGTGCAGTAGCATTGGGAGTGGTAAATGTTATGCTCCCGGTAGGAATGAAGTTTATTGGGGAGATTGGGAGTGGTCTGGAGGTCTTTCAGATACTGAGCCTGAGGGTGGCAGTCTTATTCTGACTATATTGACATAAATTGGTATGGAGGAGTTACCTAGTGGTTAGAGCAGTGGGCTATAAGCCAGGGTTTAAGACCCACTAGTGCTCCTTCTAACCTTGGGCATGTCATTCTATCCTCTGTTGCCTCAAGTACAAACTTACAGTTTTCCCATAGATACAAATTGGGAGAAATACCTACAGTATGTGAATGTAATCCATTTTGAAGTGCCCAAAAGGGGAGTGATTGGGTGGCGGGTTATGGTTTGAGTATACTCTGTTTATTTTGGTCCATAGGACCTCAAAAGGAGAGTACACGGGGGGTTCAGACAGTTGTCTTCATTATGTTGGGGGATCGTTCTTGCGGTAAACAATGGGGTTACTCTTGACATGTACTGTGTTTATCTTCCCCAAAGTCTGGTTTTGATTATTCTTGTGTTACTCTTTAATAAAAATGATTTTGACAAAAAAAAAAAAAAAATCAAATAAACAAACCGGAAGGGGAGGGAGCAATCTATAAACAGGGCACAATTTATAATTTTGGAGAAGTTTGAGGGGTGGTGGGGATGCCCAGCCCAAAAGGTCTTTATAGGAATTTTTATGAACAAATAAAGAGATTGGGCTGCAGACCCATTGATATTTTTCTTTTTTTTTTTTTTTGTTGGGCAATATAGCACTACTTATCCAGATATCTTTTGAATATATCTGGATAAGTAGCAAGTTATCTGGCCATACAAGGCCAGATAACAAAAAAATCTAAGCAGCTATATTCAAACATAGCTATATTCAAACAAACGTAGGGTTTTCCCATGGACACAAAATGGGGAAAATAGCTACAATATGTGAATGTAATCCATTTTGAAGGGCCCAAAATGGGAGAAATACATGTAGCCGGATAAATTTAAGCAAGTATATTCAGCAGGACATATATCCTGCTGAATTTATGGGATAATTTTCCAGCAAACCTTAGTCAGATAATTTGTCCACTAACTGGCCTACTGAATATTGGTCTTTATGCGTCTAATTTTATGTTTACTCTATTTTATCTTATTGTATTGTTATAGTGATTTTATTATTATGATTGTATTCTTGTTCATCGCCTAGACCTTTTTAGTGTTAGGTGATTCACTATTGTACCCCTTAAACCTAAAATAAGCTTTTGTTGTGTCCTGCGCCCTTGGATGGCCACGGGCGCGGCCCCCTACCTCCACCGCGGCAGCGACCCGCGGTGGCAACCCCTGAAACACTCCCCGGGGCCGGTGCCCATCACCCCGGGGATGGTCCGCAGTCTGGCCGCCCGCTGGGAAGCCGTCCCTGCTCCTCCCTCACGGCGCTCTGCTGGCTTTCCTCCTCCTCGGAAATCCAAGATGGCCGCCGCCATCTTTAGGCACGAGGCCACGCCCCCCTGCTGGATTTAAAGAGTCCTGATCCCTTTAATGATACTCACCTGCTTCCAATGATCCAGAGCAGAGGAAGTATTTAAGGAGGCTTCCTCTGCTCATTCCTCGACTTGGCAATGTCCTCCAGCGCTGTCCAGTCTGCTTGCTTCGGTGAGTCCTTGAGCTTTGGATCCTGTTCCGTCTTGGTGTTCCTGGTTCCTGACTTCGGCTTGGCTTCGGTGATTCTCTGGTTCCTGACTTCTGATTGGCAAGCGGTGATTCCCTGGTGCACGACTTCGGACTGGTGAGCGACGACCCTCTGGCACTCGACCTAGGACTCCTTCAAGACTCCGTCTCCAAGGGCCCACCTAAGTCCCAGCGGCCCGGGTCCCTACGGGCTCCTCCTGGGGGGACTGCAGGCTTCCAGGGCGAAGCTCCAGTTGGCTTTTGCACCGTTGCTTTGACCTCCCTAGGTCCACCTAAGTCCCAGCAGTCGTGTCCCTATGGGCTCCTCCTGGAGGGACCGTAGACCACCATTGGTGAAGACACAGCACTTTATCTTGTCTCTTCACCGTCTCCGTGTTCGCCTCAGTCACCAGTGCCAAGGGTCAGGTGGTCCTGCCTCCTGTTCTGCCTCGCCACCCGACGAGAGAGCCTACGGACCCTCCGAAAGGTATACCATCCTCTCATCGGCCAAGGGTCCACAAGCCTGAGCATAACAGCTTTCAAAGTGCCGCACTATGCTCTTTATAGAATTTTGCTATGTAGAACGCTCTTGATAATTAATAATAATTTTTTCACTTTATTTATGGACATGCGCGTGCAAGCTTTTAAAATCTACCCCAATATGATGAAACAATAGCAAGAAACAACTCCAGGGGGTGTCCTACTTAATTTATTGCGTTGTACAAGACCAAAAATTAAATCTGAAAAGGCAAGATGCATGAAAAGAATATTCAATATGGTGGCAGTAAAGGGTATTAGTCCTCATTTACATGAGGTAAGAACCTTCAACTTATAAAAAACATTTTAATACATTTAGAAAAAAAAAACAGGAGATGGAATGGATAATGGCTTCATATTGAAATGCATTAGAAAAGAGAAAAATAGTCCTATTTTCAACTTCTGGAAAGCTACTTGGACTCTGAATTTTTATTTAGTATCAAGATGGGTTTATTAATAAAACTGATATAATAAAGTAAGGAATACATTTAGAAAAGACTAATAATACTGAATCTCAGAAAATAAATTACATTACCAAGAAACTGATTAGATCACTAACTGTATTGGCTGCTTTCATAATCTGACCTAATTTTAATGTTGAACATTCTTGCATGCTAAATAAGCTCCACAACAAACGTTACATAAAAGAATTTTTGTTCATAAACATGTGGCACTGCAATCATTCCATATCTTGATACTATATTATATTTTTCTTTAACTGAGATATGCAAGACTCGCTCATTCCTTTTCCACCCCATCCCCCATCCCCCCTCCCCTTTTCCGAAGTTTCCCACAGCTCAAAAAACACTTTCTTTTTGGAATAATGAAAGGCCGCAGTTTATTATACAGACCCGAGCCCCACAATGTACTTACAATACTATACAACGTTCCCCCCCCATTCAAGTAACAGTCCAACAGCGCCCCCCACCTTTTCCAGTGGTAGAGCATCCCCCTATAAAGCCTCCGAGCATCGGCCCCCCTCTTGCTCTTTGGCAATCTCGTGCAGCAGCCCCCCCGCACTGCACAAGATTCCCCCCCTTTGTAAACTTTAACAATACAATGCAATTAACAACATTTGAGGCTCGGGTTTACCGCCAACTGCGACAAATACAACACAATACATAAAACACACCGCTTTTATTTATTTATTTTTGTTCTACTGGGCGGGAGGGTGGGCAAGCCTCAACCTGCTGCCTCAGTCACTCCTCACCGACTGACCGTTAATCCCCCTCCCTTTCCTTTTCCATCCCCGTTCCACCAATCCATACCTCCCATTTAAATTCGACCTTTCCCGTTGGCTTGCATCTCCTTCACATCCCCTTCCCCCCCCTTGTCACTCTATCCTAACATCCCGCCCTTTCTTTCACTCTCTTGTCTCCAGTTATGTTTGCAGGGTGAGACAGGCTCGCCCTGCTTGAACTAACTGAGAGATGCAAGACTCGCTCATTCCTTTTCCACCCCATCCCCCCCTCCCCTTTTCCGAAGTTTCCCACAGATCAAAAAACACTTTCTTTTTGGAATAATGAAAGACCGCAGTTTATTATACAGACCCGAGCCCCACAATGTACTTACAATACAATACAACGTTCCCCCCCCCATTCAAGTAACAGTCCAACAGCGCCCCCCACCTTTTCCAGTGGTAGAGCATCCCCCTATAAAGCCTCCGAGCATCGGCCCCCCTCTTGCTCTTTGGCAATCTCGTGCAGCAGCCCCCCCGCACTGCACAAGATTCCCCCCCCTTTGTAAACTTTAACAATACAATGCAATTAACAACATTTGAGGCTCGGGTTTACCGCCATAAAACAATAACAACATTAGTTGTCATTGTTTCCCCCAACTGCGGTCCTTACATGGCCAATTACCTGTTCTAAACCCTCCTGTATCGCATTGTTAAACAAATCGATACCCACATCCGATAGATGAACTCCATCTGATCGAAAATAACCTGGGATCACCTCCCAAGCCCACTCATGTCGCACCCAAAAAACCCCTTGCCCCACTACCCACTTACCAATCTGCTTATTTAACTTTTTAACTCCCTTACACCATAAATGGGACCGTATGAATTTTAAACGGACAATGATGTCCGACCAACCCCAATGTGTGTCCGGCATAGCGTTCATCAAAGTACCGAAATCCTTTTTAATTTTCACAATCAGGTCCTTACAGGACCCAACCCCCACGTCATTTCCCCCCAAATGAATCAGCACAATTTTTGGACACTCCAGTTGTAATACACATTTTTCCACAAAGGATAACAAGCTGTCCCATTTCATCCCTCATGACTGAGCCATAGGATCCTCCAGCTCCTCTCCTCCAAATCCAGATTCCGTCCATACGGTCTGTGTTCCGCTCTATTCTCAGCCCAATGTATAAAAGAATGGCCCACGACCCAGACACATTCTTGCCGCCCCCGAACTGTCTTTCTCTCTGGAAAAAACACACTACAATTAATATCAGCACAACAATCGTTATATATGCTTAATAGCGTCCCCTTTGTTTTGGTTTTTTTTTTTTTTTTTTTATATGTATGCTTCCTCATTTATTTCCCATGCTTTACATAGGACTTAAAAGCCTTCGATTTCCACCTCCCAATGGATTGGATTGCTCTGCCAGACAATCCCCCTTCTGCCGCCGAAGTCGCAGCCCCTATCCGGAATGAGTGTGACGTGAAATGCCGTTCACCCCAACCTAAACACCTCAACGCTTTCTTCAATACTTGAACGAACTGATAGACCGTCACCGGCCATCCATCCTTGTGCACCAAGAATAAGCCGTCAACTCTGGGTCTAACTGCCATGAAACGCCTTACATGCCTTACTGGACACACACACCCATCATCTGCTGGAACCAACCTGACTAATTGACCCTTACCATATTGGTCCACCTTGGACCGATGTATGCAAATTGTAACCATACCGGTACCCAACCAAACATTTTGAGCTTTCAAGCCCGTACCCCCCGTATTTAATTTGGAAGATGCTACTAACTCACCCACCCTCATAGCACCGAAAAAAGCTAACACAAATGCGGTCTGAAACAACAGCACTTCATAGTTAGACCAGCAAACTTCCGGTAAACATTCTACTATCAACTTGAGATCCCTGTACCGGATTGGAAGTCTCATGTCAGGAGACGTGCCTTGCTCCCGTTTCCACCCGCCTAAAATCCTTTTAACCAAAAAACTATTTCCAGGATTTCCCCATCCATTCAACTTTTGAAAAAAGGAAAATCCCGTCAAGTGCGCCCGCACCGCAGCCAAAGAATACCCGCTATTCTTTGCCCAAAGGATAAAGCGAACTATCTGATCATCCTCCACCGTACCTCTACGCCAGCCTTCTCCCTTTAAATAGCCCACTACTACCCAGTATCCTCGCACGTATGCCGTCCAAGTTGACTGCGCCAGCGACTTCCGAATCAGCGTCCAAGCCGTCGACCCAGCCGCCAGAGCTGATTTGGCAACTTCTCTCCCACCGCATTTGCTCCTGGCGCCGCTTTTCGAAATTCCTGCCACTTACAACGAGAGAGAGCATCAGCTATCACATTTAGTTCCCCAGGCACATGTCTCGCACGAATAGTCAAATTTAACTGTAAACACTGAAATACAAATTCTCGTAATAATTCCGACACCCTAGGGCATTTTGCTGACTGTCGATTAATTACTTGTACCACCCCCAAATTATCGCACCAAAACAACACTCTTTTGTTCGCCAACTGTCTACCCCATAAATACAAGGCTACCACGATTGGAAATAATTCCAGAAAATTAATATTTTTTGTCAACCCCTCCGCCTTCCAGTCCTCTGGCCATTGCTCCGCGCACCACTGTCCTTGAAAATATGCTCCAAAACCGATGCCACCCGCCGCGTCGGTATACAACTCCAGATCTGCATTAGAAACCTCTGCCTGCTGCATAATGCAAACTCCATTAAAAGAAGCCAGGAAAGCCTCCCACACTCCCAACTCCTCCTTCACTCTGGAAGTCACCCTAATGAACTGATGACTACATTTTATACCTACCGTCGAGCTAGACAACCGCCTAATAAAAGCCCTACTCATAGGAATTACCCTACAAGCGAAATTCAACGCACCTATCAGAGACTGCATCTGACGCAACGTCACTTTCTTTAACTGCCTGGTATTCTCAACTATCCTTTTCAACTTCTCAATTTTTTCAGCTGGCAAACGCGCTTCGAAGGTTACTGAATCTAACTCTATCCCTAAAAACACTAACCTCGATACCGGGCCCTCCGTCTTCTGCACCGCAACCGGTACCCCGAACTTATGTGCCACCTGTAAGAAGCCGTCCAGGAGCGTCTGACATCTATCCGTCCCCTCCGCGCCCACAAACAAAAAATCATCCAGGTAATGTAAAATACCCCCACCCCCCGTACATTCTTCTACGACCCAATGCAAGAACGTGCTAAATGCTTCGAAAAAAGCACACGACACCGCGCAACCCATAGGCAAGCATTTATCCACATAATACTGACCCTCAAATCGAAAACCCAATAATGGGAAACAGCCCGGATGAATAGGCAGCAACCGAAACGCCGCTTCAATATCTGCCTTTGCTAATAACGCACCCCTCCCTGCTGCTAACACCAAACTGACTGCCTTGTCAAATGAAGCATAGCTAACTGAACAACAATCCCGCGGTATGTAATCATTCACCAACCTACCCTTAGGATGCGATAGAGTCAATATAAAGCGGAACTTTCCCTGCTCCTTCTTCGGGATAACCGCAACCGGAGACAAGTGCATGTGAACAAACGGTTGGTCAACAAAAGGTCCTCCCACTCTACCCAATCTAATGTCCGCCTCAATCTTTTCCCATATGATATGCGCATGTTTACTAGCCGACTGTGCATTTTTACCAGTGCCCCCAAATCCGGGACCTACATAAGGAATCACGAAACCTGCTTGAAACCCTTCCCCTAAGAACTGGGCCACTTGCCGATTCGGATATCTCTCCAACCAAGGGGTCATCGCCTGCACCGATACTGGAGAGTCCGCCACCCTACACCATGTGTTACGCTTTCCCCCCCCCTCCCTGGTATTCCGCTACCTCCTTGGCCACATTTAAGGGCTGAGTGCCCTCCTCCGCAAATAGAACACACATGGCGGAATTTACAATCTGGGAACAAGCAAACTGCCCTGTTAAATCGCCAACAGGTATCGCTTCCTCCCCCTTTCGCCTTACTGCCTGGCATGCCTCGAATGGCTTGACCTCCCGCACGAAAGGACTGCCCAACCCCGCTACTTGTCCCCACACCCCCGCCGCCACTCATACCCCCACTCCCAACACTAGGCGCCTTGCTCCCACTAGTCCCTTTGTAAGTCATTTGTGTTAACCACAAATTGATATCCTGGAAACCCCAAGACATCCCTCTGCTGCCTGCCATCTTATCCCTAAATTTCTCATCATAGTTGAGCCATGCCCAACCTTCGTAATCCCTGAACGCTCCCAAGATACTATCAGCATATGATAGCAATGCTCCATATTGGGAAGCATCATAATGCCCAACTACACTGGCAAGCCGCAAAAATCCTCGTACCCAGTTCACTATATTCTTTGCTACCTTAACACACTTTGACTTAGAATGCTTCTTTTTATCTTTCTTCTTGCTCCTCTTCACACCCCTCCTCCCTTCTAGTAATCTAAAGATGTTCACATAACGTTGCTTCCTAATTTTTCTACGTAACTTCCTCGGGACCCCTACCCATAGTTCTGCCAACGTAGCACTAGCTGTCTGCCCAACCCCATGCAAAGGCCCTTCCTCTAACACTTTCTTGTACTTTGGACCCGAATCCGAAGAAACCTCTGACGACTCAGAATCACTGGATGATGAACTGGAGGGAGAGACTGACCTCTTCCGTTTGGATGTACTTTTATTACACCCCTTCCCATGCCCTTTCTCACCGGAACCTGATGGCACCCCGCTCCTTTGCTCCGCTACCAGTTTCCTTCTGCTACTTTCTGTTCCGCTACGCACCAGCCCAGATAATTCACCAGCAAACTCCCTCTCTCTCCAAGCTTCTTGTCCTGATGTCCCCGGCAAAGCGTCCTCCTCTGGTTCTGAAAGAAAACACACCTCTCCTCCCCCCCCGGCCCCCGTCCCTCCCGCCCGTTGAAAACCCGACTCCCACGTACCCGGCCGTACTGCCTCCCTATCCAACCTGCCGCGAACTTGGCCCACATGCCTATGCTCAGTCTCCCCATAAACTGCAGCAACCGCACCCTCCACCAGCCCAGCCGTGCGCTCACGCCAGGCCGGCCATCCACCAAATCCTTCCCGCTCCCGACTATACCTAGCAACCTGTTGTGGAAACTCCTGCCCTTGGTGAAACTCACTGTGAGCTACCCCTTGGCTGACCCGATTTACTGGCCCTCCCCCTGGAAGACGACGACCCCCTACGCTTAACAATCCTGTCAAGGCTGGGATCCCTGTCTAAAATTCCCGTACGCGTAGTGGGCACTGGTTGTGAAGGACCGCGCTTACTAACATCCTCCCCTCTCCACCAGCAGCCTTTTGTGTCCCCGATGCCGAGCGTACTCACCTTGCCGTCTGCCTGAGGAGCCCGGTACACGCCGAGGCCGGTCCCGCCCTCTCTCGCCGCTGGTGCCACGTGACCCGGCGATGCCTGGGTCGCCGGGGCGCAGCCTGGGCTTGCCCCTGATCAGCATGCCGCGAGACGCCGAACGGCTGATGGTAGAGGGCGCCGGCTGAACGCGAGGGAGGCGCCCCGCAGGAGGGGGGGGGGTAAGAGCAGCCGGCGCGAAGGAGCTGCGCGAGGGGGAGGGGCTTCCGCCCGCTGGCAAGAAGCTGAAATCAAGTGCCGAGGCGTGCGACGACACCTCGGCAACGTCCACCGCAGACCCCGCGCTGGAAGGGGAAGGGATGCAGGCAAGGCCCGGTTCGACTTCGGCCGACTCCGGGCCCCTTTCGCCAGAGTCGGCCGGCATGGAACAGGGTTGGAAGAGCCGGCGGGGGAGGGGGCGCCGGAGGGGAAACAGGCGGATGGAGGATGGCGGGGCCAACTGGAC
This sequence comes from Rhinatrema bivittatum, assembly GCF_901001135.1. Classification (NCBI taxonomy): domain Eukaryota; kingdom Metazoa; phylum Chordata; class Amphibia; order Gymnophiona; family Rhinatrematidae; genus Rhinatrema; species Rhinatrema bivittatum. Next base: position 132,854,795 of record NC_042616.1, on the reverse strand, counting down.
CGCGGGACAGCGCATCGGCGCGCGAGAGCCGGCAAGGAGGAGACGCAGCACCCAGGTCAGAGGCGATGGGGGGAGGGGGGGCCGCCCGGCGGGACCCGGAAGCTGCGGGAGCACGACCCCGGTCCTTGGCCTTTTTAGGCATAACTGAGTGCCGCTTTAACAATGTCCCCCAGAAAAAATTCTTAAGGTTTATATATAAATAGAGAAAAATATCGAATTATTTAATTTCCTTGGTTTTTTTTGTTTTTTTTTTTTGATACACAGTCCAGCCAGAGGCTGCAAATAATGAATAAGCTATCAATGTAAAGGTGCAGTTTAATAGCCTGCACTTCCTCTTTCCATTTTAACCATTTTTTATTATAAATTCACAAAATACTCCGCTTACCCCACCCTAGGACCTGAAAACAAACAAGCCTCAACCTGCTGCCTCAGTCACTCCTCACCGACTGACCGTTAATCCCCCTCCCTTTCCTTTTCCATCCCCGTTCCACCAATCCATACCTCCCATTTAAATTCGACCTTTCCCATTGGCTTGCATCTCCTTCACATCCCCTTCCCCCCCTTGTCACTCTATCCTAACATCCCACCCTTTCTTTCACTCTCTTGTCTCCAGTTATGTCCGCAGGGCGAGACAGGCTCGCCCTGCTTGAACAAAGATTTAGTCATCTTCATTTCATGTCCATCAAACCAATGTAGATCAACGATGTCCATTTGTGGGCACTGGCCCACACATGAATGTTAATAGCGCTTAAAAGAGTTATTGTGAAAAGCTTATTCTTGCATAATGACATACATAATCCTTGAGTAAGAATAAATGGTCCATTGGCTGTGGCTTTTATCCTGTGAAATTTGTAGATGTGTAATACATCTCCAAGGCATAATGCCACATCTCTTCCCAAGATGGCCTGAATATTTTTCTGTAGCATGAGAATATTATGAACTACATAGCTCTATATAATCAAATGTATGTCAAATCGGAACATTTACAAAATTCAGACTTATTATTGTTTTTTGCCAGTCTAGAGCAAACACTCATTGAAACCCATCTTATTGAAAATTCATTTTGCAGCACATCTGTTCTAATATTGGTTGCTCAAAAGTCAAGGTACAAAATGTTTAGTTCCACAACTACTTTAGTCACACTCCACAATAAATGTAAATATGGAATGTCTCGACAGTTTTTTTTTTAGAAAATATAACATATACTGTTCTATGTACAAAGAAGCTTTTATATTGAAGGAACAATTTAGTTAATCCCTGGAAGATTTCATATTAAACTAGGTTCATGGTAGACAAGTCTGCACTGAATCACTTTTGTGACATATGGTAAAAGTATCATAAAAAGAAATGCATACTTAATAGCACAGTTTCTCATGACAGGTATGGTAATGTATATGAATTTTCTACTTAGGTTTTCAGAGATCATGAAAATTACCTTTTATAACCAAACATATTTCTCAGGAATTTATTTTACTTTATTAACATTTTCTCAGGGCCTTTCATTTTAAAAGAAATATTATATTTATTTTATTTAGATTCTTTTTTATACCGAAGTATAGCGAGAAGCCTTCACTCCGGTTTACATTGAACAACTTCATACATGAAACATTTAATAATATAGAATATAAACATAAAACATTAGTATTATAATTAACATCTCGGCTAAAGCAGAGTGATAAGGAACATCATTAGATAGTATAACTATAGCACGTATCATATACAAGGCGAAATACCAATGACTGAGGTGGACATCAAGTTTAGGCTGTGAATGTTTGCTTAAATAGCCAGGTTTTAAGTTCTTTTTTAAAGGATTTGGAATCTCTTATTGAGCTTAGATATGTTGGTAAGGAGTTCCATTCTATAGGACCAGCTATAGAGAAAGCTTGATTTCTGGTGCTAGATAATCTCGCATCTGAGAGAGGGGGTATGATTAGCTGTAATTTATTAGAGATTCTTGTTGACCGTGGTGGTTTGTGTAGTTTAATCATGCAATCAAGTGGAAAGTTGTTATCTTTGTATATTTCATTATGAAGAATAGATAATGTCTTGTATTTGATTCTTTGGGAGATAGGTAGCCAATGTAGATTCATCAGGGTTGGTGAGATGTGGTCAAATTTCTTCTTTCCAGTGAGGACACGTGCTGCAGCATTTTGCAGTAATTGTAAGGGTTTAAGAGTGGATTTAGGGAGTCCGATGAGTAGAGCGTTGCAGTAGTCAATACATGAGAAGATGAGAGATTGCAGTACAGTTCTGAAATCATTTGGATATAGTAAAGGTTTTAGGTGTTTGAGTAAGTGAAGTTTGTGGAAACCTTCTCTGGTTTTATTAGCTATGCATGTTTTGAGGTTCAGTTCATTATCAATCCAAATTCCTAGTTCTCTTACAGTGCTCTTCAGTTGGATATTTATGTTGTCAATTGAGAAGTGGGGAATTTGATCTGGTTGTTCAGGGTTGTTTCTTTTTAAGAGGATACATTCCGTCTTGTTCATATTTAGGCATAGTTTTAGTTGGTTCAAAAACTGTTTGATTGAGTTAAGGTGTTTTTTAGTGAGGCAGATTGCATCTTCGATTGTAGAGGTTATTGGAATTAACAGTTGAATATCGTCGGCGTATAAAGAGAAAGTAATGCCTAAGTTTGAAATGAAATTGCAAAGGGGTAGAAGGTATATATTGAAAAGGGTGGCTGAGAGAGCAGATCCTTGTGGAACCCCTGTTTTTAAGGGGTAAGGGTCGGATGAGATGTTATTGAGTATGACTTTGAAATATCTGTCATTTAAATAGGAGGTGAACCATTTGAGTGTGTCTCCAGAAAGGCCAATGTTGGATAGACTAGATATTAGTCTATTGTGGTCAACCGTGTCGAAGGCAGCAGAAAGATCTAGAAGTATTAATAAGTGGCTTAGGTTGTTGTCAAAGTTTCTTATAATTTTGTTAGATAGGTTGATCAGTAGGGTTTCGGTGCTGCGGTCCTTTCTAAAACCATGTTGTGAGGGGTGAAGGATATTGTTGTTCTCCAGGTGTTCATTTACTTGGGTCAGTGCAGTTTTTTCAATTAATTTGGCGAGCAGCGGAAGGTTGGAAATTGGACGGTAATTGTTCAGATCATTTGGGTCTAGGTTCTTTTTTTTTGGAATGGGTGTTATTGTTGCAGTTTTCAGGTTAGATGGTAGAAAACCTTCTTCAAGAGATTTGTTTATGATTGCAGTTAGAGTTGGAGCAATTATATTAGATATTTCTTTTAAAGTTCGGGTTGGAATGGAATCAAGATCATGTTTAGAAGGGTTTATTTTTTTTAGCATTTTTTCCATTTCTATATTGGAGATAGGTTCGAATGTAGACCATTTTATTGTTGGTGGAGATACGTAGGATATGTTGTTGATTGAAGTGGATTCGAAAGATTCAGTTATTTTATTTATTTTGTTCTTGAAGAATTTAGCGAGGTCTTGGCTAAAGTTGCGAGAATTTGTTGAAGGAATGTTTTCGTTATTGTTATCAATTAGATTCTTTACAATATTGAAGAGGGAGTTAGTTTTATTAGCTGAGTTAGTTATTTTATGACTGTAATATTCATGTTTGGCATTTAGGATTTCTTTCTTGTATTCAGCAAGTTGAGTGCGGTATCTTTGATAGTTTAGTTGGCATTTGGATTTGCACCATTCTTTTTCCAGCTTTCTGAGATTGGATTTCAGGGATCTTAAGTGAGAGTTGAACCAAGGGTTTTTTTTTTGCTTTGTTTTGTTTTATAATTTTAGTTTTTTCGGGATTAATGTTGTTTGCAGTTTGTTTAGTCAGTTGGATCCACGACTGAGTGGCATTAAGAGTGTTAGATAGATCAAGATTAGCAAGCTGTTTTCCTAATTCTTGTTTAAGCAAGTTGAGTTGGAAGGGGGGTCTGTATTTGAATGAAGTTGGAGTATTTATTTTGATCATTTTATTGGTATTAATTTGAGTTTTGCAGTTGATTAGATAGTGGTCAGACCAAGGAACAGGTTTGATTGATATATTAGGATCGAATATGAATTGATTGGAGAAGATCAGATCTAGAGTATGGCCTGCTTTGTGTGTGGAATTGTTTATGAGTTGGGTCATGTTTATGCTGGAGAGCATGTCAATTAAAGTTTGGCAGTTTTGAGATCTTGGTGATGCATCAATATGGAGATTGAAGTCACCTAAAATAATTGAAGGTTTTTTTGTACTGATGTTAGTTATTAGGAATTCGATTAAGGGAGATAACTCATTGTCAAGAAGTTTAGGTGGGCAATATATGAGGCAGATTTGTAGGGATTCAGAGTCCAGTAAAGCAACTTCAAACTTCTTAGGTAGGTTGTGAGGGATAAGTTTCATTGCAAAATGATTCTTTATAATTAGGAGCAGACCACCTCCTCTTCGGGATATTCGTGGGATGGAGAATATATCGTATTCATTGTTGTTGATTTGATTTGTTAGAACCAGGTCGGTGTCTTTGAGCCAGGATACTGTTATGGCGAAGAAGTCAGGATTTTTTGTTTGTAACAGGTCGGATATGATCATGAGTTTTTTCGTAAGTGACTGAGCATTTATTAAGAAGAAAGTGAGGTATTTGGCGTGTTTGAGTAGTGGTATTTTAATTAGATGGTTGCTTCTTGTTTGATTAAATTTAGTTGTAGAGGTGATGGTGATTAGAAGAATATCTTCTTTTAGGATTATTTAGAATTTAATTTGACTTGAGTGGAGATTCAATTTAAAATGTTTTCTCCATTTGTGATTGGTGAGTTTTGCTATGTGGGAGGGTCTCAGAGCTGTGAGAATGGTCGGAGTGGATGTCAGGTCGTGCGGTTGGAGTTTGGGATCGTTGGGGGTAAGGGGAATTGTAAGGTCTTACCCCGACGGGTCCAGGAGCTGTTCGCACGGGTCCTTCTTTCTATATATCACAGCAGCAGCAGTGGTGGTAGCGGAGGTTCAGAAAAGACATGTGCATCGCCTGAGGAAAAGTAATTTTAAGTATCTTTTTTTTTTTTCACTAGGACTCAGTGGCTGCACGAAGGGGCGCACAAAGGGGCAAGCCCCTTTGTCGCGCGGCGCCGGAGGGTGAAGAATTTTAAAAGTCCCTCTTTAACATGATTGGTGGTTCGAGTTGGTGGGCGGGCCTTAGAGACGAGGGGCTGCTGCTCAGGTCTCACGATCGACGGTCAGGCTCACCAGGGGGAAGGGAAATTAAAGGCCTTACCCCGACGGGTCTGGGCGCCGATCGCGCAGGCCTCCCTTCACGGTCGAATGAGCGGTGACAGCTGCGGGTAAGTAGGGGCAGCAGTAGGCAGTCAGACGCGGCGCCGGAGGGTGAAGAATTTTAAAAGTCCCTCTTTAACTTGATAGGTGGTTTGAGTTGGTGGGCGGGCCTTAGAGACGAGGGGCTGCTGCTCAGGTCTCACGATCGACGGTCAGGCTCACCAGGGGGAAGGGAAATTAAAGGCCTTACCCCGACGGGTCTGGGCACCGATCGCGCAGGCCTCCCTTCACGGTCGAATGAGCGCTGACAGCTGTGGGTAAGTAGGGGCAGCAGTAGGCAGTCAGACGCGGCACCGGAGGGTGAAGAATTTTAAAAGTCCCTCTTTAACTTGATAGGTGGTTCGAGTTGGTGGGCGGGCCTTAGAGACGAGGGGCTGCTGCTCAGGTCTCACGATCGACGGTCAGGCTCGCCAGGGGGAAGGGAAATTAAAGGCCTTACCCCAACGGGTCTGGGCGCTGATCGCGCAGGCCTCCCTTCACGGTCGAATGAGCGCTGACAGCTGCGGGTAAGTAGGGGCAGCAGTAGGCAGTCAGACGCGGCGCCGGAGGGTGAAGAATTTTAAAAGTCCTTCTTTAACTTGATTGGTGGTTCGAGTTGGTGGGCGGGCCTTAGAGACGAGGGGCTGCTGCTCAGGTCTCACGATCGACGGTAAATTTATATGATTTATTTACATTATTCTAGAACTATGTGAAACACATGCAAAAAGATGCTTTGATCTTTTTGTGAGTGTCCCTCCACTACCATGCATACAGCTTCAGTTCAATTCTCAGCTAATGTTTTTGCTCATTGACCTGGCTGGGACCAGCAATGCTGCCGAACTAGAACTGACCTAGCTTGATTCACCTTACTATTACTACTATTTAACATTTCTGAGGCGCTACTGGATGTATGCAGCGCTGTACAAACACCACACAAGAGAAATTCCCTATTCAATAAAATTTGTAATCTAATCAAGACAGCTACACAGGCCAAGAGTCAATGGTTAAAATTAGTTAATGAGGCGTAAGATTTAAAAGCAGCCTCAAAAAGGTGTTTTTTAAAAGTGGGATTTAAATAGAGAGAGGAAGCATGATGCAGCAGCTCAGGAAGTCTATTCCAAGCACATGGTGCAATCAGGTGGAACGTGTGGAGCTAGGAATTGGTGGTAGAGGAGAATGGCATAGATAGGCGCACACAAGGAACAGTGTAGAAAAAGGTAAAGAGAGGAGAGATAGTGAGGAGCTGCAGAGTTAAGGCACTTATAGATGAGTATGAAGAGCTTGAACAGTATGTGGGAACAGAGGGAGCCAATGCAGTGGCTTCAGAAGAAGGGTCATATGGGTATAGCAAGCTACTATACACCAGGTTCCTGCCCCACGAGCTTATCATGTGTTGAACGAGCCTTACAATATGGACCGAGCTGCATCTGGATCTGAGTGATCTGTTTTGGTCCTGTCAAAAAGGTGTTTTCAACCTTGTAGAGACTGCAAACCGCTGCAGCCAAGGTGAAGGAATATAAAAATATGTCAAAAACACCTGTGGACGCTCCTGTGAATTACGAATGTTCTGTAAGAAGCAGCATCCAGCACTCACAGTGTTAAGTTGGGAAAAGGGCTGTACTGTTTAGCCTGCCCAGAGAACAGAACTACATAGGCAGGAGAAGAGGAAGCCAAAGGAATGCTGGGAGACCATTTAAGGTAGAAAAGGCACAATTTGACTGGCTTTTTCTGTGTGTGGGGGGCAGGGGCAGCCAGGAATTGTAGCGAGGAGCCAGGAAGAGGGGAATTTATCTGGCAGCCCTGCAATCATTCCTTCCCCTGAAGAGCTAATTATTGAGAGGGAGAGACAGAAGTCTGCGCTCTTAGGAAATAGAGAGACAGACAGCTGTTCTTGCTTCAGAGCTGAAGTACATGTAAAATCCCAACAAGGGCCAGAGGAGCCAAGAGCTGAGAGTCTTCCTTTTCAGAGATATCCAGGCCCAGGAGTATATGGACTGATCACCCTCCTAAGAGACCAAGTTAAGTAATCTAAACTTTGCACAGAGAGTATTTAGCAGAGGCGGGAGAAGGTTTATTTCTTTGCCTTTTGTCCCCAAATTCAGTATCTCGTCTTAACTGCTTCGGTTTTTCAGCCAGTGTCATGCATAAACCCATGCTGGGAAAGAAAAACTGGTGGACCATAGTCTTTCTGTTTAGTACCAAGTAATCCCCTTCACACACAGCAGTGCTCATCTATTTGGTTTGTCATCCAGTCAGCTCCACCACCATAAAGAGGGACTTCTTCATTTTCTTGATTGTTTTTTTTCCCCACACAATTTTGTGCTTGGGACAGGGTGCTCCCTTTACAAACTGGTAACATTGGGGTGGATCTGTCCCCCCTTTTTGAATACTCAGGGGTAAAGACAATTTTTGAAAGCTGTGCACTTCTCTGCATCCCCCCGCACTCCCCACCTTTCTCTAGTAGCATTTTCTGTTTTTTTTACTATCCATATGAGCATGTTGGTTGCTTTGGCTAACAGGCCATACCCAGTGTTATTTTTGCATTGCTTGATATAAAATAAGAAAACTGCAAATTTATATTACACTTCACTACTATACTTTTCTCATTTAATGTTCTGGTTGGATTTACTGTCTACTTACACAATACTAGTACAAGAGTTAATTACTGCTTTATTCTGGTGTGATGACTTTATCTGGTCTGTGGTGCCACAGATGAGAGGTTGTTTGGGAAGGGCATGGAGTTGTGGTATCGGGGTGATCTGGACCCTGTCTCATCCCATACTCAGGCTATGATCCTGAAGATAAATCATATTAGAAAATATAATTTCTCATGTGGTACTCCCCACCCTGTTGCCGAGCAAGAAGATGGCTGCTTAAAACCGAGGCTCTTCACTGCATGTAGTAAGTGCAGCTCATTGTACCCACAATTTAAGCCGCAAACGGCGATCTGTCACAACAGCAGATTAAGATTACTGCAGAGAGTAAAATCGCCGGTGACAGAGTTTGGATCCGGACGAATTAGCAGCGCCAGGGTGGAAGAAAGATCGGGGGTCGGGACTCTCACGTTCGCCATCTTGCTGCACGCGACGGCGCTAAACTCCCGGTGTTAGGCAAAAGCGGCGGTCGGCACTCAGGGTTGATAGAAAGACTGCGATTAGCGGCTGGAACTAGCAAAACTTAAGGTGCTAATAAAATCGCCTTTTTACATGCGGCACTAGCTGGCACTGTGGGGTGAACAAGCGGCGTGGTGCCTGAAACTGAGCTCCCCCCGTCTATCTCTTCTCACCACTCCGGGTCAGTTCGCTATCAGAGTCACCGTGTCAGAACCAACGGAGCTAAAGTACCTGTTACAGATTGTGGAGATCGGTGCTCCCCGATTGCAGTGTACTGGGGGCGGGCTCCGGGGAAGGAGAGGACGGACTGAATTTTGGCTGCCGCTGCCACGCGGCCCAATAGACAGACAGGGGAGCTACAGGGACAGTAAGACTCGGTGTGCCCCAGCTTCGAGGTAATCATAATTGTGGGGAGAATAAATAAATAACTGTGCCGGTTGGGGGGGGGGCTAAGCCGCATGAAGCAGCCAGAATACTACTAATTGGCGTGGATTGGAGGAAAATATCTTGAGGGGCGCATACCATTCCACCCCCTCCAAGAAATTTTAAAAGCTCATCTAATTTAAAAAGGCAGTCGAGACATAAAGAAGGCAGTTAGCGGCGAGCAGACAACTTTGGCTGCTTGTGTTAGAGGCTCCAGCCCTGCCTCTTCATGATACAACTAATTCGCCACGAAAAATATCAAAAATTTGCTTTTAGGGGGGGGGGGGGGGCGCTGTTCGCCGTTCCTGAAGATGGCTGCTCGAGGCTGAGGATCTGATTTAATTTCAGCGGGTGCCTTCAATCCCACCTAAAAATATTTTTTAAATGCGACGATTAAGGATAGCAGACAGAGCACATGAGGCGGAACACCTACATCTAAAAAAGAAGCTGGATCGAGGCGAGACTAAAGCGCAGCGAGGCAGGGAAGTTATACATTCCTTCTAAAAGTTCTCCCATCCGCCATCTTGGCACTGATTCTCTGTCGCGGGCCAGCTCCGGCAGAAAGATCATATGGCTGGTTGAAGCAGTAAATTTATAGGCTAACAGAGAATTAGGAATTGCTCCACTCAAGACAAAAAATAAAGCCTCCGCTGGCGCTGTACCGGGTGTTGCGGGCCAGATCACTAAGGGCGAAAACAACGTTCCCTCTCCGCGCCTCGCCGCCACCCCCCCCACATTCACGCCACGCCAGAACTGCTTCTCATAAGTACGAATTGAGCTGAGCTGTATTCAATTTCCCCTGAAAAGGGCTTTAAGTCAGCGAACTACCAAAGTTTGTTGGAGACTGAGGATTTAGCCCTGCGCTTGCTAAAGCTGACAATTAGCAGAGGAAAAACTGAATTCAGTTGGACTTTGAACTTAACACCAACCTGGGCGTATGCAACGGGTGTAAATTTACTTTCATCTAAGAGGAATATAGCCCAGTGACAGGAGTCTTCAGGCCAGGAGCAGCTCGGGCCTTTCTATTCTCCCGGCCACCATATTGTCTGTGAAATCCACTGAGAAATTAACCAGAGACGGCGGAATAGTCCAGCTTGGGGGACAGACACAAGGAGGAGCCGGGGAGAGGTCTTTGGCGTTCTGTCCCATTGCCAACCAGACTGCCACGAGTGACAACAAAAGAACACTCCAGAGGTTATCTATTCTTTGAAATATCTCAGGAGGTGGCGGAGCCAGAGGGAGCCGAGGGAAGTGCGCTGGCTGTTGGATGTCACCGATACGGGGATAAACGAAGAGAGTGGGAGAGCCTCAGAAGCTAGACAACTTGTCCTCGAATCTACTGCATGACAATCATTTTTACAAGGCGGCATAGCAGCAATCTGCGTCGAAGGTTTGGCTACCGCTCCACCACACCAAGGTTTGGCTGTGTGGGTCAGCAGAACCGTCATAAGGGAATATACATATAGCCACAAGTAAGCCTCCTTCTAATAAACTGAGGATCTGTGTAACGGAGCGGACAAGGCAGAAAGCCTACCTAACCAACTCTGAAATACAATGAGCTTCTAAAAGCAGTTCGAGAGGGGGGGCTCCGGTGGCCGTCGTCGTGATATGTTCAACTGACTGCTGGATTGTGCCGCATCCTCCTGTCGGCTTCTCCCCTGTCTCCGCCGGACCCAAAGACTTCTCTTCATTGAGTTTTCTTCATTAAACCTCTCTTAAGATAAGTCGCCTTCAAGATACATAGCAGAACTACCAATTCTTACTTGAGAAAGCTTTGCGTATCCTGGGATCGAGATGGCAGCACGCCGGAAAGCAGCTGACCTAAAGCAATTCGCCTTTAGCAAAGTGGCGGAAGAAATGGCAACTGAGGCACCGATACTTCCGAATACTTCCCAAGGTCTCAGGAATGCTGGCGAAGAAGCAGTTGAGGCACCAATAGCGGATTCGGAGACTGCTCCTGGGGACTCAGCTCCAGATTTTCCCACGCGGGATGAATTGCGTGGATGTTTTATTGAGCTGCGGTCGGATATGCAGAACCATAAAGCAGAAATACTAGCATGCATTGAGAATAAGAAATAAGATATTGCTTCCCTGGGCTCCCGGGTGGACGAATTGGATGGGAGAGCGGACGGGCAAAGTATTCAGATGGAGGCTTTGTCAACCCAAGCACAGCAGTTCAAGACAGAGATAGAAGCTCTGGGAGACAAAGTAGAAGATCTTGAAAATCGATCCTGCAGGTACAACATACGTATTAGAGGAGTTCCTGAGGAGGAGCAATACGCGGACAGCATGCAGGCGGCGATAACCATCTGCCAAGATCTCTGGACCTGCTTCGGGAAATCTTCAGACGAGCAGGATCGTAGCCTCCAGGTGGATTTGGAATGAGCGCATCGGGCATTAGGGCCCAAACGAAACAACCAATCCAGAGACATCATTATTAAATTTCTGCACTACAAACAAAAAGAAGAGATTGTCAAGTTGGCTCGAGCTCATCCCCAATGGAAATGGCGTAACCATGACATCACCATCTATAATGATCTGGTGCCCTCAACACTGCAAAAGAGGTTCCTACTGCGCGAGGCGACCAGTGTTCTACGTCACGCAGAGATTCGCTTTGATGTTTCAGCATCAAGGTATCTCGTACAGGTTCAAAACGCTAGCGGAGGCTGCCGAATGCTTCACCCAAGCGGGTATCAGCTTTGACTTTGTCTCAGCTACCAAGCCCACGGCACCTGTAGCCATAGATGCCGACCTACGATGGAGACGACAGGGACCGGGCCGAGGGCGGCTTCGTAGACAATCTGCAGGTGCCGGGGGCCCTAGCACAGACAAGGGCTGAGGGTGAAAGTGCTCTTGAGGACTGCCTCCAGGGCAAAGGCAACAAAAAACAAAAAATGAGTCATTTCAATTATAGCCCCTACAGTTCCCTTTGCGATATGTTGTTTCAATATTGATGGTTATAATCTGTTTGAAGGTATTATTGGTAGACATGATTAGTCATTAGACTGTGTTATGTTACATCTTGAAGCACATGGATTCGGCGGGCGGGGGGGAGGCGGGGCTTGGATGGGTGGCGGTGTCCATCAGGAGCCCCCCAGGGGTTGGATTCGCCAATAATGGTGAGCGAGTCCTTTCTGGTCCAGATTAAAGGGGCAGTGGAGCCAAAATATTTACTTACCTTCTTCATCCCAAACAGATCCAGGCTACCTTTGTTTCTTAAAATTAAGGTGATGACACACTTTCACTTTCTAGCACACCCACAAGGTTCATTCAGATACTTGCAGGAACTTCTCTATAATACCATAGCGACGTCCCACTTACCCATCGATAATGGTTAGGATAATTTCTCTCAATGTTAAAGGCCTAAATACTCATAGAAAACGTTTCCTTCTTCGAAAGGAGTTACTACACCACAAGGCAGATATTGCGTTCATTCAGGAAACCCATTTATAGCGCAAACATGAGCGTTTATTACAGTACAGAGAATTCCCACATGTATTCTTAGCTGCCCGAGGACCGGAGGCTAAATATTCAGGAACAGGGATTCTGCTTTCAAAGCATCTAATATTTGAGCCTCTGTCGCATGCTGCTGATCCACATGGGAGGTACTTTATCTTAAATATACGGATTGGCTCGAAGAAAATTACATTGGTGTCGGTCTATGCCCCTAATAGAGATACAGGGCCCTTCTGGAAGGAATTACATGGGGTGCTGGCATCATATGCAGATGGGCCAATTGTATTAGGCGGAGATTTTAATGTTGCACTCCGGCCAGAAATCGATACATCCAAACCTCGCTCTCAGCCTTATGGGCCCAGCAGAAAGCTAGTGCGCAATCTCATGTCTGATTGGAACTTAGTTGACATATGGAGAAGCCGATGCCCTAAATCTAGATCATATACCTTCTTCTCAGCCCCCCATGACAGCTATTCACACATAGATTACTTCCTGGTTGATAAACTATTGGGGAATTTGGTCAGGGAGGTGGATATTGACGTTATCACTTGGTCTGATCATGCCCCCATTATACTTGCGGTCGATCTGTCGGAACGGGATGAAGGCAGTTGGTTCTGGAAGTTGAATGAATCCCTACTACAAGATACAGATTTTGTACAGATTCTGAATGCTCAGATGCAGGACTACTTCCGTTTGAATTCTGGAGGGGAGGTATCCTCTAGCACCCTTTGGGAGTGTTCCAAGGCAGTGGCAAGGGGGATTTTACTCTCTCGGGCAACTGCATGCAAGTGCCAAGAGCAGGAGGCACATATGACTCTAATGGGCAAAATTTCAGCTCTATCGCAGGAGCATATGAGAACCCATTCTAAGAAATGTTATCAGAAGTTACTCGCCCTCAAGGATGAATTAGCGCAACTGAATAATAAACGATTGCTTTATGCTTTGGATTCTTTGAAGCAGAAATACTATGAGGGTGGGAATAAGGCAGGCCGTTTTTTGCATGTCAACTTCGGGCGCGAACCTCCCAAAATAATATCTTAAAAATTAAAAATCCAGCGGGAGAGATTTTTACCACTTCGGCAGAAATATGCAGTATCTTTTCCGAGTTTTCTCAGAATCTGTACAGGTCTGAGGGATCCATCCAGCAAACTGACATAAATGCTTATTTGCAAGATATAGAAGTGGTGAAGTCTAAAACTGTGAAGGACTTCAAAGGGGCGTGGGATAAACACTGTGGATCCATCAAGTCTAGTGGGCATAAATAGAGAGGAGGCAGCAAACACTGCACGGAGCGGCAGTAGCCACTGAGGCATTCACGGAGCGGGATGCCAGTGGCCAGTGGTTGGTGTTCCACTTTCATGCAACAAAACACTGCACGGAGCAGCAGTAGCCACAGAGGCATTCACGGAGCGGGATGCCAGTGGCCAGTGGTTGGTGTTCCACCTTCACGGAGCGGAAGGATGGAGGGCTGCCATCTCAAAAAATAAAAAAAAAAAAACAAGCAAACAAAACAGGGGTGGGTAAGGGGCAGGGGTGTGGCCTGCTGGTTGCGGCGATTGCTACCCCTGATTGAGCTGGATGTTCACTAGGATGGCGCTACTCTCTGCATTGGTGGAGGGGTGGAAGGGAATTGGGGCCGGAGGGTGCTGGAAGCCAATAGAGACGGGTGGGAGGGAGAAAAAAGGGGGGAAAAAAATGGAAGCCAATAGAGATGGGTGGGAGGGAGAAAAAAGGGGGAAAAAAAATGGATAAACTGCGTAGCTTGCTGGGCAGACTGGATGGGCCGTTGGTCTTCTTCTGCCGTCACTTCTATGTTTCTATGTTACCTAGCTTGATGCTTGAGTAGAGACAGAGCCTGGATGCTTCGATCCTCCCTAGCGAGATTGCGATGGTGATCAAATCTCTGAAATCAGGAAAATCTCCTGGGCTCGATGGGCTTTCCGGGGTGTACTATAAGAAGTGCACATCCATAGTAGCAGAACCCCTAGCCCAATATTTTAATAGTCTCAGGGAGGGCAAAGGAATAGGACACCACAATAATACCGCTGGCATTACTGTTCTCTTGAAGCCTGGACAGGATCCAGCCCACTGTGGTTCCTATAGGCCCATCTTGCTTATAAATGTGGATCTCAAAATCCTGGCTCGAGTCCTTGCTCAGCGGCTTAATAAATTCCTTTCACAGCTCGTTCACACTGATCAGGTGGGGTTCACAGTATATGGCGGCCGACAACATAAGAAAAGTCATTGATCTCATCTGGTGGGCTCATAAGACTCAGACCCCTGCGGCATTATTATCCCTTGGTGCCGAAAAGGCCTTTGACCTAGTACACTGGCCCCTTCTTTTCTCTACTTTAAGACATATGGAGTTCGGGCCATTTTTTTTACAATGGCTACAACAGTTATATGATAAACCCACAGCTAGGGTCATGGTGAATAATGGGTATGGCCCTGCGTTCCCTATAGGAAGGGGCACTAGACAAGGTTGCCCATTATCTCCTCTGCTATTCGCTTTATATCTTGAGCCCCTAGTGACACGGATACGTAAAGCTGCTGACATACACGGAGTTCGGTTGGGGCCAGAAGAGTACAAGGTATCCCTGTTTGCTGATGATGTTTTGTTAACTTTAACAAACCCGGCCCAGTCTCTGGAGGGAGTCAGTCGTGAATTACATAGCTTTGGTAAAGTAGCTGGCCTCAAGGTAAACCTTTCTAAGTCCGAATTGCTTAATGTGACACTGAGCCCGGTGGAAGTGCAAAAACTTCGTAGGCTGTTTCCGTATAAATGGGCAAAATCCCATATAAAGTACCTGGGGGTCTTTTTAACAGCTAGATTACCTGACCTTTACAATCTAAACTATACACCACTGTTGAACAGTCTAACCCTGGATATGAACAGATGGAACAGGTGCACTTTTTCATGGCTGGGAAGAATAGCAATAACCAAAATGACAATTCTGCCTAGATTTTTGTATTTGTTCTCCTCCCTACCAGTGGATGTTTCTCCACACATGATCCATCGTTGGCAAAAACGGATCTTTGATTTTATTTGGCGTAGGCGTCCTCCCTGTATAGCACGTCAGGTTCTATATCTTCCAAAGTCGCAGGGGGGACTGGGGGTTCCTAATCTTTTATGGTACTACAGAGCGGCCCAGTTGCGAGCCTTACTAGATATGCATCATAATACAGAAATAAAACAATAGGTATCTATTGAACAAGCAATTTTAGGCCCAATGGCTATATAGGCTATCTTTTGGCAACCACGGGCTACCTGGCGCCCAGTCAACAGCATAGCCTGGTCCTTACAGGCTACCTTGAATATTTGGAAACAGAGCAGCAGGCAAGTAGTGGGGGCCTATAAATATTTCTATCAAACTTCCCTCCTCTATAATAGGCACATCCATCAGTTGAATGTTTGGAGGAATACAGGGGTCACCACAATTGGCCATTTGATGTCCCAAGGGTCGGTTCTATCACTGCAGGGGCTAACGGATATTTCCCCCTTTAACCCGAAAGATTTCTTGGCGTATGCTCAAGTAGACCATTTTATTCAGACCTTGCAGCGTGATAAAGTGTTACGGCCAAATCGCTCGCTGTTTGAATCTTTGGTGCAATATAGCGACCGAATAAAGGGACCTATCTCTAAAATATATCATGCCCTGTTTCCAGATGAGCAGGAGACTAGCACATTTGCGAGGCAGTGGGCGGATGATGTGGGGGAGCAATTGAGTCCTCAGACTTGGGAAGCCATACTATACTATGCCAGAAAATGTTCAATTTCAGCCAGGTTACGGGAAAACTGCTATAAGATGATATACAGATGGTATCTCACCCCAGATAAACTTCACAGGATATACCCGGCCGCTTCGGACTCCTGTTGGCGCAATTGTGGAAGTAGGGGAACATACTTCCATATATGGTGGACATGTCTGAAAATTCAGACCCTTTGGGAGATTCTTTTTACCTGGTTGAGTGCCCTGTTTCATGTGCCCATCCAGGCTTCTGCTATTATGGCCCTGTTGCATGTTTACCCAGATGGCCTACAGAAGCCACAGCAGCGCTTCTTCTCTCACACTCTTATTGCTGCTCGTACCCTGATAGCAGCAAGGTGGAAAACAGATCAAGTCCCGCAATTGCCGGAGGTCATAGATAAACTGCATGCATACTATCGGCTGGCCTCTCTAACAGCTACTAAATATGGGAGAATGTCTTCATTTGTGAAATCTTGGAAACCGTTTATGGAATATATTTCTCAAATGTAATCTGCTATTGGGTTATGAGAGTAGATGCTATGTGGGGGAATGCTTTGATCTCCTACAACCGGGGCGAGGGTATCTTCATTCATTCTGGTATTCTACTATGTTTTCAAAGGGTCAAGTTTCTTTTCTACAGATTATGTATTGGGTACGTAAGCCTTGTGGTATGAAAGTGTGCAACCTTATCCGATCTTAATGTTTCTGGACTCTGTAGCAGAGGGGCTGCAGCCCCGCTTTACTGGCAAGGGGAGGGGAGGGAGGAGGGACTTGGGGATGTATTTTGTATTCTGTATTCATCTTGCTATTGTAATATTGTAATAGCATTGTTATATTAAAATGTGTGCATGCCTGGGGGTGGGGGGAGCAGTGTGAGAATGAATGGGAGCTTGCCTGTATATATGTGTGTGTGTGTGTGTGTATGTGAGGGAGCCAGTGAGATTGAGAGCATATGTGTGTACGAGAGAATCCGGGGGAATAAGAGCTTGGGTGTTTGGGGTTGGGGGGGAGAGAGGATCTTAGAGCCTGAGAGTGTATCAGTGTCTGTGAGAGAGGGTGTGGGTGTGTATAAGAGTATGTATGTGGGTGTATGTCTGAAAGAGAGAGAGGATAAAGTCTGTGTGCCCCCCCCAATCCAAAACAATTTTAGGGTGACTGGAAATCAAAAGATATCAGGTATGGAGAGTAGGGAATTTTTAAAAATTCTTATTAGATTTAACTGTTATGATGGCTCTACCAAATGACGGTATATAAAACTCAACAAATAAATAAATAAATAAATAAAACTGATGAACGTTATTTGATGTGTCTTGTTCTGAAATTTTTTTTTTTTTTTTTTAGAACAATTTAAAAAAAAAAGTTGATATCTTGTTCATTAGCCATTTTGAAATATTTATTCTATTAGTATAGTTTTACTATTATGATTAATGTTATATTTCTTGATGTTATTATTGTTTTATGAGGAATGATGGTGTTTCTATTTTTCCATTGTTGCACTGCATATAGGTCTGGCTTCATGCAGTTTATATTCATGCAGTTTATATTTTATTCTATATTTGGTATCCATCGTCTGTGTTCTACATGTGTGACCGAAGGGAAGTATTCTGCTGGCATGCAGTTTCTGTGTAGGGATACAGCAGCCTGGCTTATTTTGTTTTCCCGGAAGGAGGTGTATTGGTGTTTTAGAACCTGGTGTCTTATTTGTAGTGTCGTCTTTTCAAAGGTAGGGTTGTTACTGCTTGAGTGCTGGCATTTAGTGCTGTTTTGGTATGGGAGATTTATTTATTTAAAATATTTCTAGGCCGCTTATAGCAAACATATTGTACTAAACATATTACAATGTAAACAAAGTACAGTACATCATAATACGTTTACTATATTATCATTGTTAGTCAGTTTACTCATGGCTTTCAGAGGGCCAAGCCCACATCAAATGTATTTTACAATAGGCCTAATAATACTTTTTTTTTTTTTTGCAGTTTTCTGGTTGGCACCAATGCAGTGCATGTAAAAATCATATACATGCTGCTGTGATAGTTTTACCTTGGAAGACTATGAATATCTTTTTCATGTACAATCTGTTATTATAAATGCACAGTTTTTAATTGTGTGTGTGGTGAGGGTTAGTGTGTAAAGTTTCCCCTGTTGTGCCTGATATCCTTGCACCGACCTGGAGAGAGTGTGCCACACACTGACACCCCCCCCCCCCCCCCACTATTCACCCATTTCCCACTTCTCCAGGGGGCAAATGCTGTGGAAATGTGGGGGGCAGGTTGTAGTGATCCTGGGAGTGTAGCAGGGTTGCCAGCTTCCAAGAAATATCATCAGTGATGCACTGTCTGCCACGTCTTTGGGAATTCTGACCCTTCCCTTCCCCTTTCTGTAGCATTTCCAATCACCGGAAGGGCCAGACTCCAAGAGGACTCTCTGCCCCCCAGGACCCTCTCGATGATTTGACCTGTGCTTTGCCTTTGGGGCACGGGCAGGGGTGGGCATCATCTCATCCCTCGCCTCAGGCAGCAGATTGCCTTCAGCCGCCCCTGACTGCAGTGGAGATAGAGCTGAGGAATTGGATGGGAATAGGATCAGAGGAACAAGCAACGGGTTTGGAGGAAGACAGAAGATGGGCAGTTTCCTCTACTGTGACTTCAGGAAAGGAAGAGAAAGAGGTGGAGGCTATGGAAAAAGTAGAGGAAAGAAATGGGGGGGGGGGAAGAGGTAAAGGTTCAGAACTCAAGACTAATTTTGTGAATCTTGAAATGGAAATAGTCAGCCATACTCTGAGCAGAGTGAAGGGGGAGAGGGAGGCAAGGGAAGCTTGGGGATGGAATTGAGTTTGGCAAAGAGACGGCGAGGGCTGGATGCAAGAAAGTTTGCCAGATAGATGTAATAGTCTTGTTTGGCAAGTGCAATAGCAGGCTGAAAGGTGGTCAGCATAAATTTGGAATGCATGAAATCTGTCTGGGCACAGGATTTTAGCTGGAGATGTTTGGCAGCACGGACACAGGAACTTTGGTAGTGACTTCTAGGGCTGAGACAAGGCTGGGATTTGGTGCATCTTACAGGAATTTAAGTGGAGGGACAGGGTGCCAAGTGCTGAAGAGAATAGAGTGTTGTACGAAGGAAACTGCTTTCCCAACTGACTCAGTCAATGTAGTGGAGGAAAGGAGACATGAAATAATAGTGGAGAAGATACAAAGATCAACAACTTGGAGATTCCTGAAGGTGAGGGTTGTGATTGGATGAGTGTGGGGGAGGGTGGTTTAGTGTGAAACTTATATTGCTCCTCTCTTACAGAAGAATTATGTAATGTCCTGCTCTCTCCTGTCCATTTGATTGTGTATGTTCATATTGTGCCCCACTCTGAACCTAGGAAGGGCAGGTAATAAACGCTTCCAAATAAATAATTGGCTGACATAATGTCTAGCTTGTAGAAAGGCATAAAAATAAGAGTGGGAAATCTGGTATCTATCACATAAATTGTCAAAGGAAAAGAGACATTTATCAAAACAATACAGAGATGTAATATCAATCATTCCTTGTTCTTTCCATATTCAGAATATTCTATCTTGTAACCTTGGACAGAATTATGGATTGCCCACTACTGGGAGTAATCCTGAAACTTCAGCAGAATCACCCCAAAACGTGCATAAATATTGCCAAGATAATTGGACAGGGTGGAACAAACAACAGTGGCGCAATTCATCCAGTAAATCACAATCTGAGGCATGCAACCAACTGATAACGGAAGATGTTGTCTTGGTATCCACTAAATTAGAGATACAGAAATCATAAGAAGCAATAATCCATTTCCATATTGTTTTGGACGTGTCAATATATCCTAGCTCACTTCTCCCGCCATAAAAATGTACTATTAAAGATTTTAAATTTGCTATATCCTTACATGGTCTCAAACATGGTACCGTTTACATCATATATAACAATTTAGGGAACAATCCCATTTTATACAAAGCACTCCTACCAAACAGGGAAAGTGGTAAATCAACCAAGCTTGAAATTGGGAATGAAATTCTATAAATAATGATTGTATATTAGCAGAGTAAAGCAGAGATTTGTCCCAAGTAATCTGAATTCCCAAATACTTTATTTTGTGCCTAGCTAAGCGGAAATTCCCACTACTAATTAATCTGAACAAAGTCATTTAATGCCAACACCTCAGATTTTGTAAAATTAATCTTTAAGCCTGCAAAGCTACCAAACATATTAAAAAGAGCCATTATGTGAGATAAAGATGCAGATGGATTACTAATAAATAAAAGCATATCATCTGCAAATACACAGATACGATATTCTGAAGATCCCAACATAAACCCTTTAACCATCACTGAAGACTTAAATTTTAGTGCTAATGTTTCAACAGTTAATAAGTATAACAAAGGGTAGCCCTGACAAGTATCACAATGTAGGGGAAAATAGGTGAGATATTGTTCCATTAACTATTAGCCGAGCTCGAGGAGAGGAATATAGTAAACTTATCCAGCATAAAAAAAGAATCTGTGATCCTTAATCTTCCAGCACCCAAAACATAAGTTGCCATTTGACTTTAGCAAAGGCCTTTTTGGCATCCAGACTAATCACCATACCTGCTTGATTTAAAGGGCAAGGATTATACAAAGCCTCCAGCAATTTACAAACTATAGACCAGTGAGCCTGACTTCAGTGCCGGGAAAAATAGTGGAAACTATTCTCAAGATCAAAATCGTAGAGCATATAGAAAGACATGATTTAATGGGACACAGTCAACATGGATTTATCCAAGGGAAGTCTTGCCTAACAAATCTGCTTCATTTTTTTGAAGGGGTTAATAAACATGTGGATAAAGGTGAACCGGTAGATGTAGTGTATTTGGATTTTCAGAAGGCGTTTGACAAAGTCCCTCATGAGAGGCTTCTACGAAAACTAAAAAGTCATGGGATAGGAGGCGATGTCCTTTCGTGGATTACAAACTGCTTAAAAGACAGGAAACAGAGAGTAGGATTAAATGGTTAATTTTCTCAGTGGAAAAGGGTAAACAGTGGAGTGCCTCAGGGATCTGTACTTGGACCGGTGCTTTTCAATATATATATAAATGATCTGGAAAGGAATACGACGAGTGAGGTTATCAAATTTGTGGATGATACAAAATTATTCAGAGTAGTTAAATCACAAGCAGACTGTGATACATTCCAGGAGGACCTTGCAAGACTGGAAGATTGGGCATCCAAATGGCAGATGAAATTTAATGTGGACAAGTGCAAGGTGTTGCATATAGGAAAAAATAACCCTTGCTGTAGTTAGGTTCCATATTAGGAGCTACCACCCAGGAAAAAGATCTAGGCATCATAGTGGATAATACTTTAAAATTGTCGGCTCAGGGTGCTGCAGCAGTCAAAAAAGCAAATAGAATGTTAGGAATTATTAGGAAGGGAATGGTTAATAGAACGGAAAATGTCATAATGCCTCTGTATCGATCCATGGTGAGACCGCACCTTGAATACTGTGTACAATTCTGGTCGCCGCATCTCAAAAAAGATATAGTTGCGATGGAGAAGGTACAGAGAAGGGCAACCAAAATGATAAAGGGGATGGAACAGCTCCCCTATGAGGAAAGGCTGAAGAGGTTAGGGCTGTTCAGCTTGGGGAATAGACGGCTGAGGGGGGATATGATAGAGCTATTTAAGATCATGAGAGGTCTTGAACGAGTAGATGTGACTCAGTTATTTACACTTTTGAATAATAGAAGGACTAGGGGGCATTCCATGAAGTTAGCAAGTAACACATTTAAGACTAATCGGAGAAAATTCTTTTTCACTCAATGCACAATAAAGCTCTGGAATTTGTTGCCAGAGGAGGTGGTTAGTGCAGTTAGTGTAGCTGGGTTCAAAAAAGGTTTGGATAAGTTCTTGGAGGAGAAGTCCATTAATGGCTACTAATCAATTATACTTAGGGAATAGCCACTGCTATTAATTGCATCAGTAGCATGGGTTCTTCTTAGTGTTTGGGTAATTGCCAGGTTCTTGTGGCCTGGTTTTCGCCTCTGTTGGAAACAGGATGCTGGGCTTGATGGACCCTTGGTCTGACCCAGCATGGCAATTTCTTATGTTCTTATGTGCGGACACCATGGCGTCTTTTTACAAAGCCAGTTTGATCTTTTGCTATTAAAGAGGATAAGACTGCATTCAATTGTCTAGCCAATACAGATGCCAAAAACTTAATATCAACATTTATCAAAGAAATAGGACAATATGAGCCAGGATTAATTGAATTCCATCCTGGTTTCAAAAACACTATAATCAGTGACTGATTCACCCCCTGTGAAAAAACGCTCAATGTGAAGCAAAAATTATACAAATCAAGCAAGGGCCTTGAAATTATAGAGAGCAGTTTTTAAACTTCAGAGCTGAAGCCATCATGGCCAAGAGCTTTAGCTATCGAGGAAATGCACCCCTGCATGGACCACGCGGAGGCCCGAATTTCTAGTCTGGAGGATGAAAGGGCTTTGCTGAGAGCTAAGGTCTCTGCTCTTGAAAAACAAGCTTTGGACCAAGCAGAGAAGCTGGATGATCTTGAAAATAGAGCTTGACGCAATAATATCAGATTAACAGGGCTTCCTGAATCTATCGAAGTACAAAATATGGAGCAATTCCTTACAAAATGGCTGCCGGAGGCTTTGGAGTTACCTGATTTAGTTGGGAAACTTCAAATAGACTAGGAAGGAAATGGGAGGGGGAACAAAGACCACTCATCGTTATAGCTAGACTCCTGAACTGGGCTCAAAAACAAGTGCTGCAGGCATATCGCGCTAAAAAGAGTTTTACATACCAGGAAGTCATGGTCCGCCTGTTTCAGGATCTTTCCGTGCAGGTGACACAAAAACGAAAAATATTTAGCCCACTCTGCTCTGACCTATACCAGAAGAACATCTGTTTTCAATTACAGTACCTGGCAAACTTCAAAATTTGGCATCAGGGGAAAACACACGTCTTTACTGACATCACCTCGGCGAAAGCTTTTGCTGCAGAGATCACAGGAGAATGAGGTATAGCAGACCCCAGAATGCACTGGTTAAAAAGATATGAGATATTTTATCATTGGTTTACTGCTTACCATCTCCTCAAGTTCTTCCCCAGGAACTTACCGTTATTTTATTTTGATTGAGTGCCGAATCCCATTGGAACAATAAAGTTCTTTTGAGAAGCTGCGTGCTGATGTCCATTAGACGCATATCTTCCAGGACCACACCCGGAAGCTTTCAGAAACGGTGTGCCGCGGCTCTAACTTTGATATAGAGTACTTCGGCGTTCTACAACGGATTGTGTGTTGACCACGGAGGACTGCTACAGAGGATTTTCAGTTTGCATGGATTTTAGCTACTTTACTGTTTTTCTTTTTCACCGGGAGATGTGGTGGCCAAAAAGATGGGCTACAGAACGTTGTACAGCTAAGTCCGTGGTTTTCTGGACGTTTATTAAATGGGGCCAACAAACTGAATTCTGAGACTCTTTATGTGGGTTATGTTTTCTTGTTAACTTCGTGACATAAATGCATGTATCTCTGTTTTTCTTTTTTGTTTGTTTTTTCCAGCTGTTTTTCAATTTGGTCAGGTGGAATGGTGATCTCCAGACCTTCTTTAGTTTGAAGAAGGTATTAATTCAAATGAGTTATAGGGGAAAAGGGTATGGGGGGATAGGGATGGGGAAAGAGGGGAATGGGTGAACATTTGGGTGTTTGGGCAGAGTTCATCTGGGGTCTTCTTATCTGGAAAAGTAGGACACTTGCTTTCAATTGGGGTTCACATGGTTTTCTCAGGGGCTTCTGGAGCAATCCTTCTTAAAGTCTGTGAGTCTAGGCTGGGGGACTCGCAGATCAGTTTCAATAGACCACACATTCAGATTTAAGCAATGGGGTGTTCCCTAGTATGTCTGCTTTAAGATTAGCTAGTTTGAATGTCAGTGGCTTGGGCACTCCTATTAAAAGAACCAAAGTCTTACAAGCTCTCAAGCATAATAACGTTAATATCGCATGCTTACAGGAGACTCACTTAAATGTAGAGTAGAGTAAGAAACTCTGTCGAGAGTGGGTGGGCCAAGTCTACTTTTCTCCTGTGATAGGGAAGAAGGCTGGTGTGGCGATATTATTTCATAAAAATGTCCAGTTCTAAGCTACCATGGAGTTCTCGGATACCGAAGGCAGGTATTCCTTAATTATTGGGAAACTTAATGGAAAAGAGATTACGCTATGTAATTTATACGGGCCAACCTCGCCTTCTCCAGAATTCTTCTTTAAGTTAATGAATCTGATGATGTTACATAAGAAGGGATGGCTTCTCATAGCGGGAGACTTTAATGAGGTATTGGATCCATCTTTGGACAGATCATCACTGCCCCATACCAGGTCTTTGCCCTCACCCCCTAAGTATATTACGAAATTCTGCGCCAATCTTCAGCTTCTGGATTACTGGCATATTCTACATCCCACAGAAAGGGACTATACTCATACTTCTAAAGCCCATAAAACATTATTGCGTATTGATTATATTTTGGGAGCATGGGAGGTTTTTCAGTTTATAGAGAGAGCTAATATTGGTCACCCTAGTGTCTTGGATCATTCATTAATATGACTAGACCTTAATACAGGGGTGCAAGAACCCCAAATGCAATGGTGGCGATTTCCATCATATATGAAAAATAATTCAGAGTTTCAAAAGTTTCTCCAAAAAAAATGGCATCTTTTTAGGGACTCTAATGCTCAAAATATGGAAAATCCTGGTTTATTTTGGGAAACCAGTAAGGTTGTTCTTCGAGGGGAGATAATGTCATATTTGCGCCACAGGAACAAAAAATTAAACGCCAAAATACTACAATTGGAAACTGAGTTAGTGCAGTTGAAACGTAAAATGATACAGGATTCATCCCCTAAATCAGTGGTTCTCAACCCTGTCCTGGGGACCCTCCCAGCCAGTCGGGTTTTCATGATATCCACAATGAATATACATGAGAGAAAATTTGCATACACTGCCTACATAACATGCAAATTTTCTCTCATGCATATTCATTGTGGATATCATGATATCCCGACTGGCTGGGGGGGTCCCCAGGACAGGGTTGAGAACCACTGCCCTAAATGCTACAATCAATATCACATAACCCTGGGTCTACTTCAAGATTATTTACAACAAAGGGCAATAAAGCAATAACAAGTTGCAGAACATAATTTCTTTAAACATGGAAACAAAACAGGCAAGCTGCTCGCAAATCTAGTAAGGGCACGGCGTAGTAAAACTTATATAGAAAAATTAAAATCATCTCAGGGTAATTGGGCTGTGCGAGGGGATGAAATTGGAGAAGTCTTTCGAGCTTTTTATGAACAGTTATATACTGATGATGGGACGGGGGGTCCTTTGAAGGGGACACTTTCTTTGAGAAGCTTCATCTCCCTCAGCTTACACCACAACAACTAGAACTTTTAAATAAACCTATATCACTTATGGAACTATCCTTAGCTATTAAAAGTTGCAAAGTGGGTAAATCTCCCGGGCCAGATGGGTTCTCATATGATTATTTCAAAATTTTACGGGACCAGGTCCCTGAACCTTTATGCAATTTTTACCGAGAGGATCTGGCACAGGGGAGATTCCCAACGGATTTCAATAAAGCATATATCACAATCCTGCCCAAACCAGGAAAGGATTCCTCCCAACCGGCTTCTTACAGGCCTATATCATTGTTAAATTGTGATCTCAAGTTACTGGCTAATATACTTGCCTCACACATCAGCTTGGTTCTCCTATCGTTAATATCTCATAATCAAGTGGGGTTTGTAAAAGGTAGATCTGCACGCCTACATATGGTTAAATTAACCACTGCTATGGCCTACTGCAAATTCCACAAATTGCCTTCGATCGCAGTCAGTTTTGATTCTGAAAAGGCCTTTGATCGTGTTTCTTGGCCTTACTTATTTTCTGTTTTGGGCAGATATGGTTTTATGGGAGTATCATTAATTACATATCCCTTCTTTATAGGTCTCCATTCTCTCACCTCCTAGTTAATGGCCTGATCACTGCTTCTGTTACCCCACAGTGGGGAGTAAGACAGGGATGCCCATTATCCCCATTACTATATATTCTGACTATAGATCCACTTTTGAGAACCCTGGCAGAGGATGGTGAGATTAGAGGGTTGGAAGTAGCTGATATGTCTTTCAAAGTAGCGGTATTTGCCGATGATATCCTAATTTTTCTCACTAGCCCACAAACCTCTTTACCTAAGGTACTTGACTACCAAACCCAGTTTGGCCTGTTTTCCGGGTTTAAGATCAACTGTGAAAAATCAGAGGCAATGCCGATCTACGGCAATCTTCAACAAGATTGGGGACCCTGAACTTAGCTCTTCACATAGGTAATAAGTGCAAATTGCGATAAACTGTCTATTAGCATAAACCACACCCCTTTTGCTATCACATGCGATACTTATCACATTTTGATAAATCCAGGCCTAAGTTTGTACCTGAGGCAATGGAGGGTAAAGTGACTTGCCCAAGGTCACAAGGAGCAACAGCAGGACTTCAACCCATGTTTCCTGATTTGTAGCCCACTGCTCTAACCACTAGGCTACTCCTCCACTCTTGTTTATATCAGAGCTTCCCCTGTCCTTCTGTTTTTGAATATTCCGGTTTGAAAGGCCTGCCTGCTTTATGCTTTAGCGATATGTTTTCGGACCTTCTCGCTGGTATATTTTTTCACTTGCTCCTTTACTAAATAAATCTCTTCCAATGTGCGTTTCATCTTGTTTTCTTTCCCTTGTCCAGTTTACTCCATCTTGGATCACCCTCCAGAGGGCGCTTCACACAAAACATTGACGTTTCTTCCTACAGATATCTTCTGTTTTTCATCCCTTAAATATTATTAAAATTTTCTTTCTGATCACACATGATTTGCTTCAATTTGTTCCCTACTTTTGTTTGCTCTCACAGCACATGGATTCTATTACTGTTTCATGTATTGGATATCCACTGCCTTCATTATAAGGTATTCCTTTACAACTTGCTTTAAAACTCTCCTTCCCATTCTTTCCCTCTTCCTTTCCCCTTCCCCTCTCCTGTAAACTTTCTTTAAAACCGCTACACCTCTTTGTTTTTCCAGCTTCTTTTTTCAAGCATCACTTGTTTTGGTAAACAGTATTCATTTCCAATACATAACCCTCTCTCTAACCCTTCCTTTTCCCTCATCCCCCACCTCACAACCCCCCCCCCCCCCCCAACTACCCTGCCTCTTATCTAGCATTGAAGGCTTTCGAATTGATTTAAATGGTTCCGCATACATTGATGCTGTTTAACCTTCCCCCCTCCTGTAGCTTCCCCTGCTCCCCTTCCCTTTTGCCTCCACTTCTTTTCTTTCCTCTCCCTCTTCCCCCTTTTACTTTCCTTCCTCCTCCTTCCTTCCTTCCTCCCCTTCCTCTCCCCCTCCTTTCCTGCACTCCCTCTCCCTTCACCACCTCCCCTTTTCCCTCCTCCTCTATTTATTTATCCAGGGTTCTTTACCCTTTTGTCACCAATTTCATGATAATCTCCAAGTTTATATTATTTCTATATAGGATTTCTATATATGATTTATACATGTTTATATTATTTCTATGTTTTATACATGTGTTTTATGATTTTCCTTCTTTTTAAATTTTTTTCAGTCTCTGTTTTAGTACTTCTGTAAATATTAGTGGCATTTTTTGCTGTTTGGTGTCTTTGTTGTTTCTTGTGTATCCTTATTACATTTCTCTGACTTATTCTCTGGTTTTGCTACTAGCTGATTTCCTGGGCCTCTGTCCCTCCCGACGAACAACATTTAACATTTTTTTGCTTCAGTATAAGGATCTGCTATACCATTTGTAATTGTGGTTTCTACCAATTGTGTATACCACTCATTATCTTTACTTCCCATTGGCATTCATTTAAATATGCCATCTCTGGGAATGTGATTTCTTTTGCATTTTGCTCTTTCTTTAGTATTCCACTGTTCAGACACTTTAGATTGGATTATTCTGCTATTTATAGCACTTCAAAGTAGAATGTCCATATCCCCAGAGAGTTTACAATCTAAGCTTGTACCAGAGGCAATAGAGGGTAAAGTGACTTGCCCAAGGTGCAACAATGGGACTTGAACGCTGATCTCCTGGTTCGTAGTCCACTGCTCTACTAGGCTACTACTCCACTCCACTTTGATTTCTCAGGCTTTCTATTTTGGTTTCGTCTGCATGTGTTCTGTTTCTAATTTGTAGTCTCTTATTTCTATCAGTCGATACAGTACAGTGCGCTCCGGTGGAGCTCACTGTTAACCGGCATTTGGACACGTGTTTTCGACACGCTAGCTTTACCCCTTATTCAGTAAGGGGTAATAGCGCGTCGAAAACACGAGTCCAACCCCCCTGAGACTAATAGCGTCCGCAACATGCAAAATGCATGTTGATGGCCCTATTAGTCATTCCCGCGTGATACAGTAAGTAAAATGTGCAGCCAAGCCACACATTTTACTTTAAGAAATTAGCGCCTACCCAAAGGTAGGCGTTAATTTCTGCTGGCGCCGGGGAAGTGCACAGAAAAGCAGTAAAAACTGCTTTTCTGTGCACCCTCTGACTTAATATCATGGCGATATTAAGTCGGAGATCCCAAAAGTAAAAAAAAATAAATTTAAAATAGGCCCGCGGCTTGAAAACTGAACGCTCAATTTTGCCGGCGTCTGGTTTCCGAACCTGTGGCTGTCAGCGGGTTTGAGAACCGACGCCGGCAAAATTGAGCGTCGGCTGTCAAACTCGCTGACAGCTGCTGCTCCTGTCCAAAAAGAGGCGCTAGGGACGCGATAGTGTCCCTAGAGTCTCTTTTTACTGCAAATTTTACTATATCAGCCCGTATATTAGGTAAGGGTCGGTCTCTGTTTTGCTTGTGAGACTGAAATGCAGTATTTCTGCCAGTGTGTAGTTTCTCTGTAGTAGTAGTCCAGCTTGTTCTGTTATTCCCATAGGTGATGTATTAATGTTCTAGGGCCTGGTGTAGTATTTGCATTGCTGCTTTTTCTTAAGGTTGCTGTTATTTGAATCCTGAGAGTCAGTGCTGTGACTGTATGGCAAGGTTCTAGATGTCTCTTTCTTTGCAGGAGTTTGTGTACTTCACAAAATAGCAGTGGAGAGATTTTTTGCTGAGGTGATACCAGAATTTGAATTTTTTTTCATGTTAGTTGTAATGTGAATTGTCCTAGCTCTGCTCTGCCCCTGTTCTGATGATTAATTATATTTTATTGTATTTATGAAGATTTCTGGCTTTCTGCAAAGATGGATCATGAAAGAATACATTAATTTTTGTTTTATTACACAATTGAATCTGATTATTTTCTTTACCTTTTACATGATATACTTGTGCATTTATAAACTGCAATAAATATAAAATAAATTCAAATTAAAAAGGAATTTTTAACGCTGGTAAGTGCTTGAAATAATTGAGGTAAATTAATTTAAAGTTTCATACCTGATGCATAATGGCTGTTGCAAACTACTTAGAAAACCATTGTAGGCTGCAGTATTTGGCATTATTTATCAATAAGAATACAACTAATAGGTCTCAGACCTGCATGCCTACAGCCCACCCATGTTAACCTTGTGCCCACCCAAAAAATCAATTCTGTATACGCCACTGGCCTTAGCACTGCTTCAGCCTGCTTACTTACTAATATTGAGTCATGCACTGTTTGGGGGAAAGGACAGCACACAGCTCTCCCTCTGACTGAGCAATTAGCCTTGTAGTGTTTCTAGTCAAAGTGCGTAAAGATCTTATCCCAGAGTTCCAGAGGAACTTTAGAAATATTGGCTGCCAGAAGATATTCGCCACATCAGACAAATAAAAATAGTCATGTGCTACTGTAGAAGAGACTATTGGAAGACTTCATATATCTCAGAAAACCAAATATACCCCTTTATTTGTGTTTTCAGACAGCCTCCATTCTCTGGCAGGTAATACTTTTTAGGCTCATTAGAATGTGCAAATGACTCACTATGCTGTTTTGCACACACAAAATCACTTATACCATCAGTAACATCTTGAATAGGGTGAAGGAAGTTCATGGAGTATGCTCAAGCCACAGTGTAGGTATGAAGTCAAAGCAAGAAGCTAAAACCACTTGCCCGTAACCTTAGCTCCCTTATCAACCTCACTTAAATGTGATGTGAAACACTGAAATGCCCCAGTTCCATGGGAAAACATTGGAGAAAACCACATAAAAAGACTCACAGAATCCCTACTCTCTGCCATTAGAAAAACCTTTTATATCTTAAGATGGTACAAAACAAAGCATGATGAAGTGTAGTTGTGAAAGGTTAATGTGTTAAAACAGATAACCACATCATCGTTTTATTAAGGATGGCTGTTAAGTTTTTAATGAGATTTTATTTATTTTATGATGTGTATCTGACTGTGTTGTATTCTTTTAAAATTCTGCATGCTGCTTTGGCTAGTCTTTGTCTGATTTAGGGGGTTATAAGAATTGATAAATAAAAGACTAAATCATTTTCACTGTATGTATTGTTTTTCTTAATTGCTTAACAATTCTTCTCCTCATAAAGGTACAATGCTGGCTGCTAAAATGGCAATGCAGGGTTGGCTACAGCATGAACACTTTAGGGGGCATCCACTAAAGTCAGTACAGTAACCATCCTTCTCCTCCCTTCTCAACCATACATTTGACCTCCAATTCTCAGTCTCCTTCCTTTCCTCTCTGCCCCTCACTCCCACCCAGCTCAATCCTTGGACATATCCTTCCTCTAGTCAGCTCGATACCTTGTCCTCTTTACCTCTCTCCAGTTCTATCCTTGATCTGCTTTCCCTTCCCCGCCCCCCCCCCCCCCCCCACCTTATGAATCCAACTCAGCCTGATACTTTTAGAGGCAGCAGTCTTGGGAGAAGTACCTTACCAACAATCAAGCTGCCTTCAGAGCATTGGACAGCTGTGGGAGCTCTGAAAGAACGGCAGCTCGCATTAGAGTCCTTTCCCTGCTGGCACATGTTTCTGGTCACTCCAGAAATAGCACATGCAGATGTCAATGAGCAGAAGAGCTATTTGCAAAGTCAATGCACGCTGAAGCTCTTTCCCTACCACAGGCCAACCTACATGAACCAGCTCTTCTGTACTGCACCAGCACTCTTGCCACAAGGTTCAGATTTTAGGAAGGCAAATCTGGGATCCTTGTTATCATAGAACTAGCAGTATCATTACAAAAAGCAATTCATCTAGGCATGAATGTACAACATCAATAATTTATTGTTCTGGGTTAAGAAGGCAAGTTCAGATTTCAAAACATGGCATCAATTGGTGAATCGATGGCAAATTCAAGTACAGAGCTGGATACAATAGTATAAAACATTAACATCTGTTCTACCAAGGACAACAGCAAAAATATGGGAAAATATCTGTACTTAAAGATAAAAACATACAATTCTCTAACAACCCCCCCCCCCCCACACACACACACACATCACAATTTGAAAACTGTTCATGTTTAAAACACATTCTGACACTTTTGTTCACAAATTTTTAATAAAAGAAATATGTAGTGGACTTTTTAACAGCAACACATTATAAAGGACTCTTGTGTGACTCAAAAATGCAGCTTCTGTTCACTTTGTGAAAGTGCTTTCTGACTTGACTAAGTACCATTTATGGCAGACTTGCAGAGACCTTTGCCTTTCACTACTGTTGGTAAATTATAACTTATCAAATAATTATTTTTTGGGTGTATTGTGACCTGTTAGTCTTACAATGCACTCTAGGTCTATAGTCCTATAGGTTTTGAATTTTTTTCTGGACTATTTATTCTGAACAGACATCTCCAATTTGCCTTTTCAGGCAAACTGGAGTTCAGGTTTTTTTTTTTACTGTAGGCTGCCAATGAGAAGATTTGCTTCCAGTCAAGAAGTAAAGAGAGCAGAGAGCTGCTAATTATAAAGTTTCCAGCAATGCTAATCCATAGAGAATAAAATAAGGTCCTAGCTAAGAACAGGATGTGGTTAACACCCCTCCTGCCCCTGAATCAAAGACACCAGCACTTAGGTGTTACGCTAAAGAAGACAAGAAATTAAATCTTCAAGGTTTGCTTTCGTTGTGAAATTCTGGTAAAACCTCAGATCGACAATAGCATTCCTCACTGGGTCTATCCATGGCAGCTCTGAGGCAGTTAACTTCCTTGCCATGCTATGCAGAAACAGAACTATTCCAGTGTACAGATAATGTAACTAGCAGAAAAAACGATATTAATATGGTGTATAATGCTTAAGGTTTCTGTTTTTACATTTTAACCAATAAAATCAGATAAAACATCTCCAGTGTAAAAGAAAAAAGTGTTAAAAATGCATAATCTATTAAATAGCAGAAAAACACTGCTGTTCCCCTCTCCCTCGCCCCCCCGTCATGAATTGGCTGTGTTGTGTTTATGCCTTTGCTATACTGATGGCTTCTTAGTACACACATTCTTATTGGTGGAAAGGCCTTCGCTGTCTTCCTTCCAACAGCTCCACTGCACAGCTGCCATTTACCGTGAGCAGTGGAGTGCAGGGTAAGAGAACAGAACAAGCAAATAGAAAGTGCATTTTGACAGTTAAGGATGAACTGGTGGGAGGGAAAAGCAGAGTTGCTTGCCTGTAACAGCTGTTCTATAAGGACAGCAGGATTTCAGTCCTCCCATGCAGGTGCCATCATCCGATGGAGCCCGGCACAGGAAACTGACGTCAAAGTTTCTAGAACTTTAATTACACCTCATCGAGTACACTCCACACATGCTATTATACCACATATCCATGTAAGATTTTGTGAGGACGGACATCCTGCTGTCCTCAAAGAATATCCGTTACAGATAAGCAACTCTAATTTCTCCAAGGACAAGCAGGATGGAAGTCATCACACGTGGGGAATCCCTAGCTACAGGTTATCCCTAATAAAAAAAGGGGAAAGACAACAATAGTGTTTTTGTTGGCAACTACCCTTTTTTTCTTTATATATCTTATCTAAAAGGAGCAGCCTGAAACAAAAAACAGCAGGCCCTAGGAGGGAATGGAGTTGGATTCTACACCTTAAACAAATTCTGAAGGACAGACTGTCCAAACCTACTGTCGTATTGGCTGTTCCTGTCCAAACAGTAATGAGAATGAATATGTGAACAGAACTCCTCATCACAGCCTTGTAGATCTCCTCTATGGGACTGATCACAGGTGAGCCACCGATGCTGCCATGGATGAAAGAATGAACCCTGATATGGCCCACCAGATTCAGTCCCACCTGGGAATAACAAGAAGAGATACAATATGCTAGCCAATTTGATATAGTCTGTTTGGCAAAGGCAATCCCCAGTCTGTTTGTTGCAAAAGAAACAAAGAGTTGGGTGAGCTTTCTATGGGCTTCAGTCCATACCAGGTAGGTGGCCAAGGATCTCTTGCAGTCCAAAGTGCACAATGCTTGTTCGCCTTGGAGGATTTGTGGCCTGGGAAAAAATGTTGGAAAGACAATTGAGTGGTTAAAATGGAATTCCAACACTACTTTAGGCACAGACATAGGATAGGGGCATAAGACCACTCTATTATTATGAAATCTGGTATAAGGTAGATAAAGTTCTAGAGCTTGGAGCTTACTGATCCTTCACACTGAAGAGATAGCCACCAAAACTACAACCTTCTGGGTCAGGTGATTCAGGTCGCAGAAGCACAGTAGCTCAAAGGGAGCTCTCAACAGTGGTGTCAGAACCACGTTGCAGTTCCAACACATAGTGGGAGGACTTATGGGAGACTTCAAATTAAGCAGACTCCACATAAACTGGACTACCAAAGGCTGTACAGTGATGAGTTTACCTTGTAGGCACCATCTGCATGAAAGTGAATTCTTATGGAATTGGTCTTGAGACCAGACTCGGATAAATGCAGAAAGTAATCAAGCAGTTTTTGTGTGCAGCAGAAAAAAGGATCTAGGGTTGATTGCTCATAACATATAGCAAACCTCTTATACTTAAATCCATAGGACATTTTAGTGGAATCCTTTCTTAAAGCTAAAAGAACTCAAGACACATCATCAGATAACATGAGGGGTTGCAAAGTCAACCTCTCAACATTCAAGTAGTAAGTGACAGGAACTTGACATTGGGATGTTGCAACCTGACCTGATCCTTAGTATGAGTGTTACGATCTGGGGAAGTCTACGATCTGATCAGTTCCTTGATGGACATCTCCTGGAGTAGTGGGAACAATATCTGTCTCGGTCAAAAGGGGTATATAAGTATCATGAACCCCCTATATTCTTTGAGCTTCAACAGAGTTGTTGCAACTATTGAAATTGGAGGATACTCATAAAGCAATCCAGGACAAAGACATCCGAGGTTAGTTTGCTGTGTGCCCTCTTTCTGAAACAGAAGAGTGGGGCTTTTCTGGTCTGAGGGGATGCAAACTGATCCCCCACTGGTGTGCCCCAGTGGTGGAAAATCCGATTCGCTATCCCTCAGTTCAGGGACCACTCGGGGGTCGAAGGATCAACTCAGTTTGTCCATGAAGTCATTTTCCATACCTGCCAAGCATCCCGTGAGAGATGGCCCAGTTCCACAGCTGTTACAGCCTCCTAGCAAAGGAGATATGAACTTGTACCTCCCTGCTTGTTAATATAGTACACTTAATTGATGCTTGGACAAGGATAAATTTGTTGGATAATCGATTTCTAAAACCCTTTAGAGCATACCAAATCATCCTGAGCTCCAGGAAATGTATTTGATAGAACTTTTACTGAGCAGAGCAAAGGCCTTGGGTGCAGAGCCCTCTCTACCTGAGTTCCCCAATCCAGGTGAGTCACATCCATTAGGAGGACATTTTGGATTGGATAAATATGGAAGGGAATTCCTCTGACTAGATTGGAATTGTCCCGCTACCAGGCTAGGGAGTCCTGGAGTGGCTGTGTGACAAATACTGTCTTGTAGGTCATGAGTGGCCTGCAGCCACTAAAATCTTATGGTCCATTTCGCACTCCCCATATGGAGACATGCCATGGGAGTGACATGTATGGTTGATGCCATGAGGCCCAACAGCCTCAACATGTTCCATACTGATGACTGCTGACTCATTTGTATCTCTTCCACCGCAGATATCAAAGTGGCAGCCTTTTGTTGTGGAAGAAAGCCCTTTGCCCAAATTGTGTCTAGTAGAGCTCCAATAAACTCCAGTTTAGGTGATGGATTCAGATGAGACTTAGAGTATTTGACGATGAACCCTAATAACTCCAACACCTGGATGGTCATACGCATCAATTCCTCAGCTCCAGCCACAGATGTGAACTTGACCAGCCAGTCATCCAGATAGGGATATACGCACACTCACCAGTTTGTAAAAGTATGCCGACACCACAGCTAGGCATTTTGTGAAGACACATAGGGCAGACCTAATCCAAATGGCAGAACACAATACTAGAAGTGATGGTTTCGCAAAATGAATCTGAGATATTTCCTGTGATTGGGGAAAATCTCTATGTGATTGTAAGCATACTTTAAATCAAGAAAGCATAGCCAGTCCCCTTTTTTAAGGAAAGTGATTAAGGTGCTCAGGGAAACCAACTTGAACTTTCCTTTTTTGATGAATTTCTCCAAGGCCCTTAGGTCTAGGATGGGACAGAGTCCCCCTGTTTTCTTTGGAATCTGGAAATGCTTGGAGTAGAATCCCTGCCCTCTTTGATTTGGTGGAACAGGTCCGACCACATTGGCTAGCAGTTTTTGATGCAGTGAGTGGACCCAAATAGAGCAGGGGGATCAATTTTTCAGGAGATCCAATAAGTTTAATCTGTACTCCCTCCTGATGATGCTGAGAACTCACATGTCCAAAGTTAAACCGTAGTCTCCCTCTGACTGGAAAGTCCTGTGGCATGGATACCAGAATCCTGGGTATGTTCTCCATGATCCAGTCACAATCCCATCCCAGGTTTTAGCTGGATGGCTATCAAGGGGTGAAGGGCCCAATGGTGCCTCAGATAAGCCTAAGGGGCCTGCTGTGTATGTAACAGTGGGTGGGGAGGATAGTGCCTCTTCAGCTGGAAAAAAGAGTCTCCTCTGTCCTGGCCTCATATACCTCTTAGAGGAGGCCACCGAGTCTTGAGTGCCAGTGGAGAGCTGCTGGAATGACTGCTTTCTTCAATCTGTCTCCAAAAATATTCTCTCCAGTATATGGCACATCAGAAAGTATTTTCTGCACTTCTGGGTAGAGATCTGAGGTCTGCAACCAGGCGGGTCTGCGGACTCCAATCCTTCAGCAAAACTCACAATGAAAATATCAAAGGTCGATCAGACCATGTGTTTTCCATGTGTTTTCTGTAACCCTTTGACTGGAGGGCATCTTGCTGCTTTTGAGGAAGCTGCTCGATCACCGCCTGCATTTGCATTATCAAGTATTGCATGACCTGGCTCATGAAGAGCTGGTAAAGTGCTATATGAGCTTTCAATGTGGCCCCCTGTAAAAATGTTCCTCCTAAGGGTGTCAAGGATTCTAGAGTCCTTCTGTGGGGCCACTGAGAAATGAGTCCCAGATCTCTTGGCCTTCTTGAGTGGGTTTGACTACCACAGATTTGTGTGGCAACTGTCTCTTTTTAAATCCAGGAGACTTTTGGATGAGATAGACTGCATCTACCTTCTTGTTAATGGAAGCCACAGAGAGGGATTCTCCCATATCCTCGTCTCCACCTCCTGAAGGATTTCATGAACTGGGATGGCCAGGGCTCCACAAACTGGAGGATCTGCAACATCTTACTTCTGGTCTCATCCTCTGTCTGCAAAGTAAAGGGAATGGCCTCACCTTTTTCCTAATAAATCCTGTGAAGGAGAGGTCCTTAGGAGGGGACTTCTTTCTCTTTGGTGAAGGAGAGGGGTCTGAGGGGAGACCAGTCAGTACACCCTCTTCAGAGGCATCTGCTTAGTCACAACTGCAACCCCAAAAGTATTTGGAGTCTGACTCACCCTGGTTCGCCATGAAGACTCCCTTGCTGCTCAACCCTCAGCAGGGGTTCTCAAGAACAGGTATAATTGGCTGTTTTGGTCTGGATCCCGAGAAGCTTTAACAGCCTGGGGAAGCTTTCTTCCCAAGGAGCAAGAGATCAAAAGTGGGGCAGCGGTCATCCACCCCGAACCCCTCCAGGCATTAGCACTGGATCTGGCACTGATGCCTATTCCCTGCCACCAAGCATCCTTAAGGAATCAAGCAGAGTTGTAAGGATAGTTGGTGCTACGACTGCACCAATGCACTGCATCACCTTCTTCAAAGCCTGCTGAATTTTTCTATCTGATTTTTTCTTGAAGACAGCTGATGCCAACACAGACTGTGAGGCACGAGGGATGACCATGTCCTCCTTGGAACCAAGTGGTTGCTTGATGGTGAACATTGGACCAGTGGATGCTTTTGTGTATCTCTGGCCTTCTTAGAGGATGAACTCTCCTCGCCATTGACCGCCTGGGGGGGGGGGGGGTGTTTCTCATCATGCAGTAGATCTTCCTCGCTGCTGGCATTGGGCACTAATGGAAACCATTGCTGCTGCTTCCCTGGCTTTCCTCAATGTTCAACATTGGATATCCTTGATGCCGGTGTCCAAGAGGCAGAATCCGATACCTTCTTTGATCAAGAAGAATCAGATACAGGCCTGTCTCTGGATTCCCTGTTGTCTGGTGGCACTGAGGAAACCAATAGTCTCCTCAGTGATGATGACTTTCACTTCCCCGATGTTGATGTGACAAATACTTCTGGTGCCCAAAATGCTTTTCCATGAGTTCCAGTTAAGACCAGAGGCATTTCTGTGTCAAAGTTGCATATCTGTGATATCCTGGTCATCATGCAATGTCCTAGGTACAGGATACATGGAGGTCTGCAATAGACACAGTCCTTCTGCATAGGAGGCATCATTGGAACCTGTTAGACATGATCAGCCAAAACAAAAGGGAAGAAACATTAAATTAGGTAGTGGCAATAGCTTGATGGCCAGCGGGCACCAGTGATGCACTACTGTGGAACAGAGTACGGGAAAGAACGAAAACTTAGAAAAACAACCGAAAAACTTACCTAGGGAAACTACAAGGAACAAACCATGGGACCTTGCGATGAACAGTCCTGTGAATCTGGTAAAAATTCTGAAGGCAACTTGATAGCTCCGCAGAAAAAGAAAGACTGAAGGGAACCCGCATGAGCATGCTCATTGTGGCACAGTCAAAGTTTTAGAAATTTTGACTTAAGTTTTCCATGCTGAGCTCCATCAGATGATGTTACCCAAAGCACGTGGACTGCTATCCTGCTTGTCCTCGGTAAATACGCAAAACCACCAATTTTACATATTGACATAAAACTAACAGGCTAATTCACTAAAGTGTGAGCAACAAGAAATAAATCTACTCTTTGGGATCTGCTGGGTACTTGCAACCCGGATTGGCCACTATTGGAGATAGGATGCTAGGCCTGATGGCCTGTTTTACATTCTTAGGTGCTACCATGTGTTAATATATGATAACACACATTATTTACTGCAACTTCCATTGTTTCTAATGGGGTATATTCATTGGTGATGCGGTAGTGCACCTTAGTGAAGCAGCATGTAAAACAGCTAAAAGAAGCACACCAGAGTACATAAAATATAAATACCTTAAAACAGAACTCCTAATTATTTTACATTAGAACTGTTTGGTTCAATTCTTCTCACAGTGAAATTTGTAATTTGCCCTAATGTAAAGATTTCTTATAGTAATAGGTTCTGTATCTTTCATTGGTTTTGCTCAAGGTTTAAAATCAAATTTAATGACATACAAACAATTTAGGATACCCCAGTAACATACTGGTGACCTCCAAATAAGCAGAAGATATACATACATGGAATGTTGAGTTTCATGTTACCAGATACAGCAAACTCATTAATCTATTTTACAAATAACCATGCTGACAAGAAATCCAAAGTTCATACTTCTTTTCAAGCCACATATATATATATATGGTTCCACAATTTTTTATTTTTTATAAAACAAGACAGATAAATTCTTATCACATTACCATAAAACAAGACTTCTCACTCTCACAGATGTTCTGATTGTAAGATATCAAATGCAATCATATACCACACTTGCATTAAGGGAAATTCACATATGCAGTTTATACACATGCTTGTGCTTGCTTTCATGTATACATTCTCACTCCATAATCAGTAGTTAATAATTAAATATGCAAAATTGCTTATTAACTGAAATCTAACCAGCCTTTAGAAAAAATTAATATTGCAGTTTGAATTGTCTGGCCAGTGTTCAGAAAAAAAGCTAATTCCCCTCAAAATATAATAGTGAAAATTAAAATAAAGCTCTGAAACATAGCATCAGAGGATATGTCTTTTACTGTCCATTCTAATATACAATATAGTATCACAATGCGAATAGGTTAATATTCATTTCCCAATTACTAAAACCCATTTATGTTAATGGATTTCAAATTATGGACAATGTCCGACCTATAAGGCACAACTCTATAAAAGCATTCCTCTCTTTTGCGAGGTGATTTTAAGTTACCAGTTCAAACTCTGAGAGGTACCCCTCAAAAGTTGGACATTTCTTTCCCATCATATTATCATCGATGTTGCTAACCTGCATATAAAAGTGGCAATAGTAGATTTTTTTTTTTAAAGAATTGTCTTCATTCTGTAAAGGGGGAACATTTCAAAAAAGGGAATATTGTGTATATTTATATATTTATTCATTTAAAGGACTTAGGTTGAGGCAGTGCATTTACAATCCTCATTGTCATGAGAACACCTGCAGGTATTCACTTGTGCAGCCGAGAGGGTATGTAACTATTTACAGCACATGAAAAGTCACTGCAGCAACACAAAGGCACTCTCATTCAGAATACTTTACAATCAAATTAAAATTTTTCTGCTCATTTAAAAAATTGGTGACCAGTTTATATGCAATCAAATGATCAGATTGCACAAGCCACAAAAATCAAAGTTTATGATTTCATCTGGGGTAGAAGACATATCTTGGCATAATGCCCAACCCACATTTTATACTCTAGAGGCTCTTCCAAAAATGATGTATCTTATCTGTCTTAAGCATCTCAAATGCCATTAAATGATAATACCCTGCAGCTGGTGGCATTTTCATGACAGCAACCACATTTGGGATCACAGACGCACCGATCTCCGATGTTTACAAAGGTATCTGTGCATACCTCTTCAATTTATCCATACAACTGTATGCAAGAAGAATTCATAGCCTGCATTTTCTTTTAGTCATGCACAGTTACTCCAGTATTTGGCATTCAGCAAAACCGATATGACAGCAGACATGTGATCTTATAACTGGACTATTTTAAACAGGATTGTTTTGAAAGAGAAAAATAAGAACCACATTCCAACTGTATAAAGTCAGTGCAACTGCATGTCATCTTGCAGTCTGCCAGAGATTAAAAAGAAAACTTCCACCAACAAAATGGCAACTACCTTAACTTTAATCATGCACACAATTAAAAGAAGATAAAAGAATCTTATTTCCAGGGTTATGAGTGCTGCCAGCTCACTGGAACCCAATACGTATCTGTCTCCAGTTTGTCCAAGGAAGTTTTCAGTTCATTGTAAGCTGCAGCAAGATCATCATTTACTATTATCTTGTCAAAAAGATGATTGTAATGGCTTTCCATCATCTGAGCAGACTTCACCATTTCCTGAAAATCTTCCTCCTATTATAAAAAAAAAAGAAGTAGTATTCTACATGTCAGTCAATAGCGTAGAGGAATCAATCTACATTTGAACAAATGAGCCCAAATTCAAATATATGGTAATTGGTTAGCACAATCTTCACGACTGCTCAGTTTTCATTGGAAAAGGATACTCATTTGTTTTTTTTTTTACCACAGGCTTTTCAGCAGCCATCATTTCAAATTAGTCTTCTGTGGGCTTGATCACAGTGTAGTTTTTTTCTCTCGTCCTTATTTCAGCACAATTAGTGACTAACTGATGAATCTATCAAGATTTCTTTACTGGAAATACTATTGGAACAAGTTTTTTTTTAGCATAGCTGTTTGCATTCATGACACCCTGACAAAGTAAAGCTCATAATTTGCAGCTTGCTGCAATCATGGGATTTATCAGTACACATACTGTATTTTTAAGGGTTTGGGACACAGCCAAACGATAATTTTCACTGGCTTCCTGTCTCTTACACTACAGTTGGCTTGGTTGGCTTATACTAAGTCTTAGAAATCAAAAGAGAGTAGTGTGATTTAACAAACATTATTTACATTCTTTACAGCAGATATAGAGAGAGGTTATAAAGTCAACAAAATTATGCCATGTAAAAATGTCTCTTTCATTTTTTGCATTATTTCAAGTGAATTTCAAACCCAGCTTTTTACTCTTTGAATGTCCTATTTTGGGGGTAATTTTCAAAAGGATTTATATGCATGAATCCTGGTTTTATGAGCATAAATGGCCTTTAAAAATTGCAGGGGGGATTCTGCAGGTAGAACTAGATACAAAAGTAATTTTGTGCCTACTTTTATATGCACTACAAAGAGACATTCCAAGGGCAGAGCTGGGGCAGAGACACGATTTACGTACATATGTATATATTTCTCTTAGTTCATTGTAAACCCATATGATGTATTTCTCTTAGTTCATTGTAAACAGATATGATGTACCCACGAATGGCGGTATAAAAAAGTTGTAAAATAAATAAATAAATAAAATACGTATATATGTAAACATACAGGCACAAAGTTGCACATCCTCCAGAGCAGATGTAGCTTTGTGCACGTGTTGGGACTGGTTCTGCGTGCACCACAATTAATTTTCTAAGTAGATTTATATGCATAAATCCACTTTGAAAATTCGGGCTGAATTTTGTGGCAAAAAGTACCTGCAGACTTTATCATATTCGGGCTGTTTGAAAATTACCCTCCCAATGGCCACACCTAAGCTTTCCTCACAAAGTTCCCTTTCATCCTTTATCCAAAAATATTCAGTATTTTAAGTCAGAGTTTTATTGAAACAATCCTTAAATAGAACAAAATTTGTAAGTGTGTGGTAGGTCTTATTACTAAATCAGTTTTCCCAAAGAATATATTAAAAGCTTCATCACTGTAATTACACAAAAATATGAAACTTGTTGATTACCCATGAGGGTAATCTACACAGACCGACAGTTACAACCCTAAAAGGAAGGTATGGGGCAGTCTGCATGAAGCAGCAATTACATCTCTAAACTACTTGCTGAGCAGACTGGATGGACCATTTGGGTCTTTATCTCCTGTAATTTTCTATATTACTCTGAACAATACTGACTACAAGTGTTTGTGTATACATAGATAGATGAGGAAACGTTTCTTCTGTGGTATCTATGATGATGAGCAATGAACATTTTTGAGGGGACCCTAGCTAGTGGCTTATGCCATATTCAAAAGCAGAATGAATAGGGAGTTTATATACTGCTAGGAAAGAGAGCATTACCATACATAGAATCTATTATCATTTGATTTGGTATAATACATTACACAAGTAACAGAAAAATACATATGCATATATTGGACACAACACACAAAAGGGTTACATCAGCATGTTTCAAATCTGTGCGGAGTAGCATCAATCATTTGAGTTTCAACCCGTAATAAAAATTTAACTGGTGCTCCAATCTAAAAACCGAGAATTTACAGAAGTATAGGACGCACTGGATCTCACAAAGCATCAACTGTCCTGTTCCCTTTCGGTAATATAACAGTTACTAATTTGTAATATGGAAGATGATTTGAGCAAGGTGATTAGAAACAGAAACAGCTCCTTGGCTGTAAAAAGAAGTCAGCATCATTGCACTCCTATATACTAACTGAAATAAACATGAAGCATTTCTACCTAAAACTTTAACGAAACATTTCCATGATTTTTTATATTCCACAAATTCTTT
Source organism: Rhinatrema bivittatum (assembly GCF_901001135.1). NCBI lineage: Eukaryota > Metazoa > Chordata > Amphibia > Gymnophiona > Rhinatrematidae > Rhinatrema > Rhinatrema bivittatum. The sequence continues at coordinate 132,811,850 of NC_042616.1, read as the reverse complement.
TGCATATTGAATTTATAATCAGGAACATAAATGGGGACTTCATTGCAATTCATGGATGGTTTATATCTAATGAGGTTACAGCAGGTGGGGCTTAACCAGGGGTGACCTTAGATGGTGCTGGGTGTGGCAACTAATCCGGGCCATGTGCTCACAACAGCCCCACACCGGCCGGCTTTTTGGCCCACCCTGCCTGCCAGTTAATCAGGTGGGTGCAGGCCAGAGGCAGAGCTTGCACAATCCCAGCCCCTACCCTGTGTCAACAACTTGTGCCCATACCTTCCTAGGGTTTACACACACACAAAAAAAAAGAAAACTGAAGGAGCAAAAAGCCATTTTACAAAAGCGTGCATAGCGGGCTTGATCTGGTGTCAATCACGCTTAGATCCCCTCACTCTGCTGCAGTCAATTTGGCTTCTTCATTTGAGACACATTCTCTCAATACCAAAGGATGCTTTTTTACTTCTCAGTATCTTTAGGGGACTCCCTCCCCTCTCCCACCAGCTAAAAAACTTTAATAAATATGATTTACATCTCTTAATTACAATTAAAAAGAGGTGCGATTTCTAACCTAGAAATCTGAAGAGTCTCTTTGTAAAAGTCCAACTGTTTGCTGTTTAATGTCTCTTAATATCACTGTCTCTACCTGTTTCTCTTAATAAGGGCTATTTGCTGCTGCTTTTCTACCTCATCTTTATTTTTCCTGGCACACTGCTTCAGCCGTAAATCCAGATTAATCACTCGCTTAGCATGCCATCTAAAAAAGGTCAGTTTTCCTGAAATTTGGCAGACGGGGGTCAGAGTCCCAATTCCTGTCACTCTGCCAATTTTCATAAACATTGGTTCTGTACTTTTTTTGAGCTGGTGAACATGAAAAATGTTCATTTTCAAACATAGTTGAACTTTATGCACTTGTACATCCAGGGCCAGCTTCTAGGCAGCAAGGAGCAAGCAGTAGCAGTGACAGCAATGTAATAGGCTCCGAAAGCCAAACAAACTCAAAGAGTGTTAGGGCAAGACCCCAAGGTCAGCTTAGAGAGCTCTGCAGACTTCCTCCTGGTATCAGGGATTCGCCGGGGCTCAGTTACTAGGGGATGCTGAAAAGCAGGAAGTTATTCACAGCAACTGGAAAGCCGCCTTGCCTTTCTGCTACTGAACTTCCTTCCTCCAGTATGTGACCTGCTTTTTGATTCCAGTTCCTGGCCTGCAACTCCAGCTTCATACTCAAGCCTACTCCAGTGTAAGACTTGTTTCCTGAATCTGGTTCCTGGCCTGCAACTTCAGTTTTCTCCCGGTTCCCATTCTTGCTTGCAATCTGCTAGATTCCCAGACTGCACATACCTGGGAACTCTCCGGATTTAACTCCAAAATTCGAAAAGAATTACCGAGCCTCCAGGCCAATACTTGAAATCCCTGGGTGTCTTGCTGCTGCTAATGAAGCAGTCCGATTGGCCTGCATGAGCCAATCAGATGATTCTTCCCTTTCTCCTGCCCCCACAGGCCAATTGGATGCCTCCCTCCTTTCTCCTACGCCCACGGACCAATCACAGTCCTCCTCCCTTTTCCCTGCCCATGCTGGCAGGGAGAAGGCCTCCTGATTCGCCCATGGAGGCAGGAAGAATGGGGACCTTTCAGCTCTTATTTACCCTCTCTGACATCTTTCCTCTTATGCTCAGTTTGATTTCCTTTTTCTCCATATAAACACTCACGCTAGCCAAAAGCATCTAGTAAATGTCTTTAGATAATCAGTTTTACATGGTTGGATATGTTCCCCTTTCTTTTCCTAAGTGGAGCCCACTGGATGTGAGGCCACAGTCATACCAGCCCTTTCTTTTCTCTCACTGGGCGGACCGTCTTTGGCAGCCAGTCCCAGCATCCAACGTTTAAAATAGAAGTCCCATGAGTCTGGCCAAAGCAGAAGATAGCATGGCTGGAAGGAGAAATTCCACTGGCTGCAGGCGCTCTAAGGAGGAGGTTGTTACTGCTGGTAGGTTTAGGATGGGGAGAAATAGTAAGTAAGTGTAGGGTGAGGGAGTGTATGTGATGAGTGGCGTATGTGTGTATATGAAAGTGGGCATGTATGGGGGTAGAGTGTGTATGTGAATAGGCGAGTGTGTGTTGGGGGAGGGTGTTTTTCTGAGGGGGCATGTGTGTAGGGGCAGGTGAATAAGAGGAATGTGAATGAAACTGAGCATGCATGTGTTTGTGAGAGAGCATGAAAGTGAACGTGTTAGAGCGTTAGAGTGTGTGTGTACGAAAGAGGAGAAAACTTGTGCGCATACTGCCCAACGTGCCCCCTCATTCCTCCTCTCCCCCCGCTAATAATGAAAATCTCAAGGTGACTGTAAATTGAAAACTCCCAGGTATGGCTCTGCTGTATGGAAGGGAAGGAACAAGTTCCAGTGCTGGCTGTGAAAAAAATCAGGCCCTGCATCACCAAGTGGCCATTTGCAAGCAGGGATTGCTGCTCAACAGCAACCTCCAGCCCAGCCACCCCCAGTATGCTTGGTTACCCTGCCTTTTCCAGAGTGCTTTGTTAGCAAAGAGAGGCAGTTCAGAGGATTTATTAATCAGTGCTGCTTGTGGTACCTGATGTATCCTCAGGAGTTCTCCAACAATACCATTAGGATAGGGTGGGTGTCAAGCCTACTTACTGGAGAAATGTTAAACTGGGCCTCCCCAGCATAACACCCACCTCTTGGGGAACTGGAAAGCTTTCTACCAGTCCTTGGCCCAGATGTTTGATAACCACCCCACCACTGTATATGTATTTTTAGTTATTTATGTTTTCTTTTATGTATGTTCATTGTAAACCGCTGTGAAGTATAAGTTGGAATATGCGGGTCATACGAATTTTCAAGTAAATAAATAAATAAATGCCTTCAAAGCTGAGTTGGCACTCCAGTGCCAGAAGTAAGGCTCCGGATACATTATCAGCTATGCCTCCCATTTTTACCAGTTCATGTGATTGCAGCATGGAATGAACTTGCTCACTGAAACCAGGTCAAGAGGGGACTGATGATATCAAGGATGATATCCTCCTGAAGAACTGAATGCATTTAGTTTAGTATATTTTGATGAATTGCATTATCAGCCTCTGCATTAAAACTGACGCTCATCTGAATGAGCAGCAAAGAGAAAGAAGGGAGCAGCGAGGCTATATGAGCCTGAGCCCTGTGGGGCGATTACCTTCAGAAACGTCAAATGCAGAACCTATGCAGGTGGTTACTGGTCAAGTGCAACTGACCCCTGAGGAAAAGGAGTTGCTTGCAACACCTGAATTTGCGCCTTTATTGTGGAGAATCAGGGCATTATGTTCTGACCTGTTGCCAGAAATGACCCATGGAGAATGACCAAGTTACAGCCCCCATGGAAGGAGCCTCGGGCAAGTCAAACCGCAAAGACACATGTACTCCCTTACTTCTATCAACAGCCTCGGAGGCACCCCAGAAATCCTGGGATATTCTACACTTTGGTGAGGAGATGAAAATGCAATTCCACTGTCTTCTCCAAGAGGGCCTGACACAGAGTGCCATTGTGGTTTCAAGAGTGAATGCTAACTTTATGGACATTACCATGGCAGATATGCTTAAATGCCCCTGCCAGATGAAGTTAGTCTCAGACCTAGTAAAGACTACTGACAAAACTTAAGTCCAGCCCATGAGCCAAAAATGGTAACTTTAAAGATGTGTATTGGGGTATGACAAGAGCTTACAGCATTTGGACTTATTCATCCCCATCCACTTGCCAATCATCCAAGGAATTTCCTGGCTAAGGAAGCATAATCCGCAAAAAGACAGGCTCAGTAGGAAAATACCATTTCCTACAGAATAGTGTGTTACGGAGGTGGACCCTTAGCCTGAGGTGGAATTGGCGCTAACCGTGGGGAAATCCCCACGGGTCCCCACCGTCAGGAGGCGGAGCAGAACGGGAAGCGGAGGCTCACTGGTGCTTCGCCAATAACAACTCTTGTTCCCCGCAGTTTGAGCCCTTGGGTACTGGGGCCGGCTGGTCTTAGGCAGGCCTCCGCGTGGTTGATCCCGTGAAAGATGTTCAAGGCAGGGTGCCAGGAAGCAATGGAGACACAGGGTCTGAAGGAGCTGAGTTCGAGACAGGGCCAGGATCCAAAAGCCCGGACAGGCTGAAGCAGGCTAGAGATCAGGAACAGATTAAGTCCGGGCTTGCAAATAGGCAAGAGCCTAAGAAAGGCCAAGTCCAAGTAGTCAGTTGTAGGCAAAGTCAGGTTCAAGCTGGAGTCAGGGCAGGCGGCTGAAGACAAGGTCAGGTACAAGCTGAAGTCAGGGCAGGCGGCTGAAGACAAGGTCAGGTACAAGCTGAAGTCAGGGCAGGCGGCTGAAGACAAGGGTCAGAGCCAGAGAATCCATCCAAAGCATGGTCAAGCGAGGGTCAAAGCCAGGAATCCGTCCAAGGCATGATCAGGAGCACGCGAGGGTCAAAGCCGGGAATCCGTCCAAAGGGTAATCAGGAACAAACGAAGGTCAGGAACAAGAGACTGGAACTGGAACTCGGGAACTGGAACAGGAACGTAGGACTGGAACAGAACAAGTACAGGAGCAGGAACAGGAACAGGAACACGAAGGAGTAGCAACTAAGCGCATGACTGAAAGCGTGGAGACTTGTTGCCAAGGCAAAGACCGGATGGTGGAGCCTGCCGTAAGCAGCAGGGCCCGGAGACGTCATCATCTGGGGCTGCGGGCAGGTTTCCTGCCGCGGCCCCTATAAAGTTGGGGAAGGCGCGCGTGCGCCTAATGCATACCGACTGGAGTTACGTGGTGGCGGCGTCTCCCCTCGGTGCAGGTTGGGAGACCCGACTGGGACCGGAGGAGGCCGCGGAGTTGCCAGAGGAACCTGGGAATATGGCAGGAGCACTAGTGTGTAGGCAACTGCCTACCGCTGCCAAAGAAGAAGGGCCAGGGCCGGTGAGTAGGGCCGGTCGCGGCGGGTCACGCAACAAGTGTATCTAAACTCTAAGAATGAGTCCTACATTCTCAAAGAAACATAAAAACTACCCCATAAATTGAAAATGATTAGGAATGAGATAAATTAATGGTCTTCAGTAACAAGATAAACTGGAAGCTTAAAGTCACAGATTTATTAAAGAACTACAGCTGTAAAGGGACTGCAGAGAATAAAAACTTGTAACTGAATATTTCATCAGCTTTCCATCATTAATCAGTAAACGTTAAGTAGGAAACCATCAATTGCTTCCAAGATGGTTATTATTGTTGTTTACCAGAGACTGAACAACGCTCAGGGCTCTTGGGCTTCAGAGAGGCTCAACATCAGGAGAGGAAAGTTATACAAGTAAGCCCATAACTTGAGGTATAGTTTTTGAAGTCCTATGAGCGGACCCTAGCCCAGGGGATATATATATATATATATATATATATAAAACCCGCCTAACTCACATAAACAAACATCCACTCCTTCATAACCTTATCTGCTATCTACAAACAAATCAATTTGGAAATCATTCCTGAAACCTATGCCTCTGCATACTTTCTCTACTTGTTACAGTTAGCAGAGTTTTCTTAGCAATGTGGCTGACCACAGCAATACCATGTCCGCAGCACAGCTGGATTCATGTTACCCAGACCTGTGTGGGAGAGGTTTCCTCCTCTGAAGTATGTGTGGGCGATAGGGGTTTCTCCAAAGTTAGGGAAGCAGAATATGAGGAGGAAGTGCTCATCCCATTCTACCCCCCACCCCATCTCAAATCTGATGCTTTAACTGCTGCCCATCATCACAGAAATACCTTCTGGGAAATACTCACTCAGGAGCTAGCAGGTGTGCCCCCATCATGCGGTAAGTCACAGCATTTTAGCCTGGTATTGGTGGCTGTGATGGAGGCAGCCAATCTCAGCTGGTTTACCTACCAAGTTGGGCACAAGTGTCACCAAAACTTGTACTATAGTTGCCACATGCTGATGGGGCAGAGCACCCTTAGGCAGCTGCCTACTGTGCCTAATTCAAAATACAGCTCTATTCTCCAGGGACATAGACATAGTTCATGGGAGACAGGTATTGACAGCAACAACAACACTAAAAAATACAGCATTAGCTTACGTTTTCTGTCTTGGCTCAATAAGTTGAAAGGCTTAGACAAATCTAGGTCTATCCAGCTAGAGCAGCAAGATGAGCTCATACCATATCCTTCAATGGTTAGCAAGATGCCCTTAACAATAGAAATGGCCTTGGGTAACCAATAACCAAAAATTGTTTGTAAATTCAATGTTAAACACTATGTTAAACTAATATTTAATTTTTTCTAATGTTGTAATATTTAAATGATAGCAGATAACCATAATGGTCCATCCAATCTGCGCAGTAAGATGCTTAGGGTAGTAACTACCATGCTGTGCAGGCATCCCCATGCCTTCTGTTAAAGGTAGTAACTGCCACTTGCACTTTGTCCAGGTTAATTCCATGGAGAAATGTAACACAATGTTAACATAGGTTATCCCATTTCTTCCTTTCCAGCCTCTAGGGATCTGCAGTGTGTATCTCATGCTCTTTTAAATTCCATTTCCATTTTTTAATTCACCACTTTTTCTGGGAGGGTATTCCATGCATCTATCACCCTTTCCGTGAACATATATTTCCTGAGTTGTCCCCTTGGAGTTTCATATCATGACTCCTAGTTCTACAGCTTCCTTTTCTTTCGAAATGGTTTGATTTTTGAGTATCATTAATATCTTTAAGGTATTTGAAAGTCTGTATTTATTTGTCAATTCTTTTAGACCGCTAAATCAGAATAATACATCAACATAAAACTGCATAAAACCAATCCAAAACAAAATAGTTCACTAATAAGCATAAAAATAATCCCAAGAGCTACAAATCTCATGGGTTAAAATAACCAAGCTTTTATTTTCTTTCTAAAAGATAAGTAATTTGTTTCCAATGGCACTGAGTTTGTTTCCTGTTGCACTGAGTTCAACAACTCTGACCCCCGTGTTACAAAAATCCTCCTCCTATAAGCCATCTTTCTCACTTCCTTTCTGGAGGGAACCACACAAAGAATATCATTCTGAGAATGCAAGTTATGACTTGGGATTTAACGTCTCACCCCTTTCTGTAGGTACTTGGCCCCAACCCCATGTACCACCTTGAACATCAGAGGCAGGATCTTAAACTGAGCTCGCTTTTCTATTGGCAGCCAATGCAATTGCTGTAACAGTAGTGTAGCACTCATTCTTCTAAGGTAACGATAAATCAGCCAAGCAGCTATATTTTGAACTACTTGCAAATGATAAATGTCCTTCCTTGGGAGGCCTACCAATAAGATGTTGCAATAGTCAAAGGTCAAACCAGAGCCTGCACAATCACCCTACAAACTGTGAAATCAGGAACTGATCTGAGCCTCCTAAGCTGCCTTAGTCTAAAAAAGACTCTCCAAGTAATAGTTAATACATGGAGAGCAAAAACTAAATGACTCATCCACTAACACTTCCAGATCCTTAACACTATTACTCATTGTTATTACAACATCTCTAACTTTCAGAAAAACCCTATTCAAACCACTCATCCTCCCCCCCCAACAACCACTCTGTTTTGAGACTCAAACCTATTCAGGATTCTCCCTAACTCTTCATTTACTTTTCCCATTGCCTATAGTGGATCTTTCCCTGCTGAAATCACTAGCTGAACATTATCTGTATATATATATATATATATATATAAACCCAATAAATCCTAGAGACCAAAACAATGTACCCAAAGGCTGTAAAACCAGATTGAATAACAAAGGTGATAATGGGGAGCCTTGTGGTACTCTGCATTCCAAGCTAAATGGATCAGACAAAGCCTCTCTCACCCGAACTACTGCTGATTCTCTGACAAAAAGGAGGAGATCAAACTAAGAACTTGACCTCCCATCCCCAAGGTTCTACATCGTTTCAACAGGAGTGAGTGATCTACCAGATCAAAAGCACTCGAGAGACCCAGCAAAATCAGAAATACCAAATCTTCCCTATCCCTCAGCTATAAAATCTCATCCTGAACCCCCACTAACACTGTCTCTGTCCCATACCCTCTCCTGAATCCTGATTGACAAGCATGCAGTCCAACCCTGTCCTCTTAAGTACCAAGTTAACTGATTCACCATCATCCTCTCAATTATTTTGGCCAAAAACGAACTATTGGCCACTGGCCAATAACTGGCACATGACAGATTTAGCTTCAGAGGAAGTATCCATTTCTAATGAAACACTATTCTCAACAGCCAAATGTGTAGAATCTCAAAAAGAGATTTAATAAAAAAATACAGGGCACAGATCAAAACAGCAAGTAGTAGACCTACATTTTGCCAAAACCCCACTTAACTCTCGTGTCCCTACTGGAGCAGATTCATCTAACCCAACAACTTCTAATTCAGGGACAACCTCTGGATTCTTCTGATCTTCCAAATACTGCTCCCTCTGATGCACCACCCCTATCACTGAGCGGCTATCCTGTATCTTTTGCTTCAAAAAATTCACAAAGTTTGCACCCTCCAATGAAATGGGAATTCCCATCCCTGGTTTACAATCACTCCCTAAAAGGGACTGAGTAATCCTAAAAAGCTGTTAGTTGTTAGCTGTTTGCTCAATACACTTCCCCAATTATTGTTTTTTGGCCAAACTAATATTACTCACATATCTATTGGCCTCCTTCAATCAAACCAAATTATCCTCCCATTTTTTTAGTGTTAACCTATTATTTTCTCTAAACAAAGTACTTTCTGATGATGCCTGTTCAAACTGGGGGAAAATCAGGGTACTGAAGGTTTTATTAATTCTGAAATAAATGAACATATTGACATGAGGGAGATTGGGAAACATGGGAATGAAAGAAATTAAGTGGATCAGTGTTCAAATTGTGGCATGTCAATACCTGGGTTAATTGAGCCTTATGCTCATGGTGGGATATAGCTGTACTAAGATATAGAGACCTAAGAAAAGGGAGGAACTGTGGAATTTAGAGTAGAAAAAACTTTTTGAGGGGGTTCTGAGGTCTCCATATTCTAGGTCAGCTATATTGAGAAACAGTGGAACATTATTCTGCAGAGCTAGTTGTTTTCTGTTCTCTAAGTTGTTATCTTAGAAAAAGGTTTACTTTTAGAGAGGCTTTAGACAGTAGCCATAACATAGGGCTAGCAGCGACTCTACTGCAAAAGGTATTTGCAGCTGACACCCAGCATGAAATGGTTGATAAAACATAGAATGGATGACGAAGGGGAGTTGCTTAAGTATTTAGGGTTAGATACATGAGGCAATAAGCGATTGGACCAACTGTATAACCAAAAGAATGATGCACTGATTGGTCGTATGATTTGCTAATGAAGAATTAGAAGATATTAGACACTGTCTAATTTGTATAGGGTCAGAGGGAGACAGCAACTTGCCAATGCTATGTAGTTAGTTTTTCTAAATAATAAAAAAAAAAGAAACAGAAGATGAAGATGAAGTGTTGGTTTCTTTCAAGCAGAATTGTTTTTATTTTCTAGGTAAGTTAGACAAAATGAAAATTGTCCTCTTACAGCTGCGATTAAGCTGCCAGGGTCTTTTTAGACCATAAATCCGACAATACCTAAAGGGTTTCAGTGATGCATGGACTTCAAACTTTTTCCGTTGGAAAGAAAACAATAGAACTAAGGGTCATGAAATGAAACTCCAGGGGAGACGACTCACAACCAAAGTCAGGAAATATTTCTTCATAGAGAGGGTGGTGGAGGCCTGGAATGCCCTTCCGGAGGAGGTTGTGGAGAAGAGAACAGTCAAAGAATTCAAAGGATCCTTAAAGGCTAGAGGACAGAAATGAGATAAGCATGCAGGGGGGTAACTTGCTGGTATGGCGGTTACTACTCTTAGTAGAAGGTATGGAGATTACTACCCTTAATTGTAATGCTTTGATGTTTTTAATGCAATTGCAACATTGCTCCCCACTTAGACGGTGGGGGAAAAAAGGAATTAGATTCATAAGACAACTGAGGGCCCTGACTTCCAGGGTCTGGGATACTGATATGCAGACATAAGGGAAAAAGCTCAGGGCTGCTTCAATGGCCAAGTCCTAAAGGAAACAAAGAAAGCCTGGAAACGTTTGATGCAACTGCGTTTGCTCTCTGCTTCAACGGCAGGGGAAAAGGGGAATTGAATTTAGCTAGCAACCAACAAGGGCCCAGACTTTATGGTTTGAGAAACTGAGAAGGGCTACCAAGATGATGGGGGGAATGGAACAGCTCCCCTATGAGGAAAGACTGGGGAGGTTGGGACTTTTCAGCTTGGAGAGGAGACGACTGAGGGGAGATATGATAGAGGTGTTTAAAATCATGAGAGGTCTAGAACGGGTAGATGTGAATTGGTTATTTATTCTTTCGGATGGTAGAAAGACTAGGGGGCACTCCATGAAGTTAGCATGGGGCACATTTAAAACTAATCGGAGAAAGTTCTTTTTTACTCAACGCACAATTAAACTCTGGAATTTGTTGCCGGAGAATGTGGTTAGTGCAGTTAGTATAGCTGTGTTTAAAAAAGGATTGGATAAGTTCTTGGAGGAGAAGTCCATTACCTGCTATTAAGTTCACTTAGAGAATAGCCACTGCCATTAGCAACGGTAACATGGAATAGACTTGGTTTTTGGGTACTTGCCAGGTTCTTATGGCCTGGATTGGCCACTGTTGGAAACAGGATGCTGGGCTTGATGGACCCTTGGTCTGACCCAGTATGGCATTTTCTTATGTTCTTATGATAAGCATGGGACTAACCTGAACAGAGCAGCAGTTACTACCCTTAACAGAAACATGGATTACTACCGTTAACGAATAAGCCTTGATGCTTTTGGGGGTGGAGGGAAAGAGAAATTTGGATTTAGGGACAACCAACTTGAGCCATGACTTTTTACAGTCTGGAGTACTGATGCCTAGACATTAAGAAAACAAAAAACACAGGATTACTTCTACAGACAAGTCCATAAGCATAGCACGTCAAGCAGCAGTAACTGATACATGACTGATACATGAGGGTAACCTGCAAGGCGTACTATCATGGGAAGCTTGCTGGGCAGACTGGATGCACCATTGGTCCTTTTCTGCTGTCATTTCTATGTTTCTATGTAAAAAGGCCCCTCCGTATCTCCCTCTCCCTGTTACCGTTGGAATCTTAAACCCTCCAAAATACATCTTGCAATAGCTTTTACAGAGTTCCCAAATCTACCAAAGTTCTCACATTCCCCTTTAGTGAACCGCTGTGTGGAGGTACAGCGTCTCAAATAGAGCCTCCCAGCTGACTCAGGTAGGCGAGGTCAATGATGTCATGACGGGGGAGGGATTGAGAGCCCAGTATACTTTCAAGCTTCAGCATGGACCCAGCTGATCCAGCTGTATCACATCTCCCCTGTCTATACTCTCCTCCAAAATATACATATTTAGACTCTCCAATCTCATCTTATGTCTGGCCTTAGCCTTAGCCACTGGGATGCATAGTGTTTTGCAGAAAGAGAGGCATAACCAGCAGAAAAAAGGAGATAATACCCCTATACAGGTTTTTGATGGGCCTCACATTGAGTACTATGTTCAGTTCTGGCGACCATACCTCAAAAAGGATAGAGAGAGGATGGAAATGGTTCTGAAAAAGGCAATAATTAATGAACAAAGGTCAGAAAACTGAGTTATACCTGGTAAAGTAATCATTACTTACTACCTTTTTACACGGTCATATAACATGACATCCTAGATAGTTTTCTATGACATCATCACACAACTATCTGGAACATAGAAGGCTAGAATTTTCATCTATTTAGAAATACCATTAGGGCTTCTGTGTTTAAGGCCCGATTTTAAAAGGCCTGCACACGTAATAAACGGGGGTTATGCATGCGGCTGGGCCTTGTGCGTGCCGCGTGCATTTTAGAATGGGCTCGACCACGCACGTAACCCTCATTGTGCACAGAAGTGCCGGGACAACAAAAAGGGGCAGGCCAGGGGCACGGTCTGGGCAGGGGCTGGCCTGCACAGTGGACATTAGGCACAGTGGACATTAGGCCCTGTCCCGGAGAAGCGCGCGCTGGCAGCCAACTGGCACGTGGAAGATACTTCTGCTGGGGAGGAGCAATAAGAATTAAAATTTAAAAAATGGGGAAAACTAGGGTAGGTTTAAGGGTTGGAGAGGAGAGGGGAAGAGGGAGGAAGGATAGTTAGGGTTAGGAAAGGCCTGATTGCGTCGTCGCGCGTACTTTTGAAATATCTCCTCCCTGCGCATGCAAGTCACGGGCGGCCCGCACATGCGCATGTGGATGTTAAAATCTAGTGTGCATGTGTGTGCGGATATTGCATTTTATAACATGCGTATTAATCTATAATACCAATAAAACACCGCTCACTTTACTGGATAAGCACTGCCTCTCCCCGCCCCCCCCTCAATGTGAGGAACTGAGGACTGAGCTGAAATACAGAAATCAAAACAACTGTATTCCTATTTTTTTTTAATATCCTTAGAACATAACAATGGATAAATGTTTTAATGTAACAAATTACGGAGATTTTTTATTTTATTGAGTATTTTATTGTACTATATGTGTTATTGTGTATTTTGGTTGCAATCTGCATTGTTGCTCTGCGAATTGCTGATTACAAATCTGTGAAATAAATAATTAAAATAAATCTTGCATAATACAACATTACAAGCAAAATACATAAATTTTCCAAAAAAGTGCTTTCACCATGAGCACACTGATTTTTAATACCCTCAAAGAACTTCCGACTAGCTGGAAAATGAATACCTAAATTTACAGAGACCCTAAATATAATATAACAGAGGATTACAGAATCTTCTTGGAGAAGGTACACAAAGGAGAAAGCCCTGGAGCACAAATGCAAGGGAAAACAGTGACAAGGTGATAGAGAAGGAAGAAGCAGCAGGAAGCAAAGGCTCAAGGGTTCTGAAATCCTTTTGTGTTTTATTTCTAAGTGGAATAAATTCTAGCATTTTGCATTTCACGCAATTTTATATAACATCCCAATATAGCATGTCCAGTGGTAGTCAAAAAAGCAAATACAATGTTATGAATGATCTGAAAAGGAATGGAGAATAAAATGGAAAATATCATATTGCCTCTGCATTAATCTATGGTGTGATCACACCTTGAGTATTGGTCGGCCTAGCTAAAAGAGGTCATAGCAGAACTAGAAAAGGTGCAGAGGAGGGCAACAAAAATGATAAAGGGGATGTAACAAGTCCACAACGATGAGAGGGCAACTTGGAAAAGAGACGGCTGAGAGGGGACATGATAGAAATTTATAAAATCATGAATGGGTGGAATGGGTAAATAAAGGATGGTTATTTACCCTTTCAAATAATACTAAAACAAGGGGATACTCCATAAAACTAACAACCAGCAGATTTAAAACAAAATGTAGAAAGTAGTTTTCACTCAATGCAAGCTGTGTAATCTGTTGCCAGAAGACGTGGTCAAGGCAAAGCATAGCAGGATTTAAGAGAGGTTTGGACAAGTTCCTGGAGAAAAAGGCCATAAAACATTATTAACCAGATAGTTTAGGGAAAGCCATTGCTTTGGGATCTGTCGGAAACTTGTAATCCAAAATGGCTACTGTCAGAGACAGAGTGAAGGACTCAGTCTACCTTGCTCTGAATCATCATGGGATTTATTGTGCTTATATCATTTCTGATGTAATAGTAGTGCATAAAGTGATGTTATAGTGGTTGTGGCAGGCACCGTTTTGAATAATCTGACTGCAGAGGGACCTTGTGAGACTAGGAAATTGGGCAACTGAAAGGCAAATGAAATTTAACGCGATGCACATAGAGAAAAATAATCCCAACTACAGGTATACAATACTGGTTTCCGTATTGGAAGTAGTTACCCAGGATAAGGAACTTGGAATCCGTGTGGACAGTATGCTTGGCTCAATGCATTGTGGTGGTCAAAAAAGCAAAAAGAATGTTAGGAATGATCTGAAACAGAATGGCGAATAAAATGAAAAATGTCATATTGTCTCTGTATTGAGCCATGGTGCGACTGCACCTTTGAGTACTATGTGCGTTTCTGGTTGCCCCATCTCAAGAAAGTCATAGCAGAAATAGAAAAGGTGTGGAGGAGAGTGACAAAAATAATGGATCATTTCTCCTATGATGAGGCTATACAGGCTAGGGATCTTCAGCATGTAAAAGAGACAGCTGAGAGGGGAAATGATAGAGGTTTATAAAATCATGAATGGGGTAAAACGGGTAAATAAAGGATGGTTATTTACCCTTTCAAACAATAATAAAACAAGGCGACACTCCATTAAACTAATAACCCTCAGATTCAAAACCGATCGTGGAAAGTATTTTTTCACTCAGCGCACTCTCAAGCTGTGGAATATCTTGCTAGAGGACATGATCAAGGCAACTAGCATACTGAGGTTTAAAAGAGCTTTGGACAAGTTCCTGGAGGAAAAGGTCCATAACACATTATTTGCCAGGCAGACTGAAGAAAGCTACTATTATCCCTGGGAGTGAGTAATGGGAATTAGATCTACTTAATCGGATCTGCCATGTACTTGTAACCTGGATTGGCCTCTGTTGGAAACAGGATGCTGGGCTCAATGGACCTTGCTCTGACCCAGCATAGCAATTCTTATGTTCCTATGACTTTTGTTAGAATCAAGCCATTATGGTAACAGAGGGATATATATTCAATCACCTTCCCGATAGAAAAGATAGCCAGATAAATTTATTCGGATAACTTTGGAGTATATTCAATAGTGCAGGTGCATTATTGAATATAGAAGGCTATCTTTCAGAATCCTGCACAAAGTCCTAACTATGATACACAAGACCATTCACTCTCAGACACTCTCTTGAGCTAAATATCCCACTTCGGCATCACACGTCCTTCAGACCAATCAGAACAGCATACAAAGGTACCCTATATGCACCCCCCCGCCAAGCCCTCGCTTAGGAAACGCGCCTTCTCCACCGCTGGTCCCGCACAATGGAACGCTCTTCCCTTGGACCTTCGCCAAGAACCCTGCCAGCGGATGTTTAAGAAAAAGCTTAAGACGTGGCTTTTCAAAATAGCTTTTCCTTAAAGAACTGATGCTTCTCACGGACACTATACGCCACATGACACTTTTCCTACCACAGTTATGAATGTTCTCCCCTCAGTTATCCAATTGTTTTCTTATCATGTGCTGGTTTTACCTCTCCTACCTTGTTCATGTCTATTCCATTGTTTTTTGATATAACCCTGTTCAAGTGTTCGATGTAATTCTAACCTTGGTTCTCTGTAAACCGATGCGATATGTCCTTTTCATGAACGTCGGTATAGAAAAAAAAGCTTAAATAAATAAATAAATAAATAAATAAAATATCTTAAAGCTAGCTGGACAACTTTATCCAGCTAACTTTAGGACAGCACTTTGATGCGACCAGACTTAGCTAGCTAACTTATCTGGCTAATGTAACTCCTCCTCAAAATAATCCTACCTTATCTGGCTAAAACCTAGCCAGATAATTTTAAGCCAGATAATAAGATATCCGGCTAAAATTATCTGGGTAAGTGCCATAATATTGTTTTAGCTAGATAACGTGTGAGCTATTTGGCTAACTACCCCTCAATATGGACCTCATAGTCTTAAAAAATACTACACTTTTTTGTATATCTGTGTATGCAGATGTGGTAAAATGCAGACAACATGAAGGACCTCCTTATTTTATGAATTTAAAGGTGAATTTTAAAAGAGATGTGTGCGCCAAAAAACACAGTTGCAGTCACATCTAGCACACGTGTGTGTCCAACCTATTTTATAAACCTTGCACATATGCGCACAAGTACTTGTGCGTGAACAAATCAGCGCTCTTAAAAAAGGGACAAGATAGGTTTGGGGCAGAGATGTTCCAGGGAGGGGCCAGCAGTTATGTGCATAACTTAAGGTTTTATAACCAGCACAAGCAGCCCATAGAAACATAGA
The DNA here is from genome assembly GCF_901001135.1 of Rhinatrema bivittatum. Lineage (NCBI taxonomy): Eukaryota > Metazoa > Chordata > Amphibia > Gymnophiona > Rhinatrematidae > Rhinatrema > Rhinatrema bivittatum. The sequence continues at coordinate 132,795,883 of NC_042616.1, read as the reverse complement.
AACATAGAAACATAGAAATGACGGCAGAAGAAGACCAAGCGGCCCATCCAGTCTGCCCAGCAAGCTTCACACATTTTTTCTCCCATACTTATCTGTTTCTCTTAGCTCTTTGGTTCTATTTCCCTTCCTCCCCCACCATTAATGTAGAGAGCAGTGATGGAGCTGCATCCAAGTGAAATATCAAGCTTGATTAGTTAGGGGTAATAGGGGTAGTAACCGCCGCAATAAGCAAGCTACACCCATGCTTATTTGTTTTAACCCAGACTATGTTATTCAGCCCTTATTGGTTGTTTTTCTTCTCCCCTGCCGTTGAAGCAGAGAGCTATGCTGGATATGCATCGAAAGTGAAGTATCAGGCACATTTGGTTTGGGGTAGTAACCGCCGTAACAAGCCAGCTACTCCCCGCTTTGTGAGTGCGAATCCTTTTTTCTTCTCCCCTGCCGTTGAAGCTATGCTGGATATGCGTGAAGTATCAGTTTTTCTTTTCCCCTGCCGTTGAAGCAGAGAGCTATGCTGGATATGCGTGAAGTATCAGTTTTTCTTCTCCCCTGCCGTTGGAGCAGAGAGCTATGCTGGATGTGCATCGAAAGTGAAGTATCAGGCACATTTGGTTTGGGGTAGTAACCGCCGTATCAAGCCAGCTACTCCCGGCTTTGTGAGTGCAAATCCTTTTTTCCACATTTCCTCTTGCTGTTGAAGCTTAGATTGATGTTGGAGTCACAGTAACCATGTGTATGTTTATTGAATAAGGGTATTGTGTCCAGGCAGTAGCCATCATTCTGGCGAGTTACCCACTCTTCATTGGCGGCCTCTTGACTTTATGGATCCACAGTGTTTATCCCATGCCCCTTTGAAGTCCTTCACAGTTCTGGTCTTCACCACTTCCTCCGGAAGGGCATTCCAGGCATCCACCACCCTCTCCGTGAAGAAATACTTCCTGACATTGGTTCTGAATCTTCCTCCCTGGAGCTTCAAATCGTGACCCCTGGTTCTGCTGATTTTTTTCTTATGAAAAGCAGAGTTGCTTACCTGTAACAGGAGTTCTCCAAGGACAGCAGGATATTAGTCCTCACACATGGGTGATATGAGATGGAGCCCGGCATGCCACTATCCACGCGGGGTCTCCCTTCAGTCTTATAATATAGAGTTTGCGAAAAAATAAAATAAACCCAACTCCGCGGGGTGGTGGGCGGGTTTTGTGAAGACTAACATCCTGCTGTCCTGCTAAGTAGCGGCACATAGCTGGATAAGTCCAAAAAGCGCTACTTAGACGGATAAATGGTGCTTTCAGACCTATCTGGCTATATTGGCCTTCTGTTACTTTGCCGGATAAATTGATTAATAGCTGGATAAGTGCCGTTACTTATCCGATTAAGTTCAAATTTGTCTGTCTATGTAGCAGGAAAGGCGCCTCATAGCTGAATAAGTTGGAAATTAGTCGGATAAGTGTGCACAACTCATATACCCACATATTTATACTTCCAGTTTTATAAGGACAAGCACATAGGGCCGGATTTTAAATGCCCTGCGCGCGTAAATCCGGCCGGATTTATGCGCGCAGGGCCCTTGCGAGCCAGCGCGCCTATTTTGCATAGGCCGCTGGCGCGCGCACAGCCCCGGGACACGCGTAAGTCCCGGAGCTTCGTAAAAGGGGGGGGAAGGGGGTGTGTCCGGGGTCAGGGGGAGGTTCGGGGTGGGACCAGGGGGCGTGGCGCCGGCCTGGGGGCGTGGTCGAGGCCTCTGGACCAGCCCTCGGGTTGGGTGATGGCGCGCCAGCAGCCTGATGGCACACGCAGATTTACGTCTGCTTTCAGAAGGCGTAAATCTGCCAACAAAAGGTAGGAGGTGGGTTTAGATAGGGCCGGGGGTGTGGGTTAGGTAGGGGAAGGGAGGGGAAGGTGTGGGGGGTGGAAAGAAAGTTCCCTCCGAGGCAGCTCCGATTTCGGAGCGGCCTCGGAGGGAACAGGCAGCGCGCGCCAGGCTCGGCACGCGCAGGTTGCACAAATGTGCCCCCCCTTGCGTGTGCCGACTCCGGATTTTATAAGATACGCGCGTAGCTGCGCGTATCTTATAAAATCCAGCGTACTTTTGTTCGCGCCTGGTGCGCGAACAAAAGTACGCGCTCGCGCAAATTTCTAAAATCTGCCTCATAGATTTTATCATGTTAATTTAATGCTTTTATCCCCTGTAAGTCGGTTTTTACATGGGTAATTCAGGGTATTTTGTAACATGCACGTGGCAATGAAATAACCAGTTTTACTATTTAGTTTACACCAGTTTGCCCAGTCCATCTGTAGATCATGAAGACTCTCCTGGCTCTTCAGCCTGAAGTCCCCCCCCATTGCACCAAGACTCTCTACCCAGTCATTTTTTTTTCACTTTAATGATGTTTATAATCACTTACACCAGATATTGAGCAGAAGTAAATATTCGGAAATAAAAGAAGTATGCGTGTCAATTTGGCAGGTTTTAAAATAGCAACTTATGTGTAGCAATGTCTGCCCTGCCCCAGAATGCCCTGGGCATGACTCTTTCTTATACACGTAAAGTTACTCACGGGCCCCGATTTATACATGCAAGCTACAGTTTTGAAAATAGCATGTTTTCGCAAATGTGCTATTTTATGCGTGCAAGTGGTCATTTTTATCGTGCAACATTTGAAAATTCACCTGATAATGCTGATGTACTTGTAAACCTCACATTTCTTGATTCAGGAGAGATGACTGACTGCACTTTTGGATGCTCCCACCCCTCGCAAGCCCTCTGAATCTAAGCAAATGGGGATTCTATTGTGCTCATCCTCATCAAAACCTAATGCAGGCAGGCGGAATCTGTATCCAGTGCAGGTAAACTCTGTACTTACTGTAAAAGGCTTGGCAGAGCTCTTTTCATCTTTGCTGGAAATAATTTTTGCATTCTTTCTGGTCTCTCTCAAACGTTCAATTGATGGAGGCTTTATGAATACGACAAACGGTTTGAATTCCAACGTCCTCAAATGCTTGATTGTCTGTGGTAGAAGACAAAGTTCAGAACATATTGAAGCGTTTAGATAGATATGTCTGTGCACTTGAACACCCCTTTTCCATCACCAGCACCTTGCTTTCGCTCTCCACCAACCACCAAAAAAATCTTCAGATGTAAGAACCACAATACGATGTTTCTCTCTATTGTGTATTACATTTCTTTTAATAACACTTGCTGAATATGTGGCTCCAGCACAGTAACTTCAAAGCTAATTTCCACACACACTGCCAGTACTGGAAAGTTTGATTAGCTTGGCAAGAGCAAAGCTTACCACAGCCAGTAGCTATGTTTATGCCCAAGGCTTAAATTCTGCTGTTTGAATTTGCTGGGGATTATATTCCTAATATATCTATGTAAACAAAATGGGTATTTTCATTTCTTACTAGTTTGAAATGTCAATGCTTTTATTGTCAATGGGCATCTACTGACAACTAGCAATTCATTTTTCAGTGCAGACCATGATGTAATACCCAAACTGAAAGCTAAATTAAGAGCTATAATCAAAAAGCTAAAAGGTTTTTATTACATTAAAGAATGCTAAAGTATGCTGTTTCATATATATATATAGTACTTTTATATCTGAAATACTAACTATACAGATTGGTAACGGGCAAACCCACAGTGTAATAACTTTGCAAGCTGGAGGGGATTCATGGCTCGCTTCTGTTGGCTTTTGCACTATGAATAAGTTTGATTTTCATGGAATTTAAAGCAGCAATACTAATTTGTTTTTAGAATAGTCACCTGATGTTTAAAATAAAGCAATTACAATTCTTATTTTAAATTATTTTTTTTCACCCAGCAGTTTCCTCCTCCTCTTCCTTCACTAAGCTTCCAGCTAAATTGGAATCAGGGCTGGGATCTGGCACCATGAGTTTTCATTCACACCTTCAAGTGATTTTTCCCTCTATTTTATATCCCTTCCCAATTTAATTTTAGCCCAGTCGTATCACGGTTCCCTCCCATTACCATGGATCCGCTTGCTATGCTGCCTCCCTACCAACAGAAGTCTTCAGCGAGCCCTGCTCACAGCTGCCCTAGCTACCCTCCTCTCTGATCACCTGACATGGCAGTTCCAGCGCTACTTAACCCAGCCTGTCCAGACCCTCCTTACCTCTTCATGGAGTCACCTCAGCTCCTTGACCTGGTCAGCCTTGTCTTGCTACTCTACTTTGCCTTGCGGACTTATCCAGGTTTTCTGCCCTGCCTTGTGGCCTACACAGGCCTTCTGCCTTGCAGCCTCCTGGCTTTCTACCTTGTGGCCTATCCTTGCCTTATCCAGTCCAATCAGTCTGTTCCAGGAGAATCCAGGGCCATGTGATCTGATCCGGGAGGAGCCTGGCCCGGCCATTCCAGCCCAGCACCAGAGAGATGCCTTTCCAGTGACTCAGTGACAGAGAGATGCTATTCCAGTGACCCAGTGCCAGAGAGTCTCTAGCCCAAGCTCCAGCACCCGAGAGACTCTGGCCCAATCATCCAGCGTTTGAGAGATTCTGGTCCAGTCACCCAGCACTTTAGAGACTCTGTTTCTGCACTCTAGCAGCAGAGAGTCCCTGATTCAATGCTTCTACATCTGAGAGACCCTAATTCAGATCTTCTGTGCCTGAGATACCCTGACCCAGCGCTTCAGTGGGAACAAAACTCTGGTTCCAAACCTCTGCTCCAGAGAGTCTCTGGTTCAACACCTCGGCTCCAGAGAGACATCAGTTCTGCACTTGTGTTCCATGCGCCTGTCTCCCTTTAGAACCTGGCCCTTACTACCTGTAATTCAAGAAAACCTAGTACCTATTGCCCACAGTCCCCATGGCAAATGGGACTTAGGAGGAGGTGGGTCTTAAAAGGGGGGAGGGTACTGTCATTGTTCTGCCTGCTATGCAGCCTCCCTGTGTCAAGGTTCCGCCTCGTATGCCACTTCCCCACCAGCAGAGGTCTTTGGCAAGTCCTGCTCACAGCTGCCTTAGCCACCTCCTTGCTGATGACCTGACATGGCAGTTCTAGCCCTACTTAACCCAGCCTGTCCAGTCCCTCCTTGCCTTTTCATGGAGTCAACTTGGCTCCTTGACCTGGCCAGCCTTGTCTTGCTATACTACTTTGCCTTGCGGCCTACCCAAGCCTTCTGCCTTGCTTGCAGCCTACCCAAACTTTCTTTCACTTGAGGTCTACCCAGGCCTCTGGCCTTGCGGCCTATCCCTGCCCTTTTACCTTACCTTGTGGCCTATCCTGGCCACCTGCCTCACTCTATTGTCTGTCTTAGCTTCCTGCCTTGCTCTGTGGCCTTCCAGGCTTCCTTGCCTTGCTCTGCGGCCTTCTAGGCTCTCTTGCATTGCCCAGTGGCCTTCTGAGCATACCTGTCCTGCCTTGAGGCCTTCAGGCCTACTACGGTTACCTTGCCCAGTCTTGTGCCCTGTTAGGCTTTTATTGTTTATTGTTTTTTTACCTAGTCCTGTCCTTGTCTCATCCTGTCTTGTTTTGTTCTGTCCAGTCCTGTCCTTGTCTGGTTCTTGTCATGCCCAGCTGTTCCTCCTGGCTCCCAGCGCAACACTGCACCACACACCTGCAAAACTCCTTAGATTCTTCTGAGTGCCTCATAGAAAGCACTTTTACATCACCCTCCTTTGTCCCAGCCCAATTAGGGGAAGAGCCTTCTTATATAACACTCCCAAAAGTACTCCTCTCTTTGGACCTCCTATTGCAGAAAAGTTCTTAGTATTAAACTTAGCACATTATTTAAACTTTATAAGGCCTAGGCTGTCATACACTAGATTTTTTTCTTTTTTTGGAGGTGGAAGGGGTTCACCATAAAGAACAGTTGCAGGATCCTTAAAAGCTGATCGTCAGATCTTTTTATACATATATTTTTAAGGACTGATTTCCTTTTGCATGTCAGGATTGCTGTGGTCACTAATCCACTGTCTCCATAATGGTGACCCTTAACAGAGCTTTGTAAATATAGGGTTTTTTTAATTTGATTACTCACTTTTCCAACCCTGAGCTCCAAGTTATATTTCAGGTACAGTACGTATTTCCCTGCCCTAGATCTGAATTTGAATTTATGAAAATGTATTTTTTATATTCTTCAAAATATATTTTGAGGCAAATTACAAATAAAACATACAAAAAAAGAGCTAACTAAAATAATTACAAATCAATACTTACAACATTCAGCAAACAAAAAATTTGGCTTAAACCTGGAACATCAATAGGACGACACGTGCAAAGGAGCAAATTATGACTGATTGTGACGTTTAAGAGCTTCCTTAAAACAAGAATGGGTAGATATTTAAAAGCCATTTAGACGGATAACTTGCAAGTTATCCATCTAAATGGCTTAAACAGCATATTGAGAGCCTCTTATCCAGCCAAATCATGGCTGGATATGTTGTTACCCGGCTATAATTTAGCCAGATATAAAAATGGCATTTTGGTTGCATTCCGGGGAGGGGCCCCGTCATCCAGCTAACTTAGCTGATTATTGGGTATATCCGGCTAACTGGAACATTTATCAATTTGCGTTAAGGCCTTAACGCTCGCGGTAAAGTCTAACGTGCAAGATTAATACCACAGCGCAAATGCTTATGCAAATTCAACATTGAGTATTCCAGTGGGAGGAGTTTGGGCGTGGAAAATATTTTTAGTGCGGGAAGAGAGTGTGAGAGTGACAGATAGAGCACCTCCGTATAGAATCAGTCTGACACTCTCTATATATGTACCACCATAGAGAGACACTTTGAATCGGGGTGGGTTTCAGAAGGTGGGGTAGGGTTTAGGGGGATGGTGTTACAGAAACATTCTGAGGTATTGATAGTAAAATTTACATCACTAATGATTTTTAGTCATGATAATGGATGAAAAGCATAACTACGCCTCTATCAGTTGCCTAGTAATGGCAGAAGTGTCCCCCAAAGTGGGGCCCTGTGTGTGGAGGAGAAGGGGCAAAGAAATCTGTCCTGGTACAGAGCACTGAGACTGAGAAAGAGAACCAGCTGGGTCCCTTCCGTATGAGTGGAGAGAGTGGAGGGTGAGACTAATAAGAACTGTCCTTCAGTTACGAATGTTGCCTCACCAGCAGGAACAAGATTACACCTGGGCACAACCAAAATCTTGGAAAACTTATTAAAGTCCTTTCTCCTCACAGGAAGGGATAGCCCCATACCAGGTAAGGGGTGCACTGGAATTTGGCAGTCTCCCAAACAAAAGCAGCGCAGGAGCAAAACCCAGCGACTCATGCAACAAAACCCAAACCAAACTGACCACACTCACTAAGGCTCTGCCACCCCCCACCCCCCCTTCTGGACAAGGACTGACCCATTGCAGGCATCCTCAGGGGAAGGAGCTGCAGGGAATGCAAGGCGCTGTTATCTACCAGGCAGGGTCATAAGGACAGTTAGTGGGGGACCAAGGGTTCCCCATACATGCATTGGGGTTCCCGTTAATATTTGTGCCGCAGCATTTTCTACTAGCTGCAAAGGCTGTAGAGCATTCGACGGAAGACCCAAATAAAGCACATTGTAATAGATGGCTTATAACCTAAGGGGTGGATTTTAAAAGGGTTACACGCGTAATATACATGCGTAACCCTTTTAAACCCGCTCCTGCGCGCGTCGCCAGGCCTATTTTGCATAGGCCCGGCGACGCGCACAAGCCCCGGGACTTGAAAAAAGGGGCGGGGAGTGGGTGGGGAGGGACTGAGGCCTCCGGCACAGTGGCTGTGCCGGGGGATCGCTCGCTGGCACTTGGCCGGCACACACAACCTACGCCTGCCCAGAGGCACGCGCAACGTATGAAACAAAGGTCAGGGTGGGTTTAGATAGGGCGGGGGGCGGGTTAGGTAGGGGAAGGTGGGAGGGGGCAGAAGGAATGTTCTCTCCGATGCCGCTTTCGATTTCGGAGCGGCCTCGGAGGGAACGGGGAAAGCCATCGAGGCTCCCCTAGGGCGTGGTGCACGCAAGGTGCACAAGTGTGCACCCCCTTGCGCGTGCTGACCCCGGACTGCGCGTGCATGTTATAAAATCGGGTGTAGATTTGTGCGTGTAGGTACGAATATCTGGCCCTATGGCCTCAATTACTACGCATTTTCCTATAGACAGAGAATGGGAGAAATGCCTTAATAAATCAGACCTTAAGTTTGTACTCGAGGCAATAGAGTGACAAGGCAATAGAGTGGCAATAGAGTGACAAGTGACAAGGCGCGACAGTGGGAGAAGCCAGGATTTGAATTCTGGCTTCTCTAGTTCTCAGTCCACTGCTCTACCTACTAGGCCACTCCTCCACACTACTGATGGATGTATTTGTAATATTCATATTTGTTTTTATTTATATGGGACTAGTATTTACAGTTTTTTGGGATATTTCTCCTATTACCAGTGTCCTTATGAATCTAGGAAAACTGATATTCTACTACATTAATCCTTATCAAAACCTAATACAAGCATTGCACAGATATATGTGAAAAATAAATATACCACAAACAGATGAAGACTGCATTTAGGGTAATAATATTACTTAAAATACAGGGATCATAGCCATAATAGAAGGTGCATACTTTTTAGTCTAAAATACATGAAATATATGAAATAAAATATATTATGACAAAAAAGGGAAAGGAGACCAAACAGGAAACGATTTTTGATCATTGTGATGAATATTAGTCTTTTGTGGAATACGTGGTACACCATAAAACTTATCCATTCTACTTATGTAAAAGGAATACAAAATGTGTATTTTACAGTGTAAAATGTGTTTATAGATCAGGGGTTTGGGCACAAAGGTTTTGTTTTTTTTTAAATTATTATTTATAATTTACCTTTTGTTATACTTTACGGCAAATTGCATTCAGTTACTATAAGTAAGTCGTGCAACCTGAGGAGCAAGATTCTTTTCTCATCACTGTTCCCTGCTCACTGGAGGTAATTTTCAAAGGGATTTATGCACGAAAAAGTAGCATATATCATAGCAATTTTCAAAAGGCCATTTACATGGATAAGATCTATTTAGGTGCATAAAACCCAATTTTGCAAGCATATATCATTTTGAAAATTACCTCCGCTATGTGGCCATAAGCTTTCCTTCAGTTTTTCGCCCTCTCATTACTATGATATCGTGTGTTGAAGCTTTGGTGCCACCGTGAAAGAACGTAAAGTGGGGTGTGAAGACAAACAGGCCTGCAACTACTAGATGATGTTAGAGCAGATAACTTTGGCAATATGCAGCTTCTAAAATGGCAAGTAAACTTCAGGAAGGAATCAACAGACCCACTAATCCATGGGTAAGCGTTTCTATTTTGTAGAAAGGGGTTTACATTTTGCAAGTTTGAAACTTATGAGCAGCAGCACCAATTGTCATTGCTTCTACACTAACTACTAATCATTTGTGCATATTTATTTATTTATTTACATTTCTTGTATTCCATGCAAATTAATTCATTGATCAACCTTAAAATATACAAAGATATTACAAATGTAAATACACTTTCATTCTTTTACCTTATATTTGGATTGGTTACCGACCTCTGAGCATGCTGGCTCTGGGTTTTTTTTTTTAAAGGTGATCTTTGCCAAAAATTATTAATGTCATCGTGATACAGTGCCTTGTAAAAATCTTCTTGCCATTGTACATTTTTCACATTCTACTGTCTAAAAAATATGAATCAAAATGCATAAACGTTTGTTTCACTGAGCTATGCAACATACTCTATACTTTCAACATGAAAGAACAATTATAGATTTGTATTTTTTAGACAGCAGAATGCGAAAATGTACTAGAGTATAAGGCACTGGGTATTTTTGCATTGTACCTTTATTGCATTTCAAGCATTGATGTGAAAGAAGCAAGTTATAGATGTTTAATAAATAAATAAGAAAATGTCAATGTCAATATGAAAGGGATGTTTATAGGAGATTGTGATTGGGTGATGGTGGCTAGAGGAAAAGCAATCTAAAAAACAACAGCTAGAAAGCTGACTTGGGAAACAATGCTAAAACACATAAAAATACAGGAGGAACCATATATTTCCATTCATCATACGGTTAAAATTTAACACTTGGTGCTACCACTCATAAGTTTGAAACCTGTGATAATTCAACCCTTTTGGGTGTCTCTTATCACGTATTCAGTATAAACATTCTTTATCCCATTCACAGCTTATACGGTTTAAAAACATGTCTTATTTCTCTCTTTTCAAGACAGGATATTATCCTTTCATTGATGCATATGCATGCAAGTGAAATTAGAGGGGAATCCTGTCCTAACAGCTTTTTACTCTGGTACCAATACAGTAAATTATACTATGCCTTACAAATACTGCAAAATCCATTTTTCTTTACTTACATGAGGTTGCACATCCAGCAAACAAACTTTATTCTTCGCCAAGACAGACCGAACAGAGTCAAAGCTTGTGCCATAATAATTATTCTTATATTCACCATATTCAATAAATCTAGAGGAAGTCAAACAAAATAAAATACAGTAACTTGTAATACAAGTAAGACACATTTTAATTAGCAATATTTAGAGGTCTATTTACTTACCTGTAACTTGCAGTAATGTGCGTTATTTACCACGCTCCCATTATTGACAATGGGGCCTATCCAGGCATGATAATGTGTGTGAATGTGCATCACAGTTTAGTAAATATATCCCTTAATTTGTAAACAGAAATAGTCTTTCATAATAGTAACATAATGAAGACCGATAAAGACCTCACCATATTCAATAAATCTAGAGGAAGTCAAACAAAATAAAATACAGTAACTTGTAATACAAGTAAGACACATTTTAATTAGCAATATTTAGAGGTCTATTTACTTACCTGTAACTTGCAGTAATGTGCGTTATTTACCACGCTCCCATTATTGACAATGGGGCCTATCCAGGCATGATAATGTGTGTGAATGTGCATCACAGTTTAGTAAATAGATCCCTTAATTTGTAAACAGAAATAGTCTTTCATAATAGTAACATAATGAAGACCGATAAAGACCAAAATGTCTCATCCAGTTTGCCCAGCAAGGTATTTAGGGTTGTAGCTTCCATGCCATGAAGGTCACTCCTGTGTCTTCTGATTAGAGTTGTAATGCCGCTCCATGCCGTCCCGGAAACATAATACGGCTCTATCATTGCTGTTCTGGATTGGCCTGCCACTCCGTATAGTTACCGTAACACTTAAAATAGTAACATAATAAATGACAGCAGAAAAAAGACCCAACTGGTCCATCCAGTTTGCCCTTCAAGTATCTTAAATTATTTTTTATGGGTATTAATGGCCACTCAATGAAGATTACTCCAGGCCTTCTATTAAGGGGAGTAACTGCTACTCCATGTAGGTTCCCCCTTATCTTCATTTCTTTTTTTTTTTGTAATTTATAATTTTATTGAGAGTTTCAACTGAAAAGCTTACATTCATGGTTAAATAAACACATAATCAGCCGACTGTGTAAAGCAATTAAAGGTAAGGCCTGTACCAACGAAATATGATTGCACAAACAAGCGAAGTGGGGTACAACCACCTAGAAGAGTGCACTAAACATTCTCCTCCCGCCACTGTTGCAGTCTGTAACCAATATCCCACATCTGGGGATTTGTCTTCTGTCCTTGTCCTTAATACTTTGTATTGCATACAGATATAAAAATGTATAGAAATAATAATACTACTAACTGTTATGTTACAATGTTGTTCAATAAAGATCGTTTATGAAACAAGCAACGATGTTGTCTCAATCTACTTTATAATTACCATTCATCCCCATGTCTTCCCCTCTCTCTTGCCCCCCTCCCCGTCCACAAGAGCTCCCAGTAGTCTTTTCCCAGACTAATTTCAGTCCATTCCTTCCACCCCCTACCCCCTCTATGTAGCTTGCTTTGACCAATTGATATATGGGCCCCATAGCCCCTCAAATTTGTTGATCCATTTATGTCTGGTTGCTGTTAAACGACAGATAGTAGCTTTTTTGTAACCGTTTCACCACTCTCTGCCGAGGAGGAAGTTGCTCGTCTTTCCATATATAAGCAATCTCTCCCCTCGCTGCCGAAATTATCATTGTGCCAGGAAAGCACCATCGCGCTCCATTTCAGAAGGGCTTATATTTAAAAGAAAAAAGGTTGGACTTTTAGACAAACTGACCCCCTGAATTTCCTTGATGAGGCCTACCACCCCATCCCAGAACTTTGATATAACTGGACATTCCCACCACATGTGATAAAAGGACCCCTGAGAAAAGCAGTTTCTCCAGCAGAGACGGCCAACGCCTGGGGAAAATTTTGCAAGTCTCACTGGAGGAAGATACCATCTATAGAGCATCTTATATCCCTGTTGGATAATCGCTGCTGATATAGAGCTCTTGGCTATCTGCCGGTAGCATGACTCCCAGGTTTTATTCCCCAGGTTTTGGGATAGATCATGTTCCCAGTGCACTACATGTGGAGGAATCTGTCCCCTCATCCCTACTGAGGAGTGCATAAAGTTTAGAGATAATTTTTGTGATATTTCGTGCCTGTGCACAATACCCTTCAAACAGGGGTTTGCCTTTATATAATTCACACTTCACCTTCTTCCTGGACATATACTGTGCCATCTGATAATAAAAGTAAAAATCAGTGTTATCTAGTAGGTATAACTGTTGCACCTCTGCAAAGGGTTTCACATGCTCTCCACTCCAAAGGTGTCCTAACAACCAACATTGCTTACCCCTCCATCTGTTCGCCACTGCCTTGGAACATCCTGGTATAAACTTAGAATTATAAAATATGGACGTGCTATGAAACAGCTGGCACTTTCCCACCAGCTTCTCCCTCCACTTATCCCATAATTTTAATGTTAACGTAACGGTGCAGGGTATTCTCCCCAATATTGTTCTGGATGCGGCAGGGAGCCACACCAAACCTGTAAGTGGGGATTCTGGCAACATAGATTGTTCTAACTCTACCCACCTCTGTCTGCCCTCTCCCAGATGCCAATCTACTAATGCTTTTAGCTGTGCGCTTACATAGTACCCCAATAGCCAGGGGACTCCCATCCCTCCGTTGGCTCTCGAAAGAAACATGACTTTCCTGCTAACTAGTGGGGGCCTGCGTTTCCAAATAAAATGAAAAAGCTTTTGTTGCCATACCTGGAAATTAACTTCTAAAATAAATACTGGTAGTGTCTGAAATAAATAGCTCAACCGTGGGAGGATATTCATTTTAACAATACTAATCCTCCCTACCCAGGAGTAGGGTCACCTATCCCATTTATGTAAGTCCCCTTGAATTTTCTCCCCCGCAAAGTTAACCTCCATAAGTTTATCTAGGTCCGCCCCTATTTTTACCCCTAAATATTTCACCTCCTTTGTCGCTATTTTGAACAGGAACGCCTGTTTAATTCTAGCAATTTGATCTAAAGATAATGTGATATTCAGAAATTCTGATTTCTCTGCATTCAATTTATACCCAGATACCCTACTAAATTGTGACAGCTCTTGCATCAAATAGGTCAGTGAACTTTCCGGGTTTAGCACGGTAAACAGAATGTCATCCGTAAACATAGCAAGTTTGTACTCAGATTGTCCCACCTGAACTCCCTGTATATTCTGAGCCGATCTAATTTTAATAGCTAGAGGTTCCAAGTATAAGGCAAATAAGAGCGGAGAGAGGGGACACCCCTGCCTGGTCCCTCTACCAATCTCAAAGACGTCTGAATACCCACCATTCACTTTTATACACGCACTCGGTTTAAAGTACAGCTTCTTAATCCAGGTTGAAAAATTACCTCCCAACCCGAATCTCTCTAACGCTTCAAAAAGATAGTCCCAATGGACCATATCGAATGCTTTTTCTGCATCAATGGTGAGAAGGCCCAATGGTATTTTACTTTCCCTCGCCCACCAAATTAAATCGATCACCTTCCGGACATTGTCTGCTGCTAATCTACCGGGGATAAATCCCGTTTGGTGAAAGTGAATCAAGCTATCCACCATGCCCCCTAGTCGCTTAGCTAGTATTTTGGCTAGAAGTTTAAGGTCTAAATTCAATAAAGAGATGGGCCTATACGAGCCATACAAGGTACTGTCTCTCCCTGGTTTGGCTAGTACAGTAATACAAGCTTTGTTAGTTTCCTCTTCAATTGAGCCCTCCCCTAACAGCTCATTAAAAGCCTTTACTAATGGCGGTACAACTACTGATTCCAATTGTTTATAAAATCCTGCTGAGAATCCATCCATCCCCGGTGATTTTCCTATTTTCAATTCTTTGATAGCCTGAGTGGCTTCAAACTCAGAAATTTCCCTATGTAGGCTATCCTGCTGATTAGAGTTGGCTTGGGGGATGTCAATTGTGCCAAGTAGTCCCTTATGGACTCAATAGTGATGTCCCTTCTGCTCTTACACAGTTCTTTATAAAACTCTGAAAATCCGGCCCTGATATCCTCTGTTGCAGATAGCATCTTGCTGTCTCTAGTCTTTATTTTCATGATCTGATTGTTCATAATTTTATATTTAAGTGGCCTAGCTAATACTCTGCTGGCCTTATTATCACCCTCAAAATGCTCTTGACGAATTCTGTCTAATTGGTGCACAATCCGCTGGACATCCAGATTATGCAGTTTCCCCCTAAGCAACTGTATCTGTTTTCCTATATTTGCCTCTGGATGTCGTTTGTGTCTAATTTCCAATTGGCCAATTTGGAAGAGTAGATCCACCTTCTGTTTCTCCCTTGTCTTTTTCACATATGAGGCCCTCGCTATACAGTGGGCTCTCGCTACTACTTTAAAACAATTCCATACCGTTTCCGCCGTCACTTCCCCCGAGTCGTTCTCTTCCAAATATCTGCCCATATCCTGCTTGAGAGAGGTAACAAATGTGCTGTCCTCCAACAGACTTTCATTTAACTTCCATCCCCTCTTACTCTTCTGGTCAGTAAGCCCACCTAACTAAATCCATACCACGGCATGGTCCGACCACAAAATTGTTTCAATATCTTCCTGCCGAACGCTGTTTGCTAACAACTTGTCTACTAAAATGAAATCTATTCGCGAGTATATCTGATGAGCCTGAGAGAAAAAAGAATAATTATTTTCTGAGGGGTGAAGTAATTGCCATATATCTACCAACCCCCATGTTGTCATTAAGGATTTCAAGCTAGCCCGATTCACCCATGATGTTACTCCCTACCCCCACTATGGTCCAGAAAGGGATACCTTGTCATGTTGAAGTCCCCACCCATTGATGCATTGATGTTGAAAATTTGTCTAAAAAGGGACCCTAGCCTTTATTAGGGCAATACACATTTCCCACCGTATACAGAGAATTCCCCAATTTAAATTTAACAATAATATACCTCACATCCACAGCTCTAATTACTGAAATGACATCCACCACCTTATTTCTAGAAAATAGGACCCCTACCCCACAATACTTGTTCAATTTAGACGCTGAAGCAAAAAACTGTACAGGATACTGATGCGAGGTCATAACCCTCTCATGAGGTTTCTTAAGATGGGTTTCCTGGCATAACACAATATCAGCCTTTAATGAGACAGCATCATTAAATAATTTTTCCGTTTAATCTGGGTGTTAAGCCCTTTTACGTTCCAGGTTACAATAGTAAGTCCTGCCATCTGTTGAGAATATGACATTTCTCCTTGCAATGGATCAGCATTTTAATAAGTCTCCACGTTGAATATAAGGCCCCCTACAACAGCATCTCATGGTTCCGAGCCTTCCTACTCGTAAGCCTAATCCCCGATGCCCTCTTCCTCCTCTTCCCACTAACCCCCCCTTCCCTCCCAACTTCCCCCTCTTCATAAACCTCCTGCTCCTGCATCCCCGAGGAACGACGCTACCAATTGTTCCTGGCCACCCAGTGTCGCGCCCCCCCCCCCACCGCCACTGTTGTAATTCCCATGATTCACCGAAATATATAACATTTGCTAGCCGCATTTAAACTTTTTAGAGTCATTATCTCCACAATCTGGCTAACTGCCAGTTTGTGTCTCTCATTCTATGAATACCGCTTTTATGAAGACCACATGTATACTCGATGTCCAGTCACCCCACAGCCTCTTTTGAAGATGACGAGCCTCCAGAATTTCTCCTTAGTCGTTTCCCAACATATAACACCCTCTGCCATCTTTGGAGTAGTCCTCTGTTATCTGCTCCAGCTGGTGATGCATTTCCCACATTACTGTCCACAGTTAGGCTGGCAGCTGATAAAATTCTCTTCGCCTCCTCCACCGTTTTCACCCTTGCAGTTTCACCATGTATAGTAAGTTGCGTTCCAAAAGGTAACAGCCATTTATAGCGGAAATTTCCCATCCACAGCACTTGAACAATGTCTCTGAATTCTCTCCGTTTCCGGATTGTCGTGGTAGAGAGGTCCTGAAATATTTCAACTTTATGTCCTTGCCACTGTAATTGTTTTCTTTTCCTGGCCCGGTTCAATATTTTTTCTTTCACTCTGTATTCGTGAAAACATACCACGATGTCCCACGGTACATTCCCCCGCAATCTGGCCAAGGATCTATGGGCCCTGTCTAGCACCACTGGTGCCCTCTCTTCCAGCATTTCATTTTCATATAATATGAGGTCACATATTTATTTATTTATTTATTTATTTAAAATTTTTATATACCAGCATTCATGATACAATCACATCATGCCGGTTTACATAGAACATATATCCTTGATTACTCTGTTGCAGTCCGCATACCCTGTCTCTTCAGGTATTCTCCGAAAGCAGAGATTTCCTCAATGCGATCTGTTCTCTAAATCATCTATCCACTCCTTTAATTGAGTGTTATCGTCCTGCAGTTGCTTCATTTCACGTTTCAACATTTCTGCCACACTATCCTGTTCCTCCATCCTCTCTTCTACGACTTCGACCCTGCCCCCAAGCTCCTCATGATCTCTCCAGAGCTCCCCTATAATGTCTTTCAGCTCTTGTTTCATAGTGCTCATGTCGGAATTTAACTTACCAAACCAATTTTGAAAGTTCTCCCGACATAGGGGCAGGTCGTCGGTCTGTGTGTGCATACTCAGTGGATCACTGAGTTTCAGTGACATAGGCCTCCTATCGCCATCTTGGACAGCCTCCTCTGCAATGGGGCCCTCTGCCATCTTCAGCCCTGTATTTTCAAATGAGAATTGTTTTAAATCTGGGATTTTCTTTCTTCCGACATCGTTCTTCTTTGCTACTTATTGTAGCTGTGTGGGGTCGTATGTCCGGCAGTCAGATCGCTTTGATTTGCGGCATATTCGTGCTGGGGGAGAGGGAGCTCGTATTCTAGGCGGCCATTTCCAGTCGTGATGTCACTTCCTCTCCTTTATCTTCATTTCTATCCTTTAGCCACTAAGGATCCTAGTGAATTCCACTACCGTTCTTGTCTTCACTACCTTTTCTGGGAGGCATTCCATGCCTTCACCATTCTTTTCATGAAGAAATATTTCCTGACGTTGTTCCTGAGTTTTGTGCTTCATTAACATCCTCTCTTCAGTAGGGATCCTCTGTGCTTATCCTAGGCTTTTTTGAATTCCATCTCAATTTTTGTCTTCACCACTTCCTGTGAGAGGGCGTGCCAGGTATCCACTACTCCTTCCATGAAAAAATATTTCCAGACCTTGTTTCTGAGTCTACCCACTTGGTGTTTCCCATCATGACTCCAAGTTTTACAGATTTCTTTGTTGGAAAATGTTTGCATCAGGTGTTTTATGTGTTAAGATTAGAAACAAAGTATTTTATGTTGTTGAATTATCCTTCTAGAATAGCTTTCTAAGAGTGTTTAGACAGTAAAAGGATTACCTGCAATTTAGAAAGGGTGAAAAAACCTGGCTATTATTGCAACTATCATTTATTTTTGTGGGGATCTCCTTTATGTTTTGTTTGGGCATAAGGGAGATTTTTGTGTTGGTGTAAATGATTATTTCTGCTGTGTGTGGGGATTTGGTTGGTGGGATATGGCAATGACAAGAATCTTGGCTGTCTTATGGATGGTCATATTTAACCTGTTTTTCTGCCTTTTCTGCTGATATATTTCCAGGATCATTTTAAGTGTATCTGATGTTGATATCTTAAGATAAGAAAATGTCTGGAACCAGTAGGCAACTGACAAGGTCAGGAAGCACCAGTACCTGATAGCATCTGGGGAATGTTGAACTGGAGGTCCTGGTGCTTCCAGAAGGCAGCTGGGTTGGAATTCTTTAAGCAGGAGCATGGACAGGCCTACTAGTTAAGAGTCATGTCTCTGAATCTCTGGGACCACTGGTTCAAACCCAACTTGGCCTTATAATACTCCTCCTTCTTGAGTCTGCCCCTCTAGTGGCTCTTGGGTTAGGTTTTTGTGGATATCATTGGTGAAAATGCTTCACCAAGCCTTCTGCTTGAACACTGCGTGCTGGATTTCAGAAATGGTCTTCTGATCTGTATGTTTTCGAGACCACTAAATACTAGTGTTGTCCTTGGATATTTCTGGAATCCAGGATCTGTTCTACATGAAATTCTGGTTCGCCCTCAATCATCACTGGTGGTGGTGGTAGTACTGGTATTTGGCAATCCTGACAATAGTTCTTAACATAAAGTTTTAATAAGGAGACATGAAAAACCAGACGAATTTGGAGCAATGGAGGGAGCTATAATTTATAAATGACTGGATTGATCTGTTTCTGGATCTTGAAGGGTCTCAGGAACTTCTGATCCAATTTGGCTGCTGGTCTCTGAGTCTTCATGTGTCAGATGAGCACCCAAACTTGCTATTTTGCTTTAAACTGGGGAGCTTTTCTCATCCAATTTTCTGTCTAATTCTTTTGAGTTTATTTTATCCCTCTTATCTGATTTTGGGTTTCTTGCAGGTTCTGTACTCACTCCTGGGCTGATGGAACTAAGAAAATAAGAAATTGCCATGCTGGGTCAGACCAAGGGTCCATCAAGCCCAGCATCCTATTTCCAACAGAGGTCAAACCAGGCCACAAGAACCTGGCAATTACCCAAACACTAAGAAGATCCCATGCTACTGATGCAATTAATAGCAGTGGCTATTCCCTAAGTAAACTTGATTAATAGTCGTTAATGGACTTCTCCTCCAAGAACTTATCCAAACCTTTTTTGAAACCAGCTACACTAACTGCACTAACCACATTCTCTGGCAACAAATTCCAGAGCTTTATTGTGCGTTGAGTGAAAAAGAATTTTCTCCGATTAGTCTTAAATGTGCTACTTGCTAACTTCATGGAATGCTCCCTACTCCTTCTATTATTCGAAAGTGTAAATAACCGATTCACATCTACTCATTCAAGACCTCTCATGATCTTAAAGACCTCTATCATATTCCCCCTCAGCCGTCTCTTCTCCAAGTTGAACAGCCCTAACCTCCTCAGCCTTTCCTCATAGGGGAGCTGTTCCATCCCCTTTATCATTTTGGTTGCCCTTCTCTGTACCTTCTCCATCACAACTATATCTTTTTTGAGATGCGGCGACCAGAATTGTACACAGTATTCAAGGTGCGGTCTCACCATGGAGCGATATAGAGGCATTATGACATTTTCTGTTTTATTAACCATTCCCTTCCTAATAATTCCTAACATTTTGTTTGCTTTTTTGACTGCTGCAGCGCATTGAGCTGATGATTTTAAAGTATTATCCACTATGATGCCTAGATAGTTGTATATTATTACTGTATTTTGCAGTTGCTTCACTAGCACAAATGATTTTTTTTTTAAGTATATGGCTTGCTAGCTAAAAAAAAAAAAAAGGAACATTCATAGTGATATTCTGTTGAGAGTCCGTTCAGCCTGTGCTTTTTGTTTCATTTCATGAATCTCATTCACACTGCCATACTGTCAGGTTCGACTTAGAGGAATCCCAGTGTACAGCCAGTTTATAAAAATATTGCCAATACAAGCCCTCCACCCCTTGGAAATAAAACAACCTTAATTCAGCATCTCAAAAGAGCATCAAATCCAAATGTTAATCATAAGAGCATTTAGGCACTTTAAATAAATGTTCAAAAGCCATTTGAACACTGGTGTCTTGGCAGTAGTTCATATCCCCATATGTGGAACCCAAAACATTTTTCACTCAGGCTGCCACTCATTTGACCTTTTAAAAGTTATTTTGCTTTTTAGTTTAAATAACCATCAGTACTATAGTATGCATACACATCTTTATGCTGTTACATAAAGGAAACTATTACCAAAGGTTGGCAGCTTATATATATATGATATGCATATGTATGCACACATATGCATATACTGTACTATGTAATATAAACTTTCTGGCAGAGATTATGCTTGAGGGCTTTCCAAACCTACTTGTTATTGTGCACGTCTGTTTCAAACAAGTGTTTAGAAATGAAAATGTACTCGACGCCATCACTTTCCTGATTCCTTCTTGCCCGGGTTGTGTCTATAATTTAGTGGAAAGAGAAAAAAAAAAAAAAGATTTGTGACAAGACAAAAAAATGAAGGGTAAAAGGCTTGCATTGCAATAGCTGATATATATCTCTTATTTATGAAAATGAAGCATACATTGGGAGATTTAACAGTCTGAATTATAGTGTTCGTCTCCATCTCTACTGTAAAATACTTTCTAGTTGCAATTCAAGACATATACCCAGGAAGAGAGAAGGAAAGGTTCTTAACAAGGTCATCTCACGGCTACTAAAGTGTAGCAGTGACTGGAATAGCACTGCACGTCTTTTCCTCAAGTCACTTTAGTCCTTTGCTCTGAGGGTGTTTCATCAGAGATGCCCTATAAAATGTACATGCCGAGGTCTTGAATCTTTCAAATTTGGCAGATGCGGAACTGAATGAATATCATGAGATACAGTATGGTTAAGTGGCAGTCCTGTACCTAAAAAAAAAAAATCACCGTTGGCCCCCATCCTGATTCTCGCCCTTGGCTGGCTGCAATCCTACTCAGCCCAAAGCTCTTCTATACCAAAATCATGGCGATGGCCCTCCAGGCCTCCTCCCTCCTGTCCCAGGAAAGAAAATGAACAAAATCGGGCACACCCAGTACTTTAAAATATGCCCTTATGTGACCTGGGATCACAATCTGCAGCAATGCCAGGCACTTCCAGCGTAGTTCTTAGCCACCGTGCCGGAAGCATAATCTGTCAGCGTAACAGGCAGGGAGGAGGGGAACCTAACGGAGAGAGGAGGGGCTCAGAGGAAAGGGACTTATAGGGGAAGGAGGGTGTCCTAAAGGAGTAAGGGGACCTGAATGGGGGAGAGGAGGGTGCTCAGAGGAGGGGGGGGGGAGGCTAATGGGAGAGCAGGAGGAGGGTGTCAATGGGAGAGGAGGGTACCTTAAGGGAGAAGGAACAGGGACCTGATGGAAGAGGGAGGGATCAATGAGAGAGGAGGCTACCTTAAGTGGATGGAGGGGGGAGAACAGGGTGCTTGGTGAAGAGGGACCTAATATGAAAGGTTTTATTTGTTGCTTAAGTATTTTTTCTTGTATTTTTTGTTTTTTTAAGTGTGCCTACTGGTATATATTTATGCCACTGATCTTTCCTGGCTGTGGCAGGTATAGATTATTATGTCGTTGTTGGCTGTCATATATTTAACTTATAGTGTATTTTATTTGGGAAGTCCCATAGCAACTGCATATGTGTGACAGGCTTTTTTTTTTTTGACATGTAAGAGAGGTGGACAGCTGAGAAAGTGGCCTGAAGTGTTGGTTTCTAGAAACATATGTTTTCATATACTTTTGATTTAATCTATTGTGGGAAAAACAAAAGTATTTACTTTTGCTTAATTTTTATTTTTCAATGCATATTTTTTTTTTAGCACCTGGGATGTAAATGTGGTAAACAGAGATATATACATGTGTTTTGGGGGAAAAGTACTGTGTGTCTGAAGTGCAAAAGTCTTGTTTTGGGTCTTTTCCCATTGGCCTGCATACTTGAAAATGCAACCACAACTCAGAAAAGCTGTAAATTTCCTTAATTTGCTTCATACTTACACTCGACATGTACATAAGCAGTTGGTATGAACTCAGTCTGAATTCCATATGTGCATAATGTCCTCCTTCAAAGGTGGATGGAGGGGAGGCTCATAGACACCCCCCTCCCCCCCAAAAAAATGGATGACAAAAATAAACATTATAACAATATAATTAATGACCCAGAACAGGGGCTGACCTTAGTGGCTGCATGTAGTCGCTCACACAGTATCTATTTGCCCCTTTTTTTTTTTTTTTACTGTTGAACATAAATTGCCGTGTTTCCTCCTACTACTAAAAGTCTCTCAGCAGCTATTTTTCACACAAATCTACCTTTGGCAGAAATGGTCCCTCTGTAAGCGTGTAGTTGTCTAGAGGGTTTTGAAAATACAATGGATCTTGGTGGATGAGGTGGGGGCATCTTGGCTCTGACTGGGGCCTGTTGAGGAGGCGAGGAGCGGGCAATGTCTTCAGCCTGGGAGGACAGGGGTGGGCTCCAGTGGGGTGGGGAGAAGAGCAGAAGAGTGAGAAGGCTGGGGATAAGAGGAGAGAGAGGGATGTGGGATGGGAGGAGGGGTGAACAAAAGAGAGAGGGAGGGTAAGGAGGAATGGACGGAGAGAGTGAAGACAACATCTAAACCCTCAGTTTCCTTTTCCAATTTTGCTTTGTTGCTAAATCATTCAGGAAGATTGTACCAAGTTTATTTTGAAGAGAGACTGCATTTAATGAACTGTGTCTCACTGCTCATTTTGCGATGTGGTAAAAGTATAGACAAAATTACTACATTTGCGTTTGATAAGATTATTACCTTTGTAGTTTCACAAAGAATTGAAGGCAAAAAGCGCTATAAATTGGCACAAGACGTTTTATGTTGAAGGACTCTGTGTGTGACATAACCATTAAAACTGTGATAGCCATGATTTTATAAACACACAGCTTTGTAGAAGGCATGCAACCTGACAGGTCTTTTGGTTTAATCAGAGTTTGAGGTGCCAGATATTTTTAAAATAGATTAGGAAAAAGGCATTTTGGTATTAAACAAATCCCCTTAATAGTTTAAGTCAATGTTAATGGTGTCATTTTTCTATATATTCAATATTTTTGGATGAATGATTAGAAAGTGATACAGGCTCCAAATTTTGAATACTTGTATTTATATAAATGGGTCAGTTTTCAAAGAAGCAGCGAGCTGCCTAGAAGGGAGGAGGAATAGCCTAGTGGTTAGAGCAGTGGGCTACGAACCAAGACACCAGGGTTTGAGTCCTGCTGTTTCTCCTTGTGACCTTGGGCAAGTCACTTTACCCTCCATTGCCTCAGGGACAACAACTTAGATTGTAAGCCCTCTGGGGATAGGGAAATACTTACAGTACCTGAATGTAAACCGATTTGATATCTCAGATCGAAGGGCTAGCATTAAAAATCAGTGCTAGCCACCTAACCTTCTACCTCTGATCTAACCCCGCTTCTAAGCCTGCCGAGAATCTGATCAGCTAAAGTCAGTCAGCATTCAGCACAGAGAGCATGTGATGCACTGAGCTCGGCAAGTCGTGTGAGCTTGCTGGCCCGGGTGCCATCCCGCCTTATCTGCTTCAATACCTTTATTCTCTACGTAATAATCTATTGAGACCCACTCTTGTTAGCTGAACTATCAAGTGGGTCAGATGGCACAGAACTTACTCAGTTATGTCCACATGCTCTGGGGAAAAAGGGACAAAGAGAAGAAAGTTAAGCCAACGGAGCATAAAATGGTGGAGGAGTCGGCCGTTCTGATTACTACACTGCCAAATGAAGCAGCAATAGCAGAATTACAGCCGCGGTGGGTTTTAGCGCTAGGAGCAAAATTTGAGGTCCAGGAAAAATTAGAAGGGACGGAGGCGATGTCTTCTATTGGAAAGAGGGTCTCGGATGTGGAGCAAAGAGTCTCAGACCTGTATGACGAAGTGAACACATACGCCACTGAATTGGTCAGATTAAAGGAACTGACACACAAATTTGAGAATGACGACCTTGAGAACAGGCTTAGGTGCAATAACGTGGGCTTCATTTATCTGCCAGAAAGTATA
Organism: Rhinatrema bivittatum; assembly: GCF_901001135.1. Classification (NCBI taxonomy): domain Eukaryota; kingdom Metazoa; phylum Chordata; class Amphibia; order Gymnophiona; family Rhinatrematidae; genus Rhinatrema; species Rhinatrema bivittatum. The sequence continues at coordinate 132,771,888 of NC_042616.1, read as the reverse complement.
GCAGATTCGAAACTGCAAGGCTTTCTTAAGACATGGATACTGCAGTAGTTGAGCCTTGGCACAGAGCAGAAAAAGTTGCAAATTAAGAGGACCCACCGTTTAAGCTGCAAGGAAGAGGCTGTGACTAGACCACATGCTGTAATAGTGAGCTTTCTTACATTCAGTCATAAAACAGCCATTCTATAGGCACTTTGACAGGGGAAGCAGCTCTTACATGATAAGAAGAAGAACCTTGTTTTTCAAGATTATTCTAATAAAGTGGCTGCTCTGTGCTATGAATTTGCCCCGGTCTGTACTAAGCTGCATTAGGTAGATATCCAGGGCATGTTACTTTATCCTGCTAAACTGTGGAGCTCCCATCAGAGGTTTGTTACCAGGCTTCATTCCCGGCAGAGGTGCAGGCATTGTTGGAGAAGTTGGAGGGGAAACCTTGACTGTTACCCTGGTGAGTCTTTCGCCAGCCACGTGGAGAGCGCTTCAGCAGCCATTCTTTGAGCAGGACGTCCTTGCAGACTTTGGCAAACAGCCCACTGTATGTGTTCTACGCTTCTGCATGACATTTTCCACTTTCGGTCCGGGTTGGAGGTGACCGGCATTGTACACTGCACCAGTTGATTTTATTATGTAGTTATGGTGGCTGGGGTTCAAAATCTCCTGCTTCATTTGAGACTCTTGCATGCAATGTCTTGGTCTTTTTTTTTTTTTGTTATTTGCTGCCATTTCATTTCCCATTGGAGTTTGTGGACACAAATGCATTGCCTGTTTACAGTCTTTTGATATGCGGTTATACAGTGAATGGGGTGCAATGTTTCTGACTTTTTTCAATTTTGTTTTATGTTTCTTTCATGGAGAAATTAACTGAGGTCAATGCTGTTTTCAAATTTTTTAGTATAATTTTAGTATTTTATCTGGGTAAGATGAGAGGGATGGCGCCCTGCATCAGAATGCGATCTCTTAACTTGGGTGCTTGGAGGCAAGGTATGAATGTTCGAGGGATTTAGGAAGGGGAAGCGTAGGGGAGGGGGGGGGGGGAAATGAAGGTTGGGATGGGCGGAGTGTGGATATGTGCGGGGCCAGGGATAGGTTTGTTTGGAAATCAGGAGGAGTACATTCATGTTTGGATTTTGGGCACAGGGTTATGGGAGGGGGCCTAGACTGGGGGGGTCCCATCTGGTATAAGGGAAATCATTCTGCATAATTAGAGCAGTACACAAGTATGGAACATGGATAGTTCCACAATTGTCACCTGGAATGTGGGAGGTATCAATTTGGTAATTAAAAGGCAAACCATTTTGAGTGCCTTGAACAGCATAAAGTAATGCTTCAGGAGATACCTCTCAGTGATTTAGAGCATCAAAAACGGAAGTGCTGGTGGGTGGAAGAATTATGCTTTGCTTCTGCTGCAATGAATAAGGCTGGAGTAGCTACTGTATTCTTGTACATCAATCAGTCTCTGTAGTGATTAAGCAAGTTATTGTAAACACTCCTGGGTACAAAATTACTATGGGTCATGTTGGTAGCCAGATGGTTAGGCTATAAGGGTTTCCACTTTTAAAAGATGTTATGGAAATGTTTAAACAACCAAAGTATTTTCAATGTTAAAAAGTAAAGATAGAAAAATGGTCTCAAAGGCACTTCTATAATTAAATTAATAGTTTTATTTTGCTAGCAAATGGATAACTTTTCAGGTTCTTCACCTCTGGAAACAAATTCAGTTACTGAACAGAATAAACATTTCAAATGTTCCAATATTTTCAATGAGAAATATTTTACTTCTGATGTATAAAGCAAGTTTTTATATTTCACTTTCACTCTAATTTTTGTTACATAGTATTTTGAACAGAAACCTGTCCCTTTACAAGGATTACTTCTCACCAAGATACTATCAAATAAGTATTTTTCTTATTTAGTTTTTCTTAAGGAGAATTTAAGATTCATGGACCCTTATTGCTGTAGTAAATTTGGCTCAACTTAGGGGAAGACCTAGGTCCTTAAAGACTCTGCAGAGGAGAGACAGGTCAGGAATTCCACCTATACCAGCCCCTTTCCCTTGGGTTGAGCCCTTGGGTTCCGGGGGCCGGCAGGTCTTAGGTGAGAGTCTCTTAGGAAGCCGTGGAAGCATAGGTGCAGAGTCAGGCTAGGGTCAGAGGCGGGCAGCAGGCAAAAATGGCCAATATTCAGACTATGGTCAGTGCAAGCGGCAGACAAGAAAGGTCTGAGTTCAGGCTACATTTTTAGAAAGCTTTAGACAAGATTAAAGCTATATTAGAGTCATGGAAATCTTTACCATTGTCTGTTACGGGCAGGGTTGCACTTGTTAAAATGGTGAATTTATGTAAAATATTACAGACGCTTCCTTTATGGGTTAAGAGAAAGGATATTCTTTGTTTTACGTCGTTAATTACTATGTTCATATGGAAGAACAAAATGGCAAGGATTAGCTATACTAAATTGGTGGTTCAAGAAAAATGGGAGGCTTAGCATTATCTGACTTACGATTGTGTAATGTGGCATGTTTGCTACGTTTTGTTTGTGAGTGGGTGTGAGGATCAGCAAATTTGATGGTGAACGATTGATGGAAGAGTGGTTTATCTATATCGGCCAATTAATCTTTTGCACTTCCCATGGTGTAAATAGCCTTTTTGTTCTCAAGTTAATTTTTGTGTTTTTTCTATTAGGAAGGCTTGGAGCTGGCGGAGGGCAAGTATTAGAAGGAAATCCTCTTTTTCTCCTTTTTTTTACTTTCTTTGGTAATGCTGACTTTCCTGCAGGGTTGGGGAAGTCTATATTTTTGGACTGAGAGGTTAAAGGGGTTGTGGAATGTCAGCAATATGATTCATGAAGCTTTTTTCCTCTCTTTTCAGCAAATTTGTACGTGTTGGAACATCCCAATCGTTCACTTTTTTGTTTATTTGCAGGCCTGACACTATTGCTTACAATGTATTGGTAATTCCATTGCAGAGGCAAGATGCACAGAAGCTGCTGTCATGGTGAAAACCAATAAAATTGCTATTTGGTATTACATTTTACAACATGATAATGAAACCCTCTGTTGGTTAAGGTTGGCTGATGTATGGTCCTCTGATCTTAAAGTTATAACTGATGTGGTTAAAATACTGCCTTTGTTTCCTTATATAAAGAGCTTACAGCAGTTCAAATGAGGGAAATGCAATTCAAACTATTACACAGGTTTTATGTAACTAGGGTGCAGGGGTCCAAGTTTAAATTATAAGAATCTGATCTGTGTTTAAAATGTTACTAGCAAACAGGTACTTTTTGCCATATATTTATAGAATGTCATAAATTGTAATTCTTTTGGAACAAAATGTTTTTATTTACTGAAAAATTTTGAATTGTACTTTCCCTTGGAATGGTAAACTGATTTGGGTCTTTTAGAAAGAGGGATTAGATTGCCCAAGGAGGACTTATGTTTTGTTTCCGTTTCACACTTGTGGGTTAAAAGAGCTATTTTGTCTACCTGGAACAGTGAAGAACTACCATCTTTTGCGCAACAGATTATTTTTATGAAGCAGTGCACTCATATGAAAAAAATAAGAAGTCAATTTAGTTAATCCTAGGAATATATCTGCAAATAAGGTTTAGTTACAACTGTGGAGACAATCTGATGTCATACATACTATCTAATAATATGTAACTGGTAGAAAATAAATTATTTATTTATGTGGGAATTTAGTGTGCCTGGAGCGTGTGTAGAAGTGCAGATGGTACATGTTGGGGTATAGTTAAATGGATTTTGGATTATCCTGGATTGGTATGTGATATTTTTTTCTTATTACTGTGTTCTGCTATTTCCTCTGTTTCACAGGTACCAGATATCTAGTTTGCATTATACCCAATCTGTGCTAATTCAATAAATATATTATTTAAAAAAAAGAACATGTACATCCAAATGTAGTATAAATTAGGATATTCTCTAAGAATAAACCTAAAAGAGACTAGCATTTAACATCTTTGAAAATGATAAAAACATGTTAGAATAAAAGCAAGAAGGAATGGTTGACATTTTGGGAAATTTACTTTTTTAATCTCCAAAATTTAGACACAAATAAAAAGAAGTGACTGAACGAAGGGTTTGCTATTCCCCACCTCTCTCCAATAGAGTTTTAATTGTGTCATGACAAACGGCCAAAATTGGGGTTGGAGTGCTAGATTTTTTTTTTCAGATTATCTTCAATGAAAACACTGTCAGACTGAGAGATAAATCTCTACGAGAACAACCAATTCTTTATCAGGAATCACTGACTGTTAGAAACAAAAAACAACATAAGGAGGGGCTTATGCTGGACCGGCTGCTCTGAAATGGCCCATCATTTTCTGACTCCTCTATGCTGGGTGCTGCTGAAATAGCCTCTCTCAGTACAATGGGGTAGATTTTCAGAGCCCTGCTCGCCTAAATCCGCCCAAAACCGGGCGGATTTAGGCGAGCAGGGCCCTGCGCGCCGGGAAGCCTATTTTACATAGGCCTCCCGGCGCGCGCAGAGCCCCGGGACTCGCGTAAGTCCCGGGGTTCTCGGAGGGGGGCGTGTCGGGGCGTGTCGGGGGCGGGCCCGGTCGTCGCGGCGTTCCGGGGGCGTGTCGGCAGCGTTTTGGGGGCGGGTACGGGGGCGTGGCTACGGCCCGGGGGCGTGGCCGCGCCCTCCGTACCCGCCCCCAGGTCGCGGCCCGGCGCGCAGCAGGCCCGCTGGCGCGCGGGGGTTTACGTCTCCCTCCGGGAGGCGTAAATCCCCCGACAAAGGTAAGGGGGGGGTGTAGACAGGGCCGGGCGGGTGGGTTAGGTAGGGGAAGGGAGGGGAAGGTGAGGGGAGGGCAAAGGAAAGTTCCCTCCAAGGCCGCTCCGATTTCGGAGCGGCCTTGGAGGGAACGGGGGGAGGCAGCGCGGCTCGGCGCGCGCAGGCTATACAAAATCGATAGCCTTGCGCGCGCCGATCCAGGATTTTAGTGGATACGCGCGGCTCCGCGCGTATCTACTAAAATCCAGCGTACTTTTGCTTGAGTCTGATGCGCAAGCAAAAGTAGGCTGTTCGCGCGCCTCTTAAAATCTACCCCAATGCGCAGACTTTAGATAATATATGAAAAACAATAACATTTCTGCTCCTTTTCTCCCTCTTTAATCTCCTTTATACCAGATCGCATGCCTAGGAGGGCACACAGGATCCCTCAGTAGCCAGGAAAGCTGGAGGGAAGTTTTCTGTCTCTTGACATGTCCATTCCCCCTCTCCTTCTGTCCCAGAACTGAGAGCATAGTCTCTGCAGCAAGACAGCCCAACCAGGCAGGAGACTTTAACCTGAGTCTCTTGCGTTTAACATTGTGGCCAGACCCTTCGGATTAATCCCTATGGAGAGTTTTCCAAGTATCCTAGAGAAAATAAATTATGGCACATTTATGATAGTCTGGGGCTGCAATGTATCTGGGTACCTTCTGGAAAACATTAAGGTTTAATTTCTTTTCTTCAAAATGCAACACTCATTTTTTGGGGGTTCTACAAACATAGCTTGTACTTACGTGGCACTGTCACACCATAATGCTGGGTATCACTGATTAGCAGCTTTCGTTTCAGTTCATTCAATCCTACTCCTACTGGACCTGAAAAACACATTTACAGTATTTTAAATGGATCAGTCAAATGCCAAGAAACAACAGTCTAACACATTTAAAGAGGAGTTGCATGCTTATGCAGATCTGGCAGCATCATTCACAGGAACACAGCAAATCTACTGTATGTTGACTAGGGGAGGGAAAACATTAGCAAAATCATTTTTTAAGCAGATTGATCTTTCATTATCAAACTTTTTTCTTTCTCAACAGTACTTTTCCCTTCTTTACTTTAAAGGAGCTTTTCAACCTCACAAATTTTTGGGTGTATAAACAGACTATAGAACTAAACACTCAAAGGGGCCGATGCAATACAGTGCGCTCATCCGAGCGCACTGTTTTAACACGCAGTCAGACGCGGGTTAAATAGGTGCTAATCCACCCCCTAATGCAATAGTGGGATTAGCACCTATTTAACGCGCGTCCGCGACATGGAGTGAATGGGACAGCGCTCATTTATCGCTCAGCTATTAACGCCTGCCTGGAGCAGGCGTTAATAGCTGAGTGCATTGAAAAGAAGTACAGAAAAGCAGAAAAAAACTGCTTTTCTATACTTTTTTTTTAAAGTTTAAAAAAAAAACAAAAAAACTCAGCCAGCCGCATTGAAGACAGACACCTATATGCTCGACGTCGGTTTCATAACTGGCCGGCTGCGTTATGAAAACAGATGCCCAAAAACTTAGCGTCGGTTTTCATAACCGGCAGACCGCTGGTAACCGCGGGGTCTCGTTAGCAAGGAGGCTCTAATGTCGCGCAAGCAACCCTAACACCTCCTTGCTAATGCGACCCCCTAATTGTAATATAGCATGGCGCCCGTTAAGAAAGCAGGTGTTGACTTTTCAGCGCCCGCTTTCCGCGCTTTGTTTTGCATCGGCCCCCAAAGAAAGCAAAGTTGCCTAGCTGTAACAGGTGTTCTCTGAAGACAGCAGCTCACCAGTCATACAAGTGGGCTCTGCTGTTACCCGTCTCGTCTCTGTCTGGTCTATTCGAGAACATATTACGCCAGTATTATCTGGCCACCATTGATTGCCTATTCAATGGAGGGTCAGAAATAAATAGCTATACTGGTACATAAAATGCTTTGGCATCCTGCAATTCCATGGACTCAACTACAGAAACCTTACGTTCCAAGGAGATTTCTACACTCTTCCCAAACGGTGCTATTGGATGTTCCATCCCTTCATAAAACATGTTTGGTCGAGACAAGACTTTGATCCTTCTCAGTGGTAGCTCTTGAAGAATGGAATGGCTTACTGCTTGAACTATGATCTGTAAACTGCATTAAAAGCTTTAAAAAGTTTTTAAAGATTTTTCTATTTGAACAAGCATATGGTGGCTCTCTTGTTTAAGAGATGCTTCACTTTCAGTATTCTTACTTTTAGACTTATTACATATTCTGCAGTTTTAGAAGTGTTAATATATTTGTATTACTTTTAGTTATTTTTTATTATTTTATGACCCTTTCTATTTTTTGTTTTGGATGCTTTTCATGTAATTAGTTTTGTGGAATACGCTTGTGCGGTTTTTAACAATTGCGTATGTTTTCTTGTTAGCCGCCTAGGGCTTTCGCTTAGGTGGGTTAAAAATGCAGATAACCATAACCATTACTTCATTTGGAACTGAATGCACGGAATTTTCCAGAGCTTTCTGGAAAAGGCAAACACCTTTCTCTGCTCATACATTGTAGATCTCACACTGCAGCCACCCTATGGCTCCCCCCAATTTCATTTATTTAGTCTCTACTGGGGAAAGAGCTCCAAATGCAATTCTGCAATCACAGTAAGTGCCATGAAATTTGGCCTCTGCCATGGAATCGGCCGGTTCCTGCCATATTGCCACAGGAGACATGGGGGCCAAGGGAGAAGTGGCAGTGGCAACCAATGATTTCCTTCTCATCAAGCCCCTCTCCTAGAAAAGAAGCATTGGTGGCAGCAGGGCAGCACATTTTTTCCCTTCTGGCACTCCTCTCCCAATCCCCTCACTTACCCTTCATGTCAAGAAAGAGGAGGAGGAGGAGGAGGAGGGCATTGGCCTTGCAATGGACTTGGGCCTTATCCTTGTTCTCCACTGCCACGACATGAATGTCACACTTTAAACCAAGTGAACCAAGGTGAGTGAGGGGATAGGGAAAGAGGAAATGAACCAGGATGAATGAGGGGTTCGGAAGTGAGAGGGGATGAACCAAGGTAAGTAAGGGGATTGGGGGGGTAAGAGAGTGATCCGGGGTGAGGGGAGAGAGAACCAGGGTGATTGAAGGAACTAGTGAGAGGAGGGGGAGGGAGTGAGTGAACCATGGGGAGTGAGGGGGTGAACCACGATGAATGTGGCAATGGGGAGAAGTAAACAAGGGAGAGGATGGGGGAGGAAAGTGAACAAGGGAGAAGGAGGGGTTGGGTGAAGGGATTATTGTGAAAGTGAGGAAGGAAATGGGGGAGAGAGGAGATTGGAGTAGATGTGGAGCATGAACGAGGATCGCTGTGGGTGTTAAGTGAAATGAAAAGATGGGAATGGGTGTAGGATGTGAGCAAGGGGATTGTAGGAAGTATTGGGTGGGGCAAGCGGAAACAGGGGATGGGGTGTGATAGGGGCCATTATGGCTTCCTTCTTTACCTCATCCCAATCATCCTCATCTACCCCTTTCCCAGTCCTCCTCCTTTCATTCCTCTCTTCCACCACATTCCCAATATTCCTTTATTTCGCAATGACTTATCCCCATTTCTAATCCTATCCTCACCTCCTAACATCCTTTCTTCACCATCCTTTTTCCCTCATCCCCTCCCTAAGATTCCTTCTTCATTTCCCTCCTTTGAGATCCCATTCACCTCTTTCCTCACTAAGATCACTTTTTCTCTAATAAAGAACAAAATGACTTTTTATAAATTACATTTAAATTTCAAGTATATGCAAAATTATGCAAATCTGCCACATAAGTGCTGCAGAATTTTGAAGAATCTGCTACAGAATTCAACAACTCTCGCCACAGTTATCTTGAAAAATCTGCTGCAGGAAACTGGGGGCTCTGTTCAAAGGTGAAGAAGGTAAGTTTGTGTGACTGGTGAATTGATATCAGATAACACTTATTGCAGGTAAGAAATTTTGCTTTCTCTGAGGAACAGCAGATTTACCATGTCATACAAGTGGGACATCCTGGTTAAGGGCTGTCTTTACCCCTTTCCCCTCCACTCCCACCTCACCTCAAAAGAGGACAAACAAAAAACAACAAACATTGACCAAAGGGCAATATATATATTTTTTGGGGGGGGGGGGGGGAGAAAACCCCTTTTTCTATTTTGCCGTCTTTTTCATTGAACAACAGGGAATATGGCAGTGAGTATAGTTCTGCTGTATTATGTATTGCATATATTGCTTAAGACAAGGGTCCAAGTATAGGCTGATGTGCACGGACCAAGAGAGGAATCTTGAGGTGATAGTGTCTGACAATCCGAAGATGGCGAAGCAATGTGACAAGCAATAGCTAAAGCCAGATGCATCATTAAAACTTTTCAGGTATCTGAAGGTCTGTATAATATCTCCCCTGCACCGCCTCTCTTCCAGAATATACAGCCTCTCCTCATAAGTCTTTCAATACTGACCGCACACCATTTTGGTCGTCCTTCTCTGGACCGCTTCCATCCTGTCTCTATCCTTTTTGAGATACGGTCTCCAGAACTGAACATATTACTCCTGGTGAGGTCTCACCAAGGGCCTGTATAAGGGCATTATGACATCCTTTCTCTTACTGGTTATTCCTCTCTCTATGCAGCCCAGCATTCTTCTGGCTTTAGCTATTGCCTTGTCACATTGCTTCGCCATCTTCGGATCGCCAGACATTATCACCCCAAGATTCCTCTCTTGGTCCGTGCATATCAGCCTCCCCCCCCCCCCCCCCCATCACATACAGCTCTTTTGGATGCATGACTCTGCACTTCTTGTTATTGAATCCCAGCTGCCAAATCTTTGACCACTTTTTAAGAAAGAAACAGTAGAACTAGGGGGTCACGAAATGAAATTCCAAGGGGGATGACTCAGAACCAACATCGGGAAATATTTCTTCAAGAAGAGGGTGGTGAATGCTTTGAATGCCCTTCTGGAGGAGTTGGTGAATATGAAAACAATCAAAGAATTCAAAGGGGCATGGGATAAACACCATGGAGGCAGAGGATGGAAATGAAGAAAAGTTTGCATAGGAGTAACTTGCTGGTGCGGTTGTTACTACTCTTAACCAATAAACCTTGATGCTTTTGATGCAACTACAACATTGCTGTCAGCTTCAACAGCAGGGGGAAAAAAGGGAATTGGATTTAGATAACAATTGAGGGCCCTGACTTTTATGGTCTGGGGAAATGATAGATGCAACTGCAACATCGCTCTTTGCTTTGACAATGGGGGGGGGGGGGGGGGGGAAGAGGAATTGGATTCAAACGATAACCAATATGGGCCCTGATATGCAGACATAAGGGAAAAAGCACAGGACTGCTTCTCAGCCAAGTCTATAAGCAAAATACATCAAGCAGCACTGTCTGAATTTTCAAGAAGGCTCATCAGCCGGTAAAAATATCGCTAGCAGTAAATCTTTTTATGGGTTATCATATGGCTCAGGGATAACTGGCACTGGCACCTGTTTGCAAAATAGATCCCACTTAGTATAAGAGAGAACATTTGCCATGCTACTGCTAACACCAGGCACATGCTGCGCCTTAATGGTCATGTTAAGGTGCGAACATTGCAGTACTATTTCTCTACACAATTTCAACACTCTAGGACATTTTGCAAAATGTTTATGACCTCCACCACTGCCTAACTATTGCACCAAAAGACTACTCTCTTGTTCATAAGCTTCAAACCCCACACTACCAAAGCGAACAAGATAGGAAATAATTTGAGGAATGTAATGTTCCTAGTTTGTTACCCATCCCTCCAAGCAGGAGGCCATGGCTCTGCACACAAAGAGACGTGACAATACACTCCAAAAATCCCAACTCCGATATGTAGATTGTATGTTCAAATCTCTGTTAGAGATCGGGGATTCCTGTTACACAGATACACCATTAAAATCATTGAGGAAGTTAACCCAAATGGCGAGATCGCTCTTCAAGGACTTAGAGTTCCAAATAAAATGATGCGGGTGACTAACATTGGCAGTAGCCTATGTCAACCTCTACAAACACACCCTCCTCTTCGGGATAACCTGGCAAGTGAAGTTCAGGCTACCCATAAGTGATTGGATGCTGGCCAACATTAACTTCCATGCAAGGAGTGCCTAATTGCAGCATTTCCCGCAATTTGTCAATTTGTGCATTTTTTCTGAGTCAAGATCTATACCCAAAAAGGACATAACATTGTAAGATCCCTCTGTCTTCTCCTGTGCTAGAAGCATGCTAAAATCCAAAGCAAGATTTTGGAAAACAATCAGCAAGCCAGCGCAAGTATCAGACCTGCTGGGATTGACAAAGAGAAAATAATCCAAATAATAAATTACATTTTTTGTCCCCATTCACTGGCATACATTTGTCAAAATAGTAATGCCCCAGGAACTGGAAACTTAACAGTGGAAAACGGTGTATAGGGAGCAGTCTGAAGGCCAACTCGATATCAGTTTTGGCATCAAAGCACCCCTTCCGCATGCCTTCAAAAGGGAAATAACACTGTTGAAGGAGGCATATTATATGGAGCACGCCTCCTGCAGGAAACAGTCATTCACTAACCCTTCTCGTGGGTAACACAAGTTTTGTATGAGTCTAAATTTACCAGGATCTTTCTTTGGGATGTCTGCCAATGGTGAGAACATTATCTTCAGGAAAAAAAAAAAGGGGGGGGGGGGCAGTGAACGGACTGGCCATTCTACCAAGGACTAAGTAAGCATCAGTTTTCTGCTGCACTATTTTGGCATGGCACACTGCCAAAAACGCGTTACACGGAGCACTTGCAGGATTCTTCCCCTGAACAGGTATCAAACACCTCCCCCTCCCCCCAGAACCCCTCAATTATCTTGGTAGTAGCACTGTGCTTGGGATATAACAGTTAAGCCAATTAATCATGTTACTTGATTTTATTGGATTTGGAGCCCTTAGCTAAACTTGTGACTTATTTTTATTTAGAAAAACTCCCAGCAACGAGTTTTCTACTACATTTGGCAGCAGAATGGGGCACGAAACAGATCAAACAGATGTTCTTAAATTTACAGTCTTGGAAGCTGCAAACAGAATTGTTAAAATGTCAACCTACAGAGTCAGCTTTGCTGGACTTCTGGGCTGACCCCCACCCATGTCCGCACCACTCACCTTGTTTGTTATTTGTTTTAGCCATAATCTCATTTCCTGAGTACCCCATGATAAACTTGTTTTCTTCCATCTTGTCCCTAAAGCACTCATCATAATTTAACCAAGCTCATATTTTATAATCTTTATATGCCTCAAGGATGGAATCAGCATAACTTAACATGGGACCGTACTGCGCTGGGTTGTCCTTCCCAACTGCGCTAATCATTTGAAGAAAGGCTCTAGTCCAGTTGACTATGTTCCTGGGGACTTTCCTCTCAAATCCCCTGGTCTCATCCTTCCTCTAATCCCTTCACTGTCTTCTACCCTCCATGATGTGGAAAATATTAATATATATATGCGTTTCTTAATCTTTTTTGCGCAAAAACCTGGGAACACTCCCACAAATGCGACGGAGTGGTTAACGCATGTGGCACCCTGCTTGTCTCCGTTGCATTGGCTGTAGATCTATGAGAACCCTCGTCAGAAGAACAGTCAGAATCAGATGAGCTGGTTGAACTGCTTGAAGTAGACCCCGACCACACAACCTGCTTCCTCTTTTACTTCCTTTTAGACTTCTGTGCCGGAGCCATGGGCACCACAATACTAGATATATGACCCTGCCCCACATTAGATACACAATCCTGGTCCCCCATCAACTCATCTTGCTTGCCTCCTTGCTCTGGGCTGCAATCTCAAATGCACCTGGCATTGCTACCACCTCACAAATGCCCTCCGGATGGTTGTTGGAAGTTTGCCTCAGCTCTGATCCCAATATCGGAGTCCCCACAACGCTGCCATTCTGAAAGCAGAGGAGACTCGACAAAAACATCGCATGGTCAACAATTTGTTGCGGTCCTGCAAGTGTCTTGCCAAGGCTGAAATGTGCCCTGATGCCTGTATTACCAGTGTCTGTGGTCTCCGTTCCTGGTACTGCTGCTGGGACATCACTTGGAGACACAGGCAAGAGGGCCATCCAAGGTGCCCAAGGAGATGGCATGTAAGAATATGGTTCAGCATAATTTGCATATCTAGATGTACCACATTAAGCCATGTTACCATTGATCAGAGGTGGAGCTCTGTCACATCTTATACTGGCCTCGGGAGCCCAACCTTGTACATGCTGCTGAAAATGAGGTCTATAAGTCTCCATTTTTTCAACATGTCATACAGGGGTCACGCTATATAGATGACATATTTTTCATATGGACCGATACAGAAGAACAGTTGATGTCTTTCCATACGTGGTTAAATCAAGCTAACCCTCATTTGAGATTTACCCTTACTCACCATCAAGAACATTTATCATTTCTTGATATCCAAATCAGCAAAAATATACAAGGTATCAGAACCACTCTTTACAGGAAAACTACAGAGAGAAACAACTTTCTTCGTTTCAAGAGTCACCACCCTCGTCGTTTCAAGGAAGGCTTACCCATAGGATTTGTTCTGATAATAAAGAGTTTCATGATCAAGCATTTTTATTAGGAGAAAGATTTTGTGAAAGAGGTTATCCTAAGCGCATGATTCATCAAGCATATAAAAGGGCAACATACTCCGATAGAGAAAAATTGCTACAATATAGAAAAAAGACCTTGGTCCTAATTTAATTTGCGTTTTACAGCATACTGAATTGACCCAACAAATCAGGAAAGTGATTCTTAAGTACTGGCATGTCTTAAGCCCACACTCCATTTTTCAGGATCCACCCATGTTTGCCTATACAAGGGGTACAAACATCAAACAACATGTGGTCAGAGCAGCCCCTTCGGCAAGGTTACTTCCTACATCAGTAGGACAATTCCCATGTGGCAATTGTACCTTTTGTGCTTGAGCAAATAAGGGCACAGAATGGCAGGACCCAAACAGTGGTATCAAAATAATTAGTAAACATGATGTTAACTGCAACACAGACTATGTGATCTATGCCCTTCACTGTCCATGTCAGAAGATATATGTTGGTCGCACTAAGCGTAAGATCCGCATGCGTCTTACAGAACATCGAAGTCGTATTAATAACAAAGACACAAAAGCGCCAACTGTACAGCATTGTATAAATGATGGACATAGTTTTGAGGACTTCAAATGGATCATATTGAAGCATATTCCTTTATCCTGGTGAGGAGGAGATAGAGCATCTTTGTTGAATTTTTGGACACAGTACTTTTTCAGGATGGAGGGGAGGGGGGTTGAGGTTTGGGGGGGGATTATTTGTTACTGTGTGTGATTCAGTCATTTTCCTGGGAGTGTCTCAGAAACCATACACTCTCGATCTTGTATGTTATTTGAAACAATAAAAATTGTTTATACATAAAGAGAATCAATGGATTTACCATTTATGATCTGTTGAACCAACCGGTCTCAATGAAAAAATAAAGTGGTATTACTTAATATAAGAGATAAGGGTTTTCCCGAGTTTAGCGTTTTTTAAGATGGCTTCCACCAAACGCGTCATAAACCCTTAATAGGTATAATTCAGCATACATCATTTCCAGCTGTCAATCTGCTCAGCCGGTGGAATCCCCTTTAAAAATGGCAGCCAGAGAGCGGCCATTTGTCAGTAACGGGTATACATTTTTGATACAGCAGGCAGCTCGCAGCACCACGTATGCAAATACAATGCATTCTTTGTCTTCTTCGACACTCTCAGAACTTGATAAAATCTTTTGTTCACATCATTTTCAACGGCTTGTATTGCAGCATGTACAGATGTTTAAACCTGATAATTAACTGACCGCACTACTAAGATCAAATAAGTGTTCTTTCCACCTTTGATGCCATCTTTAATTTTTATGCTACATTGCACTTTAAAGTGCACTCTTTATTTTGTTGCACAGATTAGTCCACCACAGTTCATACACGTATATGCCGAGTTACCCTGAAGAAGGAGAGGTAACTCTGAAACATTGCAGTGTCAGATGGACTACGGCTTATAAGAGACTTCATTATATTGTGCACTGCTTCTCAGATAAGTGCACCTTGATAGCATCTATATGAAGAATCTATGAACTTTACATACAAGTGACCAATGATTATAAAGCTCTAGCGCTATACAGGGCTTTATATGAGACAAGTTCCCCTTTTCATAGCAGAATTTTTAAAATACTGTATGGTTAATTTTTTTCATGCTATTTTTGGGTATTGATTTATTAGCTGAAAATGTAATGGCATGCTGGGTGACACCCCCCCCCCCCCCCACAAAGACTGAGATTGCAAACCCGCTGTTGGCCCCACCCAGGGACATATACTTGCCTGCACCTCGTGGCGTGAGTCATCCCATGTGCTGGCCCATCCTCCAAATGCCGGTTGCACCGGGATAAAGTCCGTGTTCCTGTGGGCCTCAGCATTTCCTTACCCGATCCAGACTGAGGACCATCCCCCTCATTCTGACGAGGCTGTGTAACTGCAACTTCAGGAACAGAGGGAACTCCCACAGGCATGACATCCAGGATTTCACTGCTACCGCACTTGCTTTTCCTGCGCCGATCTTCCACAGCTGACCCCGCCCTTTTCTGGCACTGTCGTCTTGGTGTGTGCACGGTTCACTATCCCTGCTTCTCCCTGCGTGATGGTACACAGTACTCCAGACTGTAAACAACGCTGTTGTTTGTCGGCCTCTATTAGTCATATTAGACATATTCACGCATCTCCTAATTAATGTGCTTGTCGGGCTTTTAACATTCACCTTAAATTCTTTCCTCTGTTAAGTCAGGATTAGAGAAATCTTGAAAAATCAATAATTTTGGGTTTTGTTACTGAATATCTCTGCAGGCGGTCCAGAAGCTCAGGGATCAGAGGCAAAGGGTAGCGATCACGCTTAGTTATGGCATTCAAACCACGATAGTCAATACAGGGGCGGAGTGAGCTGTCCTTCTTAGCCACAAAGAAGAAGCCCGCTCCTGCGGGGGAACGAGACGGTCGAATGAAGCCTTTGGCCAGGTTCTCGGTAACATATTGAGACATGGCTGCGGTCTCAAGGTCAGCGGATACACTCGGCCTCGAGGAGGTGTGGTGCCCGGTAGTAGATCAATGGGGCAATCGAAAGGCCGGTACTGCGGAAGAATCTCTGACATTTCTTTGGAGAAGACGTTAGCAAAGGCCTGGTATGGTTCTGGCAGGAGGAGCGAGGAACAGAGTTGTATTGGCCTCCTGGGATGAGGAACCTGTAGGCAATGAGTGAAGCAGTGGGGGCTCCATTGGGTGAGCTGGAAGGTGTCCCACTGGATGACTGGTGAATGGCGCCATAACCAGGGCAGGCCCAGGACCAGGGGGTGTACCGCCCTTTCGAAGATTAGGAGAGAGATCTCCTCAGAGTGAAGCAGTCCGGTCTGGAGGGTCAGAGGACCGGTGCAATGGGTAACGGTCCCTGGGAGCAAGGTGCCACGAATGGAAGAAATGCGCAGTGGTGGAAGCTGGGGTTGCGTGGGAAGTAGAAGTTGGTCAACCAGGTTGGCGACGATGAAGTTGCCCTCTGCCCCAGAGTCTATAAAGGCGCAAGTCTGAAGTTCCCCACCGGGATATTTGAGAGTCACTGGAAGGGTGCAATGAGGAGCTGAGCCTGCAAAGCCTAGGAGTAGCTCCTCATGATGACCTAGGCTCGGTCGTTTCCCGGACGTTCAGAGCAATTGGCGAGAAAATGACCCTTGCCCCCACAGTAGAGGCACAGGCCCAAGGAGCGGCGTCTCTTTCTCTCCTCAGGGGTCAGGGGAGACCTCCCCAGCTGCATGGGTTCTCCGGGCGTGGCGGAAGCAGATGGTACCCTGGGGCTTGGAACCCGTGCGGAACTAGGAGTTGGTGGTGGTGTTCTGCGAACGGAGCGATTCTCCTTATCTCTCTGCTGTAGATGACGATCCACCCTCCCAGCAATATCAATCAGGTCATTGAGGTCATCCGGGAGATCTCGGCCTGCGAGCTCGTCCTTGATACGGCTAGCTAGGCCCTCCAGAAAGATCCCCCTCAGGCAATCGTCCCGCCAGCCAACCTCCATGGCCAATGTTCGAAAGTCTATCGTATAATCTGCCACGGAGCGAGTCCCCTGCCTAAGGTGCAAGAGCTCCGAGGTAGCCGTGGTCTGGCGTGCGGGATCGTCAAAGGCAAGGCGGAAGTTCAGTACAAATTCTTGAAGGTTCTGCAACAAGGGATCCTGACGCTCCCACATGGGCGAAGCCCAGTCCAGTGCCCTGCCATCCAGCAAGGAAAAGATGTAGGCCACCTTGACAGCATCTGAAGGGAACTGCGCGGGCAGAAGGGTGAAGCGTACATAGCACTGGTTCAAGAAGCCTCGACATGTCTTGATGTCCCCTGCATAACGTGTTGGGGCAGGTAATTGGGTTGTCAAGACCGAGCTGGATACTGAAGCAGGAGGCGGAGCTGGAAGCGGGACCGATGGAGCGGTGTCCAAGCGGCCGAGCAGTTGCTCTACAGTGGCGGCCAAGGTATGAATGCACTGTTGTTGCTGCTGGATGCGTTGTGCCATCCCCGGGATGGCCTGGAGCCCTGGATTCTCCGCCGAGTCCATGGCCTTGCAAACTGTTCTGGTTTAGGCAGATCGGAAGGCAGGAGGTGGACCCTTGGGCCGGCCTACAATGGCTGGGCAGGCCGGGAGGCGGAGACAGTAGCAGGCTAGGTTTCACCCGGAGCCCGGGACCCCCCCGGGAGGAGCCCGTAGGGGCCCGAGCCCTTGGGACTTAGGAGCTGCAGTGAGAAGTAGAGACAAAAGTCCAGTAACAGCCCGGAAGCCTACCAGGAAAGTCTGAGAGTCACAGAAGAAAGGCCCGAAATGGATTGCGACCCGGGTAGCCTGGTTAAAGGGCTGGCAGGCTGGAGAGTAGTACGAGGCAAGCCGGGGTCTAGGCGGGCAGCAGGTAGAGACGTAGTCAGAGGCCAACCGGAGTCTGGGCGGGCAGCAGGCAGAGGCGTAGTCAGAGGCAAACCGGGGTCTTGGCGGGCAGCGGGCAGAAGCGTAGTCAGAGGCAAACCGGGGTCTTGGCGGGCAGCGGGCAGAAGCGTAGTCAGAGGCAAACCGGAGTCTAGGCGGGCAGCAGGCAGAAGCATAGTCAGAGGCAAACCGGAGTCTTGGCGGGCAGGCAGGCAGAAGCGTAGTCAGAGGCAAACCGGAGTCTTGGCAGGCAGCAGGCAGAAGCGTAGTCAGAGGCAAACCGGAGTCTTCAGAACACGGAGAGACGATCAGGAAGCGCAACTGGCAACAACTAAGCAGTTGGGAACCTCGTTGCAAGGCGCTTGAGTAACGGCTGGGCGCCGGTTATATTGGGAGCTGGGCGTGAGCTCATCAGAGTAGGCGGAGCCGGGCTTCCGGGAGCAGGACGCTCAAGATGGGCGTCCTTGCGCGCGCGCGCGAGGCCGGTGAAGGACGAGTTAGCAATGGCGTCCACCACGTGGAAGATGGGCGAGCAGGGAGAGCTCCGGCACCTAGGCCATGCGGGAACCTGCGGTTGCTGGCGCGGAGGTAGGCAGTTCTGAGCCCGATCAGAGGGGAAGCGGTCGGGACCGCAACACAAGTAACACTTCCCCTAATTTAGAGGCCATTTCTTTTCCTTCTCACACAATGAATCTGTTCATACAAGCTTTAACTAAAGTAAGAGAGAGTTCATCAGGGAGTAAAGGTGGTAAATCTGACAAAAAGCTTAATTTTAGAGGGCACCCAGAGCAAGACAAGGACCTATTTTACCACGACTGCCGCATCATGTGATCTCTCAACTTTTTAAAAAATCTTTTTTAACTGACAAAGCTTAGCTTATGTTTTTTCATCCTGTCCTCTATTACACCCTAGACAGTTAGGTTTTTAGGATAACCACAATAAATATGCATGAGATAGATTTGCATGTACACAAATCTATCTCATACGTATTCATTGCATGAAGTAGTTGGGCAGCCATATTATTCCACTTGAATGCACAAAAATAAAAGATTAACAAATAAAAATAAAAACTATATATAAGGTGATACCAAATGTATTAAGTTAGTCCAATAAAAATATGTCACTGCAGGGATGGCATCGGCTGGCAGCTCAGAGCAGCATGGAGGACTGCGATAGGGGGGTCATTGTGGCGTCAGTGGCTCCCTGCCACTGCCAGGGAGCCCAGGCCTGCTTCTGCTGCAGCAGCGCAATGATGGGTGAGTGAGGCCAGTCGTGAGGCTCCACGGCCGGCAAGCATAACAGTACCCCCCTCCTCTAAGAAGCCCCCTCCTGAGGGTCTCGGCTTTCTGGGATGAGAAGCATAGAATTGCTTGATTAGGTTTTTTATCCAAAAATATTGGAGGCTGGGCTCCTAAGTGTTTTTCTTCTGGGCTGTATCCCTCCCAAGTGAGGAGGTACTCCACCTGCAGCCACGTCTCCTTACATCTAGGACTTTCCCGTACTTGATACATGGTATAGGACTCCGAAGCAATTTCCTGTGACTGGGGTGACTTTCGAGAGGGCCATGGGAGTATCAGCAGTTTGAGGATGGAGACGTGGAAGACGTTATGAATACCTAAAGTATTAGGTAAGTGTAGCCGGTAGGTTATGGGACCTATCTGTTTGATAATGGGAAAAGGGCCAATATATCTGGGTGCTAGGTGCATAGATGGTAGCCTAAGACAGATGTGGCGCGCACTGAGACAAACTTTGTCTCCAGGTCTAAATTGAGGCGCTGGTCTCTGATGGGCATCCGCCGATCTCTTGGACTGAGCAGCTGCCTTTTGTAACAACTCAGACGTGCAAATCCAAAGCTTCTGAAGTTCCATAGCTGTTAACTGAACCGCTGGAGATGGGATGTTGACAGGAATTGGTAATAGAGGTAAGGGCTGCTTCTGAATACCATTTGGAATGGTAATAATCCCGTAGAGGTGCAGAAATGGGAGTTATGAGAGAACTCCGCCCAGGGTAAAAGATTGGCCCAGTTATCTTGCTGATCAATGGCGTAGGACCAGAGGAATGTCTTTAAGGAGCGGTTGGTTAGTTCGGCCTGACCACTGGCCTGCGGATTATATGCAGTAGTAAAGTCCAGTGTTATATTGAACGTTTTACACAACGAACGCCAAAAGTAGGCTGTAAACTGAGAGCCTCTGTTGGAGACCACAAGCTGAGGTAACCCATGAAGACAGAACACATGCTGAGAGAAGAGTCGGGAGACCTCGGAAGCTGTAGGAAGGCCTGGTAATGGGACAAAATGGGCCATTTTAGAGAAGCGGTCGATCACAACCCAAATAACAGAGTTGCAATTAGAAAGAGGGAGGTCCACCACAAAATCAATGGACAAGTGGGTCCAGGGTTCCCTGGGGGCTGGCAATGGCTTTAACAGCCTTCAAGTTCATCCCGCCAATGGTTTCTGCTGTGCTTAGGTGGGACAAGAGTCCACATAGGCTCAGACATCGCGTCGCATTTGGGGCCACCAATAGTAGCGTTGAAGGAAAGCAAGAGTCTGAGCCCGGCCAGGGTGACCTGCCACACAGGAGTCGTGGGTCCATTCCAAAACTTTTCATGGAGCCTGTGGGGAATGACTGTCTTCCCTGGAGGAAAGTATGGGAAACTGACAAGAGGATTCGTGCTGGATCTATGATGTGCTATGGTTGTTTAGGAAGATCCTCCGGCAGAAAAGAGTGTGATAGAGCATCAGCCCGAGCATTCTTGATTGCTGGATGGTACCTCAAGTCAAAATTGAAGTGGGTAAAGAAGAGGGAACCAGCAGGCCTGCCGGGTATTCAAGCATTGAGCCTGTTGCAGGTGTTCGAGATTCTTATGATCGGTATAGATTGTGAACCGATGTTGAGCGCCCTGCAGCCACTGGCGTCATTCCTTGAGGGCTAACTTGATAGCGAGAAGTTCCCTGTCACCTATCCCATAGTTGCGTTCAGCAGAAGAGAACTTTCGGGAAAAAAAAGAACACGGATGCAGGGTGCCCTTAGGAGAGTACTGGCTTAAGACTGCCCCAACTCCTACCGAGGATGCATCTACCTCTAGGATGAAAGGGCGATTAGGGTCTGGATGGTGCATACAGGGTTCCTGTAGAAATGCTTCCTTCAGGTCCTGAAAGGCTGCCACAGCCTTGGGTGTCCAGTTCTTAACATCAGCTTCCTTGCATGTGAGGGCTGTAAGGGGAGCTGCAATCAGGGAATAATTAGGGATGAAATGTCAGTAATAATTGGTGAACCCCACAAACCTTTGGAGAGCCCGCATTCCAGTTGGTTGGGGTCAGTTATAGATGCTTTTCAGTTTGTTTGGGTCCATGGAGAAACCTCGGCTGGAAACTATGTATCCTAGAAAGGGAAGGCTCTCTTTTTCAAACAGGCATTTGTCCAGTTTTGCATATGGTAATCAATACAGTGCCGTAGTGTCCCATCCTTCTTCGTCACAAAGAGGAATCCTGCTCCGGCAGGCAAAGTGGATGGTCGGATGAATCCCTTCTTGAGGTTCTCCTGGATATAGTCCAACAAAGCTTTGGTTTCCGGAATAGATAGCAGGTAAACCCTACCACATGGAGTAGTGGTACCCGGTAGCAGATCGATGGCGCAGTCAAAGTCTTGGTGGAGTGGTAGAATCTCCGCTCTGACCTTAGAGAAAACATCTGAAAAGTCTGCATAAGGAGCAGGGATCTCAAGTGCTGAGCATACCAGAGAGAACTGCGAGGGAGCCATAACCCTTTTTAGGCAGGACTGGTGACAATGAGGGCCCCACTTTGAAAGTTCAAGAGAAGACCACTCAAATTGAGGAGTAGAATTGTAAGCACAGCAGTCCTAAGATCAGAGGATGAATGGACTTGTCGATCATATGGAATTCGATCTCTTCCACATGTAACGCTCCAGTAGTCACAGTGACTAGAACCGTGGTTAAGGTAATCCTCCCAGGCAATTCAAGGATCACCTTGGACTGAAGATATGATGAGTGGCAAGTCCTTCGGAACAGTTGGAATTCGCAGGTAGTCCACCAGGGACTTCATGAGGAAATTCCCACCTGCCCCTGAGTCCACAAGGGCTAAGACTGGGAAGCTTCGATGGGGCCAGTGAGACGATCACAGAGAGGGTTAGTTGGGGGGCTGGAGTGGAGAAGCCTAGAGACACGCCCCCATTATTCCCTAGGCTGAGAGGTTTCCCAGATGGATGGGGCACTTCAAGAGTTGGTGACCTGCAGCACTGCAGTATAGGCAAAGGCCAGTCTATCGACTCCGTCGGTGCTCTTTCAGGAGTGAGGGTGGCCATGGCTCAATAGCATAGGTTCCTCGAGTCAGATTGGCAGAGGGAGACTTCAAGGTGGTAGCTGGGATTAAAGCTGGTGGGATCTACGGAGGGTCCTAACTCCCAGGCATGCTCCAGAAGGTACCGATCGATCCTCCCGGCCAGTTGATAAGGTCCTCTAAGGACTCCGGGAGATCGCAAGCTGCTAATTCATCCTTGATATGGATAGAAAGCCCTGCCAAGAAAATGGGGCGTAAACAGTACTCCCATCAGCCGAGTTCCATGGCAAGGTTGTGGAATTCTATAATGTAAGTCTGTCAGAGAATGGTTCCCCTGATGAAGGGTGCGGAGATCCACACTAGACGTTGCTGGTTGACCAGGGTCATTGAAGACTCTTTTGAAGGAGGAGATGAAATGGGATAAGTCCTGCAGCCGTGGGTCAGAACGTTCCCAAAGCGGAGAAGCCCTTGCCAGAGCCTTGCCATCAAGACGAGAGAGAATAAAAGTAACCTTGGTGGTGGTGTCTAGAAAAAGAGCTGGCTGGAGAGAAAAGTGCATAAAAGCACTGATTTATAAACCCTCGACACTGTTTAGGATCTCTGCCATACCACAGGGACACAGGTAGGGGTACAGAAGGGTACGAAGGGGTCACTGGGGTCGTCGCTGGAAGAGATGGCACAGCCTGGCTTGCGGTAGCATCCAGTCGGGCGTTGAGGAGTTCAATGGAGGATTGCCAGAGCCTCAAGAAAGCGCTGCTGCTCCTGAATCTTATGAATGAGTCCAGGAATGGTTTGAAGCACTTGGCAAACTGTTACACTTGTGGACCCTTGGGGTGTTGATGCTGCCTGTGGGGAGGAGCCCCACAGGTCCCTACTGTCGGTAGGTAAGGCTGAAAACAGGCTGAGACCCCTCTGGAGCTTCACCACTACCAGCCCACATTCCCCTTAGGTTGAGCCCTCGGGGTGCCAGGGCCGGCTGGACTTACTTGGGATCTCTGTGATGTTGGAGGTCCAGGAGAAGGAGAGGTGCTGGAGAGTAGGTGCTGCACTAGATTGGGCAGTGAATACAAGGGCAGGCTCCAGGTGAGGGGCAAGGCAGGCGGTGAAACTCATGGTCGGATTCCAGGCAGGGGTCAAGGCAGGTGGTGAAACTCATAGTCAGTATGCGGTCCAAAGTCAAACGCTAAGGCAGTCCAAGGAACTCAGGAACTGCACAAGAAGCGAGGTGACCTGTTGTTAAGGCATCGGATGAAGACAGGGTCTATATTTATATAGTCTCTGGAAGATGATGTCATTGATTAAACTTGCGGGGCTTTTCCTGCCATGGGCCCTTTGAATCTAGCACAGAAGCGCGCGCGCACGCCTAGGTGGTCAGAGGCTGAAGCCAGGCATCGGCGGTGTTGCAGCTGCGAGAAAGCAGGGATGACATCGGCTGGTGGCTCAGAGCTGCGTCGGCAGAGGCTCCCTGCTGCTGCCAGGGATCCTAAGCCTGCTTCTGCCGTGGTGGTGCAGCAAAGGGTGAATGAGGCCGATCGCGGGGCTCCACAGCCAGCAAGCATACGGTAACACATTGGCTTCCATACTTTATAAAAATGATGAAGTTTCCCATATTTTTCTGCAGTCATTACTTCATATTTGTAAGTCTTACAAACATTATCCCTCTATGCAATCATCTCAATCTGTGAGCTCTCTTTCCAATTTTTGAGAATTATTTTTATAGCCAGAGACACATCACTTTATACCAGGGTGTAACTTGGAGAGTTGATTCATTAGATAAATTAGGAACAAACCATTGCTTTATAAGCAGGATCTAAAGCTTTTGGTGCATGCCTTGTTTCCTGATTTGACTATTGTAATAGCTTGTAACTTGGTTTGCCACTGACTCAGTTAAAAAGGCTGCAGTTCCTTCAGAATACAGTTGCGAGATTGATTTTTGGGGCCTGCAGGTATGATCATATAATGCTGTTGTTAAAAGAACTTCATTGATTGCCTATTGTGCAAAGAATCATGTTCAAGCTACTTTGTTTGATTTACAGAGTCCTGTGTTCAGTTCTTTCCCATTCTTTGGCTGATCTACTGATTCCCTATCAAACACGGTGGGTACTTCATTCTTCACAAAAAGAACTGTTGAGATTATCCTTGCCAGTAGAATTAGGCTGGAACATACACACCAGTCAACATTTAGTTATCAAGATCCTTGGCTTTGGAACACCTCCTTAGATATTTGATTGGAAGTGAACTACCTAAAATTTAGGAAATTGGTTATGTCCTGGATGTTCCTTTAGGCATTTTGCAATTAGGCTGTTTATTTACTACTATGAATGCTGGATGATATACCTAGGAAATCTGTTTATAATTTTATAGTAGGTAAAAATGTAATTCCCACTTTGTTTGGAAGACTGAATGAAGGGACCACAGAGCTCCTAGGATGCCATCAATGCCCCAAAATCTCTTATTTTCTCTGCTATTGCATCAACCACGCAACTCCTGGGATGCTGGGGTTCACAGGCAGGGAAGAGGTATAAATGTCTGGGGCCCTTAGTGTGGTGGTGGGCATATGCAATACAGTGGCTCAATCAGTAGATACTCACTGTAGAAGAGTTCAGTAGACTGGAAATGCACTAAATAAAGCTGGAAGTCAGGTAGTGGTGTTCAGTGAAAGGGAAAATATTTAATTAAACTTGAAAAATAAACCCAGGCCAATAAAAGAAGGATGACTACTCCAAGGAAAAAGACTCTTTATACATGATGCCTTTTCCTCAAATCTCTTTCTTTGGTCTGAATCAGTGCACCTCCTCCCATAAAGGACAGGAAAATTGTCTTTTTCCAAATATAAGGGGCAAGAATGATAAATCCTCTTTGCTTCAAAAAGGCATAAAACTCCTTCAAAACCCAGCAGTCCTCTAACCCCACAGGCTACTGGTTGCAGAGGCAAAGTGGCTGAAAATCCAATCTCTCCAGCAAGGTTGTATTGGCTTCACTGTTGGAAAATGGTCAGTCATCACTGGATACAAAACTTCTTTCATTCAGTAGTCTCTGCCACACTGTTAACCGGTCGCAGGTTGAAACCACGGTGAAATCCAGCCCTTTCAGAAAGGGGAGAAAAGCCCTCTTTTGTCAGGAACTTGTCAAAATGCAAAACTCTATAAAAAAAAAAAAAATCTCTCAACAACCTTCTACTGGTGAGCTGTGAGGCCTACCAAAAGCACACCTAGAAGAAACACCTCCTCTCTACTCTGCAACCCAAGAAGATTTCCCAGAGGTCTCTAAAGGGGAATCTTCTCTGAGCATGCTCAGAAAGAATATAAATACTGTACATACCTCCTGAGCCCATCTCAAAAAGGGGAAGGCTGATAGCTAGGAGAAGATCCCCCAAAAATCTCTTGTAACCTGGAAAAGGTCTAGTAATGGTGCGGAGCCACAGATACGGAATATTTTATCATTTTTATTTAGTGATGGGTTCTGTTTTACTTATTTATTTTTTGGAATAATTGTTTTGGTTTTATCTCTATTTTATGAATTAAATATGGCTTCTGGAAAACCCTTAACATTGTGGTTCTATGTTTCAATATGAATTCTGTTGTTTTGTGATGTTTACTATGATTTACTTTATACTGAAGTAATGTGCCTATTTTATGAATTTCTGTATTTTTTTTGTCAACTGCCAGATCTTTATTTAGGTGGTATATTAAATCAGAATAAACAAAGATAAATGTCAAAATTAAATTTAATTTACTTTCCCATTTAGAAAGCCCAGCCTCCAAAGCAACTGAGTTTCATATAAAAATTTTGCATTACAGCTTTTCCTGTACCTTCAAAATAATGCACTTCTGCTCCAATGACTTCCAAATACACATTCAAATTTGACTGATAATACAATATATGTGAGTGATCCAAGTTCAATTAATTAAAACCAGTATTTGTTGTGTTGTAAATTTAATGTTTTCTGTAAATGTCATACCATACTGTCATGTTATTGTTCAGATATATGTACAGAAATGATTTGAGCGCAACATGATGATGTGATTGGAAGGAAAAGGAATTTGCAGACCTGTATCTTACCACATAAATGTATGTGTATAAATGTGCACAGTATATAGCTTTAAAGTTTGATGCATGCAAGCTGTTCTTTACATATATATTTTACCAAGCCCTGTGAACACATAATGTGCCAAGAAAGGAACTGCGAAAATCAGTCACTGGTCAGAAAAAAGTATGGTTTTTCAAACACCAAATTTCTTCCACAGGAGGCATAATATATACAAGAAACAGCTTTCTTCCATCTAATTATATTTCTGTAATATTACAGTACTTCTTTTTAAAGTTACATTCATACACAGGAATTCAGGCTCCACTTGCAATGAAGGAGGCTCTGGAAGTATACAGCAGTCTGTTTCCAGAACAGGCAAAAAAAAAAAAATATCCTAACATTTTATTAGGTCTGTCTTTTTTTCTTTCTGATGTTTGCATGGGACAATTTGAACCTTTAAATCCATATCATAATTTGATTTGAAAGCTATTATTGAGCTCTATTAAAACAAACCAGTGGTTGAACATGCAAAACAGGAGTCTATACTGGCTCACAGAATGAATGAGCTGTCCTGTACAGCTAAAAAGTAGGGTGACGCACAAAAACCTTTCGGAATATAAAAACACAGGCTCAATTCACTCAATCTGAGGCTGTACCGGACTGGTATTTGGAAAGGCTGGTGAATTCAGAAACCTCTACTGCTATTCAAAGCCTGAGCACAGGCTGCCCAGTAGGCTACGGTAATTAGCTGTGAACTGGGCAATAGTAAGTGTAGAATAATAAATGAAGCATTTTTTGGCTCTACCTACAGTGAGCTGTGGGATGAATTTGTGGGCTCATTTCCCCAGACAGAAGCTTAGTTATCTCTTTTTGGACTTGAAAACCTGCTCAGGTAACAACAATCCCTCCACCCAAAAAAAAATAATTTTCAACATTCCCTCCCTCCACCAAAAAAAAAAAAAAAAAAAAAAATTTCAACATTTAAACCCGGGGTGTCCAACTCCCATCATTGTGGGCCACATACCGGTCAGGACAAACTCTCATAAATATGCATGAGAATGATATGAATACAACTGAGGTGGTGTGAGGGCAAATCAATCTCATGCCTATTGATGAGGATTCTCCTGAAAATCTGACTACTAGGTGGCCCTGGTCGAAACAATCTTTATTCCCCATCTTTCACTTACAGCTGTCCTTCTCCATGAAGGGACAGAATTCATAAGACACTAGACACATATCTTTCCCTTACTACACCATGCATTCCTCAACTTCCGTATTGCTGTCATTGTCTCATAATTTCATAACCCCTTTGCACACAAGCTAGGGAAGCTAGGGGCATTGGCCACTGGAACCTCATCTGCTACATACAAGGGCTTTATCACTGCATCACCTACATTACTTTTCAGCAGTCATACCATTATAAATCTCATGCATGTTCATCGTGGATGTCCTGAAAACTAATCCTGTTTAAGGTACGCCAGTACCAGAGTTGCTTGATCTTGGGTTAATTTCTCCCTGGGACTGTTTTCTTTATACATACTCATACATGTTGACAATATCCTAGCCTAGATAGCACTATGCCAGCTAAAAAGTATGATGAATGTTTTGTAGAAAGTGACAGTGATTGCAGGTGGGGAACACCTGAAGGTACAACCACCTCTATTATTATTTTTTAAATGACAGTTTTCCTTATTTTTTTTTTATAGTTTCTGTATCCTTTGCCTGTCATTGATTAGGTTTAGCAATATGTGAGAATGAAAAATGGATCTTGAGTGTGAGTGCACATGTGCAGCATAGGTCTAGGAAATGGAGGTATGTGAAAGGATGTGTGAATACTGGAGATGAGGATGTGTGAATACTGGGGATGAAGAAGGGAAGAGCTTGTGTGATTAATGAGTATTGGAATGTATGTCAGAATGTCAATGTTGCAATGTGCTGTACAGATTGCAGGACCTCCTCTTTAAAAGTAGTATGAAAAGACTCTGAAATGAGACTTAAAAAAAAAAATTACATGCAAATGAATTTGATAGAGTAAAGGGATAGGGGGAAGCACAGGTTGGATGCTATGGTTTCCCATGGTAGGAAAAGAAAAACAAATCCCTTTTTTCTCTCACAGGAAATGAGAGGTATGTGGGCAAAAGAGAGGGCAACTGGATTCACGGTAGAGGCCTCCAAAAAATAAAATTCATGTAACTAGGAGGAGAACAGCCCTTTTAGGCAGAGGAGAGCCTATTAGTGGACAGGTTAGGCAGGTTCCACTCGTGTGCTGTACATTTTTTACATACGTTTTAGAGTGCGTTAAAACTACATAAACAGCAGCCATTCAGGAAAACCTGATATTCATCAATCTAGTTGAGGCTTAAACCACAGAGGGAGGAAAATGAACCCTTTAGGCAGTAGGGACAGGAATGAGGGGAAGGCTCAACTTCATCAGTTTCCTAAAATGTTATGAATATAAAAGAAAAAATGTTCACAGATTTAATAACAAGAACAAAAAGTACTCAATGCTATCAACCTTATACAGATCTTATCTATACTAAACAGAGGAAACCAAGAAGTTGAAATAAATTAACTTTCGGGTTTCAAACAATACTTTAAACACTCACACACACATTTTATACAATTAAACACAAACCTTACAAAATCACTAATGGCCTGATTCACATTTTAGGCCAAAATGTAAGAACAACAAAAAAAAAAAGTACAAAAAACCATTCTGGAGGTCAGCCTTCTTGCACAATTTTAAAATAGCACATCTTCAGCCCAAGGATTTATTTTCTGTAACATCCTGAAAAGAAAAATTCCCAGAAAAAATTGTGCAAGTAAACATTCTGCAAAATGTGCTATGGTACTTTTGCTTAAATGTTTTAAATTTAAAAATCAGGCAAAAGTTCAACAGAGATTTTTTTTTTTTCTCAAGATTTTGTTTGCATGAATATTCTTTGTGGAATTTTTTCCTTCCCTTTCCTTGCCAAATACTTGGGTAAAAGCTGTACTGTTTCTGCCCAAGCTAAAATTTGGCCTTACTAGTGATAGGATTTCCAAACATGTTCCATTTACTGCTGGGACTGTGTGCATGATGTCTAGACCTATTAAGCTAATCAACAATAATTAAACATGGGTAAATGGATACCATACCATTTTAATATCACACAGCCATCTTCTTTTCCATACAAGCTGGCAAACATGAAGCTGTTTCTCACCCCATCATCTTCTGGCAAGCTGCTTTTCAGGTTAGGAGTACAGTTTAACATTTGTAAACACTCAAATTGATTCCTCAAGAAGAAACTTGTACAGAATTTTTTAGGCCATATGTACTCATGAAGCTGAAAAAACAACTAAGGATAATTAGATGACGATCGACAGAATAGGCAGAGCATAAATAAGAAAGGCAGAGCAGGAGGAACTGGAGATATAAAGTGGATCCTAAAGAAAGATAAAAGCCAGCATTCTGAAAGCAACGGCAAAAGGGATAAAATATGAAGAGCAAGAGAGAAAAAGTTAACCTAAAATCGCTCTGAAGGCTTCTGATTTTTTTCATATAAATTAAAGATTTCAGTTTTCCCTCCCAGCCGCTTCTTAATTGGAGCGGACTGGGAGGGAACTGGGGGAAGCCTGACTGCGTCGCCGCATATATTTTTCTAAAATCCACCCCCCCCCCCTCCGTGTGTGGAGCAGGCCACCCGCCTGCACATGTGCGCGTGGGACCCGTATTTTATAACATGCGCGCGCCAACGTGCGCATGTTATAAAATAGCCGCGCCCACGTACACGCGCTGGGAACCGCGTGCATGCTCCTTTTAAAATCTACCTTTTTTAGACTTCCGGGTATGACATCATCGAGGTCGGAAGCCTGATCTGCTAGTTCCAGGCCCCCCTTCCTTTAATCGGACGCCATCACTGGCCCGACCGACCCCCCTGGAGTCCCGGACAGAGCCCCTGACATCCTTGCAAGGAGGGCTGTAAAATCGCCAGCTTTTCGCGCTGGTATGACGGGTGGAAGGCACGATATGCGCCATCGATCCTCGCGTGGCCTTCCCAGGACCCAAAGCAACATGGCCAAGATGGCCGCCGAGGCCAGCAGCAGTAAGCATCTCGCGGCGATTTCAGCTGAGGCTCCCCTTCAGATCTCTGCCAGCGTTTCCGCAATGCTTGATGAGAGGCTCTTTAAATTACAGGCATCTATGGAGGACATTAAATCTGCTGTGGAGGGTCAAGCCCGGAGGAATGAGATGGCAGAACAGTGTATTTCAGATCAGGAAGACAGGCTGAGCTCCACAGAAAGGCAAGTGCAAACCCTAAACACCCAGCAAGTCAATTTTCTAGCCAGGTTGGAAGACCAGGAGAACGACTATTAAAATCATAGGCCTCCCTGAGTCTTGCCTGACCGTGAACGGTATTCCTTTATGGCAGTGGTTCTCAACCTTTCTAATGCCGTGACCCCGCAATACAGTTCCTCATGTTGCGGTGACCCCTCGCCCCGCCCTCGCCCCATGAGGGTGGGGTGAGGGCGGGGCTTTGGTCATATGGGGGCGGGGTTATGGATGGGGTGGATTTTAGTGCACACTTATCATTTAATTATGACATTTATAATGTGAATGTAACTCAACTCACCATAGGTTCTCACATGCATGGCACACTGACCCATGATCGTCACGGGGCTAGATGTAAAAGTACAGTTTGTATCCACAGGAACCCCCCTGACCCACAATAATGGATGTAAGCAGAATTATGACATTCCCCATACAACTCACCCTACAAAAAAGTTCTAGTGACATCTCAGTAACAGCAACTCAAACTCCTTCTATTTCCAGGCTCAATAGCCCTACTTATGAAAAGACAGCAGTTTACCACCAATGCATGTCCTCTGAGAAAACACAACAAATAAGACCGATACAAACGCTTACATGCTAGCAAAATATCTCATCTCGGTAACAGACACAGAACCGACCTAACATACTCCCAGGATCTGTAGTAATGCACATAAACTAATCCGCACACAGTTACACCTGTATTATGGAATACACTCAAACAGGAGCAACCCTATCTATGAAAAGGCAACACTACAAATATTAAATCAGGTCCTAAAAACCAATACACCTCTTATTAGGAAAACAGAACTAGCAAGCAGCTATAGATCCCACACAGAAATAATTGTAAAACTATACTAATAAGCAGAATAAATGTTTCAAAACAGCTATGAACATCCAACAATTAAAAAACGCATAAAAACTATTAAACATTCTCCAAACACCAATAAAATATTTCAAAAAAGCAGACATCACACAATTAAAATGGCAGTCAAGAAAAATAAACTTAAAAAGCCACCTTTACTTACCCCCTCCAGCAGCTCTCCTACTCCCCTTCCCTGCAGGCCGTGGCACTCACCAGAAGCAGCAGTAGAAGCTAAGCTCTATACTTATGGTCCTCTTCCTTAGTGCCCATGTCTCTCACACACACACACCATACCAGTCATGCCCCCATGACCAGTTTCTGTCTCTCACACACCAATCATCTCCCAAACAGTCTTTGGCACACACACACCAGTCACCTTCCTGAACAGTTTCTCTCATGCCATACACACACACACACACACACATGCTTCCCACTCCCGTGTTCTACTTACATATACGGGCTTCTCACTCTCATAATCACTTTCTCACACACACACACACACCAGTCACCTTCCTGAACAGTTTCTCTCATGCCATACACACACACACACACACACACACAGGCTTCCCACTCCCGTGTTCTACTTACATATATGGGCTTCTCACTCTCATAATCACTTTCTCTGTCTCTCTCTCTCTCTCACACACACACACTCACTCACTCACCAGTCTCTCACTCCCATGCTTGTTCTCTCCACATGCACAGGCTTCTCATTCCCATAATCACTTTCTCTCTGTTACACACACACCAGTCTCTCTCATTTCCATGCTCACTCTCCACGTGCACAGGCTTCTCATTCCCTGAATCACATTTTTCTCTCATTCACACACACACACCAGTCTTTTTCTCTCACACACACCATCACCTTACCAAGCAGTCTCTCTCTCTCATGCATGCACACTCACCCTGGTTTCTCACTCCCATGCTTTCTTTCACCCCCCACAACACCACGCTTCTTACGCCCATGCTTTCTCACATACCCAGACTTCTCCCTTCCATGCTTTTTCTCTCTCTCACACACACACATCAGTCACCTCCCTGACTGATGTCTCACACTCTCACATACACATCAGTCATCTCCCTGAGCAATCACTTTCATTGTCTCTCACATACACACACACATCAGCTCTCTGACCAGTCAATCACACACAGGCTGGCTGGCTGCTTCTCTCTCTTTCTCTCACTCACTTTCTCTTCTCCCCCGAGCACAAATGGGAGCTGCAGCAGCCTCGCTGGCCAAGAAAGAAGAATCCCATCGGCCGCGGGAGGCTCGTGCTGCTCTCTCCTTTCTCCATTACCGGCTGCTTCAACTGCTCGGGGGCCGATGCTGCAGCCGCCGCTGCTACTTTTTCGCGCGGCTCTCTCTCCTTCCCGCGCACCACGATTCACTTCCTGTTCCGGGTCACGGGAGGGGCAGGCGCAGGAAGAAGAAAAGGCCCAGCCGCGGGTGCAGGGCTTCTTCTAGCGCCGCTGCCGTTCCCGCTGGGCTTGAACGTGCTGACAGCCCGGCGGCAACGGCAGCGGGAGAGACCGGGAGCGCGCGACCCCTGCGTTTTGGGCGTTCGACCCCCGCCGGGGTCGCGACCCATAGGTTGAGAACCGCTGCTTTATGGAGACCTGGCTCCCTGATAAATTGGGCCTGGTGCTGGCTCCTAACTGCTTACACTGTGAACGAGTCCATAGGGTGGACCCCCCGAGGGAGGCAAGTAGCAGACCCAGACCAGTAATGGCTCAAATTTTGAACTGGTCTCACAAAGTGCAACTGTTAAAAGCTTACCGGCAACACCCTGGGGTGGAATATCAGGGACACAAGATCTTGCTCTTTAATGATTTCTCTGCAGCTGTAGCAGCGCAGCGAGAAGCATTGTCTCCTGCCTGTTCGGAGTTGCACAAAAGAGGAATCTCTTTTGCCTTACTATTTCCTGCGAAGTTGAGAGTGCAGTATGATAACAAAATCCTCTTTTTTAACAACAAGGAAGAAGCGACCTCTTTTCTGGCATCATTGGACCCTGGTGCTGTTTCTTAAGCCCTGAACATCCTAATACGAGACTTGTCTGCTCTCATTAAGGGGGGTGCAAACAGTAATGTTATGCTTTATACTGAGCTATGTGCGGACAACTGGTTACCAAGTGCTGAAAGTCGCAGCACATACTCTTTTAGACAGTGTTGAAGTTAACCTGTTTTTGTGCTTTCTCAAGTTATAGCTTACTGATAAGTTCATACTCAATATGTTTTACTTCTTGGTCAGATCCTGCTGTTTGGATGGCTCTGTTTGGGGCGGGGGTTGGAGGGGGGGGGGCTAGAGGAAGGGCCTGTGAGTCCCGTGTTCGCGGGACTGATGGGCACCTTGAGCCTCTTGGAGCGTAGAATGTGGTTCTGAGGCGCATGTTAGGATAGCTGTACGAAGTGTGTGTGTGTGTGTGTGTGTGTGTGTGTGTATGTCTGAAGGTTGTATGGCAGCTGGGGGAAGGGGGGCAGGGGAGGGCAGGGGAGAAACCAAGGGAGACCAACTGAAGAAGTGGGGACGGCCACAGGAGCCAATAAAAATGTAATGTCTTTTTGTGCAGGCCGAGGCTCAGGCTGGGGAGCGTAGGACCTAATGTATATTCCAGGATTACTGTATCACTTGATAGGAGGCTGGGATCCAAGTTAGAAAGCTGAAATGGCCACTTTAAAGGTATCTTCGCTAAACGTGGATGGTATACACTCGCCCATTAAAAGGAAGAAATTGCTCTCCCTGTTTCACCAACTGTGGTCTCATGCGGTATTTTTACAAGAGACTCTAACAGATAATGAGCATTCTAAATTAAAAAGGGAATGGGTGGGCAGCTGTTATTACTCTTCCTATTCCTCCCGAAAGAGGGTGTAGCGATTTTGTTCCATAAACTGGCATTTCAGCTGGATAAGGTGTGGAAGGATACGGAGGGGCATTATCTTGTTCTTCCTGGCTTGCTCCAGCAGCAGAGAGTAGCTTTTTGAAATGTTTATGCCCCGAACTCCTACTCACACGAATTTTTCACTCACATTATAGCCATCTTGGCTAAATTGTCCGACCATGTCCTGGTGGTGGGTGGAGACTTTAATACGGTTATGGATAAACAATTGGACTGTAAGCCCCCTCGTTTATCAGGAAATAGTGACCACCTCATGGGACTGCATTTTGTCAGTGCAGAGCTGGGTTTGCTACATATATGGTGGATCCTGCATCCCGGGGCACGAGACTTTACATTCTTCTCCGACCCCCACTAATCTTATTCAAGACTTGATTATTTTTTACTTTCTGAATCTCTGTTCTGTAGGACAAAAGAGCCGACCATAGGTACTATGTCACTATCGGATCACGCACCTATATCAGTCACCCTAGAGATAGGAAGACCTCAGAGGCCGGCTTTCTCCTGGCGTATGCCCCAGCCTTATTTTGAACAAATCCTTTCAGAGCTATTTGCAGACGAGTTGGGAAGACTATGCCCGACTCAATGCCACTCCTGACGTGACCCCAGATATTTTCTGGGCCACAGGGAAGGCGGTGATGCATGATCAAATCATTGCTTATGTAGCTAAACGAAATAGAAAATGCAATGAGGAAATTCTGCGCTTAATGGCTGATCTGAAAGTGGCCCAGTCAAGACATATATCTGATATGTCTGCTCCAAATAAACAAGAGGTAGAAAATATACATTTTGCCCCAATACCCTATTATATCAGCGGGCCTCTAAATCTCTGTGGTACTATAAATATCAGCTTTATAAACATGGCAACAGGCCTAGTAAATTATTGGCTAATCTGGTTTGAGCTAGGGGCCCGAAATCAAGTATTGCTGGAGTCAGATATAAAGACGGTGGCTGTAAAACTGCCATAGAGGATATTACCTCTAGTTTTCTGGACTATTACCAATCCCTTTACAGTGCAAAACCCAGGAACGCTGAAGCCTCTGAGGTCTTTTTTCGAGACTTCCCCTGGCTAAAGATAACTCGGGAGAGACTGGGACTGTTAAATACCCCCATTAAAGATAGCGAGATTTATGCTGTTATACAAAGGTTGAAAATTGGCAAAGTGACTGGACAAGACGGTTTAAGCAATGATTTTTATAAGATATTAAAGTTTTCCCTGCTACCAACTTTAACCCATTATTACAATAATCTTCTTACTCACAAACATATACCAGAGGTAGACTATTGATCTATGATTGTTCTAATCCCAAAACCAGGGAAAGATCCCTGTGATGTGGGTTCTTATTGGCCGATCTCGCTTATTCATGTCAATATTAAAATTCTAGCGTCTGTCTTGGCCGCCCATTTCAATGCTATCCTTCCCGAGCTAATACACTCTGAAGAGATGGGCTTTGTTAAAGGACGGCAAAGTGTACAGATCGTAAGGCGATTGATAGCGGCCCTTACCTATCATCCCCAGGCTGAGGCACTGATCCTCAGTCTAGATGCAGTAAAAGCATTTGATTCCCTGACTTGGGACTATTTGTTCTGGGCGCTCCAGTGCTATGGGTTTGAGGGAGAAATTATGCATTGGTTACAGGCGCTTTAGGCCAATCCTAGTGCGCGACTGCTAATTAATGGTGCATTGTCCTCGCCCTTTTCCCTGAACTGTGGGGTGCGTCAGGAATGCCCTCTCTCTCCCCTATTATTTGTCTTAGTGATCAAGACTTTAGCTGCCGTACTTCAAAGTGCAAACGAGTTATGGGGCCTGCGCATTGGTAATCATGTGTTGAAAGTGGCAATGTTTGCAGATGATATTCTTTTGTTTGTGGGTTGCCCTTGGGAGAGCATCCCTGCCATAGTTTTGATTTTCTCACAATTTCAACAGATAGCGGGCTTATGTATAAATTTCTCTAAGTCCGAGGCATTACCCTTAGATTCGAAACTGCTGGCAACTTGGCCTGGAGCTTTCCCCTTCCTAGGGGCTTCTGGGAAACTAAAATATTTGGGGGTATGGATTCCTAAAGATCTCACTGCCCTTTATGATATGAATGTACGGGAAACAATCACAAATATCGGAGCCCAGCTGCTGGCCTGGCGCCCTTTATCCCTGACATTCTTTGGGCGATGTGCCCTATTAAAAATGGTGATTGTTCCTAAGCTTTTATATAAGTTGCATATGCTCCCTATTTGGCTATCTACTGCTGATTTACGGCGGCTACAGTCCATTTGCCAAAGCTTTATATGGGCTGGTAAGAGAGCATGCATTAAGGACCAGGTCTTGATGACCTCTAAGGAAGGGGGGGGAAATTGGACTCCCAGACCTCCGGAGATATAATGTTGCCTGCCAGATGCGTTTTGTGGGAGAATGGCTTTTAGATTCCTACTCTTATTGTCAGCAAGGCTTGTTTACTAATATGTCTGCTAATTATATCTTCTGCAAGCCAGTCTGCAGACGATTCGGACCATGGACACTCCAAAAGTGCTTCTTCGACCTTGCTGGTGGGCTTGGCGGTGGCTACGGCGACAATGCAACATGGAGGGCTCCTACTCTTTATTGCTGCCACTAGTGGGAAATAAAGACTTTTTGCCTGGACTGAATTGTAGTGCCATATTCCAAGCTTAGGCCTGTAATGGTCTGCCATTTATTTTCCATCTCTATGAAAAAGAGAGCTTGCCTCCATGGCTCACATAAACCACATACCGTCGAAGCACTTCTTTGCATATCTGCAGATGTGACATTATCTCCACTCCTTTCACTGGACACGAGAGCGATATCAGCGAGAATCCTCCTTTGCTAAAAACATATTTGAAACCGCATACTCTCGCAACTCTATTAAGGGCTAGAACACCTTGAGCAGGCAATATGCTACAACTGAGTTCTTAGATTGGTTGGTGGTATGGACGGAGCCAGTCATTGAGCCTTATATACAATTCTGTTTTAAGACTTTGCAGCGTCACATCCCAGATTTGGGATTGCGCGAATTGCAGTTCAGAATCCTTCATCATACTATCTGCAATGATGTGCGTCAATTTAAAATGGGCCGTCTGCCCTCACCGCTATGTATTAAATGTATGCAAGAGCCAGGCACCATGTTTCATCGGCTTTTCACCTGCTCCAGCCTTGAGTCTTTTTGGGCTACCGTATTGGAGTTCATCGAGAAATGTATTAATAGACAGCTCCCGAAATCAGGTAGACTCCTTATAGCAGGACTGAAAGGGACCTTAACACCATGCTTTGTTTCCCATGATCGTTTCGGAAGACTTGCTATTCTTTTAGCTTGCAGAGAGATTCTGCCGGCATGGATTGACCCTCTTACGGTACCTCAAGTGACTGCCTGGTACCATTGGGTGGCAGCTCTCATGCAGCTGGAGTGGATGGACAGTGCAGAGTTGCACGAAACCTGATAAGAGATATTGGAGAGTTGGTCCCAATGTTACCATCCTTTAACTGCAGATATACAAAGCAGCCTGGTGGCAGCTGGATCCTGGGTGAACTGGCTGTAGTGTGTAGTGTGAGCTGGCTCTCTGGGCTTATGCCACAAATTCCCATTTTCTTGAGTTTGGAGGAGGAAGTATTTGGGGTCTGCAGTGCAGCTGCAGTTCTCTTTGTATCTCCATGTATTATCTGTTCCTGTGCTGTGTTCAGGGTTGTTGGTCTCCTGGGGATGGGGGACGAGGGATGGGGGGGGGGGGGGGTTAGGGAGTGGATAGTTAGGATGTGTGGCTTGAAAGTTAGACGGATGAATGATGGTTGGAAGTGTTGGGTTGTCTGTGAGTGAGTTAGTGGCTGAATGGGGGTGCTTTCATTGGTTTAAAAATGAAGATTGCAGGCTGGTGATTCTGACAGAGCAGTGGGGGAGGACATGATGGTTGTTTCAATTTTCTAACTGAATATTCGCTGTCTCTGGTTTTGCCTTGTATTTGTATGCTAATGTTCTGCCTATGAGCTGCATATCTTCTTAATAAAAATGATTCTGCTAAAAAAAATCTACCTTTTTGTGCGCACCTCACACTGCTCAAATGTAGAGGCAATGCTCGACCCTGGAGACTGAACTCTGCCTAGCCCCTCACTCTCAGTGCAGATCGAATCATCAGTACTAGTAACACAGCAACAGCCATTAAAGTGTGAGAGAGTCAAAACAAACACTGAGATGGAGAGGTCACCTAAAAATATAATCATGGTGGGAAAATTCAGGAACATCAAATTGTGGAAAACCCTGCTGAGACATCCTGGGAAACTCAGGATGTGACATTAACATAGTAACATAGCAATGATGGCAGAAAAAGAAAAATGGTCCATTCAGTTTGCCCAGCAAGTTTCTTATGTAGTAACTGCCATTCCTTGCAGGTTACCCCCATGTTTCTGTTAAGGGAGTAACTGCCAGTTACCCCCAAGCTTTATGTTAAGGGTAGTAATATTTACAATCAAAATCAAGCAACTGTCAAACCCATAACAAAATTACTGCTAGCAACATTTTTATGACGTGAGCAGCCTTCTTGATAATTGAGACAATGTGGCTTGAATGTGCTTTGCTTTTGGACTTGGTCATAGAAATAGTCATGTGTTTTTTTCCCTATTGCCTGCATATCAATACTCCAGACCATAAAAGTCAGGACCCTGCGTTGGCTGTCTTCTGAATCCAATTCTTTTTTCTTCTGCTGTTGCAGTGGACAGCAATATTGCAGTTAACTCAAAAGCATCAAGGCTAATTGGTTAAGGATATTAATTCCTATGCATTTTGTTAAGGGTAGTATCTGACACTCCATGCAGGTTACCCCAATGCACTCTTTTCTTCATTTCCAACCTCTAGCCTTTAGGGATCCACAATGTTTATCCCATGCTCTTTTGAATTCATTTACTGTTTTTGTCTTCATCACCTCTTCCAGAAGGGCATTCCAGGCATCCACCATCCCCCTCATGAAGAAATATTTCCAGATATTGGTTCTGAGTCATCCCCCCTGGAGTTTCATTTCATGACCCTAGTTCTACTGTTTCCTTTCCAACAGAAAAGGTTCGAATTTTGTGCATTATTAAAACCTTTCAGGTATCTGAAGGTCTATATCACATCTCTCCTGCATCTCCTCTCCTCCAGTGTGTATATATTCAGATCCTTCAGCTTCTCTTCATAAGTCTTCTGATACAGACCTCACACCCAAGGCCTCTGTCAGGATTTAGCTGTACTGAATTTTAGTATTAAAACATGTGATTTGCAAGTCAGATTTGTATCCTGCAGGATGGCAACACTTCATTGGTCAGGGATAATCCAGCCTGGCATAGGAAAATGGAAGACTAGGAGAATGCCACCAGAAGAGATTACTACTATGATTTATCATTTCTGAAGAGCTACTAAACATAGGCAACACTGTACTGATACACATAAGAGAACGTCCCTGCTCCATGGTGCTCGCAATCTAGTCAAGATAAACATATATGAGAAATGAGTCTATGCACAGAAATAAAGGTTAACAAATAAAAACTATATATATATATATATATATATATATATATATATATATATATATATATATATATATGAGATGATACATTTATATTGGATTTACTTAATAGGTTTCTTGAATATCTTTCAAGAACTAATACTCTCGTCTTCAGGTCAGAATTCAAATAAGCAAAATATGACATTACCAGGAAATATAAAGTAGTGTGGTTGTCATAAGTGAATCATAAAAGGCATTCCAATGAGTCTGTGGGAAGTGTATTTATTACTTGCTGTGGTTTAATTCTGAGCAAAATATCTGTAGCCTAATAAATGCTTTGTACATGCTGCAAGATTATTGTGGAATGCTTGGTACAGAGAGAAGGAAATTTTCAAAAGCCATCCACCGATACAAATTGCTCACCCTTATGCAGATAAAATTAAACACTTTGCTCTATAATGCTCATATTTTACCCATATTTTTTGTAGAAATCCTTCCAGGAACTAGCATTCACATCCAAGGCTCATGGAGATGAAAGCAGAGCTTTTAATGCTTTCAGAACTATGATCCACGCAATATCCATAGCTAACTCACCAGCAGTCCCTGCCACACCAGTGAAGATGTGAATCCTGCTATCCCAGTTCTTCACTAGATCCAGTACATAACTGAACCATTGGATCTTCTCCTCTTGGCTTCCAAAGGTTAACTTTTCGGCACTTTACTCTTCTGACTGTGTCTGATGCTTGGCTGCTACATGGATCCAT
Organism: Rhinatrema bivittatum; assembly: GCF_901001135.1. Classification (NCBI taxonomy): domain Eukaryota; kingdom Metazoa; phylum Chordata; class Amphibia; order Gymnophiona; family Rhinatrematidae; genus Rhinatrema; species Rhinatrema bivittatum. The sequence continues at coordinate 132,731,508 of NC_042616.1, read as the reverse complement.
GGCTGGCACAGGCAAAGCACTAAGTTGAAGGAAATCTTCCTTGATGGGCAGGGGATTTCTTAGATCTAAGCTCAGTAAGGTCTCTGAGAATAGAATACATTTCCCTACCTTCAAATGGCAAGATTAATGGACTGTGAGATCGAAGGAGGGCCCACAAAGACTTCTATAAACCAGGTTGGAAGTTCAGAGGAGTAAGTCCTCAACTTCTTCTTCCTTTTACCCATTTTGAAGGATAGAAATAACAAACATGGAAGAAAAAAGAAAAAGGGCAGATGTTTATGGGAGTTTACTTCTATAACTGCTGCTTTTCAGATGCCATCTTACTAGTTTATTTTATTCCTCCTAGAATTTCTTTTTAATCTAGTTGATGGTACCCAAAACTATTGGAACAATTTCTATATTATCCTGTACATTTACTGCAGGCATTATGATATTCACTGTTTTATTCACCATTCCCTTTCTAATAATTCCTAACATTTTTTTTTGAGTGCCGCAGAACACTGACCTAATGATTTTGCAGAATTAGTTTAGAAAAGACCCTCTTGCTGTCTTAAAGTTTTCATTACTAGGCCAGTTTTGCAAAAAATATTGCTGTGGAACAAAAAGCTGAGCTAGGCAATTTGTTTTTGCATGGGTCTAAAGTCAGGATCTGATTAAGAAATGAATGATTAAGTCATAACTGTTTGAAAACAAGAATTATTTTAAGCCCACACCTGGGGTATTAGATCATAAATGAATCTCCAATTGATCCCCTTTTTGTAGGAGATAAACATGTTTTCCAGTTGAAAGAGTAAAAACATCACATGATGCTCCATCCAAGATGGATGACAAAAGGATAGCTTGTTGGATCTAAAATGGAGGATAAAATCTAAGATGGAGGAAAGAGGTGTATTATAGCTTACATCATACTATTTACTAATCAGTATATCTTTGGATGAAGGAATAACTCCCATCTATGCTGGGCTCTTTGAGGTGATAATGTCATGAGAATATGATGCTACAAAATGGGTAATCTAAGAATAATGTAGTTATTGGCTGTGTATGTGTGTAATGAAATGTAAAGTATATAACGAGTTGCCTGTGTATGATTCAGGGAGCAAACTTTTTTTTTAGATTTTTCTGTTAAAGTTTTCCTTTTTGCAATAAACCACTTAAAAGAGGAAGTTTTGGTTTCATGTCAGATTTTCTTGGTTAATGTCACTTTGCTAATTTAAGAGTTTGCTCAGAGACAAATTGGAACCTGGAAATTAATTCATTGTGGTATCAGAATTTTTAAAGAAAGAAATAGGGCACAGTTTTCCCTATTTTTGCAATTTTAATGTATTATCCACTATGATGCCTAGATCTTTTTCCTGGGAGGTAGCTCTTAATATTGAACCTAATCATGTAACTATAGCATGGACTATTTTTCCCTATATGTATCACCTTGCACTTGTCCACATTAAGTTTCATCTGCTATTTGAATGCCCAATCTTCCAGTCTTTCAAGGTCCTACTGCAATCTATCACAATCCACAAGTGATAATTTTGTTTCATCTGCAAATTTGATCACCTTACTCATCATATCCCTTTCCAGATAATTTATATATTGAAAAGCACCAGTCCAAGTACAGATTCCTGAGGCAGTACACTGTTTACCTTTTTCACTGAGAAAACAGACCATTTAATCCTACACTTGGTATCCTGTCTTTTAACCAGTTTGCAATCCACGAAAGGACATCGCCGCCTATCACATCACTTTTAGTTTTCGTAGAAGCCTCTCATGAGGGACTTTGTCTAACGCCTTCTGAAAATCCAAATACACTACATCTACTGGGTCACCTTTATCAACATTTATTCACCCCTTCAAAAAATGTAGTAGATTTGTGAGACAAGACTTCCCTTGGGTAAATCCATGCTGGCTCACAAACCTGTCACATTTTCTTGGTCTCTAATTGAATCTCTTTGTAACTGATCTTCTCTCTCTCCGTACTTGTGGGTTCTTTCATATACTATTGGTTTGATACCAAACTAAGGACTAGATTCATCAAAATGCTATAAATATAGTGGAAATAGTGCTCATGATAAAAAGGGGGTGTGGTTAGGCTAATTTCCCTGCTCCCACATTGCATAGGTAATTTCCGCAATGTGCGATACATTTATTGCACATGTGCTATTGTGATGCGTTACAGACCGAAAAGGTTTTTATCGAAAATGCCGGTGAGGGTGACATAGAGAGAGAGAGAGCGCACACCTCTGTAGAGGCCAACATGTAAGTTTACTATTTATACCACTGTAAGAGAACATAAGAATATGCCATACTGGGTCAGACCAAGGGTCCATCAAGCCCAGCATCCTGTTTCCAATCCAGGCCATAAAAACCTGGCAAGTACCCGAAAACTAAGGGGCAGATTTTCAAAGGCTACGTGCGTAACATACGCGCATAACCCGAGAAAATCTGCCCCTGTGCGCGCCGAGCCTATTTTGCATAGGCTCGGTGGTGCGTGCAAGCCCCAGGATGCGCGTATGTCCCGGGGCTTGTAAAAAGGGGTGGGGCGTGGGCGGTCCGGGGTGGTGGCCGGAGCCTCCAGGCACATTTGCCACTGTGCTCGGGATTGTGGGCCGGCCGTTGGCCGGCACAACTTACCCAACAAAGGTAAGGGGGGTTCTAGGTAGGGCTGGGGGGGCGGGTTAAGTAGGAGAAGGGAGGGGAAGGTTGGGGGAGGTGGAAGGAAAGTTCCCTCTGAGGCCGCTCTGATTTCGGAGCGGCCTTGGAGGGAACGGAGAAAGGCTGCGTGGCTCAGCACTCGCAAGTTGCACAATTGTGCATCCCCTTGCGTGCGCCGACCCTGGATTTTATAACATGTGCGCGCGGCAGCGCATACATGTTATAAAATTGGGCGTAGATTTGTTCGCGCAACCCGGCGCACACTTTTTAAAATTTGGCCCTAAGTCTATTCCATGCTACTGTTGCTAGTAATAGCAGTGGCTATTTTCTAAGTCAACTTAATTAGTAGCAGGTAATGGACTTCTCCTCCAAGAACTTATCCAATCCTTTTTTAAACACAGCTACACTAACTGCACTAACCACATCCTCTGGCAACAAATTCCAGAGTTTAATTGTGTGTTGAGTGAAAAAGAACTATCTCCGATTAGTTTTAAATGTGCTACATGCTAACTTCAAGGAGTGCCCCCTAGTCCTTCTATTATCCGAAAGAATAAATAACCGATTCACATTTACCCTACTTGTAACTCATGGTGAAGTTTGGGGGTGGGGGAGGTTTTGGCGGGGCCATTTTATATACAGAATCAGAGGTATGAATAGCAAAGTTGACATCAGTGAAGAGTTTTTGTCACTTGGAGTGAAGAAAGGTAAAAGAGGAGTTGATTTGTACAATGTACTCTCTACCTAGCTTGATGCACTCTCTATCTAGCTGCAATCAGTCTAGGTAGAGAGTACATTGTAAAAATCAGCTCCTCTTTTACCTTTCATCAATTCAAATGACAGAAAATCTTGATCAATGTCAATGTTGCTGTTCGCACCTCTGACTGTGTATGTAAAACTGCCCCCCAAAACCTACCCCACCCCCCAAACCTTACCTCAAGTTACAAGTACTTCCTCTTACAGTGGTGTAAAAAGTAAACTTACATGTTGGCCTCTACAGAGGCGCTTTCTCTCTCTCTCCCTCTCCGAACTGCTATTTGCGATAAAACCATTTCGGTTGGTAACGCACATCTAACACAGGCACAAGCACAAAAAAAAAAGATGTAGTTATTTCCAGCATTAAAACCTGCTTTGCTGTGCATTACTCTATCGCATTTGACATTAGAAGCTTCTCATTACCATTAACTCTACCCAAACACCTCCCACTTGCATAGCAAATGTGACATTTGCATACTAACGTGCTTTGCGCTATTTCCCGTGGGCTTTATGGCGTTTATTGCTAACGTTAAGGCCCTAATGCGAAATGATAAATGATCCAGTCAGAGACTATCTTTGTTTCATCAGTTAAGCTTAATTTACATACATAGTTTATTGAAATGAATTGTTACCACACTATGATGGCACATGATTAATTTGTAATCTATACCACTCACATTTTTATTATCGTGCCTTGCTGTAAACCATTGTGACGGTTATCTAACTTAACGACGGTATAGAAAAGTTTTAAAATAAATAAAATAAAAATAAACATACAAGTCTAGAATAATTTCAAAAAATCATTATTTCATTGATCAGAAATTCTAAAATTAATAATCTGGGAACTAAAGCATCTGGCCTTGAATATTATGGGATCAAATTTCAAATGTTTTAGGTACCTAACTTTGCTTTTGAAAATTTATGAGGGCTAAGTGCCTTAATTTAGGCTCCTAGCTTCCTTAGGTGCCTACATTTAGTAGCGTAAAACGTGGGTAGCTACGAGAGTGGAGCTAGGGTGGGCAAAAAAGTTAGAAGCTAAGCACTGATATTCACTATGAAGCACTTATCTATTGATCCTACTAAATCTAAGCAAATTAATAGGCCTAAATTTAGGTGAATTTTCAAATGAAAACCTAGGACTCCTAAATTTGACTGAAAATAAGTGACTAACTTAGAGGCGCATTTTTTTTTTTTATATCAGCCTCTATAGCAAAATTGAAGGTAAAGCCCATGGGAAAAAAAACAAATAGCAGAAAAAAGAACAGAATAATAAATGCAAATAAGTTATTTCTAGGTTGGGCTGAAAATATTGTGGATGCGTTTTATAAATGATGCCTAGCATCTCGAGTACACAATCATGTCAAAATCCATAGTGGATAACAAATTATATTAGTGTAAATTACATATAAAATAACTCCATAGCAATAATATTCGGTCTGAATCATTGTCAATATAAATACTGTGCTACAATTGGTGGCTCACAAGACAACCCTGCAAGCCACTGCATTCACCCAATGCTAACATGGAGACCCGACTTCCAAGCGTCATGACCTGCCGCTATACTGCTGTTATGCTGCGAAAATTAATTGGGTCTGGTGGGTGGGGAGGTTAGCCCAATATCAGGCCATGACTTTAAGGTTAGAAAGAGGGACCCAACACTAGACTGTGATTTCAGGAGGACAGAAGGGGACATGGGCCCAACATTAAGCCATGAATTTGGACAGGGGGAAGGCAAGAATGGAAGCTCAACAATAGACCATAACTTAGGGTACACAAGAGGGCCTGATATTAGGTTGTGATTTTGGAGGCAAGAAAAGGTGGGATTTCATACTAAGCCAATACTTTGGGGCAAGGTGGAGAATTTGACACTGGACCACATCTTTGGGGTGGGGTAGGCACTGCTGCAGTGGGCTGCAACTTCAGGGTCATCCAGAGGGGCAGTATAAATTTAAAGGGGCTACCTAGAGGTTCCATTGTTGGTGGTGAGAAAGTTGCATCATGCTAATCTGCTCTTTCAATTACAACCATTTAGCATGGGGAAATCTGATATGCATAGTACCAATTGCATTACCACGGCCATGCTGTCTTTAATGTAGCCATCATCTTAGTAACATAGAATAGGACTGCAAATAAGGCCCTAAAAGTCTATCTAATCTGCCAGTTCCATTCCTGTTGCAATGCCAGAGACCCCAGCTGATCTTTCGTTTTTGTTTTACTTCTGCATGTGTCCCGTATTTTCTTTAAGTCTGTCACTCTTCAGGTCTCCACTGCCTCCCACAGGAGGCCATTCCATGCATCCAGCACCCTTTCCATGAAGAAATATTTTCTGACATTGCTCCCGAAATTACCCCCTTAGAGTCTCTTACTATAATCTCTTGCTGTAGAGCATTATTTCCTCTGAGAAAGGTTTGCTTCTTTTGTATTATTAATATCTGTGAGGTATTTGAATGTCTTTATCATATTTCTCTGTTTCTCCTTTCCTCTCAGATTTACATATTTAGGTCCTTAGTCTCATTTCATAGGACTTTTGGTGTACATCCTATACCATTTTGGTAGCTTTTCTCTGGATAACCTCTACCTTTTTCTATATCCATTGGAAGCATGGACACAAAAGTGGACACAATATTCTAGGTGAGGTCTCATGAAGACCTGTACAGAAGCCTAGTATTTCTTTGGTCACTGTCTTTCACACTGTTTCACTATCTTGGGATCATCAGATATAATCACCCCATGATCTCTCCTGATTAGCACAAAGACCTCTTAATGACATTTAGACTCATATAACCTTATGGTTTATTATATCAGTACATCTTAGTATGATCCATGAAAGACAACAATCAAATTCTTACATATCTCAAGGAAGACATTAAGTTGGAAAAGTGTAGAAATGCAAAGACAAACATATAGTCTGATAAATTGATGACTTGGTATCATAATAAAAATTTTTTAAAATTCTTAAGGGTCAATTTGCAAAAGGATCTAGTTGCCTAACTACAGAGCTAGGCAGCCAGATTGGATTGGCTGAAAATCTACCCCACTTCAGCCTCTAACTTTGATGACTAGTTTCACTTGACAGCTAAATTTAGCCATTCACAAAGTAGGCAGCCCAGCGGGCAGGTATGGTTCAGGGGAGGGAATTAAGGCACCCAAACCTATTCACTGCAACAGCAGCCTTAAATCCAGGGGCCTGATGTTGGATTCCTAGATTTACAGTAAGTATATTTTCAGTAGCAAAACTAGTTGTCTTAGGCAGCTAAAATCATGCTGTCTAGGTCAGGCTCCCAATTGCAGCTTAAAATTCACTGATTAAAGTAAGATGTATTAAAGGCGTTTTCTCATTTTGTCTCTATGTAAAAAAAAAAAAAAAAAGCAAGTTTGCTTACCATAAATAGAGTTCACTATAGACAATACGATAAATTAGCCATGACATATGGGTGATGTCATCCGACAGCGTTGAACAGAACCTTTTCTCCTAACTCATAGATCTTTTGCTCTACTCAGCATGAACAAGAGTTCCTGTGTGGACGCTGGCTTGTGAGCCCCTCAGTTGATTGTAGAGTTTAGCTTTAGCTAGGTAATCAACTCTCCAAGGAGATGGGCAAGTATTAAGCATGGTTAATATATCCTGCTGTCTATGGAGAACCCTGCTTATGGTAAGAAAACTTGCTTTCTCCATCGACAAGCAGGGCTGAATTAGTCATGACATGTGGGGAGGTCCAAGCTAAAGCCTGCAAGCAAAGCACTTACTGAACAAAGCAACCTGGAACTTCACAACCCTCCCCCTTCCCCCCCGCCCCATGGATAATGGACTACTAGGTGAACAGGCTGCGCAAAACTGCTAGCTCAAAGTTACTTCGCTTCTTGATAGAATGTCTAGACAGTAATAGATTGCAAAGATATGAACTCATGATTATGTTGAAGCTTTGCAAATGTCTTTAATAGGCACGGTTCGCAGATGAGTCACTAAGGTAGCCACTTAATGAGTCTTGACAGAGTCTGCCATCTGGAGGCCAGATAGAGCATAGCAATGTGCAATATAGTCTGCTATCTAATTAGACAGTGTGAACTTGGCAACTGCTATTTCTAGTACATTAGGATAATGCCCTTCTCCTAGGCCTCTAGTACATTAGGATAATGCCCTTCTCCTAGGCCTCCCCAAATCCACCACCAAACCACTGCAGATGATACAAAATGCCGCAGCGAGATTATTGACCAACACCTGCCGTGGCGATCACATTTCACCCATCCTCAGAAACCTACATTGGTTACCGGTGTACTTCAGAATCCTCTACAAATCAATCACCCTAATTCACAAATCTATCCATCATCAACTCCTACTCGACCTTGAAATTCCCTTTAAACTACACTCCTCCAACAGACCAATTAGAGACATCCACAAAGGTACGCTGAATGTCCCCTCAACTAAAGCCACACGCCTTTCCTCGACCAAAGACCGAGCTTTTTCAACAGCAGGTCCATCTATTTGGAATAATATCCCTTCAAGCCTCAGATTAGAACCGTGCCTCACTACGTTCAGGAAAAAACTCAAGACGTGGCTATTCCACCAAGCCTTCTCTGAACCTCCAGACAATCACTAGTCGCCATTATTCTCACATGGACAAATGATCTTCTATCCTCCTGAACAATGGACCCATGCTTTCCCAGGTTAAAGCACCTTAAGCTTTAACCATATTCTTCTTGTATGATGTTACAATTTCTTCCTACCTTTACCTTTCTTCCAGCTATTTAAGCTTCCAAGTTCGTACTCCTTGTTAAATGTAACTTTGCCTTATTCACCTCTATTGTTATTTACTTTATTTTTGCCTCAGTTATCCCTTTGTTATTTGTAAACCGATCCGATATGGTTATTACTATGAAGGTCGGTATAAAAAAGTTTTAAATAAAAATAAAATAAAAGAGTTGAGAAGCCTAGTGATGTGATTAGAGTTCTCTTTAGGTAATAAGCTAAGGTTCTTCTACAGTCCAGTGAATGGAAGGCCCTCTTCCAAACCTGAAGTTCTTTGATTATTTCAGCTATGTAATGACTATAAACACTATTTTCCAGGTGAGGAACTTTAAGGAAGCAGACTCTAACAGTTTATAAGGCAGCTTCATCAGCTGCGCCACTACCAAATTGAGATTCCATGGCACCATTGGTTGGCTATCATAGGTCTCGTATGCCGAAAGACTTTCATGAACTTTGACACTAAAAAATGTATGGAGATCAGTTTGCAATCTGCTTGAACATGGCAAGCTGCACTGACACTGAGATGCACTTTGACCGATGACATACTCAGATAAGTACTGAAGTAACTCATTTGGTTCGGTAGAAAATGGGTTCACGGAACTTGCTTGATACCAAAATGAAAATCTTTTCAATTCAAAAGCTCTTCTTGCTGAAGGCTTTTTGGAGGAGATGATAATATTCCTACTTATTTATGTATTTAAAATTATTTATATACCATCTAGCAATAACATATTGATCAAAACGGTGTACCATATACATAAATAAACAAAAATAAAAGCAAGAAGAAAATTACAACTTCCTTGGAAAATAACAGTGATGAGATTAGCGAATGCTCAATACACATGCCATCAAATTGAGAGAGGAAAGGTTCAAATGATAGAGATGACCCTCCTCCTGAGTTAGCAAAATCAGATCAGGTCCCAGAGGAATCAGAGGGCTGACTGACAACTGGACAAGGTACAAGAAGCACACTTGTCTGGGCTACACTGATACAATGCGTATCAAGTGCAACTGATCATTGACCACTTTTTGCAATGTCAGTGGTGGAAAAGTATACAGCAAATCTGCATCCAATTTGAGTAGAAAAACATCTGGAGTGGAACTAAACTTACTTTGAAGAATGGAGCAGAACCTTTCCACTTTCCTGTTGTCCTCTGATGCAAATAAATTGATTGATGGGTAATCCCAGAGACTGAAATACCTGTCTGCCACAGCTTGATCTAGAGACCATTCATGAGGACTTTGCTGGTACTAGCTAGTAATGTGTTGGAGATCCCAGAAGGTAGGTTGCTTTCAGAAAGGCTTTGTGGCTGGGATTCCTGGCAGACAGTCCATAACCCTGTATTCCCTTGATTGCTAATGCAGAACATTATTACCTGGTTGTTGGTTTGGATTAGAATTCTCTTTCCCTGATGGAGATATCAAAAAGCTCTAAATGCATGTCCAATTGATCATAGCTCCAGAAGACTGATTTGAAACAGGTGTTTTGTTGACAATCTAGTTCCCTGGGTTTTGAAAGGACCCGTGTGCACGTTCCAACCTTTGGTGGACACATCGATTACTACCATCACCTGATAAGGTAGAAGCCGAAGCAAAGGTCCCATCTCCAGGATGTTTGGGTCTACCCACCACTGGAGAGACCCCCTTCATTTCTGCTATGACCCTTACCAGGGATGACAAGGAATGAAACAACTGATCCCACTGAATGCGAAGACCCCACTGGAGAAGTTGTGTGTTGAGGTGGGTCTTGGGAACCACGTTCCATTGTTGCCATGTGATCCAGGACAACCAACATCTCCCTGGCTAGGACTGGATTCCTCTGCTATAAGGATTCAGATTAAGGATTAAAGGCAGCACACTTTTTTCTGACAAAAAGAACATTCTCTCTATATCCATGCCCCTATGAATTTGATTCCTTGGCTAGGGTCAATGTTTAATTTGGCAAAGTTTATAATGAAGCCCAGTGACTGAAGAAGCTGAATCGTCTTCTGTAGGGAATCCTGCTTAGAAAGGCCCCCATCACTAGCCAATCGTCCAAGTAGGGGAAGACACAAAATGCCCTGATGATGAAGGCAAGCTGCTTTTACTGGAAGGCATTTGGTGAAGACCCTCGGGGCCGCAAAGAGCCCAAAAGGGAGGATTCTAGTATTGATAATCAGAGAAATCAACTATGAAATGAATGTCTTGCCAATGCAAGTGATATATTGATATCATCCTGCGAACGAGGATTATAGAACATTGTAGTGCTATAAATTGTCAGAGGTTGGAATCACCACTGGTTGAACACTGTTTGTTGGTTGGACACAAGTTTAATGATTTATACTTTTCAGTATTGGAATAAACATAGGAAGAATCGTGAATAAACATAGGAAGAATCGTGATCTTATTTTAATTCAACATGAAGAAAAGTGTATTTTAAATTACAGACTGTATTTCCACATGGCCTGAACAAAGAAGTAGATTGGTCCGTGTTTCAGTAGATGCATTCTGTGACGTGTTGTTTTCTAATAGGTTAATAGTGCCTTCTACTCTGCCCTTTAAATATGATTGGCTAGTGGACGTCTAGAAAGCTCTCCACCATTTTTTGAACAAGTACAGCCTGGTGAGACCGAGAATGAGGATATGATTCCCGGGAAGTAGGTTTTATTTGAATGTTTAAGATGGTCTTAATAGTTGTCTTTCTGCTTCTTTTGCAATTTTTGTAATTTGGACTCTTGATGAAGGTGTGATTTGGCACCAAAACATTGCCAATGTTGGATCTTTCTTTAGGAGCACTCATGTGGTTGACTGAATGATAACTCTTACATTGGAGTTGGGTTTGAACAAATTTTGCTATGGCAGATAAGTACAATAATTTTTTTAATAAGTACTTTTTCAAGAAATTTGATTTTTTTAATTTTTCTTTTATATTAAAAGTTGTGCTAAATAATCATTAATTATAGGTGGGGAAAAGATAGATGATGTAACCTTGAGTGTTTATTAAATGATATAGTCTGCAGCCCATTGTGGGCAAGAAATTGTGGATTAAGAATTTTAAAGCAACAGTCAACATCTGATATCATTCCCTGAAGAATCTAATTTAGTTTTTGAGCAACTTTTCCTTGCATTTGCATTGGTTGTGGTATGTGAGCATACACATCTTTCAGATGCAGGGCACACATTCAGTCCTCTGCATGAAAGAAGGGTAGGATGGTGTGGAAGAAGTTTATTTTGAACTTCTCTCATCACATGCTCCTGTTCAGATTTCGTCTCAATCGCCCCATCTTCTTGGGGATAAAGGAAAAGTGGTCTTTGGGAGAGACGGGTTCTATTGTCAGCTGGCTGAGAAGCAAATTCACCACAAGATGGAACTGAGTCACGTGAGAAGGAAATAGACTGAAAGCCAAACAATTGTGCAGCACTGGAGGGCAGGAAAAGTGCAAATTGTAACCAATCTCTACAATTTTGAGGACCTAAAGGCCTTTGGTGATCTTCTGTCACACCTCCAGATTAAGGCAGATTCTCCCCCTGATGGAGGGGGAGGGGGGGTCAAACCTTGAGGGTTGAGTCCGATCAAAAACCAGACCACGGATTCAGCTGGGCTTGATGCTGCATCTTTGGCTGATGTTTCTCACACTGATGCCCATGAGCCAGAAGCTGCTCTTGTGGAAGCACAGGTGCATGATTTAGCTGAGACTGGCAAAAGTGATTCTGAGAATAGGAGCCCTTAAAAGTGAAGTAAGGATGCCTAGAAGAAGACAGTTGCTCAGATCCCATCGAGAGAGACTGAATGGCAACATCATGCTCCTTAATTTGGGCAACTGTTTCTCAGAGCTTGTCTCTGAAGAGGTTCTACCCAAAATTGGCCAACTTACCATGCACCTCCTCTCACAGATTGTTAGCTCTTAACCAGGCCATTTAGCTTGCTCCAATGACCGCTGCCAAGGATTTGGTTGTGGTATCAAAACATTCGCACACACAGTGAAGAAGATGATGCTCACACTCTTCTGCTTCGCGAAGGGTCTACTAATAGTCCAACTGTTATCCATCCAACGACTCTAACAAGGGTTTCAACTTCTAAATGCAATCAAGTAACTATTGTATCATGCAGAATTGGTGGGTTGCAATGCAGGCATTGAGCCCTGAAAATTTTCCTTCCCAAATTATCCAATAGTCTAGGGTCCTTATCCAGTGGGATGTTGGATAAAATTCTAGTTTGTTTGGGGTTTTTTTTTTTGCCCATTTCAGTGCTGATAAGTGTGGTAGCTGGACCTTGCCAAACCCTGTGATATGCTGAAATCTATATTTAAAATCCAGTTTCCTAGCTACTTGGGGGGGGGGGGGGGCAGGATGCCAGATTCTCCTACATTCTTATTTTAAGATCTCCATAGAATCAAGTGCACCAAGATTACTTCAGGTTCAGATAAGAGTTTCCAGGATCCAGAGGAAACCAAAGACCTTGGAGCTACTTATCTTTGCAGATGTTGATTCCTAATGCGTTGCTCAGTTTATCTAAAGATTTGGAACATGAAAGGTTTAGTTGCAAAGAATGCTCTGGCACATCTGTTAGGGGGTTCGAGGGAATCCCTGTAAACCCTTCCTCAGACCAGAGAGGTGAGGGAACCCTAACCCAGGACCCCAATGATGATGAAGGCAATCGGGGTGGGGACCTTAATCATCTCGGAGGGGAATAATCCTGGGGCACACTTCAGACAGTGGTATTTTGTCCTCCCTCTTCAGACTGGTTAGACTCCGCAGTGAGGGATGGTTGAGGACTAGATTCCAACCCTGGAACTTCTGTTGGGAGCTCCTGTGGCATGGAGGTGAAAGGGATTCCCTCTTGAGGTAACAAATTCAACACTCTGGAGAGAAGAGGTTGAAAGGTGCCTTTCTTGTCCCTAGATGCCAGTAAGGTAAAGACAGACTTCACCATTTGTCACCTGTCTATGGGCTCCTGTGACTCTGACCAAGCTGTAGCAGTTTTCAAAAGCCATTTACGCGCATAAAGTGCACTTATACAGGTAAATTCTAAGGACAATTCAATAGCATATATTGTAGCAATTTTCAAAAGCCCACTTTCATAAGTAAAGAGCATTTACACATATAAAACCCAGTTTTACGCATGTAAATGCTTTTGAAAATCAAACTCTTAGGTTTTAGGTTGATTTCAGGTAGCTCATCGTTACATGAAAAAGATAGCACAGGGGTTAGTGCTTAGATCCTAACTTCTTCCCCCAAGTCAAACTTGGCGCCTAACGCTCACTTTAACAATGGAGTGCCTACTACTTTGAGAGAAGATATGATTGGTTCCCCTGACGCAGAATCCACATTTGAAACGCGGCCCATGTTGGGACTAACAGAATTATCCATCATAAGATTTCAAACTGAGGTTTTTGAAGTTACTGGAGTTTGAGTTTAAAACCTACGACTAAATTGCTGATTGCTAAGATAAGTGCATTCAAACATGTAATGGTGATTTTATATGCAAAGGCAAAAAAATGTAAAAATATTGTTTAGAGTTTGAATTTGGGATCTATGATTATTGATAAAGCAATGAAGGTCAGTGACCGGTAGTGCTTAGTACGATAGTCCATTAATGATATATGTTTTCAAAGGCTAAATCATTTTGTTTGATTGTGACCTGACAGGTCTTTCACGACACCCAATTTACCATTTAGATTTTTATACCATGTCATTTCATTCCTACTTCTAAAGAGAACCCTATCACCACCTTTTCCTGGTTTGTGTTGATAAGGATCAGCTGAACATTCAGTTGCTGCCACCACATGGATTTGGGAAGTGTCTTTTCCATGTCTCTCAGAAGGTATTTCAAATGGTTGCTTTTCATCTGTGGATGCGGTCTGTGAATACTCTGAGGAACATAGTTTTTCAGTTACAAGCAACCTTTCACATATAACATATACTCTTGATTATAAAATGCAGTGTCATCCTCACTCAGCCTTTGAAGATGTCAAAAGAGCACATTTTTTTGCATCTGTAGTTTGAAAAATAAATAAGATTAAACTGGCATAGTGAGTGCTAAAAAACAGATAAGTTGTTTGGGAGGAAGTCTGTCCCTTTCATTGAAAGTTTGCCAGCAGGCTGCTAGTTTTTTCTTGCCTGGGCATCAACAGCATTCATGTTGGGCATTAACAAAATAGTCCAGCCAGCACAGAAGCCTACAGTGAAGCACAGCATTTAGAAATTTCAACAGACACTTACTCTTAAATGAGGTATCCGTGGCTTTCTTTTCCTGCAGAATCTGTGCTTTTCCAGATGAATTATCAGTATAAACTGTGTCCTTTGTTATTTGATTGGGAACTAAATGGTAATCTGTGTTGAGGTCCCAACCAAAATTAACATTTAAATGGATGCTTGATGCTGGTTATGGAGTGGAGTGACCTAGTGGTTAGAGCAATGAACCGAGGAAGCTAGGGCTCAAATCACTTTACCCTCCATTGCCTCAGGTACCAACTCAGGCCTAGAATTACTAAGCTGCAATAAGACGATATATCACCAGTTAAACAGTATGTAACGTGCACTAAATGTTGTTTATTGCGCAATATCGCCATTACGTGGCACTATCACGTAATACACCAGATTTCCTCCCTCTATGGAAATAAGCTGCTTTGCATGCATAAAATTGCCAATGCATGCAAATCAGTTTATACATAGACAATCCTAGGTAATAAAATAACGCGGCTGACTTAGAAAAAAGTCAGCCCATTTACTTCAGCACATTTGAGGGAGGTGCAGTTATTTTCTGAAGGGAGTGTTGGGACGCCAACATGGGTCCCCAATGGTCCTGTGTGAAAATGAAAGGTTCAAAAGGCCAAAACCACCGCCCCCTCACCTCTAACATATAAAACCATTCCGGAGAGTCAGTGGTGACAACCCCCACCCCCTCCCTGCTGCCTGAGGCAGCTCTGGCCCCCAAAGAAAAAACAAATTATAGGGAAACTGCATGGCGACAGCCCGCTCCCTGATCCAGCCTCTTCCCTTAATCCAACAAAGTCTTCAGTCCACTAATCAGCCCCATCCCTCCCCCCATTTAAATAATGAAATATCCCTAGGGTCTAGTGTTCTCCTCCCCTCCCCCCCCAACCACAATAAAAACACCCTGGGGTCTGGTGGGGGGTAGCCATTCCTCCACCCCCTGAAACCCCCCTGTACCTCTACATGAAATCATTAGTCATCAGTGGGGGCCCAGAGCACCCTCTAGCTCTGGGCCTGATTCCATTTTTTAAAATTGTGTAGACTTGACCTTGCCCCTATCACATAGATAGGGATAAAGGCCAAGGACTGGACTTAGTATAGAGATATCAAGGAACTAGTGCAGAAAGCAGTGAGGTTTAAGTAACAGACGTCAGTAGTCAGTAGGAGATCAGAGATTTTGGCAATGAGCTGAAGATGTCTAAAAATGAGGTTTTGAGCCTCTTTCTGACGATGAGGAGGTCAGGTGCAAGCCTGAGGTCCAGAGATAAAGATTTCCAGAGGGTGGGGACTGATTCTGAAAAAGTTCTTTGTTCTTATGCTGGAGAGTTGCATTTCTTTGGGGGCTGGTTCTACCAGGCAAGGACGAGGCAATGATGGCAGTGGGTGAGAGGGTGTGTTAAGGCAGGCCGGTGCAAGGCTCTTGAGTGCCTTGAAAGCTAGAACATGGATTTTGAAGATGGAGTGATGGGATGTTGGGAGCCAATGTAAAGATTTTAGGAGTGAGGTGATCCGATCAAATGTGCTGGTGTTAAGCAAACTTCTCGCTACCACATTTTGTTTGAGCTGCAGGTGTTCATTTAGTTTTTTTGGTGGACAAATGTAAGGGAATTGCATAGTCCACGTGGGAGATTACACAATCCTGGATGACTGTTGCATAATCTAGGCCACCAAAGAAATGATGAAGGTGGTAGAATCGGCGTAGTTGGAAAAAGGCTGATTTAATAACAGACAGTATTTGAGAGTCAGTAGTGAGTTTGGAGTCTAATATGAAGCCAAGGCTTTGGTCTTGGTGACTGAAAAGGATGGAGACCCTTCTAAGATTGCACAAGAGTGGATGTGAATGTAGTCCATTGTATGTGTGATTACCCCTGTAGAAGCTGTGATTTCCGCTATCAGCAGAGCAGAAATTGCTCAGGGCTGTGCTGATATTGCATGGGTTATTTATGCAGGTGCTCTGGCTTTCCCAAAGTAAATAGCATTTCCTCCTATCATAATGGAGACAGTTCTGGGAATTTACTAAATAATGATAACTTGTGCCATTCCTCCTTTAGCACTGTGGGGAAGAATCTTAACCAGCAGAGGGAGAAGTTTTCAAATCGTGCATTTTGGTTTGATGTCCATAAGCCCTTTTTACCTGCAGACTTTGTACCAGTTTTCGGAGGGGATGTATGCATGTACTTTCTCTTTCAAACTTTCTGCAGGTATAAACATACCTACTTACACTTGCACCTGCTTTATCTGCAGGAATGACTTTGCTGGAAAAGTACTCACGCAAAGTTGAAAATACAATCTACACATGTACTTTTATGGGATCTACTTAATGTTTGGACATTTGCCAGGTACTTGTAAGCCTGGACTGGCCACTGTTGGAAACAGGATGCTGGGCTTGAAGGACCCTTGGGTTGACCCAGCATGGCAATTTCTTATGCTTTTATGTTTTCCTTCCCTGACATGAATGAATACCTCCTCTACATTCAGCTAACAGTATACAAATTGTGGAAGAATGCACGTATGTTTTGCCACATTGAGGAAAAGCAGCTTTAACATAGCTGATTTATGTGGGTAAATGTTTTTTAGCTATATAAATGGCTTTGAAAATTGCCCTCTAAATCAGTGGTTCTCAACCTTTTTTCTGTCGGGACACACCTGACAGATGGTTCTCACATGCGTGACACACTGACCCATGATCGTCACAGGGCTAGATGTAAATTTACAGTTTGCATCCACGGGAACCCCCCTGATCCACAATAATGGATGTAAAGCAGAATTATGACATTCCCCATTCAACTCACTCTACAAAAAAGATATTCTGGTTCTGGTGTCATCTCAGTAACAGCAACTCAAACTCCTTCTACTTTCAGGCTCAATAGCCCTACTTATGAAAAGACAGCAGTTTACCACCAATGCATGTCCTCTTGAGAAAACGCAACAAATAAGACTGATAAAACACTTACATGCTAGTAAAATATCTCTGTAACAGACACAGAACCGACCTAACATACTCCCAGGATCTGTAGTAATGCACATAAACTAATCCACACACAGTTACACCTGTATTATGGAATACACTCAAACAGGAGCAACCCTATCTATGAAAAGGCAACACTACAAATATTAAATCAGGCCCTAAAAACCAATACACCTCTTATTAGGAAAACAGAACTAGCAAGCAGCTATAGATCCCCACACAGAAATAATTGTAAAACTATACTAATAAGCAGAATAAATGTTTCACAACAACTATGAACAGAATAACATCCAACAATTAAAAACTCATAAAAACTATTAAAAATTCTCCAAACACCAATAAAATATTTCAAAAAAAGCAGACACATCACATAATATTAAATAATTAAAATAGCAGTCAATCAAGAAAAATAAACTTAAAAAGCCACCTTTACTTACCCCCTCCAGCAGCTTTCCTACTCCTCTTCCATGCAGGCTGTAGCACACACCAGAAGCAGCAGTAGTGGCTAAGCTCTATACTCATGGTCCTCTTCCTTAGGGCCCATGTCTCTCACACACACACACACCATACCAGTCATGCCCCCATGACCAGTTTCTGTCTCTCACACACCAATCATCTCCCAGTCTTTGACAAACACACCAGTCACCTTCCTGAACAGTTTCTCTCATGCCATACACACACACACAGGCTTCCCACTCCCGTGTTCCACTTACATATATGGGCTTCTCACTCTCATAATCACTTTCTCTTTCTCACATTCACTCACCAGTCTCTCACTCCCATGCTTGTTCTCTCCACATGCACAGGCTTCTCATTCCCATAATCACTTTCTTTCTCTCCCACATACACACACACCAGTCACCTGATCTCTCTCATGCATACACACACAGGCTTCCCACTCCCATGTTCTCTTTCAGATATACAGGCTTCTCACTCCCGTGCTGTATCTCACACACTCCCAGCTTTCTCACTCCCATGCTCACTCTTCACATGTACAGGCTTCTTATTCCCATAATCACTTTCTTTCTCTCTCTCACATACACGCAAACACACACCAGTCACCTGATCTCTCTCATGCATATACACACACACATAGGCTTCCCACTCTCATGTTCTCTTTCAGATATACAGGCTTCTCACTCCCATGCTGTGTCTCACACACACACAGGTTTCTCACTCCCATGCCCACTCTTCACCTGCACAGGCTTCTCATTCCCATAATCACTTTCTCTCTCTCTCTCTCACACACACCCGTCACCTGATCTCTCTCATGCATACACACACACACAGGCTTCCCACTTCCATGTTCTGTCTTACATACACAGGCTTCTCCCTCCCGTGCTGTATCTCACACACTCCCAGCTTTCTCACTCCCATGCTCACTCTTCACATGTACAGGCTTCTTATTCCCATAATCACTTTCTTTCTCTCTCTCACATACACGCAAACACACACCAGTCACCTGATCTCTCTCATGCATATACACACACACATAGGCTTCCCACTCTCATGTTCTCTTTCAGATATACAGGCTTCTCACTCCCATGCTGTGTCTCACACACACCCAGGTTCTCACTCCCATGCTCACTCTCTTCACATGCACAGGCTTCTCATTCCCATAATCACTTTCTCTGTTACACACACACACACCCAGTCTCTCTCTCATTTCCATGCTCGCTCTCCACGTGCACAGGCTTCTCATTCCCTGAATCACATTCTCTCTCTCACATTCACATACACACCAGTCACACCGTCACCTTACCAACCAGTCTCTCTCATATACATGCACACACACAGGCTTCCCACTCCCATGCTCTCTCTCACATAATTAGGCTTCTCACTCCCATGCTTTCTTTCACATACACCCCCACAACACCAGGCTTCTTACTCCCATGCTTTCTCACATACCCAGATTTCTCACTTCCATGCTTTTTCTCTCTCTCTCTCTCACACACACACATCCCTGACTGTCTCACACTCTCACATACACATCAGTCATCTCCTTGAGCAGTCACTTTCATTGTCTCTCACATATACACATACATCAGCTCTCTGACCAGTTTCTCTCAATCACACACATACTCTCGATCAAATACATTCTCTCACTTACACACAGGCTCTCAATCACACACATTCTCTCACTTACACACAGGCTGGCTGGCTGCTTCTCTCTCTTTCTGTCACTCACTTCCTCTCCCCCCCCCCCCCAGCACAAACGGTAGCTGCTCCTCCAGCCCCCGCAGGCCAAGAAGGAAGAATTCCATCGATCGCGGGAGGCTCATGCTGCTCTCTCCTTTCCCTTCCACTTTCTCCCCCAGAGCAGGAAGATCAGCTGCCTCTCCTGCTGCCACCGGACTCCTGCTATCTTCGGGCGTCCGAACTTCCTGTCGGGGGGTAGCAGAAGTGCAGCGCACAACGTCCGCTTCCTCCCTCCCCCCCCCCAAGCAGGAAGATCGGCGGACCATACGGCCCGACGCCCGAAGATAGCAGGAGGCCGGTGGCAGCAGGAGAGGCAGCTGATCTTCCTGCATTGGGGGGAGGAAGCGGAAGCTGCACGCGGCGCTTCCGCTCCCCCCCCCCCCGAACAGGAAGACCGGTTGGCCATACGGCCGCAGCAGCGCTTCCCCATGTGTGCCGTGATGGCGCGCGAGGCGTGGGTTCTCTTGCGGCACGGCCTTTCTTCTTCCCGCGCACCACTTCCTGTTCCGGGTCGGGGGGAATGCAGGCGCGGGAAGAAGAAAAGGCCAGCCGCGGATGCCACAGCTTTTTTTTTTTTGCACCGCTGCCGTTCCCGCTGGGCTTGAACGTGCTGATAGCCCGGCGGCAACGGCAGCAGGGAAGAACGAGCAGCAGGAGGGACCGGGAGCCACGCGACACACCTGCCGGTGCTTGGCGACACACTAGTGTGTCGCGACGCACCGGTTGAGAACCGCTGCTCTAAGTGGTAAAAGTCAGGCACTTTGAGCAATTATAGGGCCTAAGAGCACTGAGCAGGTTTGTATGTTAGTCGAACCTGGCTGGAGAACTATGCACACATTCCTGATTTTCAAACAGTCTAGAGACGTGTAGTGGAGGTTCTTGCTGTAATTGTTTGTTTTTAAAGCTGAATCAATCCTTAGGTTACAGGTAAAGGCCCTTTCTTTCTTTTCTCTCAAGAAGAGACCTGTGAAGTCTTGACAGCTCACATCAACATCATTCTTATAGACCTTAAAAAATATAACAACCTACAAAGACTGCAGTTTTCCTAAAAAAAAGAAACTGTAGTTTACAGTTTTCAATTGTTTATTTTTAAAATAACTCATTCATGTTTTTTTCCCTTAAGTTTTTCAGAAAATGTTTTTACCTTTAGTGGAAAATATAACATGACCAATCACAAATGCCAACTAGTTAATCTCTTTCTGTACCAGGCAAAATATGCTGGGACCTCACCAGCCCAGGTAACCACTTTCTTTCCATCCTCCAAACCTTCAAAGTGTCTTGTCTCTCCTCCACTTACCCATGTGCTACCCTTTACCCAAGTGGCATCATTGCTGCAGTACTCCAGAAGTAGGGCTGCTTTCAGCAGCAGTCTTTGTGGCGAGTCTGGCCCTATTTATGAAGCCCTACAACGGTGCCTCCCTTCTCTGGTGTGAATTTCCGGCTTGAACAGCGATTGGAAGCCACCTCCCATGTTCAGGAATGTGAGCTCTGGTGGGTGGCGTCTTACCATCCTGTGAGCATTCCTTATTGATTGTCACTTCTTGTGTTCCACGAGACTTAAAATGTACTCACAAGTGATGCCTTACACTTGTTACACATTCTGTGATTGTGTGCACTATAAGTCAAACTTATATAAACTGCACTTACCCGTGCATGTTTATTGTTCCCATTCTATACTTTGGTCATAATTGGCTGTTCTATGCCAAGAAAAGGCATCTGCTGCTCGTTTGAAGAGTCTATGCCATTTTGGGTGTGGCTACAACCTGTTTTATATTTTCTTATATCATCTGACATTTCTTTTAATTGAATTGTGACTTTCATTTCTAGTCTACTGTCATGGGTTTTGTTTCTACATTTGTATTTTCATTTTTTCTCTATTGCTTTGTTGCTTATTTTCTGTGTAGATAAACTATGCCTCGTAAGTGATCGCTGTTTAAACTGTAAAAGTCAATCTAGAGGGGAACTCCTAAGGTAGAATTCTCTTACATGCTATGGGGGGGTTAGATGTTTTGTTTAAGTGCTTGTGTGTTTTGGTTCATTTTGGATAATGCTGGAATAGATACTAGAATACTGGATCAATAAAAGGAGAATGCCGCCCCCTCCTTTTGTCTGACGTGGTAGGAGTGATATAGATGATATTAGTTATTTAGCAGAAAATATAGTATCAAATCTGAGTTTTTGGCAGAGATGCTTCAAGACTACTATTAAGAGAATAATGCAATTAAAAGGTACTATATGCCATTTAGGGAAAAAAGAGGCTACTTTAAACACCAACCATTCCTCATACCGAAGTCATGTATACTGCACTGCTTCCAGAGCATGACACTTTAAACATTTCTGTCTATGTGTCATGGAAATCATTTTATTAGATAGGACATGAACAAAATGCAGTTCTATTTTGCACAATAACTGAGACTAAACCTTACAATGGAAAGTGTGACTTACGAGTCCTGATTGATGAATCAAGTTAATGAAAAACAGTAGTGAGAAAAGAAAAAAGTAGGATTACATAATAGCTACGGAAACTCAGTGGTTGTCAAAGAACACTTTCTCTAACCATCAGCCACTACAGAGTTCAGTAGGTCTCTCTGGGATTTACAAATGCCCCTTTTAATCTTCCTCATTTCTTGGCCTTCCATTTTTGTAATACTGAAGGATATAAGGAAAGGCGAGTAGAGACAAAGAATGATAATTATTTCCTTTCAACAGGAAAAAATTGCTACAGGCTAGCCTTGTATTAAGATGAAAACCAACAAGAGATGAGACATGCATAGTTAACGTCTGACTAAAGATAACTAACATATTAAAAACAAAAAAAGCTGTATCATTTTTAAGAAGTAGCTTCAACATTTTAATCATACTCTCAAGTGAAATAAACAAGTTACAGGTAGCATTACAGCCTAACAGTGAAAGCGTGACTGTAAGTGATTGGCGGTCAATGTTCCCTAAAGTGCAATGTGACATTCTAATAGTTTTATTAACTTTACAATGTGCAGCCTTCCAAAGTTAAATATATACCCCATTTACCAAAATATGCTGTGAAATTACTAGCAGATGCAGAAACACAATTTATACCATAGAAAGAATTTTCAGCTTGGAAAGCTGAAAAGTTTAAACTTTCCCAAGACTTTTACTATAAAAAAAATGCAATGATATTTACTTACCAACCAATACGACCAGTCTGTACTTTTCATCACTCTGATGCTGATATGGTGCCACTTCTTCATATGTTGGAACATCAGCTGTGTCATATTGGTCACTCTTCTTGCATTCATACATAGACTTATTAGTCTTCCTATCTTTTTTACTGAGACGAAAACTTCTTCTAAATCCAACTGCAATGAAAATAAGATTTTGTTTCTGAAATGCAGGAAAACAAGGAAAAGGCTAAGAAAAACACTGAAGTAAATGAATAGCCAGGAGCATAAAGTAGAAGTGGATGCAGCTTTACGCTCTAAAGTACTTTTGGCAAAAATAAATTATGCCATGAATAGGGCGGCTACACCTTTCGCTTGAGGGGTAATTTTTAAATAGCCTATAAACACTAAAGTCCGCGGGTACTTTTTACTCACAGAGTTTAGGCCGAATTTACAAAGCAAATTTAAGCAGATAAAATGACATGCTCACCGTTGAAAATCGCATGGGTGTGCAAGGTTCCTGCGGCAAACATGCGCAAAAGCAGTATCTCTGTGAATGGGGATGTATACCCATACTTTGAAAAATCTAAATTAAGAGCGTAGATCCCGATCCTGCCTCTCTCTGCCCATGTCCCCCACCAAAAAAAATCCCCCTCCAATTTAGTATGAATGTAAACGTATGTACAACATCGTGTTCCATGTGCATTTTTACACGCATATCTGCTGGGGCAATTCTGAAAGCATCACTTATGCACATAAAACATTTTTGAATGAAGTACTTCAGTGTTAGGAAAAATACAGTTCCAAGATAACTAATTTAGAGCTAAAAAAAAAAAAAAAAAGTAAACTGACTTGCAAATTTCTCAATCTCCCTTTTCTTCCACTTCCAGCCTGTACTCAGGGTAGTGATGAAAAGGAGAAGGGGAGGGAGGAGGAGGCAGTCAGATTCCTGGTTTCCAGTCAATTTTCTTAAAATTGCGTTTTCTTTTTCCTATATTGGGACTATTTCACAAGAAATGGTCCTGCAGGCTCCTCTTCCTTTCGGAAATGGTTTCCCTGTTTGTAGCAACATTTGATTTTTCTCAAATTCAGGGGCGCTGCTACTTTGACCATGAACAGAGTTCCCTTACGGTGGTGCCCTGAGGTAAGAAGTTACAATGTGTAGGGGTCTGCAGCAACATAGATTCCTGCACTAACCACATGGTTTTTGAAGACCCAGACTTCAAACTGACTCAGCAAAAGGATTCTTCTGATTCCATTCCAGTTCTTAGCAAGAATTTGACCACATTACATAATCCAAATTATGTTTTAACATGCTTTCAAAAGTAAGGCAAAAAAATGTACTGCGTTTCAAAAAGATCAGGAATGAAGTTCGTTGTCAGAGGTATGCAAGAAAGGTTGTACGGTACTTGACTGGTCTAAGAGGCAAATTCACTAAGCTGGGCATACCTTAAGGCCAGAGGTGAGCAAACTGGTGGGGACGGGCACCCCGGGGGGGCTGCCCACTCAGGGAAGAAAAAAAAAAAAAGGCTACTCTCACGCCATGGAGGCACTGCAAGCTCAGGAGGGGTGGGCCAGAGGCAGGGTGGAGAGAGAGTTCAGCTGTTGCCCTCCAGTAGAACGGAATGTTGGGGAGGGAAATGGGCAAAGAGGCCAGAGAGGAAGAGGACGTGGAAGGAAGAGAGTGAGAAGGAGAATAAGGGAAAAGAAGAAAGTGTAAAAAAACCCCAACAAAACGTTAAATAGGCAAATCAAAACTTGAGAAAATAAAAAAGATGAGAAAACTGAGAAAAATATAAAACTGGAGAGCAAAATAGGAAAACTTAGTAAAATAGGAAAAATTGGGGGGAAAAAAGGTAAAGGTAGATAAGGGTGTGATGCAGGTTTTCTCAGCTCCTAAAAAAAATTGACTGTCAGGTCATTTTTTTTGTTTGTTTTTACATTGTCCAACCCTTACCATTTTTATGTATTGCCCGTGTGCCTGGCTGTGGTGGGGAGTGCGTGCGTCTGGTGTGCTTTGGTCTGTGTATGTCGTCTAGCTGCCTGTCTCCCTCTCTCTCTCTGTGGTGTGTCTATGCCTTTCTCTGTATCTGTCTGTCTGTCTTTTGTCTAGGTGCAGTATATGGCTGTGTCTTTATGCCTGTCCAGGGGTTGGCTTTCTGTCTCTCTGCGGGGTGGTCTGTGTCTCATGGCATCTGTCTTTCTGTCTGGGTGTGGGGTGCCTGTGTCTATTCGGATATGAGGATATCCTTTTCTCTCTGAGTCTGTCTGGGTACGGGACATCTGTCTCTCTGTGCCCGTGTGTGTATGTGTGAACTTACTCCTTTTAGCAACTTGAAAAGAAACAAAATGGACGCTCTGAACCACTGGTTGGCAGTGTGGTTGCCTGGTGAATACCCTTCAGGTATGGGTGTGTTTATACAGTGATATATATTTAGCTATCTATATATACTGTATATATACATATATCTATACATACCCATGGAGGTGGGGCCCTAACCAATTGCATGAATGGAAAGGTGGCCATGGTACAAAAGTTCTCATACCTGCCATTGGCACACACTGAAGGTTATGCTATGCACAAAATATTTAGCGCAGGTTATCTAGCACATTAAATATTACAATATGGCTGCGTGGGCCAATTATGTAAATAGAGGAATAATGAGCTGATTAGCTATTAACCCCCTATTTATAAAACAGCACTACCAGGAGGGAAGTTTTCCACCCAGTGGTTAATGTCAGAAAATTGCCTTCTGGTTGGAGATTCAAGTTAGACTCTCCTAATGCATTAAATGCTTTCCAAGGGTGGGGAAGAACATGGGGAACAGCAAATATGCTGAGTGGGGGCGGGGGGGGGGGGGGGGAAGGAAGCTGGCCAGGTCCTTGTCCCCGACCCCTCTAACTTCAATCAATTCCCTCAATCCAAAACCTCATACCTGCCTTCTGTCAGATTGCTGTCCAAGTCAGCTATGGGGTACACCACCTGGGTAAAAATATGAACCAGTGGAGAGTGGTGCTCATTCAGATAGCAAGGCAGCAGGTATGAGGCTTTCTCCTCCTGCAGTCAAGGAGTAGGTAAGTCCCTAGAACACTCCTTGGGTTTTTCCATGGGGGGATGGGGTGCCTTCATGGAGGAGGTGGAGACTATGGAGAACTCTGTGCTTATGAGAGAGAGCAACTGCGCTTAAATAGCCTTGCTCATTTTAGTGTGGCCATGATTTGTATATCATTAGTTTGATAATTTGGATACTAAAGCCAGGTTTTTATTTGTAATTCTCTTTATTGGTTGTCTAATTAGATACAAAGAACAACTCATTTTTTATGTGTATTATGAGAGAGATTCCCTTGCCTCTGAAGCACTCCCTTTCTCTACTTCCAAAACTGTGATAAACAATTCATTAAGCCTGTTTTCTTTCCTTTAATAAAAGCACAGAAAAATAAACCCAAACATTCAGTGCAACGTCCCCAGATATCACCAAACCAAACCCTCTAAACCTTATCATGTTTGCCTTCTGCAGACGATTCTTTAGCCACTAAGCACCCTTCTCGTTGGACTATGCACTGCTGTTCTAGGATACTTAATTATGCCAAATTAAACACCAAATATGATCTGAAGAGATCTTTGGAAGAGTTTTCTTTGCTTCATCAGGTAGCCAATCGGTCAGCTTTCTCTCATTCTGAATGAATATATCCAGCCTTTTATTGTTTGCAAATCCATATATCCAATCTATCTAGTCCATGAGATTAATCAACAACGATAACCATAAGGAAATGCTGTGTCTGGAATATGGGCTTCTACCACTTGATGAAAATACCAGCTAAATTTATAAATCTCCTCTGCCAATCACCAGCTCTCATTGTAATTTCTCTTTTTACCTAGGAGCAATAAAAAATGGAATCTCAACACCAGTTACATTATTATGAGACAAACATTATTCCAGAAGCTCTTTATTTTTATTTTTTTACATTCAGCAAAGCTGTGATGAGCATTCCTCTACTCGTGCCACAGTTTCAGACAGTAATCCGATGCCAACTAATCCATTTCATAACCGTTTTACTGGCCAATAATTCTGCAATACATGAGTTTAAATTGCTTTTCTTTTAAGCAAATATCTGTGGGCATTCTCATTGCTTGATTGAAAAAAAAGATTGAAAATCTGTCTCGGAGAGTAGCATATTCAAGACATATTGCCATTTGCTTTGCAGACTCTCTATTGAGTAAGTCTCCACTTGGCTATTTAGCCTTCTTTACCAGCCAGAAACAGTTACCTCTCTTATATCCTCCAGCACATTGTTTCTCAAAAGGTTAGGATGCTTGCCAACCAGTGTTAAAAAAAATATCTAGCTTGAAGGTAAGCATAAAATTGTTTAGACAGAATAATACATTTTTGTTTCAAACACTGTGGATCCCTAAACGCTAGAGGTTGGTAATGAAGAAAAGGGTGCACAGGGGTAACCTGCATAGAGCGTCAGTTACTACCCCTAACAGAGGGCATGGGGATTATTACCCTTAACCAATTAGCCTTGATGCTTTTGATGCAACTGCAATATTGCTCTCCACGTCAACAGTGGGGGGGAAAAAGGGGGAACTGGATTCAGATGACAGCCAACCCTGGGCCCTGAATTTTACAAGCTGGGGTATTAGGGAAAATACACAGGACTGCTTCTATGGCCAAGTCCAAAAGCAAAGCATGCCCAATCAGTATTGTCTGAATTATCAATAAGGCTGCTCATCCTGTAAAAATGTTGCTAGCAGTAATTTTGTTATGGGATTGACAATTGTTTGGTTTTGATTGTAAATATTACTACCCTTAACATAAGGCTCAGGTGTAACTGGCACAGAGTAGCAGTTAAAACCCTTAACATAAACATAGGGATAACCTGCATGGAGTTTTGCTGGGCAGACTGGATGGACCATTTGTTTGTTTTCTGCCATCATTACTATGTTACTATGTATCATCTGATTTTTCCTATCATTCAAAACATACACATATACATTTAAAACTAATATGAGAAAATATTTTTTTTACCCAATACAAAATTAAGTTCTGGAATTTGTTGCTAGAGGATGTGGTGAAAAATATTAGTATAGCTGTGTTTAAAAAAGGTTTGGACAAGTTCCTGGAGGAAAAGTCCATTAACCATTATTAAAGGTGAGTTGCAGAAATTCACTGCTTATTCTTGGGATAAGCATCATGGAATCTATCTACCCCTTGGGATCCTGCCAGGTACTTGTGTCTTGGATTGGCCACTGTTGGAAACAGGATATTGGGCATGATGGACCCTTGGTCTGACCCACTATGGCAAGCCTTACGGTTACAATGACGTTTTGATGCTACACTTTGAAGATATGATTGTCTAGGCTTTGTTAGAAATCTAACCATACTCCTAAGATTTTGACTTCAGCACTGAGAGGAATCATTGGGAGTTCCAATCATAATATGAGGACTAGTCAGACTCATAAGTGGGTGCTTTAACCACAGCAGTTCCATTTTATCATGATTTAATTTCAGTTTACTACTAACTAGTTCTCAATCTCTTGAAGGCCTCTAATTAGTCCTATCTTCTCACAATTTTTCCCTAAAGTGCAATATATTTCTATATCATCTGTATTTATGGTGTAGCATAGTGTTAGGCAACTCCAGTTCTTGAGTGCTGCAAGCCGGTTGGGTTTTCAGGATACCGCAATGAATATGCATGAAATGCCCCTGTTGCAGCAGAAGCCTAAAGCACAGATCAGCTTAGCAAGAGGCGACAAGTAAATATTAAATATAGGTGATAATATTAATCATTATGGTACGCCTGATGACAAGGAGAAAAGATGCAAACCAATACCGCTAGCTTCCAAGCAGTCTAATAATAATAATATGGCAATTTTACAGTATCAAAGGCGGCTATTAAATCTAGGGAAATCAGGACAGAGTCTTGCTTTGTGTCCAGATTTCTCTGAAGATCATTCAAAAACATCAACAAAGTGATATCTGTACTGTGGCTCACTCTAAAGCCAGATTGTCCAGTTGCTAAGATATTAGTGTCTTCCAAGTAATCAGATAAGTATTGCTCTATCAATCTTTCAATTAATTTTCCCAGGAAGGGCAAATGAAAAATAGGTCTCAATCCCAAGGGATCAGAAAAATCTGAAAATCATTATTTTTAGAATAGGGAAAAGAATTGCTTCTTTTATTTGATAAGAAAAGACACCTCCCTCCAGAGATTAATAATGGAAGACTCTCTCCTGTACTTTTAACATATAAGGTGATAAAGTATTCAAAGGACAGCCACTAGGCCTAACAGATGACAATATGGCTTTAATTGCCTTCTGAGATAGGAAGTAAAATGCTCATAGGGAAAGAGGTAATGTGGATTGTGAGTCCCCTTCAAAACTTGAAAAAGGGATAATGACTTTCCTAGTAGTTGTTGCATCAGCCTGATCTCTAAGGAAGAACTAATACGGTTAGCTTGTGCAGACAGAATTTCTTATGGTTTTAATTTTGGAATCAAAGTACATGTTATTGAATTTGTTACTGCCTCATTATTATCAGAATTGGTGGTGGAAAAATTGGGAACATGAGAGTTATGAAGTACTCTAAAAGCTATAGATCCACACAGCATAGCTCGTTCCAAGCCTTTTCCATTTGTGCCTAAACAGAAGCTACATTGGGTAAACGCATGTATCTCTGGAGACCAGCTGTGTGGAAAGAATATTTGTGGAACCGTTCTAGAAGTACTTAGTTTCCAGGGTTCCACACTGTTATACACCCCTGGAATTCTCCTTAGTGGACTGATTACCACCGAGTTACACTTAATGAAGTCTTTTGAATCATGAAGTAAAACAAAATGGATTTCCACTAGACTGTGATGAATTGAAATCTTCCTTGGATTGACACATTTCAGAGTGCTTTATATTATGAAGACAGCATCTTTTAAAATGTTGAGCATTTTTTGCTATCTCAATTTTTTTTAAATTATTTTTATTATTATCTTATTTGAATTCATATATATTTTTAAAGAAAATTCATATAAGGTTTATCCCTGTCACAGGTAGATGGCTAAGCTGCTCACCTGTAGTAGGTGATCTCCATAGACAGCAGGATAAATTAGCCACACAAGTGGGTTATGTCATCAGACAGTGCTGAGACAGAAAAAAAAGCCATCTCAAAGCTCAGAAATACTTGAGCATGCACTGATTTTCCTGCACAGATGCCCACTGTGCGAGTCTTCTCAGTCCTTATAGCAAGCTAGTCTTCAATTCTATAGAGACAGCAGGAGGGACTGTGTGACTGATTTATCCTGCTATGTACAGAGAAGAGGTGAGTAATTTAGCTTTCTCTGTGAACAGGCAAGATAAAGTTAGCCATTTAAGTTGGAATTCCAAAGCTGAGGGTTACATATAATCATTGCAACCTGCATTTATTGGCTGAAGAGGGAGGGTAGAATTGGAGGAATTAATTAAATAAGCTTTGAAGAATGGCCTGTGCAAAGTTGCTGTCTTCAGGGGAAGAATTTTCCAGGCAGTAATGAGCAGTGAAAGTATGGATGGAAAATCATGCAGCAGCCTTGCGAACACCTTCTATGGAAACAAAGCAAAGAGACACTACAGAAGCTATCATAGCTCTAACCTAATGCGCTTTGACCTTACTTTGAAGATATAGCTCTGTTTGATTTAAGTAATAAGTGAAGCAGAGATTCAAGTTGAAAGAGTCCTCTTTGTAATGGAAAAACTCTGCTTTAATGGTTTAAAAGAAACAAACAGCTTTGAGGACTTCTTGTGGGATTTTGTTTTTATAAAACAGAAGAGTAAAGCTCTTCTGCAGTCCTCAGCATGAAGTGCCTGCTTACCCTTGTGAGTGTGTGTTTCAGAAAGAATGTTGGTAATATAATGGATTGACTGAAATTGTTGGGAGAAATTTAGGATGAGTTGTGAAAAAAACTGAGTATAAGAAGAGTACAAGTCCGGGGCTTGAAATTCAAGTATTCTTCAGGCAGAATTAGCTGCTATTACAAATAAAACTTTACAAGAAAAGAATTTGAGATTTGCTGTCACAAATAGTGGTTTCATTATTTGAGCAAGAATTACATTTAGATCCCAAGGAACAGAAAGATCTTTTATTGGAGGTTTCAGATATGCAAGGCTTTTCATTAATTTGACAACTGTAGGTTAATGGGATATGGAAGCACCACCCCCATCATCATGATATGCCACCAGATCACTAAATCTGATAAACTTAGTTTTCAATCTGTAGGCAAGATATGTTTAGTAGATACTGAAGTAAATAAGTAGCAGGATAGTAAAAAGGGACCAGACCAAAGCACGGTTCTCAATTAGTAAATCTTTTCCATTTAAAGTTATAATATCTTACGGTAGAGTATTTTCTTGAAGCCAGAAGAATTTTCTTTACTTCAGTAGGCATCAGCATAGATAATACCAGTTGACTTTCAACATCCAAGCAGTCAGAACCAAAGACTGAAAATGGGGATGAGGAAGATTACCATTCCATTGTATGAAGAAGGATGGGAAATTCTTCAATCTTATTGTTTGCTGAATTGCCAGGTATTGAAGTCACAGAAATCGAATTTGACAAGGTGTCACAGATTCACTCTTTGTGTGGGTGTGGTAAAGACATAAAGTGCCGGTATCCTCCAGGCAACTCCTCTGGCGAGATCTGCCACGCCAAGACACAAGTCCAGTATCCTTCAGGCTCCCTTCCTGACAGGATCCGTTCCGTAAAACACTTTGCATCGCACTCACACACTGAGCTAGACCAATTGCAGATGCCAGGATAAGTAGGGCTTTATTATCGACACTAAATTATGCTTCAGAAAGCAATGCAGAATACACAGAAATAACAAAGGTAATAACTGCAATGGTAATAATGTAGTACAAACACTTTTTTTTACAATTAGGGCAGCTGAGTTGCTTCTATCAGTGAGGATTTTCTCTTGCTGTTTGTCCCTCTGCAATCTCTCTCCTCTGTCTCTGTTAGTTATAGCCTTTTCATCTGTGCATCACAAGGCATGTTTTGAGAAACCTAAGTAGTTTTCCAAAACACAGTTCAGGGTGAAAACTTCTTCCTCATAGGGCTCGCACATCTGGTGTTTATTCCTTCTGTTCTTACAGTTGTACAGTTATTTAGCGTGGGGTCAGTGTGAGAACACAGATTCCAAGAAGGCCTACCTTCTGAATATATTCTCAGCCAAACTTGCTAGACTTAGGCTAATCAATTCCATTATGCAAGATCCAGAAGGGATTACCAAAATCATTTGTCCCCCCCCCCCCCTTATACGTGGAACTGGGAGAGATATATAAAGAAGCCCTTAATTCCATGGAATTGAGAAAATACTTGCAGTCCCTCTGCCCCTTGCTGGTCTCCTGGAGCAGTATGATGGAAGCTGCTTGTTCAGTAATGTTGCAAAGAAGTCTGTTTGTAGAGTGCCCCAAAGCTGGAAAAGTTCCTGAAATATCTAATAATGTAGCAACCATTTGAGTGATTGCAATTCGAGACTTAAGCTGTCTGCTATCCGATCCTGGCTTCCTAGAAGAGAGACCGAAGAAAAATGCCTAAGGTAATTGCCCATTTCCAAATCCTGGAGGCTCCTAGACAAAGAATGAAAGAGCCTTGTCCTCTTTATTTATTTTTTTTTATATTCAGCTTTTTGGCACTTAAAAGCAGATTAAATTCAGGTACTGTAGGTATTTCCCTATCTCCAGAGGGCTTACAATCTAAGAAGTTGAATTTAAAATGAGCGTGTGTGCACCCATACCGGACATTACAGATCCTTCGCCGATTCTACTGGTGGCTTAAGGTCATGCAAGTGAAAATTGCTAGAATGTTTTTTTTATTGTGTGCACACTTATGCGCATATGTTTTAAAATGTACCAACCGTACAGAAATATGCTCCTAACTTTAATAAGTTATTCGAGCACAGCTACCGCATGTGTGCCTTCAACAGGACCATGTCAGCTTTTATGTGCGTATGTCAGCAAATTTTAAAACATGCTCGCATGAGACACAACCCAGTTTTTCAAATTAGTCTCCCAGTTTGGCCAGTTAATATTGAGGTCTTTCAAACCCCTTTGGTTCTTCATCCTGCAAGTCCCCTAGTTGACCCACTCTGTCCTGGAAGCCCTAAAACTTGAGACCTACAGACTTGCTCCTCATCTGGAGAAGCAATACAGTTATGTGGATAACAAGCCAACACATGCCACGGTCGGTGGCTTTAAAATTTGGAGTTATGCATGCACGTTTTGGCCCCGCTCCAGAACACCCATGCCCTGCCCCTTTCCGCCCCTTATTTCTCACACACGCACAGGTACATAAGTGCATATTTTGCGGCTTTTTAAAATCTACATTGCTCGTGCACAGCCCACATACATGCGTATGTGGGCATTTTTGATTGAGCAACGCTGTTACAATTGGCCTGAATGCTTGTACCTGAGGCAAAGGAGGGTAAAATGCCTAAGGTTGATATAGAGCACTGCTATTTGCTTGTCAGTCTGGAACACCACCATCTTGTTCTTCAACCATGGAATAAACAATTTGAAAGCCTGAAGACCGCTCTTATTTCAAATTGGTTTATATGAAGCAACTTCTGTTCTTGTGATCAGATTCCTTGAGAGTGAAGGTTTCTCAGATGAGTTCCCCAACCTTTATCAGAAGTATCTGTTAAACTTTCTTGAAATTGGGGATGGTGAAAAATGTGATCTTTTAAAAGATTTGAACAATCCAACCACCATGTCACAGAATGAAAGTGTGGGATTTCTTCACTTTGACAATTGTTGAAGAAACTGGTTCCAATGATGCTTCGGTTGCCAATGGGCCTGTCTAAAGTGAAGAAGTGCAAACAGGGTAACATGGGCACTTGTTGCATGCGACTTAACATCTTCATGAAGAGATGGGCAGAAACCTATTTCTGGTTCATGATCCTTATGATTAATTCTGATATGAGACAGAAATGCTTTTTCATGTGGTGTATCCAGGTAGGCTCCAATGAAGTCTATAATATGAGATAGCTTCATGCTGGATTTTGGAAAACTGATGACAAATTCTAGGGATTAAAGGGTATTTATTGTTCAGAGAGTTGAAGAATGAGCTCCCTGAAGGCTGTTCAAGCACGTCTCCACGTTCCTGAGCTAAAGAATTCCAATTTATCCCTATCAACTGAAAAGCAGGTTGTTAATACAAACAAAAAACGCACTTTGAAATGTCTGTATGCCCATACCAGAAGTCTAAGAAGTAAGATGGGAGAGTTAGAGTGTATAGCAGTGAATGATAAGATAGACATAATTGGCATCACAGAGACCTAGTGGAAGGAGAATAACCAATGGAACAGTGCTATATCAAATTATATCGCAATGATAGGGAGGATCAACTTGGTGAGGGTGTGGCACTTTATGTCCTGGAGAGTATAGAGTCCAACAGGATAAAGATCATACAAAAGACTAAATGCTCAGTAGAATTTATCAGGTAAATTTTTAAACTTCTGCACATGTAGATCCCGGGGTTTATGCACATGGCTGGACCTCATGGGGTAGATTTTCAAAGCAGCGGGAGGGCGTACATGTGCGCATGCTACACGGCGCACACACATGTTAGCCCGATTTTATAACTTGCACATGCAGCCGCGCGCAAGTTATAAAATCAGGGGTCGGCACGCGCAAGGGGGTGCTCAATTGTGCACCTTGCGTGCACCGAGCCATGCTGCCTTCCCCCGTTCCCTTCCCCCTAACTTAACCTTCCCACCCCTTCCCCTCCAGCCCTACTCTAAGCCCCCCTGACCTTTGTCATACCTTTTGCGCCTGACTGCATGCAGGTACAGGTTGTGCGTGCCAGCACCCTGCCGGCACGCGATCCTCCGACACAGCGCAAATGGCCGCTGTGTTGGAGGCCTCTGGCCCCACCCCGCCCCACCCCTTTAGTAAAGCTCCAGGACTTAGACGCGTCCCGGGGCTTTACACACATTGCTGGGCCTTTCTAAAATAGGCCCAGTGCGCGTAGGCCTTTGAAAATCCGGCCCTATGTGTGCCGGGCAAATTTTCAAACTTACCCGGCCACGCGTGTAAACCTTGGTACGTGAATAAATGCCAGGCCCAGAGAAAGGGGTGGTTCAGGGGGCGGGGCTGGAGGCAGTCAGTACAGCGGCCGTTTACCACTGTGCCAGGGAACTGCGCGCCGGCAGTCGGCCAGTGCATACAAGTTGCTTCTGCTCCAATGGAGCAGTAAGCAACATAACAAAACTAGGGAAAGGTAGGATAACGGGTTTAGGGGGTGGGAAGGACAGGGGAAGAGGGAGGGAGTATAGGCAGAGGGGTAGGGAAGTTCCCTCCCCATCCGCTTCTTAATTGGAGTGGAATGGGAGGGAACTGGGAGAAGCCCGATCTCGTCGCCGCACGTACCGTTATAAAATCAGGCCCCCATGCGCACGCGGATTATAAAATCCAGCACACGTGCGTGTGGCCCCTGGATTTTCTAACATGTGCGCTGGCGTGCGATGTTATAAAATCTGCAAATCCATGTGTATGCGCCAGGAAATGCGCACACATGGATGTGCGCGCGCACCTTTTAAAATCTACCCCTTTTACTTACTTTTTTTTTTCACTTAAGTGATATAAACTTGATTATGAAAAAATACTTTAATAAATACCCGGTAAATTACTTACATAAAGCTGTTAAAATATTCCCAGATTTGGCTATCTCCACCCAGTTAAGGAGGAAAGCCTTCCTGACATATCACCAAGAAGTCTTATCATTGGGATTCATGTTTGTACTTAGATTTCCATGCAAATGTATGATAAAAAGACAAGATGATATGTATTTATTTTTTATTCCTGAATAGTTAAAAAGTTTCCTCGAACAGATGAGATTGCCTATATCACCCCCCGTGCCCAATTAGACAAAATGTTTGGTGTAGATTAAGCTAGAATATATCCTTGTCTTGTGCTACTTTTTTCCTTTGATATTCTCCCAATATGATTTAAACAAACCCCTCCAATTTGATTGATATGTAATGGATGGGTAAAATGATAGGGCATAATTGAATGGGTGTAATTGAATGGGTATGATGGATTATTATGTTTCAAACCTTACCATGTTTTTTCTGCTTACAAATAATATGTTTATTGTATTATTTGAAAACATAAATAAAGAGTTAAAAAAAAAATAAAATCTACCCCTATATGGGTAGAAATCCCATCTGTATTGGGTAAGAGTATAGTGATAGGAGTATACTACCGTCCACCTGGCCAAAATGATCAGATGATGAACCTCTAAGAGAAATCAGGGAAGCTAACCAATTTGGCAGTGCAGTAATAATGGGAGATTTCAACAAGTCCAATACTGACTGGGTAAATGTAACATCAGGACATGCTAGAGACAAAGTTTCTAGATGGAATAAATGACTGCTTCATGGATCAATTGGTTCAGGAACCAATGAGAGAGGAAGTTCTTTTAGATTTAATTCTTAGTGGAACACAGATTTTGGTGAGAGAGGTAATGGCGGTGGGGCCACTTGGAAACTGAGCATAACATGATGAAATTTGAACTAATGACTGGAAGGGGGACAATATGTAAATCTACAGATTTAACACTAAATTTTCAAAAGGGAAACTTTGATAAAATGAGTAAAATAGAAAAAAACTGAAAGGTGCAGCTGCAAAGATTAAAAGTGTACAACAGGTGTATACATTGTTAAAAAATATAATCTTAGAAGCACATTCCAGATATATTCCACACGCTAAGAAAGATAGAAGGAAGGCAAAACGATTACCCGCATGGTTAAAAGGTGAGGTGAAAGAGGCTATTTTAGCCCCAAAAACATTGTTCAAAAATTGAAAGAAGGATCCATCTGAAGAAAACAGGAAAACGCATAAACATTAGCAGGTTAAGTGTAAAAAATTGATAAGGCAGGCTAAGAGAGAATTTGAAATGAAGTTGGCCGTAGAGGTAAAAACTCATATTAAAAACTTTTTAAAATATATCTGAAGGAAGAAACCTGAGAAGGAGGGTCAGTTGGACCATTAGATGACCGAGGGGTTAAAGGGGCTCTTAGGGAAGATAAGGCCATTGCAGAAAGACTAAATGAATTCTTTGCTTTCGTGTTTACTAATGAGGATGTTGGGGAGATACCAGTTCCGGAGATGCTTTTCAAAGGTGATGAGTCAGATTAACTGAACCAAATCAGTGAGAACCTGGAAGATGTAGTAGGCCAGACTAACATACTAAAGAGTAACAAATCACCTGGACTGGATGGTATGCATCCTAGGGTATTGAAGGAACTCCAAAATGAAATTTCAGATCTATTGGTTAAAATTTGTAACCTAGCATTAAAATCATCATTTGTACCTGAAGACTGGAGGGTGGCCAATGTAACCCCAATATTGAAAAAGGGCTCCAGGGGTGATCCGAGAAACTATAGACCAGTGAGCCTGACTTCAGTGCCGGGAAAAATAGTGGAAACTATTCTAAACATCAAAATCACTGAGTATATAGGAAGACATGGTTTAATGGAACAGTCAGCATGGATTTTCATCAAGGGAGTTTTCTAGTTGATTTAAAGTAGCCTTTCAAGAATTTTTGCGATGAATGGTAAGTTTGAGATAGGTCTGTAGTTATCCCAGTCATGAGTTCTTCCAGCTTTATTTTTTAAAGTAGGTTTAACAATGGCTTGCTTAGCCATCATGGGAACTTTTCCTTGTGATAATGATTGGTTTACAATTTTTGTTATTATAGGTGTTATTAAGGTATTAACCTTTTTGAGGGCAGTAGCGGGAATCAGATCAAGAGGGGGAGTTGCTGGTTTCATCTTGATAATTAGTTGGTGTACTTCAAGTTTGAATACAGTGTCAAAGGATGTCCATAATAGTTCATTTTCAAGATTATTAGCTTGGTTGTTGTTGTTTTTGGCCATAGTGGAAGGATTTAGCTGAGTGCATGAGAGGTATCCTCTTTTTTTTGGGTAGTCGGGTATAGATTATAGTACACACTTGCATGGCTCGGGCTATACTGTTTTATCCAATATTGTACATTGTAATTGTGTGAACAATAATAAACTATAATACTCACACAGTTTGAGTCTTCCTGGTGCTTGCAGAACGCAGATAATCTGTTTTAGCTTAATATTACTCAAACAAAATTGGAAGAAGTCGATACGGGAAAGACTAAGTTACTGTTAAAATCTTACACATTTACTACAGCTTATAAATTTGCTTGCACCCCCCCCTCGCCCATCCAATCATTGTCAATAAAAGAAAAATATTTGTATGCTCAGATGCAGTGTTTCAGTTTAAGCACCGCTATGGCATTTCATTTTTCAAACTTCTATCTAACAAATTCTTTTGAAAAGAATATAGAGGGAACAGAATATCCTGAAAATACAAAACAGGAAAACGTACTAACTCCGGAAAAGGTGATAAATAAAAGTCTCTTCAAATTTATATGTCGTCTTCAGGACCCTTTGAAGTTCTTTCATGCTCTTTTTTTTTTATGGAGGAAGTGTTCTGCTGTGATCAAACCAAATCTGTCAAAAGTTTTAACATCACAAAACTATGCAGAACAAAAATGTTTCCTAGCCCAAAATAAGTTGATGCCATCAAATCAGAGCCATAGGGAAGTGCATTCTTGCAGTGATATAACCCTTGCTCCCCACTGTTTAATGCAGTAGCAGATTGAAAAATATGAACGAGACTGATTTTTTTAAACAAGTCCCAATATCTCCTATACTAAGAAATTACAGTGTTCATTTATAGCAATATCCTTAAAAAAAATAAATCCAGAGCAGTCATCCCTTCAAGTGTCCTTTAAATTATTATGCTCATTTACTAAGTTTGTACCAAAATTAGTAGCAAAGCTGTACTTGTAGAACATGTAAATTTTTCAGTATTTAAGGAAGTTTATTATTATTTTATTTTAAAACATTTTATGTTCCACGAATCCATTTTGTTCAACATAAATCACAATTTCAAATACATTTTACATGAAACATTTAAAAACAAAAGAAGTTTGTGCCGGAAGAAATGCATACATTCTCTAAGCTGCTTATTCTGTTTCCTGATTATGGAAAAATTTCTTTATTTTTTTGTTAAAAATAGTTAAAAAAAATTCTCTTAATCTTAATTTTATTACATAACATGTCACAATAGGGAGCCATGGTGTGGCCTGGTAGTTAAGTGAAAAAACTAAGGCCTAGAGTCATCATTTTGCTATAAATATAGTAAAAATACTGCCAGTAATAAAAAAAGGGGCGAGGTTAGGCTAATTTTCCTTGCACTGCATTAGAGGCTTACCAGAAAGTTAACTATTTATACCACTGTAAGAGGGGGCACTAGTAACTCGGGGTGAGGTTTGTGGGTTGAATTGGGTTTTGGGGGGTACTTTTATATGCACAATCATATGTACAAACAGCACAGTTACCAACAGTGAAGATTTAATGTGATTTGAAGTGATGAAAGGTGAAAGAAGAGTAGATTTGTTCTACGTTCTCTCTACCTAGCTTGACTGCAGCTTGGTAGAGAGTGCATCAAGCACGATAACTGTGCGGTTCGTATGTATGACAGTGCATGTAAAACTGCCCCCAAAACCAATTCACCCTACAAACATAGAAACATAGAAACATAGAAATGACGGCAGAAGAAGACCAAATGGCCCATCCAGTCTGCCCAGCAAGCTTCCCTCATTTCTTCTCTCATACTTATCTGTTTCTCTTAGCTCTTGGTTCTAATTCCCTTCCACCCCCACCATTAATGTAGAGAGCGGTGATGGAGCTGCATCCAAGCTGCATCCAAGTGAACCCCAAGTTCATAATGCCCTCTCTTACAGTGAAATAAAAAGTTCAGATATAAGTAAGTCTCCACAGAGGCTCTCTCTCTCTCCTCTCCTCCAAAACCGCATCAGCCGGTAGCCCACAGCTAACGCAGGTACAACGCATAGGAAAAAGGTGCAGTTATTTTCAGTATTAAAACCTGCATTGTTGTGCATTACTCTATCGCACGTCACGCTAACTGACCTTCATTTCCATTTACTCCACCCAAACCCCTCCCACTTGAATACAAATGGAAAATTTGCATAGGCAATTTGCGATGCGGTATTTATCACATGTGTTAGGGCATTATCGCAAGTGTTAGGGCCCTAACGTGATTTGATAAATGACCCTCTCTAAGGTTGCTCTCCTGTGTCCAATTTCTGCTTCTTGGGTATCTGGGGTAAGGGAAGCTGCAGAGGTGTCTCAGTCATCATAAAACAGTGACACTTCATGGCTAGACTTGGGACATACATGTGCCAAGTACTACAGGGAGCTGTGGTCTGTGGCTTTTGGCAAGAACTATTGCTGCAATGGTTGGATTAGATAGGTAGGGTGCCATATAATAAGAAAAAACTCTGGGTAGTTCAAATGAAGAGTTATGCTACCATAATTCAGTAGAAAATGATTCCAATTGAGTTGGAAGCCCAAAGAAGGAGGAAAAACTACCAAGCTAATTAAAAAAAACCCCAAAAAACCTATATCACAGAAGATGTCAACAGAAAGGAATCTCGTGGGTCCACCCAGTCGGCCCATAATGGAAAACTGCTAAGGTTTTATTTGGAAGCCACCACTAATGGTGCTTAGTGTCCTTTGTCAATGCTATAAGGTTGGATAAGAAGAAGGGCAAGATCTGAACTTACCTCTCTGATGCAAAAAAAAATATAATTATTGTTTTGAGGCCTATTGTCCAATTTCTTGCTGTCTTGGTAACAGGGACCATGCTGCTTTCACTAAGTATGAGTGGGGCTATGGCACCTCTAATGACAGTTGATGGCTCATTTAGTTTTGGGGGTTCATTTTCTCTATTGTTTTTGACTGACACCAACTGACAACATCCCTTCAAGACCATGCTGGATGCTCCTTCATTGGCTGTACTGATCTGTGCCTGACCTCCTGTCTGCAGATATGGCAGCAGAAGTAATGGAGATGGCAATGGTGCTGACATTGGCAATAGAAACTGGATATCTCTAGGGTGTGAGCAGTCAACCTCCTGTAGAAGGAGCAATGGGTGTGAACTCAAATGAAGTGTTTGTGACTACTCTAGAAGTAAGATGATGGCCAGATTTGGAGGCCCCTTTGGGGTTGGAAACATTGCTGTGAATGCCAGAACTGGGAGTGGAGAAACATTCTGGAGGCCACAATAGGCTTGGAAGTAGACTGGAAGTTTAATGCTGGCTAAATCTGCTTGAATCTACAATATTTCTTTTTCGGTTAAAGTGATCAAGTTTCAGAATTGAAGCCTATTATGAAGGCTCCTGCAGAAATAATTTCAACTTTTGTTGGGGACATATCTGCTTTTCAGAAAGGTAAATAATGCTAAAAGGGACAATGTTATTTTCCTTCATAAAGCTGAAAATTTAGAGTAATACTATTAAAGAATCTCTGAATGATTAATTTCTTCCTGAGACTCCAAAATCTCAGCTGTGGACTTATTTAAGAAGGACGTCCTTGAGATCCTCCAAGTCCTACTAGAGCAGGGGTCAGGAACCTTTTTGGCTGAGAGAGCCATAAACGCCACATATTTTAAAATGTAATTCCATGAGAGCCATACAATATGTTTAAAACTAAATACAAGTAAATGTGTGCATTTTATGTAAGATCACACTTTTAAAGTACAATAAGTCTCTGAAAATATTACACCAGGCCTTAAGACACCAATACATCTCCTATTAGGAAAACGGACCAAGTCAGGCTGCTATAGAGTCCTACACAGAAACTACACGCCAGCAGAAAACCTCACCTGAATCACGTGCTGTCCCTCACCTAACATAGAATAAAGAGACCAAAACGCATAACAAGAAGCATGCAGACAAAAACTGAATTGGAAACTGCAACAAGCCAGAGTCTCTGTATGCAGTGTAACAAAGGAAAAAAAGAAACATCACACATCCTTATTATTTATTATTTATTTATTTTATTTATTTATTTATTATTTATTTATTTATTTAATTTTATATACCGGCAACCGTTTGCACATCGTGCCGGTTTACAGATAACTTACAAACAAAGATATGTAGGCAGAGCCTTTACAAGGAACAGTGTTTAAAACATAGCTCAGAAACAGAGCAAAACTAGCAAACTTGTGGAAAGAGGGGAAGGGGTGGTCGAGACAGGGGAGGGGGCGGGGGGGGGAGGGTGGGTGGGTGAAAAACAGGTACAAAAGGAGTAATATGTACAGGTACAAAAGGAGTAATATGTACAGGGGTCGAGAGATTATTGACGTATACATAGGTTATATTATTGACATCTATATACATTGGCAAATTGACATAGGTTATATTCTTGAAATATACATAGGTTGTATACAAAACTGTATAGGCATGTAGAAAATAAGAGATTCAGGTGAGAAAATGGGAACGGTAGAGCTATGTGTCATATATTATGTGCTAGAAGTTAGGAGTGGGGTTTGTAAGTCATTAGAGGGTGTGGGGGTAGGTCCAGAGGAGGGGGTGTTAGTACGGGGAGGTGGTAGGGTTAAGGTGTTAGTAGGTAAAGTTAAGGTGTTAGTAGGTAAAGAAGACGATTGGGGGTAAGCTTGGAGGAAGAGCCAGGTTTTGAGTTTCTTTTTGAAGGTGGGTGTGGAGGTTTCAATGCGTAGGTCAAGAGGCATAGAGTTCCAGAGGGGAGGGCCTGCGAGGGAGAGGGCTCTGTTCGTGGTGGAGATGAGTCTGGAGGATTTTGTGGAGGGAGGGATAAGGGTTCCACGGAGGGAGGAGCGGGTGGGTCTTGTGGAGGTACGAAGGGTGAAGGGTGGGTTTAGCCAGTTGTAGTGTTCATTAATTATACTTTTGTGGATCAAGAAATATAAAATCATCAGCAGTAAAACTGTACTAACAAAAAGAACATATTTCGAAACAGCTGATGAGTGGAATATCCAATAATTAAAAACTCATATAAAACATTTCCAGATACCAACAAAATATTTCAAAATAGCAGACACAAAGATCCAGTAATGAAAAATAATAAGGATACAAAAATTTTTTTGCTCTGCATACCTGGGAACGTTTGATATCCAGGTGTCCTGAGATTGTTCTGAATTAGCAGGAGGTGGGGTGGTTTGCTTGGAACTTTCTCCTCTCTCAGTCACATACCAGCGCTCTCTCTCACACTGGCTCTCAATGACACACCTATACACACATGCTCTCAGTCACTCACATATACAAATGTTTTTTCTCTCTCACTTATATAGGCTCTTAATTACACATTTACACACATGCTGTCTATCTTTTCACGCTTACACACACACAGGCTTTCAATCACATAAATACATGCTGTCTTTTTCTCTCACACACAGACTCTCATTCACATGCTTACAAACATGTCCTCTCTTTCTCTCATTTACACCCAGGCTCTCAATCACATACTCACATGCTCCCTCACCTAAATCAGCTCTCAATCACACAGACACACATGGTCTCTCTCTCTCATTTAAACACAGGCTCTCAATCACATACTCACATGCTCCATCACCTAAACCAGCTGTCAATCAGACACAGACACACATGATCTCTCTCTTACTTATACACACAGGCTCTTAATCATACATACACATGATCTCTCTCACACACAAAGGATCTCAATCATACACACATACTCTTTCAAACAAACAGGTTTTCAATTACAAACTTACACATCAGGTTCCCAATAGTAAACTTACATTCATGCTCTCTCTCTCACAGGCAGGATCTCAATCACAGACATACTCTCTTTCACATATACAGGCTCTCAATCATTCACATACATGCAATCTCTCACTCACACACACAGGATCTCAAACACACATGC
The DNA here is from genome assembly GCF_901001135.1 of Rhinatrema bivittatum. Classification (NCBI taxonomy): domain Eukaryota; kingdom Metazoa; phylum Chordata; class Amphibia; order Gymnophiona; family Rhinatrematidae; genus Rhinatrema; species Rhinatrema bivittatum. The sequence continues at coordinate 132,688,064 of NC_042616.1, read as the reverse complement.
TTGCTCGCTCATTCATTCACTCTCTCTCCCCCCGGGAACTCGCGGCAGCAGCAGCCACCTCCCAACGCTAACCTCCTTCATTTTCAGCCCTCGCGGAGGCGAAGGCGGAGTCCCATCGGCCGCGGTTGAAGATTTTCATTTTCCTCCGAGCCGCGCTGCAGTCTTCTTCCCGCGCAGGCACCCGATGCTCTCCACTTCCTCTTCCGGGCCGCGGGAAGAAGAGAGCACCGGCGTGCTCTCTTCTTCCCGCGGCCCGGAAGAGGAAGTGGAGAGCATCGGGTGCCTGCGCGGGAAGACCCGCGCAGGCACCCGATGACTCCAGCGCTGGCACCCGGCTGACACCCGATGACTCCCACGCAAGCACCCGGATGACTCCAGTCGGCGTGCTCTCTTCTCCTCCCCCCCGCGGCCCGGAAGAGGAAGTGGTGAGCATCGGGTGCCTGCGCGGAAGAAGAGACCACGCTAGTGTGGTCTCTTCTTCCCGCGCAGGCACCCGATGCTCTCCACTTCCTCTTCCGGGCCGCGGGGGGGGGGGGGGGAGGAGAAGAGAGCACGCCGGTGCCGCTGACTCCAGCTGTCCTGCCGCGTTCCGCCCGGGCTGACAGCATTTTAAGCCCGGGCGGCGGAGGACCGGGGAGCAGCTGGGTCAGCGGGGAACCGCGAAGTATGGCGACACGTGTCTGCGAGCCAGATGCAGCCCTCAAAAGAGCCATATCTGGCTCGGGAGCCATGGGTTCCCGACCCCTGTACTAGAGGCTTTTCCTATTACTTCTCTGTGCAGAAAAGTGTGGGTCAGGATATGGACACAGATAATGAGTTTTCTGTAGGAGATAAAGAATCTTAAGAACTACAGCAAGCAGCGTACTTCATTATTTTCTTTTGGAATTGGTTTCCTGTTTATATTTTTATGGACTTTTATCACAAAGGAGAATTATGGACTTTATTTTTTTTATTTCTTTGTTACTCCTAATATCCTTCTTTGTTTTGTTTTCAGTTCTCTGGTCTTTTTCAAGATTAAATCTTGGAATATACATTGGAAATTCATTATAAAAAAAATTAGACAAAAAAAATGAGGAGTTACTGCAGTAGCTATGTGATGTACACAAAAGTCAATAGGATAAAGATGAGGTCAACTGGAGATTACAATGCAATGTGTGAGAGACTAAATAAATCCTCCTTGAAGCAATATATCTTCAGATGGGATGTGCATGAAAATATCAGAGAGTTTGGTGTAGTGTACCATCCAGGGAGATCCAAAGGTAAATGATACTATAGGAAATAATTTGGAGGCAACTGAGATTCATAATGACAAACAAAGATTGCATGGGTCATAGAAAGGGGAATAAAGGAAAATGGGAAGAGATGAACATAAATATGGGCAAAGGAATATGAGGGGCCTAAAAAACGCTTGAATAAAGATGCAAAAGGATGATGAGCCAGAAGACAAGAATCAAAAAATGGGGAAGACAGGCATAGACCTCAGAAAGGAAATCATTCTTGCTACTATCAATCTGGACGAGTTACAGAGGGGAGAGACAAGGAAACTGGAAAGAAGGAAGCTGCAGCAGTCAGCAAAAACTGATTAGGGCAAGCCATGAGGCTTTGATTGAAGAAGGGAGGAAGAGATAGATCTTTACCACATAATGGACAACGTAAACATTTTGAAGAAACTTTTAACATAAATTATCGGTTTGAAACTATATAATCAATTGTTTGGTTAGCTGAATGGAGCTTGTTGTCTTAAAGAAGCAGAGGAACAATATCCATATATTTACATTTATGCTGCCTGTTAAAAAAAAAATCCTATACAGATATTTGTGACCTATCTAGTTTTATCAATTATTGGATTAATGAAAAGCCAATTGCATAATGATAATCTAAATGCATTCTATACCACTGATACCATCATATAAAATATATTCTGCTAACAATATAAACATTTCAAACCATTATAACACACTATTACATTAGATTAATAAACACCAGAACACTCTAATTTTCTCTTTAAGAAGTTAGACCAGCAAATAAGGAAAACCAAATGCAATTGCACAAATACAGCTGGAAATAACAATAAGTTACTTTAATAACCACACATAGATCAAAACCAGATAAAGGAATGGTTAAAGAGAGGTGGATTTGAACCTGATGATGAGATATTGATAATGTCATCACAGGACAATGGATAATAGACAATATGGTTCACAGCCAGAATAGAAAGAAATCCAGCAAAACAAGACAAAACACAGATTCTGCAGCACAGAACTGAAAACAGTTAACATGTTGCCGAGTGTGGTGTGTTGATGTTAGAAGGCCTGTGCAAAAAGGCACAACACAGTAGGATCATCCACCTCAAAATGTGTGGGAGGGGGACCCTAAAATATATCTTAGTCATTAGAGATTTCTTCCTGGAAGAAATGTTCAGAGATGTCACTTAACCTCTACTGGACAGTTACAGTGATGAGTTATGGTGGAAAATATTAAACAAGGGTATATTCCTTTAAGGGAGTGTTAACCACTAGGGGAGGGGGTACTCTATTGGATCAATATAAGTTGGTGGTCAGAGAGGAAATTTTCTTCTTGCTGATTTTCTAAAAGGTTGATTGGTAATGTGGAGCTCTCACAGTTCCTTTGAGGGCAGCTGGTCTACAAGTCCAGCAAGACCAAGGCAAGGGAGACTAGTAAACATGGGAGTCTAGAATGGGTAAATGTGATTCGGTTATTTACTCTTTCGGATAATAGAAAGACTAGGGGGCACTCCATGAAGTTAGCATGTGGCACATTTAAAACTAATCAGAGAAAGTTCTTTTTCACTCAACGCACAATTAAACTCTGGAATTTGTTGCCAGAGGATGTGGTTAGTACAGTTAGTGTAGCTATGTTTAAAAAAGGATTGGATAAGTTCTTGGAGGAGAAGCCCATTACCTGCTATTAATTAAGTTGACACAGAAAATAGCCACTGCTATTACTAGCAACAGTAGCATGAAATAGACTTAGTTTTTGGGTACTTGCCAAGTTTGCCTGGATTGGCCACTGTTGGAAATAGGATGCTGGGCTTGATGGACCCTTGGTCTGACCCAGTATGGCATGTTCTTATGTATCTGAGTGGTGTCTGTGGCAATACAGAATGAATATGGGCCATAACAGCCTTGTGGACATTTTTGTAAAGGTGATGTGGTGGCAGCAGTCAAAAAATCAAACAATGTTAATAATTATTAGGAAAGGAATGGACAATAAAACAGAGATGTGCAACAAGTGAGGAGCATATGGAAGCAAAGACCAGTTAACAGTAGATAAAGCTGTCATGGTGAGCTGTAGGAAAAAACAAAATCTTAGTATATGGCTTGACTGTACGTGGTGCTTGATAGCATCTCACAGTCTTCGAATATAAATTGCTTTGAAATATACAAAATGAAGTCTCTAATTTCAGCCTGCTTGTCTGACATTACTGTCTGGATGTCTGCCAACACCTTAAACGTCTGGTTTACCCTGCTCCCTCCAAACATGCTTCTGCTCTTCATCTCTGTAAATGTCACTCTCTTTCTCCTACTTTCCTCACCCTACAACCTTGGGGTCATTTTTGATGCCTCCCTCTCCTTCTCTAAGCACATCCAAAATAACTGCTAACGCATGTCATTTCTTCTTCTATAAATTTCCAAAATCTGTCCCTTCCTTTCTCAGCATGCTACCAAAACGCTCATCCAATTTCTTTGTTACCTCCTATTTAGATTAGTGCAATTTGCTCATCCTGAGCCTCCCCCATTGAGTCAGCTGTTTCCACTGCAATCTTTCAAAATTCAGCTGAATGACTTATTTATTTATAAACATTTGATATTCTACCTTTACCAATCTAGTCTTAAGGATTACAATCAGCTTAATGTTAAGTTCTTATTATAACAGTGAACAATTTACAATATACATTGGGAAACACAAGAATGGCATGTAAAGAAAGGACTAGAAATACAGAGGTAGATTAATTTGGTTATTAATGGTAGTACAAGGAATGACATGAATTAGGAGTCAGGGTAAATGTACAACAGTGCAGTTGTGTTGGGATGGTAGGAATCTAGTGCCATGGGAGAAAGAGTCACTGAGAAAAAAAAGTTTGGCAGTGGATAATGCTATGATTTCATGATCAAGCTTGGGTAGTCAAGGAATAAATGGAGTTTTCTTTACTAGCTTTGTCATAGTATTAAAGATGGCATTAAAAGAAGATGGCATTAAGGGAAGCATGGTTGAATAACCAGGCCTTTGCTTTTTTCCTGAAGGTGATGTAGGAAGTCTCTTGGCGTAAGGATAGAGATATCTTGTTCCAGACTTTAGAAGCAAAGCAAATGAATGCACAAAATCTAATGCAGGTTAATCTGACTGATGCTGGGGGAGGAAGGGGGTGATAGAAGAGCCATTTGGGAGAAACTGAGTTTTCTTACAGGGGTGTAGGAGAACAGAAGCTGGGAGAGCTAATCAGGGGCCATATTGTTGACGTACCTGAACGAAAGCAGAGAGTTTTGAATTAGATCCTGTTTGTCTTCTAAGGGCCAGTGTAACTGACTTACGATAGAGCTTATGTGGTTAGATGTTTTGGCTCCTACTAAAATTCTAGCACCTATATTTTGTAAAAGTTGAAGATGTCTGAGGTTGTGTTGTGAGATTCCACGGAGTAGGGAATTACAATAGTCAGTGTGGTGGTAATTAAAGCATGCATCACAGTAGCCAAGTTGTGCTTATCAAAAATGTTACGAAGTTGTCAAATCTAGCTCAAATGCATAGAGCAGATTCTTAACACCTTTGAGATGTTGGGTTTCCTTTATAAGGTTGTGGTCAAGCTGGGGCTCCCAGACATCATATTGAATCTTTTAGTTGTAAAAGAGTACCTCACAAAGAGACAGGAATAGTAAGGAGTGTCCTACCGTAAGACGGTGATTAAAACTTTTGATTGATGAGATTTGGTCTGGATCTACTTTAATGCAGAGCTGGATATCTTTGTCAAAAATATGGCAGATTGGATGAATGTAAATGTTGAAGAAGACTGTTGATAGCACTAAACCTTGGGGTACAACAAATTATCATCACCCAAACAGGTGAGGTGTTTGGGTGAGGATAATATGTTGACCCATGATATGAACTGTGTCCTGTTATCCAGGAAAATTCAAACCATTTAAGGACTGTGCCTTCAATGCTAATGTCACTTAAGTACTGGAACAAGAATTGGTGGTTGACAGTGTCAAAGGCAGTGGAGAGATCTAGTAAGATAAGGAAGGAATTAACATAAGAACATGCCATCCTGGGTCAGACCAACGGTCCATCAAGCCTAGCATCCTGTTTCTAACAGTGGCCAATCCAGGCCATAAGAACCTGGCAAGTACCCAAAAACTAAGTCTATTCCATGTTACTGTTGCTAGTAATAGCAGTGGCTATTTTCTAAGTCAACTTAATTAATAGCAGGTAATGGACTTCTCCTCCAAGAACTTATCCAATCCTTTTTTAAACACAGCTATACTAACTGCACTAACCACATCCTCTGGCAACAAATTCCAGAGTTTAATTGTGCGTTGAGTGAAAAAGAACTTTCTCTGATTCGTTTTAAATGTGCCACGTGCTAACTTCATGGAGTGCCCCCTAGTCTTTCTATTATCTGAAAGAGTAAATAACCGATTCACCTCTACCCGTTCTATACCTCTCATGATTTTAAACACCTCTATCATATCCCCCCCTCAGCTGTCTCTTCTCCAAGCTGAAAAGTCCTAACCTCTTTAGTCTTTCCTCATAGGGGATCTTTTCATTCCCCTTATCATTTTGGTCGCCCTTCTCTGTACCTTCTCCATCGCAATTATATCTTTTTTGAGATGCGGTGACCAGAATTGTATACAGTATTCAAGGTGCGGTCCCACCATGGAGAAATACAGAGGCATTATGACATTTTCCGTTTTATTCACCATTCCCTTTCTAATAATTCCCAACATTCTGTTTGCTTTTTTGACTGCCATAGCACACTGAACCGACGATTTCAATGTGTTATCCACTGTGACGCCTAGATCTCTTTCTTGGGTAGTAGCATCCAATATGGAACCTAACATTGTGTAACTATAGCATGGGTTATTTTTCCCTATATGCATCACCTTGCACTTATCCACATTAAATTTTATCTGCCATTTCGATGCCCAATTTTCCAGTCTTACAAGGTCTTCCTGCAATTTATCACAATCTGCTTGTGATTTAACTACTCTGAACAATTTTGTATCATCTTCAAATTTGATTATCTCATTCGTCGTATTGCTTTCCAGATCATTTATAAATATTTTGAAAAGTAAGGGTCCCAATACAGATCCCTGAGGCACTCCACTGCACACTCCCTTCCACTGAGAAAATTGTCCATTTAATCCTACTCTCTGTTTCCTGTCTTTTAGCAAGTTTGCAATCCACGAAAGGACATCGCCACCTATCCCATGACTTTTTACTTTTCCTAGAAGCCTCTCATGAGGAACTTTGTCAAACGCCTTCTGAAAATCCAAGTACACTACATCTACCGGTTCATCTTTATCCACATGTTTATTAACTCCTTCAAAAAAGTGAAGCAGATTTGTGAGGCAAGACTTGCCTTGGGTAAAGCCATGTTGACTTTGTTCCATTGCATACCTGGACACTTTGTTATGGTTAAAAGGAGGTATTCTGTTCCATTGCCTTTTCTGAACCTAGACTGGTGAAGATGAAGGACACTATCTTGTTCTAGGAAGTTTAGGAGGTGGAAGTAAACCACATTTTCTGTTAGTTTACAAGAATCTACAGGCTGGAGATTGGACGATAGTGGTCAACTATTTCTGAATCAGAACTGGTTTCTTAAAGATGGGTTTGATTATGGTCTTTTTTAATTGGAGAGGTAGGCCTAACTTGGGTTAACATGGTGTTCATCCCGGGGGCTAAATTATGTCTTAAGTCGCAGATGTATTTGAGAGGTATCAGATCTACTGGGCAGGTGGATCAGCTAATCCTTTGAAGAAATGTTTTCATTTCTTTAAGGATGACTGATTGAAATGCGGACAGAGAGATACTGTCAGAAGGAAATCAAAGGGTATAGGAAGGTACAAGGTTATTTGAAGGACAAATGGGTGAAGGCTCTATGATATGTAAGAGAGAAGGGGCAGTAATGAAGGAGTATATAGTTTGAATTTTATTCTTAAAAATTCTGCAAAGATTTCCACTAAAAGGTTGTCTGTAATGGTAGTAGGTGTTTTGGGTTTTTGCTTGGAGAGTTTGCATACTAATCAAAAAAAGTTTCCCCAAGGTGGCTTTTTGTTAGTTCTAGCTATTTGGAGATATAGTCTTTTTTTGCTTCTCAAATGGCTGCTTTATATTTCTTTGCAGATGTGAAAGTTGGTTTCAGTTCTTTTCTTCTGCCATTTTCGTTCAAGTTGGTGAGACTATTGCTTGAATAGAAATAAGCCTTCATGGAACTAGGAGGAGTTCTTGGGGGATCTGGTGGTAGTTGGTTTGATGGTAGCTGGGATTTCAAATGTTGTGGTGAATTTGTTTTTTCGTTATTGTCTTAGGAATTCTGAGGATTGAAAAGTGGTGGTGGGGGGGGGGGGGGGTTTCCAGTATGTTAAAGAGTTCAATTGGATTGTTGTTTATATCAGAGGAGAAATTTTAGTAGGGATTTGGACACAGGTATTAGCCAAGTTTGATTTGAGATTTTGAAGGTAGTCTGCATTAGGTAGTGATCTGACCATGAGATAAAGTTGATCTGAACTGAACACTGATCTATACTCAAGCTGCAGGAATGAAACAGATCCAGAGCATGAGCACCCTTATGGGTAGAAATATTGTTTGGTTGCTTTATGATGAGATATTTTTCATGTTGCATTGAAAGTTGATGGCTTTGCCTTTCGGAAGGATACTAGCATGGTAGCTGAAATCTCCTAGGACTAGCAGTTTATGGGGAGTAGTTGCAAGGTTACATGTGAGTTCCAAAGGTTTGAGAAAGAAGCCAGGTTGGTTACCTAGTGGGTGGTAAATTTGGGCTAGTTTAGGTCCCATATCATCTTGAAAATTTTATATGAGGCAATTAGATTTTCCAATTTGATTTGCTGCAGCTAGGTCAAGGGCCAAATAGTGATGTGAGATGATAGCAACTCCACTACACCATAGTGATAGGGTGACAGTATCTAGAGCAAGTTGTTGTTGGTGGATGAGGTTTTCTCCTGCCCCAAACCACATCTCTAGATAAGGTGGTTTTGTTGAAGCACATTGTGGAGATGTAACTCTTTTATTCTCTATTTTGGGAGTTAGATCACTATAAGAGAAGCAGAAGGTTCTTCTTTATGTGAGAAATGTAGTTGTAGTGCTGGTAGGGAACTATAAAGACAGTCAAGCAGTGATATTTTCATGGAAGGGAGGGTGTAGCAAGCGATTGTTTCTGGATAGAGGACTATAATGAATATAGAATGTTTGCATGGCTTCTTAATTGGGAGAAGTGACAGAACATTTTCTGTCATTTAGAATATTCTCAGTTTACTAACCGTTGGGGGGATTCTGTGGGTGTCCATGTGGAGGTTGCTCACAAAGGGGTAGATTTTAAAACCCCTGTGCGCGTAAATCCGAGAGGATTTACGCGCGCAGGGCACTCGCATGCCGGCGCGCCTACTTTGCATAGGCCGCCGGAGCGCGCAAAGCCCCGGGACGCGCGTAAGTCCTGGGGCTTCCTAAAAGGGACGGGAGGGGGCATGTCCAGGGGCAGGGGGCGGGGCGACAGTTCGGGGGCGTGCCGGGAGGGCGGTCCCGAGTCCCCCGGCACTGCGGCCTGTGCCGGGGGATGCCGGGGCGGTGCGCACAAATTACGCCTGCTTCAAGCAGGCGTAACTTGCCCAACAAAGGTAAGGGGGGGGGATTTAGGTAGGGCTGGAGGGTGGGGTAGATAGGGGAAGGGTGGGGAAGGTGGGGGGACGCGGAAGGAATGGAGGCAGGCTGCGCGGCTCGGCGCGCGCAGGCTGCCGATTTTACGCAGCCTTGCGCGCGCCGACCCCGGATTTTATAAGATACGCGCATATTTTTTGAAGATCTACCTCAAAGGGCACACCTTTTGGTGTAGCCCCCACCAGTGGGAGGGTCTGGCTGCTGATGGTGATGTCAGTGGGGAGCAGTCCTATGGGTGGAGAGACTACAATGGCCTGCAGCAGTTTGTCAGGGTTTTTTTTGGGGGGGGGGAGCCCTTGAGCATGCTGGTAGGGTCTCCCTCCTTTTCTGCTGCTGGGGCTTCTTCCTCCAGTCACTTCCATTATGACCATGTAAGCTCTCTTCTGAAGTCATTATATTGGATCCCTGTCCACTTCTGCATACAGTTCAAGTTTCTTTTATTCACCTAAAATGCATCCCCTTTGCAGCTTCTCATTACTTATTTTCTCTCTTCTTATACACTTCTTTGTCAACCTTGTTTACAGCAAAAGACACTCTTATTTGTGCCCTTCTGTGTGACCAACTACCAACTACACACTTTACTTTGCTGCGTCGTACGCCTGGAATAGACTCCCTGAGTCGGTGTGTCATACTTCCTTTGACCATATTCAAATCCAGTCTAAAAACTCAACTTTTTGAGGCTGATTTCAAATCCTAACCACATCTCTACAATAAGTACACTTCCCTTAGAATTGTTGGTCATGAATGTTTGTTTTGCCAAGACAGTTCTTGCTCAATGGAGCTAACAATCTCTTACGTGTATCTGTACAACTCTGCATGCATATCTAGTAGTGCTTTAGAAATGATAAATAGTAGAAGTAGTATAAACACATCAAGTTCACCATGAAAACATGACAAACTGCACTTCATTTGAATTATTGTTAGGGCAAAAGGTGGCACAACCGGCCTTAAACTGGGATCATCTTGGTTCAGAGATGGTGTGCTGTGTGTACAGCCACAGAATGGCTCTGAGAAATCCAGGCCCAAACTACTGATAGTTTGGTGTATGGTCCCACTTCTGAGGATCTAGACTTGTTCTCAGGAGAATTCAAAAGGCATTCTTGGATGCCAGGAAGGTATTCCATGTATTTAGAAGCTTTAGAGACCATGAGATTTGGTGAGATCCCATTTGAAGACTTGTGAGCTCTTAATCCTGTGTATATTGATGTCATGTGATAGTACTGAAGCTCTGTGTTAGAAGAAGTTGTGTATCAAGTTGTGTATCAAGTATTCATTAAGTCTGTCCATAGAATTGTTGTGGAAACGGACCTGGATAAGTGAACTAGATTTAAGGTTTGCCCCAACTGTACTTAAAATGCTGATTGAAGGTACCTTTTATTTATACCATCAGTATAAGTCAAGGAAAGTTTATGTTATCATCTTTCTTATTAATAAACCAGTATTGAGACACCATCCCCAGTGTTGTTAGTACTGCAGAAACTTATGAAGATGGACAATTTGTCATTCCTAACTTCAACATTCAGAGAGATTGTAAGGTCTACAAACACTTGGAATTTTCTCTCTTCCCTTAACTGTTGCTGCAAATTTTTGCAAGTATAATGAAATTCTTTGGGTTTTTCTTACTTGCTTCCTCAGTTCTTTCACTTCAGAATCATGTTATTAAAATGTTTTTAAAATTTTTGGTTTTCATTTCAATTGTGATCATGGCAGAAAAGTCACTGAGAGCCAGTAAGAAACCCTTTAAATTGTGCATTAAATGTATTTATTTATTTGATTCATATTCCTCCTTTTAGACATTTCAAAGCAGTTTCACTCAGGTACTATAAGATGGCAAATCCAGATTTACATGATTTATTCTCAAATGCCTGGCCTTGGCATGATCCCTCTCATTGTGGATCTTGTGGCAGGATGTCTCCCAGAGCATGAGCTTATTAAGACACGAAGTAGAAATACCAGATGAAGGAGTAGCCTAGTGGTTAGACCTTGGGCAAGTCACTTTACCCTCCGTTACCTCATCTACAAAATTAGATTGTAAGCCCTCTGGTGAAAGGGAAATATCTACAGTACCTGAATGTAATCTGTTTTGAAGTGCCAAAAAGCAGATGCCTTCTTCTTCTTCAAAAAAAAGGGAGCTTATCTCCTAAGAGACCTATATATGAACGGTCAGAATCTCAGGAGGAATAGATAAAAGGTCCCCTCGTGTCAGAATCTCAGGAGGGATAGAGAAAAGGACCCCTCATGTCAGAATCTCAGGAGGGATAGAGGAAAGGTCCCCTCATATCGTGCTGAGAGGAGAAGAGGGAGGTCAACGTGGCAGGACACCACTTTCTGATGCGGCAAGATGCTGCCAGCAGGATGCCACTGATTGCAACACCTGCACTTCCCCTTGGGACCACGGCGAGAAAGTCCCTGCCACCCCTAGAGATGACAACCTGCCTCAGCAACAGGTCCAGTTACCAAGCATAGTGCGTATTACTTCCAAATGACGGTAGCATGGGTAACCCTTGTGCATGTTCATTTTTTTTTTCCTTCTAATCTATGAGAAAGAGCATTTCCATTCTGGCACCGCAGGATGATGTCACCCATTTATGTGGCTGTTTGTCTCTCCACAAAGAAATACTAAGGGCAGAAATTTTGGCACATAAGGTATTTTGTCAAAGAAAATGGGATTTCACTGGTTAGGAAGGCAGCTAAAATGGTTGCAAAGTTGGTTAATTTGATAGAAAACCTAGATGCTCTTGACATAATTCAAGCGAAGGCAAAAATACTTTGTGTATTTGTAGCCAATTCTGTACACCCCCCCAACCCAAAAAAAAGCCAAAAGTCTTCCTGACCTCAAATGCAACATCAGCTTAGAAATACTAGATTAGCAAGTATGCCCACAATCATCTTTTCCCTCTCAAAACTTGCCAATTTACTTCTGAATTGATTTTATTTAGTCATAACTAATTCAGATGGCAAAATGTCTCATAATTTTACTATAAACTGAATAAACCTTTTCATGCATGATTCTGATAGAGCCCTTTGACATATTTGTATAGTGCAGCTAGATGCTCTCGTAATAGTCTTTTTTTTCTAATATAAATAACCACAGTTTGGATATACTTTCAGCACATGTAAGTCCCTATGTCAGCTTAGTGGCTCCTATTTGTAACTGTTTCAACATCTGGATATCTTATTTTTCCATATGGGTGACCAAAACTGAACCTTGTTGTCCAAATGTGGTCTGACAAATGCCTTAAAACGTGCTAGGATATCATCCTCATTCTTTGCTTCCATACCCCATTTAATGCATGCCATCGTGTGCTCATCTTTGGCAGCTGCTGCTACTTGGCTTTTCAAACTAATTTCCAATTTGTTTTCAACTGATGTACACAGGTCTTTTACACAGTTAGTATTAGCAATTGTTTTCTAATTCTGTGTCTATGGGAAAAAAGCTTAGTAAATCAAGCCCTAAATCTCATCTGTCATTTGTCCACCCATTTACCTAAAGTATATGAAGTCCTGCTGTAAATTTATGAGTTTGGTGTCATCTGCCAAAATGACATTGCTATTTATTTCTTCTTCTAGATCGGGGCTATCAGTGTTTTTTTTGGCTGAATGCCACACTAGGGTTGCCAGCTTCTGGTTTAGCCCCACTGCATGTATGGACTTGTAGTTCTGATTACCTAAGGGAAATTAATGGGCCATTCACAACTATAACCACATGCATACCACAGGACAAAACCCAGATTGGATCAGCCCATTTGCTCGACCTGGGGTAAGCTGGTAACCCTAGTATTCCATGGTGAACTCATGATGCTTCACTTGTTTTAGCCTCTGTGGAAGGGAAGAAAGAATGTCCTCTCAGCAAAAATTTACCACTTTTAGTTCCTGACTTGCCATGCTGCTTTCCTACCAACAATATTCCGCTACATCTTAGTCTAGAACGTTCAAGTTGCATGAACTTGATTGCAGAGCTATGTCACAGTGGAGGCAGGAACAGGGTTGTGTTGACCAGAATGTACTTGTGTGCCACATTTGAAGCATGTGTGTTTGATCAAAGTATTACTAATCAATATTCCACCTCTCAGGATCAAATAAACAATTGTGTATGCTTCTCTATATAGATAGACACCTTCATAACCTCAATCCGCTTATACTTTTTCAGTGAATACTGTCACTTATCACAGCAGTATGTATAATCCTAGGGTCTTTCTCATAGCATTCAGTTTTTCATATATCCTTTTTTTATTGCACATAAAAGCAACATAGATTTATCTTTTCATTGTATTAATCCAAGCCCAATAGCCCTTGCACCTGACTAATACACAAATCCTCTGTAGCAAAGCAGCTGTTAAAGAACGTAGTCTTCTAGAGCATGCCTAACAATTTGTATTATATAGATTTATCAAAAGCCTAGGATCTCTTTATCTTAAACTCTGCATGCCTGACATTTGGGGGAAAATGTGGAAATTTAAGAACTACAACAAATTTAGCACCAAAACTGAACTGATTTCCTGTTTTCCACAGTAATAAAACCTCAAACCCAGCATACATGTTTCCTAACCTCAAATATGTACTACAAAGAACATAGGCAAAAAAACATTTTCTAAAATCCAAGAAATATTTTGTGAGTATCCATGATGAGCATACATATCCATTCTTGAGAATAGGTTCCCTTTAACATTAAGGCAGGGGTCGGGAACCTTTTTGGCTGAGAGAGCCATACTAACTACAACCCCCCACCCTCCTGACCCCCCCCCCCAAGACCTGCCAAAAGTCCCTGGCGGTCCAGTGGGGGTCCAGGGCTCGCAGACAAATCTTTAATAAAAAAGTAAAAATCTAACAAACCCCCCCACCCTCCTGACGCCCCCCAAGACCTCCAAAATTAATTTACTACAACCCCCCACCCTCCTGACCCCCTCCCAGACCTGCCAAAAATCCCTGGTGGTCCAGCGGGGGTCCAGGAGCGGTCCGGGAGTGATCTCCTGGATTTGGGCTGTCGGCTGCCAGTAGTCAAAATGGCGCAGACGGCCCTTTGCCCTCACTATGTCACTGGGGTCGACCAATGGTGGCGGTAGCCCCTGTGACATAGTAAGGGCAAAGGGCCGTTGACGCCATTTTGACTACTGGCAGCCGACAGCCCAAGTCCAGGAGATCGCTCCCGAGCACTCCTGGACCCCTGCTGGACCACCAGGGACTTTTGGCAGGTCTTGGGGGGTCAGGAGGGTGGGGGTTGTAGTAAATTAATTTTGGAGGTCTTGGGGGGCGTCAGGAGGGTGGGGGGTTTTGTTAGATTTTTACTTTTTTATTAAAGATTTGTCTGCGAGCCAGATGCAGCCATCAAAAGAGCCACATCTGGCTCGCGAGCCATAGGTTCCTGACCCCTGCATTAAGGCATAATATTTACAGTACATCATTTACTAATTCATGCAAACTAGTGGCCAGCAAATTTGCAAGTGGTGGTGGGGGATCATCTGAAGAGACCTGCAGTAGCAGTTTCCAGGATCCTGGGCAGTGGTTTCTTCGTCCATGGTTCTCCCTCCCCTGGCTTTCTTGGCTCTTCTCTAATCCTACAGCACCATTCTTGGAAACAGGAGTGGTGCCACAGGTTTGGAGAAGAATGGTGGTGGAGCCATTTCACAAGAGTGGTAGTAGAGAGGAGGCCAGAAACTACAGTCCAGTTAGCCTCACCTCGGTGATGGGAAAATTAATGGAGACTCGGCTGAAGGAAAGGATAGTGAACAATCTACAATCTGCTGGGTTGCTGGACCCAAGGCAGCATGGATTCACCAGGGGAAGGTCCTGTCAGATAAATCTGATTGATTTTTTTGATTGGGTGACTAGAGAATTGGATTGAGGAAGAGCACTCAATGTGATCTACTTGGATTTCAGCAAAGCTTTTGATACGGTCCCACACAGGAGGCTTGTGAATAAAATAAGAAGCTTGGGAGTGAGTGCCAAGGTGGTAGTATGGATTACAAACTGGTTGACTGATTGGAGACAGAGGGTAATGGTGAATGTAACCTAATCTGAAGAGAAAACTGTGTAAGTAGAGTGCCACAGGGTTCGGTTTTGGGTCCGGTTCTGTTCAATATCTTTGTGAGTGATATTGCTGAAGGGATAGAAGGTAAAATTTGTCTATTTGCAGATGATACTAAGATCTGCAATAGAGTGGACATGCCTGAAGGAGTAGAGAAAATGAAAAGGGATTTAAGAAAGCTGGAAGAGTGGTCAAAGATTTGGCAACTGGGATTCAATGCCAAGAAGTGCAGAGCCATGCATCTGGGGTGCAGTAATCCAAAAGAGCTGTATGTGATGGGGAGTGAAAAATTGATATGCATGGACCAAGAGAAGGATCTTGGAGTAATAGTGTCTGGAGATCTGAAAATGGTGAAGCAATGTGACAAGGCGATAGCTAAAACCATAAGAATGTTGGGCTGCATAGAAATTGAATAACCAGTAAGAAAAAGGAGGTGATATTGCCCTTGAAAAGGTCCTTGGAAAGGCCTTACCTGGAGTACTATGTTCAATTCTGGAATCCATATCTCAATAGGGATAAGGAAAGGAGAGAGACGGTCCAGAGAAAAGCGATGAAAATGGTGTGGGGTCTAAATAAGAAGACCTATGAGGAGAGGTTGAAGGATCTGAATATGTTTACCCTGAAAAGAAGAGGTGCAAGGGAGATATGATACAGACCTTCAGATACCTGAAAGGTTTTAGTGATGCACATTCAACAAACCATTTCCATTGGAAAGAAATCAGTAGAACTAGGGGTCACAAAATGAAACTCCAGTGAGGATGACTCAGAACCAACATCAGGAAATATTTCTTCATGGAGAGGGTAGTAGTTGCATGGAATGCCCTTCCAGAGATGGCGGTGAAGACCAAAACTGTGAAAGAATTGAAAAGGGCAATGGATAAACAATGTGAATACCTAAAGGATAGAGGATGGAAATGAAGAAAAGAATGCATGGGGTAATTTGCTGGTGCAGCGGTTACTATCCTTAATCAATAAGCCTTCATACTCTTGATGCAACTCCATCATGGCTCTCTCTTTCAATGTCAGGGGAAAAAGGGTAATTGTATTTGAACAGGAACCAATGAGGGCCCCGACCTTTACAGTCTGGAGAAACAAATAAGTATTGGGATAACTTGCTGATGCAGCAGTTACAACCCTTAACCATAAAAACTTGATACTTTGATGCAACTCCAACATTGCTCTCTGCTTCAACTGCAAGGCATAATGGGGAACTGGATTTAAACAGCAACCAACGAAGGCCCTGACTTTTATGGTTTAGGAAACTGATAAGTATGGGGGTAACCTACACTACGCAGCAGATACTACCATAAGCTTGCTGGGCAGACTGGATCACATAATTCTTTTCTGCCATCATTTCTTTGTTTCTATGTCATTTGATGGTGTCAGACCATACCTACTTAAGAACTGGGTCTGCGGTGTTCAAGTGGAGGTGAATCATCTGAGGAGACCTGTGGTAGCTGTTTCCTGCTTTGGGCCTTGGTTTCTTCATCTGTGGTTGTCCCTCCCCCCCTTTGTGACCTCCTAACTGCTGGGTGGGGATTTACATTTTTCAGTATGTCCTGACTTAGATAATTCTAGAAGCCTTATTTCTCAAAAAAGATCATAGACAAAAATTGGAGGATATGATGAAAACCCTTGGTTTGGTCGATGTTTGGAAGGCTTTAAACCCTATTAAT
The DNA here is from genome assembly GCF_901001135.1 of Rhinatrema bivittatum. Lineage (NCBI taxonomy): Eukaryota > Metazoa > Chordata > Amphibia > Gymnophiona > Rhinatrematidae > Rhinatrema > Rhinatrema bivittatum. Next base: position 132,671,456 of record NC_042616.1, on the reverse strand, counting down.
AAAGATTATATTTTTTATTCCATCCCACATTCTACTTATTCTTGGATGGATATGATCTTGGTAGGTCTGTCCTTAAGGGGGCAGGTGCACAATGCTCTTATTGAAAGCTGTGTGTGAACAGATCATAACCTGGTCTAGGTAGAAATGAAAGGTTTCTCTCAGTACCCTTTGAAAAAAATTTGGAGGCTTAATGATGTCCTGGGATTATTTGGAACTGAATGATACAGGTGAGGTAAATCCATTTTTAGTTTGGGTCTGCTTGAAAGTTATTTTGAGGGTAAACCGATTAGTTGGGCCTCGCATAATAAGGAAGCGAAACAGAGGGAAGCAGACAATATAAGGAAATCCGTTGAAAATTTGGAGAGCTACATAAGTGAACTGGTTCCATTAGAATTTTGCCACAGCTACAGCAACTGATTATATTAGCTATCAACTGCAACAGGCAAAAGAAATACACTTTGAGCAAGGGAAGAAGGCCTCAGAACTGTTGGCTCATAAGTTGAGGAAACGGATTATTCAAAACCAGATGGCTGAATTCAAAGACCGAGAAGGCCAGATGATATATGAACTTCAATGGATCCTTGGGAGATTTTCAGGAGTTTTATAAAGACCTATATTCAGTGGATGGAAATATTAAATAAGAAGATTAATGGGGTCATTTATCATTTCGCGTTTAACTCATGTGTTAAATATCGCAATGCATGACAGGATGCAAATGTCACATTTGCTATGCAAGTGGGAGGAGTTTAGGCAGAGTTAAAGATAATGAGCAGCTCCTAACATCAAATGTGATAGATCAACACTCAACGCGGGTTTTGACGCCAGAAATAACTACACCTTTTGTCTGTGCATTGTGCCCGCAGTAGCTGTGTGTTACTGGGAAAAGGTTTTATTGCACATGCTGTTCGGGCAGGAAGAAGAGAGAGAGACTCTGCAGAGAACAGTATGTCACTTTTGCTGATGCCAACACCGACTGGAAGCAAGGACGGGTGGCCAGATCTTTTTCGGCGACTGGCACCAGACTGGTGGAGACCATTGTGGAAGCCGGTGCTTCCTCGTACATCAACGGGGACTGACTCCGATGCTTCTTAGCCTTCTCTTGATGCTTGATCCAGTCTTTCCCTGGTGTCAAGGCCGAAGACGATGAACCCGGTAACTTTGGCCAGGAGGAGATCAATTACAGTCAGTCTCTGGCGCTCCTATCCACTGACAGCACTGATGGTCCCGCCAATGTCAATTGCGTGGTGTCCATCAGTGCGGTTCCAAGGTCCATTGATGCCGATGCTGTTGATGCTGATGGCTCAGAATTCCTCAACCTGATGAGCTGATTCATCTTGTCAAGTCAACGGTGGCATCTCTTCAGTGTCATTTGGGCACACAAGCGACAACCCAGGATGTCATATGATGCCCCCAGGCAGAGGATGCATATCTCATGAGGATCCATAATGGACATAGTCCTCAGGCACTGGGGCCATCGACGAAAACCAGATAAGGCCATGATGGAACAAAAGAAAAAAGGGGCCGCAGACACGAAACGAAGGAGGCAGTCGTTGATGGCTGTCAGGCACCAGGGCACTGCTGCCGTGGCAGAATCGACTGCGAAAGAAAACTTACCTGAAACACTGAAAACCCTGAATAATATATGATGGAAAGGCACCCAGAGGGACCTGGTGATGGTATGATATTGAAAACTGCAAAAAACCTGCGATATAACAGAAGTTTTCCACTAAGCCAGAAACAGGCAAAGTGAGTTCAATCAGACTGCGAGGCTTACAGCTCCGCAGAGGGACCCCACATGGACACGTGGTATAGGGCATGCTGGGCATGCTCAGTGTGCCTAGTCAGAGTTCTAGAAACTTTGACATAAGTTTTCTGTATCAGGGCTCCATCTGATGATGTGAACCATGTGCGAAGACTACCATCCTGCTTGCTCTCGGAGAAAGCATACGTTTAAAAATAATAGGTATAGAGTGTTAAATCCCTCTACATATCTTCACACATAGATATTTATTCTTGGAATTTATTTGCCAGCAACCCATTGTAATATTAAATCACTGCTACACAATTGTAACATTGAAAATCAGCAGAAATATTACTTTTCCAGTCATTACTGCCCACAGTATTATACTCATAAAGCCAAAAGCTCAAGATACCATGGTCAAAACAATAAGATGTAAATTATTGGTCTTAGGTTTTAGTGGTCAATACATGTATGCACGACTGAATATCAAAGCTTTACTGTCACTACCTTTTAACATTGTCTTGTGAAAAGACTATAATATGCTTTGCCACTTTGGTTTTTTTTTAAAGAAACATAGCCAAATGTGGTTGTTTAATATTGATTTTGGCACAATAAATGAAAGCATATGAAAATTCTAAGACAGTACAATAGAAAACATGTAATATAACTGTAGAGCACAAATCATGAACTAGAATTTAAATAAAAACAAGTTTAAAAGAATTCTCCACTGGAGAATGCTGAGACTGCTGTTGTAAAACAAAAACTCTGTTCTACAATGTAAAACAGACTGAAAGAAACATCCACAATTGTAACAGTGTAAGAGAGAAAAAATGTAGCTCTGTTTCTTTAATATAAATAAAGTTTGCTACAGCTTCAGTTTTGCGTTTGATTTCTGAAGCTATTAATAATTAAAAGTAAAAAAACAACAGAGTAGAGTAACAGACAGCTTATATGGGGATAAAAGGAAGGCTATCCTTTGAGAGAGATATATAAATACTAAAAATATGCAACTTATCATATATGAATTAAACTGCACTGTATACAATCAAATTGCTGTTACAGCTGACTTATTTAAAAAGACATAATATTCCAAGCACTATAGCAAGGACATTAACTAACATAGCTAAAATAACATTTTGCGTTCAAATGTCCGTTTTAAAAAAAAATTGAACTGTCAATCTTTTTAGACATCATTATTGTATATGTAACACCCTGGGCGGGACGGAACCCTTAGTCTGGGACCCAGGACTCACAGAAAGAGAGATGGACTCTATCTGCACCCACTTTCTAGGACAGCTTTTCAGTTTCAAGGTTAAGGGCTCCCTGTGTGGGGAAGTATAGCTTCAAGGCCCTTTTGCATTCACCAAAGTACACGGCCCTCTCTCCCAGCTTCTGTACACAGCATTGATAATCTATACAGTATTTGGCATAAAAAATCACATATGTTTCCAATTTCTTTACTGATAATTGTTTATATTGACTGAAGAGTATTTAGATCAGGATTTAAATAAAGTCAATGAACAATAAGGCAATAGAAAGATTAATAAATTTGTGACCTCACTCTTCCAAATAAAGTCTCCAACCTTCTTAGAATCCAATTCTTAAAACTAGATCTCCTTTATGCAGATTGAAGATAGTTCAATCCTTCTTCCAACTTGCAATTTTATCATTGTAGAATGGTTAGAATTTAGCTCCAGTTCCTTATTAGAATGCAGTAAATTCCAATTTCATACCTTTCTTTAAGTCTTCTTAACTCTTTCTGAATGTATCAAGTGCAACACATTTGAGTCATCAGCAACATAGTTCTCAAACAATACCTTCAGATCCTTCCCTCTGGCAATGGATAGGAATCCATTTCTCTTCTGATGAAACCTTCGCTGCTCAGGCTCTTCCTAGGTGAAAGACACTTCCTCCCCAATAGATTAGAAATTGATTCCCTGATACTGAGGGCATTCAGTTACAGGTGGAACAAAAATAGACGTTGACTCAAAAAAGGGGAAAAAACAAACAAGAGGCAGGAAGGGTGGAAAAACTTTCTTGCCTCCAAAATGAGGAGATAGTTACTAAAGAAAGACAACTCAAGGCTGAAACTCCTATGCATTGGGTCACTGACAGGTCTATCCCTGGAGGAGTGATAGAACACCGTAGAATTTTCCCTACCCCTTGAACTATTCTTATCCAGGGACACCCTAATCCTGTGTGAAGCAGTACCAAGGCTCTCACAGGGAAGTCTCCAAAATGGATCAAAAAGAGTAAACATGGCAGAATTAAGTCAGTCAAACAGGCTGATTTCAAAGGGCAAAAGAGCAAAAAAAGCAAAACAGCTAAAAACCTTTTCTATTAAGTTAATAAAATTAACAGGAGACAGAGTTCCTGCCTTCAGGAAATCTAACTAAAAATCCCACATTCTTAAGATCATGCCTGGTGGTTAAAAAAGCAACATCATCTCAGTTTCCCACAACGGGGAGCAAAATTCAACCTCTCTTCATTAAGTCTCTTTATACTCCCCAGCTAGTTAGCACCACTGTTCTGGTAAGGAAACCAAGGTAACATGAGGTGACAAAACATTTTTCAGATACATCAGAGAAAGGAGGAAAGTCCAAAATGGTATAGTAAAATTGAAAGGTGGAAAAGATCAATGTGTGGAGAGAGATGAAGAAATGGCAGAAATATTAAACAAATACTTCAGTTCTGTGTTCACTAAAGAGGACCCTGGAGAAGGACCGTCGCTAGTTAACAAGAAACCGGAGGGGAGTGGAGTAGATGTAACTCCATTTACAGAAGAGAATGTATGGGAAGAGCTGGGGAAACTGAAAGTGGAAAAAGCCATGGGGCTGGATGAGGTTCATCCCAGGATACTGAAACAGCTCAGAGATGTGCTGGCGGCTCTGCTGAGTGACCTGTTCAATAGATCCCTGGAAATGGGAGTGGTGCCGAGAGATTGGAGAAGAGCAGTGGTGGTCCCGCTTCACAAGAGTGGGAGCAGAGAGGAGGCTGGTAACTACAGACCGGTTAGCCTCACCTCGGTGGTGGGAAAAGTAATGTAGTCACTGCTGAAAGAAAGAATAGAGAACTATCTACAGTCGGGAGAATTGCTGGAACAGAGGCAGCATGGATTCACCAGGGGAAGATCCTGTCAGACAAATCTGATCGACTTTTTTGACTGGGTGACTAGAGAATTGGATAGAGGAAGAGCGCTCGATGTCAACTACTTGGATTTCATCAAAGCTTTTGATACGGTCCTGCACAGGAGGCTGGTGAGTAAAATGAGAAGCTTAGGAGTGAGTGCCTAGGTGGTGGCCTGGATTGCAAATTGGTTGATGGACAGAAGACAATGTGTGATGGTAAATGGAACTTACTCTGAAGAGAGAGCAGTGTTAAGCGGAGTGCCGCAAGGATCGGTGTTGGGACTGGTCCTGTTCAATATCTATGTGAGCGACATAGCAGAAGAGATAGAAGATAAGGTTTGTCTTTATGCGGATGACACTAAGATCTGCAACAGAGTGGACACGCCGGAAGGAGTGGAGAGAATGAGACGGGATTTAAAGAAGCTGGAAGAATGGTCAAATATATGGCAGCTGAGATTCAATGCCAAGAAGTGCAGAGTCATGCATATGGGGTGGGGAAATCCAAAAGAACAGTATTCAATAGGGTGTGAAGGGCTGGTGTGCACGGAGCAGGAGAGAGACCTTGGAGTGATAGTGTCAAATGATCTGAAGTCGGGGAAACAATGTGACAAGGCGATAGCTAAAGCCAGAAGAATGCTGGGCTTCATAGAGAGAAGAACATCAAGTAAAAAAAGGGAAGTGATTATCCCCTTGTACAGGGCCTTGGTGAGGCCTCACCTGGAGTACTGTGCTCAGTTCTGGAGACTGTATCTCCGAAGAGACAGAGATAGGATGGAGGCGGTCCAGAGAAGGGGGACCAAAAAGGTGGAAGGTCTTCATTGAATGACTTATGATGAGGAAAGGAGGAGCAGAAGTGATATGATACAGACTTTCAGATACTTGAAAGGTTTTAATGATCCAAAGACAACGACAAACCTTTTCGGTTGGAAAAAAATCAGCAGAACCAGGGGTCATGATTTGAAGCTCCAAGGAGGAAGACTCAGAACCAATGTCAGGAAGTATTTCTTCACGGAGAGGGTGGTGGATGCCTGAACGCCCTTCCAGAGGAAGTGGTGAAGACTAAAATTGTGAAGGAATTCAAAGGGGCATGGGATAAACACTGTGGATCCATAAAGTCTAGAGGATGTGAAGGAATAGAGGGAGGCTTGCGAGAAAGACTGCTATTACCTGGAGATAATACCCTTATTCAATAGACATACACAAGGTAAATGCGACTCCGACAGTGCTCTATGCTTCAACGGCAAGAGGAAATGTGAAAAAAAGGATTTGCATTCACAAAAAATGCGGGGAGTAGCTTGCTTGTTACGGTGGTTACTACCCCAAACCAAACAAGCCTGATGCTTCACTTTCAATGCTCTCTGCTTCAAAGGCAGGAGGAATGAAGTAAACATGATTTTCAATGCATATCCAGTGTTGTACTCTGCTTCAACGGCAAGGGGAATGAAGAAAAGATGATTTTTATATTTCAACACCCAACAAGGACTGAATTCCACAGTCTGGGTAAACAAATAAGCATGGGTGTAGCTTGCTTGCTACGGCGGTTACTACCCAAATCAATTAAGCCTGATACTTCACTTTCAATACATATCCAGAGAAGCTCTCTGCTTCAATGGCAGGGGGAAATGAAGAAAAGTGGATTTATATTCATAAAACAACCAACAAGGACTGAATTGCACAGGCTGGGTAAACAAATAAGCATGGGAGTAGCTTGCTTATTGCAGCAGTTACTACCCCTAACCAATTAAGCTAGATACTTCACTTAGAAGCAGTCAAGCACTGCTCTCTACATTAATCGCGGTGGTGGAAGGGAAATAGAACCAAAAGATTACATTAATGGCGGGGGTGGAAGGGAAATAGAACCAAAAGGTTACATTAATAGCGAGGGTGGAAGGGAAATCTATACCTTTCTTTTCCCTTACTTATCCCCCTTTTCCCACCCTTCCTACCTTCTACCCCTTACCCTCTCCCCCCCCTCGCCCTACCCCCCCGGCCTACCCTTCTTACAAACCTACACTCCTCGTTTCCCTTTAACATTATTTATTTTGTTGTATTTTGCTTTTGGTTTTTCTGTTTGTTGCTTCTCGTTTTAGTAACATCCTATTGTTTCAATGTCATACTGTTATATTGTTATATTGTTATACTGTATTTCCCAATTGAGTTCTATGTAAACCGGCATGATGTGTTTCACGAATGTCGGTAAATAAAAGTTAATAAATAAATAAATAAATAAATAAATAAAATAGAACCAAAAGGTTACTAAAGACTAAGGGGCGGATTTTAAGAGCCCTGCGTGCCGGTGCGCCTATTTTACATAGGCCTACCGGCGCGCGCAGAGCCCCGGGACTCGCGTAAGTCCCGGGGTTTTCAGACGAGGGTGTGTCGGGGGGCGGGCCCGATCCGCGTGGCGTTTTCGGGGCGTGTCGGGAGCGGGCCCGGGGGCGTGGCCACGCCCTCCGGTCCCGCCCCCAGGTCGCGTCCCGGCGTGCTAGCGGCCCGCTGGCGCGCGGGGATTTACGTCTCCCTCTGGGAGGTGTAAATCCCCCGACAAAGGTAAGGGGGGGGGTTTAGACAGGGCTGGGCGGGTGGGTTAGGTAGAGGAAGGGAGGGGAAGGTGAGGGGAGGGCGTTAGAGAATTCCCTCCGAGGCCGCTCCGATTTCGAAGCGGCCTCGGAGGGAACGGAGGTAGGCTGCGCGGCTCGGCGCGCGCCGGCTATACAGAATCGGTAGCCTTGCGCGCGCCGATCCAGGATTTGCGCGGCTATGCGCGTATCTACTAAAATCCAGCGTACTTTTGTTTGCGCCTGATGCGCCAACAAAAGTATGCCAAATCGCGCTTTCTGAAAATCTACCCCTAAGAGTATAAGTATGAGAGTGCAAAAAAAACTGTGGAAGCTTGCTGGGCAGACTGGATGGGCCATTTGGTCTTCTTCTGCAGTCATTTCTATGTTTCTATAGATGGATATTTCCATACAGATGGATAATTCCCAACATTTCTAAATTAATTTCTAAACTGATTGAAAAATATGGGCATATAGAAAATAGCCCCATAGGGAATGGGAGGCTATCAATTATAGCTGGTTTTCTGCATTGTGTTTCAAATTCCTGCTTCCTCTGGCATGGATAACGCAGTGCCAAAGCACAAGAGGAATCAGAGGTTCAAAGGAGAAAGTCAAGGCTGGTATGTATGACAGCCACTCAAAGTCCTATTAAGGTTATTTAGTTTCTGAAAACCAACTTTTACAGGTTATTTTCTACTACTGGACAGTGCTCAGCTGTCCAACACAAATTTCTAAAAAGGCTGCCATTTTCGAAGAGAAAAACCTATTTAAGAGAAGGTGGAAACATTGTCATCTGATGCTGAAACTGGTCTTTAACAGAAAGTCACAGGGATCAGTATCATTTCCATTTTTATTTAAATGCATCTGAAGAAAGGTCTGTTTGAGGATCAAAATGTTGCCTTCCAGCAATTAAAATTATTAATTTTCACTGATATTAAGTTGCTGCTGAGCAGCTTAAGATCTAAAAAAATGATATTTATCAGAGCACCAGGCTCTGTGAACTATTGACAAACAAGTTTGCATTTGCTGATATTCCCTACTTTTAATTTAAAAATGCTGAGTACTAAGGCTTCTATTTCTTTTAAAAGCAGCATACACAAGATGGCAACTATTAGTACCACAAGTACTTATGACACCATAGGACAGACATTACTACTGAGCAAATTACTATTACAGTGCCTGCATTATTTTATTTTTAAGAGAAGAAATTCAAATATTATAAGCCACTGTTAGGCAAGTTTGTTCTTCACATTTAAAATCGTGCTTAAAGCAGGCTTTAGTGGTTCTGCAATGTCAACTTGAATGTCTCTCAGAAAAATTGTATCTTACCAAAATTGCGTGCTTAATTTCTATAATAACTGTCTAACAAACTTCCAATGTAGTATCAATGTCTTCTGAGGTAATTTTTCCATTTATTAGATTATATTGTGCCATACCTAGCATAAGACAGAATTCATCATTCGTGCGAAATGATAAAGCCCTCGCTAAAGGGGGTGGGGGGTGAAGCAGGGGACGGGCAGGCGATAGCCTGCAGACGATCACACCTCAGCGCTGCGATTTCGCCTGCCCTGGTGCGGCCGGCTGCAGGCTATCGCGGGCATAGCGCCACCGTAAAAGGTGGTGCTATTCCCCATGCTACTGCCAGCGATAATGTTCGAAACATTATCGCCGGCAGCGGTGCCGTCGCCAACTCCTCCCTAACTCCGCCCAGACTCCTCCCCTCCCCCTAATTTTAATGTTACCGCCGCAAAAAGGCCCTTTCCGTATGCGATAAGTCCTTAGAAATTAACCCCCTTAAATTGAAAAAAATAATGTAAAAATGAAATTATTAAATTGCATTTATTTATAATGGGGCACTTTTAATAAAATATCAATAATATGTTGTTGTACTCGGCCAAAAAAAATGTATATAACTATCACATTTTTACAAATTAGAGAGGTCCACATTCAAAAGCATTTAATCGGATAACTCAAAAGTCACTGGGCTAAATGAAGATTTGGGCACTTACAAGAATAAATTTTATCCAAATTATTTATTTATTTATCTATCTATCAGAGTTTCTATACCATCGATTAAGACAAGCCATCACAACGGTTTACAAATTATAAAATACATAGGATAAAACATACAAAGTTAATAAACAGTTGAAACCTAAACTAATAACAATAATAAGAGGAAAAGTACAATAAATATTTTAAAAAGATAAAAGAAATAAAACAAGAATGGGTTAAATGAAATATCGACAGTTAAGATTTAGGTGCTCTCTCATTTTTGCAGCTGTATATGCCTTTTCAAACAGCCAAGTTTTTGGTACCTGTTAGAACTTCTTAAAATCAGCTTGTAATCTCAAGTTCGACGGTAGTGCATTCCATAATTTAGACCCTGCAAGCGAAACAGCTCTTTCTCTCACTTGACTAAGATGTGCGGAGTATACAGTGGGTATTGAAAGTAGGCCTTTGTTGGCGGACCTTTAAGTTTCTTTGGGGCACATGAAGCCTAATTGCAGCGTTAAGCCAGTCCCACTTGCTCTCCATATATTAGTTTGTGTAGAGTGCAAAGTGTTTTGAATTGGAGGCGGGATTCAATGAGTAGCCAATGCAGAGCTACCAGAATAGAAGTGATATGATCCCTTTTTCCACTGCCTGTTAAGATTCTTGCTGCGGCATTCTGCAAGACCCGAATCGGTCGAATAGTAGAGGCCGGAATTCAGCCGGATAAGTTAGAGGCATTCTGAGGGCATAACTGGTAGGAGTTCAATTAGCTGGATAATTTATCCAGCTAACTGATATTCAGAGTTAGCCAGATAACCTATACAACTAACTATGGTCAGCACATAGACCTATCCTAAAGCTGGCCAGATAAACTTATCTGGCTAACTTTAAGATAGACAGATATATTCAGTAGTGTGGCTGAGTTGCTGAATATATGGGTTAATTTAGCCAGATAAGTTTACCTGCTAACTAGCTGAGACACAAAGCGGCTAAATATGGACCTCAGAATTACTTTTTTTGGAAGGGGAGGCTAGAAATAGGAAAAGTGCTTCCTCCGACTCATTGTGCTTCCAAGCTATGTGGAACCTGTTCCAGCTCTACCCACAGCCATATATGTCAGGGCCCACATCCCATAGTAGAGGGCATCCACCATTTATCATCACACTTTTGCCATCTATTCCAGTAATCACCGCAGTTCCATAGCTGAGGGGCACAGACCACACCTCACTCCAGAATTACATTTCCATAGCATTTGAAGTAAAAATGTAGTGCTTTAACGCCCAAATTTTCAAACGCTGGCGCGTGTAAAATCTGGAAGATACATGCTTGGGCGGGCCTTGCGCACGCCGAGCACATTTTAAAAGACAGCCTGGCCATGCATGTATCTCCCGATACACACTGAAGTGCTGGGCTTGATGAAAGGGGTGGGCCAGGGGGCGGAGTCTGGACAGTGCACAGGCTGACAGGAGAAGCACGTGCTGGCAGCCGGCTGGCACATGAAACTTACACCTGCTCAGAGGAGCAGGTAAGTTTTAAAACAAAAAAATTCTAGGATAGATAGGGTTAGTTTAGGGGTCGGGGAGGAGAGGGGAGGAGGGAGGAAGGGTAGGAAGGGGTATAAGAATGTTCCCTCCCAGTCCGCTCCTTAATTGGAGTGGACTGGGAGGGAACTGGGAAAGGCTCGTGTCGCCATGCGTTGTTTTTTAAAATCCCTCCCCTTGCGCGTGCGAGAGGCCACCCGCCCGCACATGTGTGCGTGGATATTAAAATCCAGCGCGCATGTGCACGCGGGAATTGTACTTTAAAACATGTGCGCAGTGACGCGCGCATGTTATAGAATCGCCGCATCTATGTGCGCGCGCCGGGAATCGCACGCACATTGAATCACGTGTAGACATTTGAAAATGGACCTCTTACAGTTTCAGGACTTAAAACTGTATATTACATATCTAAGTTCTTTGTTTCAGATCAAATGAGTCTGCTTTATTATAACTTTCATGCTCTCTATACAAAGAGGGGACCATAATTTTTACGTGCATTATTCTTATCCTATTTTCTCCCCCACTTCCCCATCTCTCTTTAAAAAAAATATATAGCAATTCCAAGCTAAAATAATCTGAGTGTGGAAAAAATTGATTTTCATTTCCAATTGCTCACCTATATAGGCTCCAGTGTTATTACCATCATATTCAGCATCTTCTGGATGTAGTGTAAAAGCGGACAAAACAAATGCCAAGAAATAAAGCAGAACAGTTAGAAGCCCAATCACAAACACAAAAGAAGCGTTACTTAAAAATGACATTTTGATGTACACAAAGCACAGCAAAGAAATAAATCGACTATTTCTGTCCCCATGTTCTAATCAAAATGGTTCTGTGGATAAATTCTTTGTGTGTTTTGGATCTACTGCCTCTCTGAAATTTTGGAAGTTACATGATGCACTCACTAATCGATAACTAAGGCCACTTCAGATTACCTCCTGGTAATTTTCTTTTCTGTGTCACTCTCAAAAAATTCCTCATTGCATACAATGACAAATTTCAGACCAAACAAGAAATCCAGAGTGCCTGGCGTCAGATCATTCTGACCTAACTTCCTGCAGGATATATTTCCAATGTAATGTTATTTGGTTAACAAGGAGATCATGGTATATCCATTACAAATACCATTTCTTTAGGGGCACATCTATCTCATGCTTTGCTATGGGAGGTATGCTAAGGCTTATGATTACAGAGATACATTTTCCCTCCTCCTCTTTCAGTCATTTCAATATTGTATTTTTACAATCGGAAATGGCTTAGCATGAAATACTCTTTTTCTCCTGCCTCAGTGTCTGCATAACATGTAACAGAGCTTATTACAGGTTGTGTGAGCTCTTCAACAAACTGTGAAGTAACCTGATGTAGTAACCTGAAATCATATGAGCTGTTAATACTCAGTATAGCAGACTACATTAATCATATATGCATGAGTTAAGAGGTAAATAATGCACATTACATTTCTCAATTAACAGAGCCATTATAACCAACAACAAACAAAAATCCTACGATAATGGCTCCGTTTTGACATTTGCACATTTTAACATGTTATTTTGTTATGTGAATACAAAAATTGAGGAGATTTGCTTAATTGTGCATCTCCTTAGCTAATTTTACATAAATGTTGCGCCAAAGTTTTCGATAGCCAAATAACCAGCACAAAAATAGCAAATAATGCATGCAAAATTTTGCCCGTGGAGTAATACACATTATTTGCTCTTTTAGCACATGTTAAAACATTTGCAAACTTTGTCAATGACTAGTACATCAGCCTCTCTCTGTTTTCTTCCTGAATATCATTAGCTCTTGATATTAAATGTATTGTCTTCACTTTTAGTAATTATGACATTTAGAACAAAAATATTTAAACATTTGAAGGACTATCTTATGTTTTAACTATATACAGAATACCTGAGAACAATAAAACATATATAGTAGTACCAACTATTAGATTTTAAACATTAATTATAAAACATGTTTTTCTCAAAATGGAAACCAGGCGCCTTAGTTTAGGGAACAGTAAACAAAATATATCATGAAACAATATTTAAGCTTTATCTGAAGAAACAGTTCTTGAATTACATTTTTTTTAAAATCAAAACTGTTATACATTAGGTAGGGGTTATGCACTAAACCTCAGTGTGCGCAAACACATGAAGGTGAATTTTAAAAGCCCTACACATACAAAAGCCAGGAGATGCGTGCATACATTGGGCTGGCGTGCGCCGCACAGATTTTATAAAGCATGCGAGTACACGCATATCTCCCGGTACGCACACAACATTATTTTTGCATAAATGGGCGGAGCGTGGGCATGGTCTGGGCAGGGCATGGCATTCCTAGATTTCTCAATGAAATCTATGTATAAGTATTCATGAGCACAAGCATGTGCCGGGTTCACTACTGCGTAACTTTACTTCTGCTATGGAGGGTAAGTCCTGAAACAAAAGAGGTTAGCAGGGTTTTCAGGATCGGGGTTATCAGGTAAAAGGTAGGCTAGTTAACTAGGGGGATTAGGAAGTCCTATCCTTTACCTGGGCGAACTGGGAATGAAGTGGGGAAACTGGTAATTGTGTCAGTGTGCATGTCTACTAAAATCCTCCCCCTTTGCGTGGTAGAGGCAGCATTTGTGTGCACACACGTGGTCCATATAAAACTGTGCGCTCATTTACATGCATACAGCCTATTTTATATTATGAGCACATTTGCACATAAAGGGGCGGATTTTCAGAGCCCTGCTCGCCTAAATCCGCCCGGTTTTGGGCGGATTTAGGCGAGCAGGGCCCTGCACGCCGGTGAGCCTATTTTACATAGGCCTACCGACGCGCGCAGAGCCCCGGGACTCGCGTAAGTCCCGGGGTTCTCCGAGGGGGGCGTGTCGGGGGCGGGGTCATATTTGTCTATGCAACAATCAATACAGCAAGAGGCTGGATCTTTAAAATGCATGGCTAACACCTACAAAGCAAAGTAAGTGTGTCACACTGTAAATGATTCTTGTGCGCTGCTCTCAATGACAGGAATGACAGCTCCCTGCTGCCCTCGGCCAGTGATTCTTGTGCACCGTGATTTCATCAAAGGCAATCAATTACCAATAATGCCTTGAGGGACAATATGAGCTCTCTCAGAAATGAAGACAAGTACGATCTGGCAGATGATCAAAACAGACAAAAAGCAGGAACATGCGAGAAATGTTTGGGGGAAAAAAAGGGATCCATTTTATCTGCAATCTGCCATCCAACTTCAACGGTACTTGTCACAGATTGCCACAGCAAGATGTGGTAAATCTAAGGATTGCTCCAGATTATCAACATGCTTCAACAGCATCCACTGTATATGTAGAATTGTTTTTGTGATACTAACCCTCTAAGTAAGAACAATACAAATACCAAACAGAAAAGTGCTTTGTACCAAATTCACATCTTGGCTCCAGTGTATCATTTGCATACGGAGGCCTTACCTGCAGATCTCAATCTGCTAATTTAGATTTTGTTTTAAAGCGTAAAACCCCTGTACACCACAGGTGATGCATGCTTTCAGCCAGAGTTTAAAAGCAACACTCAATATACCCAGGCTGACAGCTGGCTATGTCCAAATATCCTGCTGTGGTTATTTTCTACCTATCTCCATAATTGCAGGGTGTTTTCTGCGCGCTGTATTCCCAAACTACCCTACATCAAAGGCCAGTTCTAGCACAGCAGGACAGCATGACAGATCTCGTATAGGGTCATGGCAATGCTGGAGAAGCCTACTGCCGCCGACGTTCACTGTGGAACAAGTCAGTCATTGTATCTCCTTCTGCCTCAGGTATCCATTTAGACAGCAAATTCTGCCGGGCAAGGACTCATTCTATCTGTATGTAAATTGGTTGTAAGCGCCTTAGTTTATGAGAATATATAAAATGCCAAAAATATTAGTAACAATAATCTCAACTCTCTGGAGATGCACCAGTATCTGACTATAGATGAAAATTTTTATTCATTTTATTTCAATTAGTTTTACTGCTAGGGGTGTGCAGCTCTGAAAGAAAGCTTTTCAACAAAGGCGGCTTTCGAGTCATCTGTGTTGCAGAGCTGCCTTAAACTAGCTTAGCATTTGCTATAATAATATTTTTCCTATATCATTAAGTCATTTTGTGTTTTAAATGTTGGCTTTCTGGATTAGGCAGAAAGGTTTTGATCTAGAAACATGTATTTCTGTAGATACAAAATTGTTGTATATTTTCACAAGTTACAGGCTTGTGGAAAAAATTAGAACATTCCAAATGCTTTAAAAAGAAAAGCAAAGTTCTTTATAAGCAGAAACTGGAAAAAAATACATTATTTCTTTAACATATGCTGCAAGAACACCAACAAACAAAGGCTAGGAAACACAATATGCACAGAAACTTAAGTTCCCCTTACTCTTTTCAGACAACTAAATGAATAGCAGTATTACTCTGTCTGTAAAGGTCATTTCTGTAAAGCTCCCGGTTCTTGAGATGATCTTACTAAGTCATGTGATTAAGTCAGAAAATCCTTGATCCGTGTTTTTATGGTTTAGATGATGCTGTATTTTTCCATAAATATTTTTCCACAGTTTGCCAAAAAGGAACAGGCCACTAAGACCACTAACCTTTCAAATGATTAACTACTATTTAAGATACGTAAAGCAGAAGTTCATTTTTGCTAAAAATATTCTTGTTGCTAAATACACGCTTACCAGCAGTAGTGTACAGCACTAGGTGGAGTGCACTATTCATATTTATATTTAAAGCACTGCTCTTTTTACTCTACGTAAACTAACTAGCATGTTTCAACATTTTTTTTATACTGGGCTTTGATACCTTTTCATCCTAAACAATAGGGGATGTTAAACATTTGCAGCCTCAGGCACCATACTAAGATGTTAATTTCAACATTGGGAAAATTAAATTTTCAACTGGAAGCTGCAGGCCTTGAGTATGAGTAGAAATGAGGGTGAGGTTCTTGTACTGCTGCACTTTTGCTTAAGAGAGCTCCAGATAGCAGTCGAGGAAGATAAGAAAGGATTTTACAGCAAAACTTATTTACTTTAAAACCAGTGGCATCTTTTAGAAAAATTTCAATGGATAAGATGGCCGAAAAAATGTTTTAGTGAAAACTGAGCTGCTGCTTACACTATAAACAGACAGAGCAAGATTAAAAAACATAACAAACAGATGGTCAGACTAGATACATTTTGATTTCTAATAAAGCTGCATATGTATAACAAAACAGTGTCTCCCAAACTCTACATTACACTTAATTCTCAGCATATGCTACAAAGGGGAAGATTTGATATGTACCTTCACGTTCCTCTGAGCAGCACAAAGGAAAAGGAAAAAAAAACATAATTAAAAATGACAAAATTGGGCTAAACAAACAAAAGCAAACGCATTTATTGAGGAAAAATGCACCTACCACACTCTACAGTTTCCACATCTTACAGCAGCCAAAAAATAAACAGACAAGTTAGAAAAATATGATGATTGAAATGTTTACACACAGAGTAAGAAAAATATAGCCACCTAACTTGATGAAACATAAGTGTGATGCCTCAGTGTCCTCCTAATGAATCTGAGAGGTTCCCAGAGAGAAATACCACCTAGGAGTGTCAGGGTGGCCCATCCCCAAAAGGGTGGGTCAGTAGAAGACCAACTATAAAGGCCGATTGTTGAGTCATTGGGAGGAGTGAGAAATTCTGGAGTTCTGAGTCGTGATGCGAAGACTCATCTTACAGGGCGACTGGGAGAGGCAGCAGAGGGGCTGTTTTCTGCCTCAGGGATTTAGCAGGGAGAGCCAGTCATAAGGGGAAAAATGTGGATTTATCCAGGTCAACTCAGCCATCGGTGAGGAACTGTGGAAACCTGAGAAGGATCCTCTAACATTCAGCTCGATACAGTAAAGTGGGGCCGCGGTTACTCCGCTCCTAACACGCTTTCTACTCACTTTCCGGCCACGTTAGCCCTTCCTGCGATACACTATCCCCTTTAACCCATCCTTACCGCCTCTTTAAATCCCCGGGTAACCCCTTCTGCACGCGGCATGTATATCAGATGTAAACGATCAAATTAGCTATTCCCTCCCATACAGTAACACGCGCCCCGACTATCGCTATTTTACCCTGCCATTTTGCCCCGCGTTTAACCTAACTTACCGCCTACCCTTACCCCTGCGTTAGAGGCAGGGGTAACGGTAGACGGCAAACTTTCCCCCAAAAGGAAACCTCTAAAAACCTAAAATCCCCTCCTCCCGAAGCGACTCGACATTACTTTCTGTTGTTTTCTTACCTTTTGTTGCTTTTTCAGTCCCTTCCCTTCTCTGCCGCCCTCAGGAGGGGGCAGCCGGTGGCGAAAGCGGCTCGCAGCGGTCCCCCCCCCCCGCGCAGGTCCCGGTTCTCCTGGCTTGGCAACAGCAGTACAACAGCTAGGGCTCCATCCGGCTTGCAGCGTTCCTCCCCCCCCCCCCCCGCGCAGGTCCCGGTTCTCCTGGCTCGGCGTGAAGTGCCCTCTCCGGCACGAGCGAAGCGAAGCGTTCTTTCGTTGGCCGGAGCGCCCGTCCATTTGGGTGCTCCGGCCAATGAAAGCACATAGACGGGTGTGCGTGACGCAGGGCGGCAGAGAAGGGAAGGGGCTGAAAAGCAACAAAAGGTAAATTGGCACATGTCGAGCCGCTTCGGGAGGAGGGGATTTTAGGTTTTTAGGTTTTCCTGGGTTAAAATTGGGATCCACTTCCTGGTGCCTGTCATTTCAAATGTCATTTGAAATGACAGGTACCAGCGCACCCAGGATACTGTATAGGCGCTGTATTAAGCGCCTATACAGTAAAATGGGTTGTGCGGCCTAACGCTTCGCCTAACGCTTTGCATACGCGGCTTGCATTTGCAAGCAATTTAAATAGAGTATCAAACGGTATGTGATCAGAACAGTGCGTGGGGCAAACGAGGGTGCTCCCGGCACTGCCGCACTCTTTCTAACGCGGCCTTACTGAATCGACCCGATTCTTAGGGAGGGCTCGAGACTTAAAAAGCCTTTTTGGGAGTTCTGGAGGCATCCAGTGTAAAGTGACTTAAGAACTGTCTCTGCAGATGCTGATTCTTGGAAAACTGGAAGAAATCTGTTCTAGTACTGTGTATTTGTTTTGGTACCTGCTAATTTTTGATTCATCTAAGTAAAATCTAATTTTATTTTTGGAAAACAGCCTGAGTGTGGACTACTTGTTGGAGTGTAATCCATTTAGGGCCCTACACGTTTAATTCTGTCTCCATTCACAGAATTTGCATTCTCTTAAATTTGCAATGAATGAGTCAGTGCTCAGCAGGGCTGGGAAGTGCGATCCCCTACCCAAGGGGTGGTTACATAAATCTAAGTTGATAAGAACAGTGATAATTTATAGCTATTCATGTTTCTGGGAGTGGGTCTTTTAAATTATACAATCATTAAATTAGCATATAATTAAAACTGCATTTTAAATTTAACTCTCTTTAGCACCAAACCCTCAGTACTAATCAATTTTGCTGATCTACAGATCTCTATCGCACCAAAGGGTAATAAGTAAATTGACAGACCAAATTAAATAAATGGAGACTACGAAGAGACATGAGGCTCAGCGTCGCTTCATTCTTCTAGCTCATAACTAGAAATTATTTCACCAAAAGTGTAAATGGGTACTGTGTTAAGTATGATTCAGTTTATGCTTACTTATTTCGCAGCATTTCTACACTCATTCTCTAAATAAATGTCTTCATTTCACGTTGGTGGTTCTCAAAGCTAGTCTTTGAAGCTTCCAAACATTTTGGCTGCTGCGTTATTATGGAATGGAGGAGTAGCCTAGTGGTTGGAGCAGTGAGCTGAGAACCCCAGGGAAACCAGGGTGTAAGTCCCACTGCCCCCCCCCCCCTTATGACCTTGGGCAAGTCACTGCCTCAAGTACAAACTTATGGGGTAATTTACTGAGCTGCAGTATTTTCCCCAGATAAGAGGCCGGCACTATTTTTTTTTTAGATGGCGAATGGCACAGAGCCGGGGTGTTCCAGGCACCTCTAGCCACTAGAGATTGCCAGGGTCAAAGGGAGGGTGGTAGTTCTGGAGGCTGTGTTGGTTGGATTGTTGTGAGGCCTGGGGATCTTTGGACACTGGGAGGGGGGGAGGGTGTCTACTTTTTCACAGGGGTGGGGTAGGGAAGGAGGGAGGGAGGGCCTCTGTCATTTAAACTTAGATTTTTTAATATAAAAATCTGAACCATGGCGTCGTCCCTAAAAGCTGCAAGGGGTTGGGAGGGGGATAGCTCAAGATCCCCTGGAGATTTACACATTTGGAGGGCTTCTTTTGGTCTGCTCAGGCCCTCTAAGTTACAGCCTTGAGAGCATTGGAATCCG
This sequence comes from Rhinatrema bivittatum, assembly GCF_901001135.1. Taxonomy (NCBI): domain Eukaryota; kingdom Metazoa; phylum Chordata; class Amphibia; order Gymnophiona; family Rhinatrematidae; genus Rhinatrema; species Rhinatrema bivittatum. The sequence goes on along the minus strand of NC_042616.1, from coordinate 132,652,126 downwards.
CATTAGAGTCCCGATGCTCCTGGGGAAAGGGAGCTACAACTCTTGAGTTGTAGCTAACTTTCCTGAAAATAACACAGCTTGTGATGTTTCAGGCAAGCTGTTTCATTTTATTACCATAAAACTAACTAGTAATGAGCTGTTTTGTTTGCAATTGCATGCAAAATAGCTCATTACCATTTTAAATATTGCATGTTATCACTGTGTTAGGCATTTACCATACACTTAGCATCTACTACAGCTTAGTAAATATACTCTTTAGATTTATGCCTTCTGGGGACAGGGAAAATACATACTTTATCTGAATATAAGTAGCCTAGAACCACCAATAAACAGGCACAAGCAAAATAAAAACAAACTAAATATATAGTCTGAACACCCATGCTGATTGGTATAGTTTGGGTAAACTGAAATCCACACTTGTTAGGCACCACAAAGACAGGAACTGAACCATTACATCAAAACTCAGCATTACTGAGAGGCTAGAAAATAGAAACAAAACACTTTTAGCTCACAAATATGGTGATCGGTTGTCAGCCATTACTGCTATCAATGATGTCAAAGAAAGGAGGAACATGTAAGCGCTGACAAAAAAGCACAATACTTTTCATGACTGTTTACCAGAGGAATTAGAGGAGGACCACAGATTGTAGAAGTGTAGTAGAGTACACACCACTCCATTTACAGAAAAGGTGCTTTACATGGAACTAGTACAACTAGAGGTGGATAAGACAATGGAGCCAAACAGGATGTTTATGTTCTTATGTTCTTATCCTACCATAGTAAAAGAGCTCACAGAGGCTCTGCAGGTTACAGAACATAAGATATGCCATACTGGGTCAGACCAAGGGTCCATCAAGCCTAATATCCTGTTTCCAACAGCAACCAATCCAAGTCACAAGTATTGGCAAGTACCCAAACACTGAATACATCACAAGCTACTATTGCTTATTAATTAATAGCAGTTTATGGATTTTTCCTCTAGGAACTTATCCAAACCTTTTTAAACCCAGTTACACTAAATGCCGTAACCACATCCTCGGGCAATGAATTCCAGAGCTTAACTATGCACAGAGTGAAAAAGAATTTTCTTCGATTTATTTTAAATGAGCTACTTGCTAACTTCATGGAGTGTCCCCTGGTCCTTCTATTATCTGAGAGAGTAAATAACCATTTAACATTAACTTGTTCAAGTCCTTTCATGATTTTGTAGACTTCTATCATATCCCCCCCTCTCAGTCCTCTCTTCTCCAAACTGAACAGCCCTAACTTCTTTAGCCTTTCCTCATAGGGCAGCCGTTCCATGCCTCTTATCATTTTGGTCGCCCTTCTCTGCACTTTCCCCAGTGCAACTAAATCTTTTTTTAGATGCGGTGACCAGAATTGCACACAGTATTCAAAATGTTGTCTCACCATGGAGTGATATAGAGGCATTATGACATCCATCTATTTATTTGCCATTCCCTTCCTAATAATTTCTAACATTCTGTTTGCTTTTTTGATCGCCACAGCACAAGGAGCAGACGATTTCAATGTATTATCCACTATGATGCCTAGCTCCCTTTCCTGGGTGGTAACTCCTAAGATAGAACCTAACATTGTGTAACTATGCTTCACTTTGCACTTGTCCACGTTAAATTTCATCTGCCATTTGGAAGCCCAGTCTTCCAGTCTCGCAAGGTTCACTTGCAATTCATCACAATCTGCTTGAGATTTAACCACTCTGCATAATTTTGTGTTATCCGCAAATTTGATCACCTCACTCGTCGTACCCCTTTCTGGATCATTTATAAATATATTAAAAAGCACCGGTCCAAGTACAGATCCCTGAGGCACTCCACTATTTACTCTCTGTTTCCTGTCTTTTAACCAGCTTGCAATCCACAAAAGGACATTGCCTCTTATTCCATGACTTTTTAGTTTTCTTAGAAGCCTCTCATGCGGGATTTTGTTGAATGCCTTCTGAAAATCCAAATACAGCACATGTACTCGTTCACCTTTGCCCACATGATTATTCACCCCTTCAAAAAAATGTAGGAGATTTGTGAAGCAAGACTTCCCTTGGGTAAATCCATGTTGGCTGTATCCCAAAAAACCATGTCAAACTAAATGTTTTATGATTTTATTCTTTATAACAGATTCCACGATTTTTCCCGGCACTTAAGTCAGGCTCCAGAGCAGCATGATTTCATCAGAAGGAGATCACATCAAACAAATCTGATTAATTTTTTTGATTGGGTAACCAAAGAAACAGATCAAGAACAGGCACTAAATGTGGTATGCTAAGATTCAAGTAAAGATTTTGACACTGCTCAACACAAGAGACTTAAATAAACTGAGCAATAGTCAAAGAATGAGTAAGAAACTGGTAAAAACCACAGAAGAGGAAAGAAAGCAATTGATGGGATTCACTCAGAGGGATTATCAGTGGAGTACCACAGGGATCAGCCCTGGGACCAACTCTAGTTAATGTTTTCATAAGTGATATTTATTTATTTTTAAAAAATGTATTTATTTAAAATATTTCTTACCCACACCCTCACAGGTTCGAGGCAGGGTACAAAGCCACATAATAAAATAATACTAATAAACTGATATAAAGATACATGGGGTAGATTTTAAAAGAAGCGCACGGGCGTACATGTACGCACGCTACCCAGCACACGCACATGGATGCCCGATTTTATAACGTGCACGCATATTATAAAATCGGGGGTTGGCGCGCGCAAGGGGGTGCACACTAGTGCATCTTGCACGCACCGATGCCTGCAGCCTTCCCCCGTTCCCTCACAGGCCGCTCCAATTTAGGAGCGGCCTGTGAGGGAACTTCCCTTCCCCCTATTCTATCCTTCTCACTCCTTCCCCTAACCTTCCCACCCCCTAGCCCTATTCTAACCCCTCCCCTGACCTTTTTCTTACCTCTTGCGCCTGCTTCTGGGCAGGCGCAAGTTGTGCGCGCCGGCACGCGATCCTCCAACACAGCGGCAAATAGCCGCTGTGCCGAGGCCTCTGGCCTCACCCCACCCGTCCCCGCCCCTTTTTCGAAGCCCCGGGACTTAGACGTGTTCCGGGGCTTTACGCGCGTCGCCAGGCCTGGCGTGCACAGGGCTTTGAAAATCCAGCCCATATTGTGGAACAGTTAATGGAAAAGACTTGTCTTTTTGCAACAGGGGAGACATTCCTGATGACATGGACAAAATGTGAAATGATCTAATAAATTCTGAGGCATGGTCATGTGCTTGACAGCTAAGTTTTAAAGCAAAAAAAAAGTGGAGACTTGTGCACTGTGGTACAAAAATCTAGGGAATCAAAACATGACTGGGGTGAAATACTGATATGCACCAAAAGGAGAGAGATTGTGCGTGGACTATTTCTCATGATTTCAAGATTAGTGTGATAAGGCATTGTCCAGAAACTTCGGAATGCTAAGGCATAAAGAAAGATGCATTACCAGTAGAAAGGAGGTGGTGATAATACCTTAGTACAAACCGCTGGTAAGACCCTCATCTGGAGTACTATACCCAATTCTGGAAGCCATCCCTTCAAACTGAGAACAATCAGCCTAGAGGAGGTGGAGTTTGATACAGTCAATGCCTCAAAGGCATAAATAATACACAACCAGCATTTTTCAGTGAAAAGAAGTTTTAGAATAAGAGGTCATGATATGAAGCTCAAAGGGAATAAACTCAGGAGTAACAGAGAATATTTCTTCACAGAAAGATAGTGAACGGATGAAACAGCTTTCTAGTAGAAGTGGTAGAGGAAAAATCAAGAGACCATCACAGATGATCCTTTGCTGTCAGGAAGTGAATTTAAAGCCAGAGATCAAGTGAGGCCTATAATATTGCAGCAAGAAAGAAACCGGGCAGACTGGCTGGATCTTATGGTCATTACATACCTTATTTCATCTTTTAACAATCTGCACTTTACAATGCAAACAGCATCTGGTTGTTAGAGCTACAAAAACGACCAGAGTGTGGTTTTACCTCTGCTTTTGACATGAAAAAAGGAAAGAGTTCATTTTTAAAACAGATGGTTTCATTACCTTTCATAAAAGACTCTCCTGTACCATGCCTGGTTTATGAAAAGTGACTAAACTGCTTCAAGTGATACCATGAAATTCAATAGCTCAGACTATACAGGGGGGACAGACTGAGTGCTGCATTCGAGGGAGCCTGTCCTTGCTTTTATCAGCTCTATACTATTGCCTTTGTTGCTATGTAGCAGCTGAAAAGTACCATCTCAAGCACCAAGCCCTGAAGAACTATACCATTTGCTTTGTTTGCACCAGTGTGGATTACGTTGTCTACCACTCCTGGGTTCTGCTGCTTAACAAAGCTCTTCATTTAGTTAACATCTTTTGGTCCTACTCATATATTGGCTAGTTACTTTACCAGACTTCCCTGCAGAACAATGCAAAAGGCATTACTGAAATCCAATAAGGAATAATGTATGGTACAGGGATAGCAAATCAAAAATTGAGATAGTGCCCACAAAACTACAATTTACATGTACACAATATATATATTATATGTTGTACTTGTGATAAGTTTTACATAGGGAAGACTTCTCACATGACATGAACTAGAATGATAGAACACAGAAGCTGCATTAAACATGCTAGAGTTGTAGCACGTCTTGTCACTCATTGTATTGAACATCAACATGTTTTTAATGACTTGCGGTTTTGTGTTACAGAACATCTGTCTTTAGACTGGCAAAGTGGCAATGTCTCAAAGTTACTTTTGCAGAGAGAATAGAATTGGATTTACTGGCTACATACACTGGTTCCTGATGGATTGAATGCAGAGCAGGACCTGTCTGTGTAGTTTTGGACAATAAAGTTGTTTTCACATGATGGGTCCATCAGCCGGAAGTGTACGCTTCGGTTGAAGCTTTAAATTCCATGTGTTCTTAAACTGGAATTATGAGAAGAGGCCTCCAGGCATCTGATTGGTGAGATGTAATGTCTGGACATAAGCATGAGCATTCAGATAAATAATGTTTGTACAGTTCCCAGATGAAGGAAATTGCCGAAAAATCAGCTAATGTCAGGGTATCTGTTTTGAATATGTTTGGGTATTTAATTATGAATAGCACTCGGCACATGTTCTTTATCTTGTATAATTACTGATACAGGATATTGATTTTATTTGCAAAAGAAAATTAAATAAAAAATAAGAGAACTGAGTTGGTTCTGAGGGTACATGGGACAATGCACACACTTAGGGTGAATGACTGAGGAGCCCTGGTTGTCCAATTCCAGATCAGGGGCCCGATTCACTAAGGCTTTTCTCCCATTCTGTGTCTATGGGAAAAATACTTAGTGAATCAGGTCCCATGTTTGGTGATATATTAGGCCTTAAAAGTTCCCGGTTTGCTGACATTCCTTTACCCATCCTTTTATTGTGAAGTTTCATGTGTGCAAATGATAGATATGTAGGCACTATCTCAATGTTTTGAATTGTCATGCTAGATAGTTTAACATTGTCTATAGTGGTTGATTTGGTATAGGGAAATAAGCATTCAAATATACAGCAGACTTCAATAAAGTGCAAGAAGGTAGCATTTTTCAGATGAAAAAAAAAACCAGATAATAAAGGGGTTAGCACAATTTTGAAACTTGTGAGCAGTTAGTGCCAATCTATATAAAAAAGAAACTTAAGACCAGAGGCCATGAAATTAAGTTGGAGGGGAGAAAGTCAGAGAAGAAATACAAGGGAAAAACTACTGAGAGGATGGTAAATACCTGATACAGCCTACCAGCAGAGGTCATAGCAGTATTGCCAACCTTGCTTATTTCCCGCGAGATTGGGCTTTTTTTTCTAGCCATTTGCTTTTTTTTTTTTTTCAATTTGCGGGTTGCTTCTAATTGGGTGTTTTTTCGGGCTTGGTGGGCGGGACTTGTGCTCTGCTGTTGCAGTGCTAGGCTGCTGCTGAGGCTAGTCCATGGCAGGCACACCCAAAATTATTGCAGCAGTAAGCCAAACAGAGCTGCAAACATTCACAGGAGCAAGAGGGCAGACTGGCACGGCAATGCAGCAAGCAACAGCATTGCACGTGGGCAGACCCGGCATGGCATTGCAGCAAGCAACAGCGTCGTGGGTGACCAGGGAAGCTTCTGTGCAGCAGCAGACCTGAATGCTGAAGGGAGAGTAGCATTCAGCTGGCTACAGCCAGGTATCAGGAGGGGAGGAATGAGTATGCTGGGAGAGGAGAATGAGCGTGAGGGGATTGAAGACGTGTTTGTAGTGGGTGGGGACGGGGAAATCAATGTGTAGGGACCAGAGATGTGCTCTTAAGGGGTGGGAAGGGGGGAATGAGTGTGTGGAGGCCAGAGATGAGCTTGGAGGGGGTGGGGAGGGGGGAATGAGTATGTGGAGGCCAGGGATGTGCTTGGATGGGGGAATGAATGTGGGGGGGCCAGAGACGTACTTGGAGGGGGTAGGGAGGGGGGAATGAGTGTGAGAGGCTGGTATTTTTTTTTGTTTGTTCTATACCACTTTTGATTTCATCTAATTTTGGGGTTTTTGTTTCTCATTTCTTCTCCCTGCAGCAGATCACCTTTGTAAGAAAGCCTCATTTTGGCAAAAAGAAAGCCTATCTATATCTGTTGACTACAGGTAAAAAATAATGTGACATGGAAACCTGTAATGCTTTTTTTTTTTTGTTCTACAACCACTTTTAATTTCATCTAATTTTACTTTTTTGTTTCTCATTTCTTCTCCCTGGAGCAGATCACCTTTGTAAGAAAGCCTGTCCATACCTGCTGTTTCCGTCATTGGCTACTACGCTACTAAATGGTTTTGATCCACTATGGCTGAAGTAAGGAACTGGGCTAAGTACGGTAAAAGGTACTGCAAAGTATGGGAAGAGGAATTTGAATTACAAGGCATGGATTCAGCCTGTTGTCAGCAATGAGAGTAAGGCTATGTGCAAATTTTGTAAATGTGAAATTCGTGTGCATCATGCAGACCTCCTGCAACATGCTAAAATGGAGAAACACACAAAAAATTCGGCTCCTTTGTCATCTATGCAACTCACGGACATTGGTGTTACTGCAGTAAAATGAAATGTTACTGTGCAACAGCTGGAGCTTAAGTATGCTTGTTTTATAGCCTGTCACTGTTACTGTGCACTGTGCAGCCCTTCTGCAATACTTTCTCAAGTGAAACAGCCGCTTTACGCTCTGGAACTTATCGAATTATTCAAAGGTGATGTAGGGATACTAGACATTCAGTATAAATCACTCAGTTTGGTGCAGTGGAGGCTGGCTGATGACACAAACCCGGAAGCTCTTTGGATTGAAGTTTACAACTACAGAGATGCTAATGGTGAACGTGTGTATGGGAATTTAGCATTATTTGCTCTTTCGCTTTTAGCACTGGCTCTGAGTAAAGCAGATGTTGAGAGAGTCTTCTCTCAAGTAAATGTAATTAAGTCCAAGGCAAGAAACCGTATAGCCAATGCAACTCTTTTGGCAATATTGCAAGGGCATTATTGGAATGAGATGCCAGGGTATTTTGCTGTACCACCTTCTTGCCAGCCAGTAATATGCTGAAGCGATTCAAAGAAAATACGTATTGTGACAATGCTGACAATACAGAGAATGAAGAAGTACTGGCTGTTGTCACTAATTGTCAGACCTTGTTTTAGTTAACTATGAGAGCTACAATTTAGTTTTAGTTAACTATGAGAGCACAATTTATTACAATAAAGTCAGCTGTTTTGTGTGGATTACAAAGATATTTCAAGTGTTTTCTGTGTATAAATACATTCTAATAAAAGTTTCAATCTCACATGTTTTGGGCTTCTTTTGGGCTTGTTTTTTTTGGAAAAAAGTGCTTGCTCTTTCATGAAAACCTGGCAACCCTGGGTTATAGTAACTAAAACTGCAACAAAATTCATATATGCTGGATATGAATGTAGAGCGTGGGTGAAAGGGTGGGGAGGAGGAGGGGAAAGGAGGAAGGTAGGAGTAAAGAAATGGAAAGAGGTGCCAGGCTCTTCAGTTACCTAATGATATATGCAGTATCTATTCAGAAGAGCAGAGGGTCAAAGGGGGAAAATAATAAACTGGACCGGTACTGTGTGGCGGTGTTTGTTAAGCTCTGAGGTTCGGGTGGCAACATCGATTGGCATAAAAAGGAGTAGGGGCTATAGGATGTGCTCTTAGGTATAAGGTGGGGGAAGGGGTAATATGGTAGGTCATCTAGCTCAGGCGGTAGGATGACTTGGCTACGTTTCTGAGCTGATGGCAAACAGGAAAAAGAGCAGCCTCCTAAAGTCAATCATGCATGCAGAGCTGATAAATGAACAATCTTGGAGCAGAAGTTGGTGGTAAGGCCAAAGAAGGGAGATGAGCAGAGCTAGAATAGTGCAAGCAAGTGCAAGTGGGCAGACTGGGTGAGCTAAATGGTATATTGCTAGGACACTAGCAGCTGTGCAAGGAAATCAGTGGTCAAATTTAAACTTATCTGTTAATTTCCTTTCCTTTAGTACTGCCAGACCAGTCCAAACAAGTAGGTTATGTCCCCCTGTCAGCAAATGGAGGCAGAGAAAAAAAGCGCAAAGCTGACTTCACTCCATCCACAAGGAACTGGGGCTGCCTTCAGCTGTCCAGTATCCTATGTCAAAGCTAAGACAACTGAAGGCAATTGTTTGTTTTGATTTCCAAATCACCACCATAACCAAAACCTGATGCAGCCAAGAAACTTCACTCCATACTCATTAATCCAAGAGTTAGATAATATCTACATCAAGATCATTAGGACTACTTTCAGAGTGGGCAAAAATGTACTTGCAGCAAGTTTTCTGAACTTGTCAGACTGAGAGCTCTTGATTGTTGTAGCTTCCCTGGGTGGATTCTGGACTGGTCTAGCAGGGCTAAAGGAAATGAAATTAACAGGTAAGTTTATATTTCACCTTTCTTATCATCCATGCCAGACCAGTCTAAATAAGTGGGGTGTACTAAAGCTCCACCTGAACTGGGTAGGAGGAAGCCACAATACCTCTCAGGATTCCTGCATCCAAGGAGTAGCCTATCCTGGCCTGCATACTCATGCTAAGGTCCTTAGAGCAGGGATGCAACAGAGACAATGGTGCTGCCCTGCCATTATTCTCTGGAAAGACAGGTTCTCATTCTTCCTACAAGGAGTTCTGCATAACAACCCTTTGGGACCTGAAAACTCTTGCTGAAGCAGGCCAAAGTGCTCATCTCCTACATGTCTCCTGAAAACAATGTTTTAGAAACCAATGTGATTTAATAGGACACATAAAGCAAATGTTGCTTACCTGTTACAGGTGTTCTCACAGGACAGCAGGATGTTAGTCCTCACATATGGGTGACATCACAGGATGGAGCCCAATCATGGAACACTTCTGTCAAAGTTTCCAGAACTTTGACTGGCCCCTACTGGGCATGCCCAGCAGGGCTCCCCCTTCAGACTCGTTAAAAAGCTACAGGTAGTGCCGAAAATAAAATAAGAAAACGTTACGAAACCAACACCGCGGGGCGGCGGGTGGGTTTCGTGAGGACTAACATCCTGCTGTCCTGTGAGAACACCTGTTACAGGTAAGCAACATTTGATTTCTCACAGGACACGCAGGATGGTAGTCCTCACATATGGGTGAGTACCGAGCTGAGGATGTCCGAGTATGCACCAAATGTACCCAAGCGTGCAAGGCACTAGGCCTGGGATGAATTTTGGCCGAGGGCATCCTGAACCCCACCGGGCAGGCGGAAGGGTGTTGGTACGTCACGTTGTAAATAGTTGCGCAAGACAGACTGGCCAAAGATGGAATCTTGCCTTCCGGCTTTGTCTATTTATTTATTTAATTAATTTTTTAATATGCCGATAACCATTTGCACATCGTATCGGTTTACATAAAACAAGCAGCAATGCCGAAAACGAGAGGCGTAACCTTTACAGGGAACAAAAATGTAGAATAACTCGGTATATTAAACTAAGTACAATATTATGAGATAAAGATTAACTAGGAACAGGGTGTTAGACGGGAAAACAAGGGGACGAGGATAGGTGAGAAAGGAGGAAGGGCTGGGAAATTAAATTAGAGGCTAGTAGAAGGCAAAGAAAACTGTATATACAGGTAACTATTTACAAAAGAACATCCGTGGTACCTGAAGTCAGTATAGTAAAGTACAATGTACTGCGTTCCTTTAATCATGTTGTCGGGTAGTTCAAGTTGTGATGGGTGTTTGAGGGGAAGGCCTGTAGAAACAGCCAAGTGTTTAGTTTTTTTTTAAATTTCGGGGAAGAGGTTTCAGTGCGTAGGTCTGGCGGCATGGAGTTCCATAGGGTGGGGCCAGCGAGTGATAAGGCTCTTTCTGTTATGGAGGTGAGTTTGGTGGATTTGATCGAAGGGGGGCGGAGCGTACCTTGATGGGTGGAATGAATAGGTCTTGTGGAGGTACGTGGTAAGAGTGGAGGGTTGATCCAATGGGTATTCTCATTCATAATGCATTTATGAATGAGGGATAAAGTTTTGTATAGGATTCTCGAATTAATAGGAAACCAATGTAGCTCCATGAGTGTCGGTGTGATATGGTCTCTTTTTTTGGAGTTTGTAAGTATGCGTGCTGCTGCATTCTGTAAGAGTTGTAATGGCTTGCTGTGGGTAGCCGGGAGGCCAAGGAGGAGAGCATTACAATAGTCTATTTTAGAGAAAATAATAGACTGTAAAACGGTGCGAAAGTCGGTGAAGTATAGCAGTGGTCTGAGTTTTTTAATCTTTTGTAACTTGAAGTAGCAGTCACTGAGAATAGATTTTATGAAAGGTTTCAGGGTAAGTTGGTCATCAATCATAACACCCAGGTTTCGAGTATGGGTAGGGAAGGTTGAGGAGGAGTAGGAAGGGGGCATAGGTGGTAAAGGTGTTTGTCTAAGCAATAATGGGCTGTACAGGTATGGAGAGAACTCCAGGTGGCAGCCCTGCAAATGTCAGGAAGCGGCACCGAGCGTAGGTGCGCTACTGAAGTTGCCATGGCCCTCACAGAGTGTGCTTTAACACGGTCTTGAAGTGGAATGCCCGCTTGCTGATAGCAAAAGGATATGCAGTCCGCTAACCAGGAGGAGAGAGTCTGTTTACCCACAGGCTGCCCCAATTTGATAGGATGGAAAGAGACAAACAATTGAGTGCTTTTCCTGTGGGCAGCTGTACGGTCTAAGTAGAATGCTAGAGCCCGTTTACAGTCAAGGGTATGCAGAGCCTGCTCTCCTGGATTGGAATGGGGCCTGGGAAAAAAAGGTAGATAGTATGATGGATTGATTGAGATGAAACTCCGAAACTACCTTAGGTAAGAATTTAGGGTGAGTGCGGAGCACTGCCCGGTCCTGCAGCAGTTTAGTGTAAAGCGGGTAGGTAACTAGAGCCTGTAATTCACTAACTCTGCGAGTGGAAGTGATTGCCAAAAGGAAAATCACTTTCCATGTGAGATATCAAAGGTCACAGGATTGAAGAGGCTCGAATGGTGGTTTCATGAGCCAACCCAAAACTAGGTTGAGGTCCCAAGAAGGGGCCGGAGGACGCAGCGGAGACTTGAGGTGAAGCAAGCCCTTCAAAAAACGTGTTACAAGGGGTTGTGTTGATATAGGAACATTCCCAACACCTTTATGGAAGGCGGCCCTGCACTGACATGCATTCTGATGGAGGAAGTTTTTAGACCTGACTCTGACAAGTGCCAGAGATAGTCCAGAAACTTCGTGATTGGACAGATAAAGGGGGTCAAGAGATTGAGAAGAGCACCATGACGTAAACCTGTTCCATTTGTAAGAATACAATTTTCTCATGGAAGGCTTCCGTGAAGCAATCAGGACACAGGAAACTGGTTCAGAAAGGTTAAGTGGCTGAAGAATTAACCTTTCAACATCCATGCCATCAGGGACAAGGCTTGAAGATTGGGGTGGCATAGGCACTCGCCGTTTTGAGTGATTAGAAATGGGTCCTTTCCCAAGGGAATGTGCCTGCGAATGGAGAGATCCTGAAGTATTGGAAACCACACTTGGCACGGCCAGTGGGGTGCTATCAGGATCTTGGTTCCCTTGTCCTGACGTAACTTCACGAGAGTCTTGGAGAGAAGTGGAAGCGGAGGGAACGCATATAGGAGACCGGTTGCCCATGAAAGGGAGAACGCGTCTCTTGGCTGATAGTGTTGGCTGTGAGTGAGAGAGCAGAAGTTGTCTACTTTGCGATTTTGAGGTGACGCAAAGAGGTCTATTTGAGGATAACCCCATTGGTGGAAGATCGAGTTCGCTACTGAGGGGTTGAGAGACCACTCATGCAGTTGAAAAGTGCGACTCAGCTTGTCTGCCAACACATTGTCCACTCCCGGCAAGTAGGTGGCCCTGAGGTACATCGAGTGGGAGAGGGCCTCCGCTCATATCTGCGCAGCTCCTGACACAGTAGGTAGGAGCCCGTCCCTCTCTGTTTGTTGATGTACCACATGGCCACCTGGTTGCCTGTCTAGATCAGGATGACTTGATCGGAGAGGCGATCCTGAAATACCCTGAGAGCATATCTGATTGCTCGCAGCTCCAGGAAATTGATTTGGTGTTTGGCTTCCTCTGGAGACCAAGATCCTTGTGTCTACAGATTGGCCACGTGGGTTCCCCAGCCGAGGTTGGAAGCATCGGTGGTGAGAGTTATTTGAGGGTCTGGAGCCTGGAAGGGCACACCCTGGAGGAGACTGAACTGATTTCTCCACCAGGCGAGAGACTGACAATGGTCGACAGGGGCTGAATGGATTGAGTCCATTGTGACCTTAGAGTTCACTGCATGACTCTCATGGCCAAGTGGGCCATTGTGGTGACCTGAACTGAGGACGCCATGTGCCCCAGGAGGATGAGAAAGCGGTGTGCAGTCGTGGAATGCTGAGACTGCAGCTGGTGTGCAAGAGACACGAGAGCTCGAGCTCGATGTCAAGGCTGAAAAGCCTTTGCCTGCAAGGTGTCCAAGTCTGCCCTCCAAGTCTGCCCCAATGAACGATAAGGTTTGAGATGGGACTAAGTAGGATTTGTCGTAGTTGACGAGAAATCCGAGTGAAATTAGAGTGTGTAGAGTAAGATGTAGGGACGACAGAGCAGCTTGCTGAGTGGGAGCCCTGATTAACCAATCGTCTAGATAGGGGTAGACGTGAACACCTTGAGTCCTGAGGAAGGCTGCAACTACAACAAGGCATTTTGTGAAGACTCATGGTGCAGACGCAAGACGGAATGGAAGCACTCGGTACTGATAGTGCTTGGGGCCTACTAGAAACATCAGGTATTTGCAATGAAATGGAAGTATCGCGATATGAGTGTATGCGTCCTGGAGATCTAGAGAGCAGAGCCAGTCTCCTCTTTGTAGAAGAGGAAGAAGGGAGCCCAAGGTTACCATTTTGAACTTCTCTTGCTGGAGGTACTTGTTGAGGGCACATAGATCCAGAATTGGACGAACACCTCCTGATTTTTGGGGATTAGAAAGTACCAGAATAGAACCCTAGGCCTTGTTGTGAGTATGGCACTGGTTCTATTGCTCTGGACTGGAGGAGGAGAGAGACCTCCTGATCCAGGAGTAGCGAGTGGTCTGATGTTCTCCACGTCAATAGAGGTGGAGAGTCCGGTAGAATGGAGAGAAAGTTCAGACGATAACCTTGAGCAATTATCGCTAGGACCCACTGGTCTGAGGTGATTGAGTGCCACCTGTTGTTGAAATGGCACAATCAACCTCCCCATGGTATGTGGGGCAATGGAAGCTGGCTGCTGCTCTCTATGCAGGAGTTAAAAACCGGAAGCAGGGCCCAGCTGAGGAGCTGCTTGCGGTTTTTGTTTTCGTGTCTGCCGAGACTGAGCTTTTTGAAACGATCTCGTAGAACGGGTTCTAGTTGGTGGCGGGTAGGACTTCTTCAGATGGAAGAATGACTTCTTAGAATCCTTCTGAAAGGGCTGTTTTGAAGAGTACTCAGAAGGCATCAGAGAGAGCTGTCTCAGGGTCTTATGATGGTCCTTGAGTTCTGCCACAGTCCGTTGAATCTGCTCGCCAAACAGATTGTCTCCTACACAGGGCAGGTCGGACAATCTGTCCTGAACTTCAGGGCGAAGGTCAGAAGACTTGAGCCAGGCCAATCGTCTTGCCGAAATAGCAGCTGCAGATACCCTGGTAGCAGTGTCAAAGATATTGTAAGATGATCTGTTCTCATGCTTGCCTGCCTCAAAACCCTTGTTTACTAGGGTTTGGCGTTGCTCTTGAAATTGCTGAGTTAGGGAGTCTGTATCTGCTTAAATAAGACCCTGTTGTATTGGGTCATATAGAGCTGATAAGAGGCAATTCTGGAGATGAGCACTGATCCCTGGAAAACACGGCGACCAATGGCATCTAGAAATTTCAGTTCCTTGCCTGGGGGAAAGGAAGTGTGAGATTTTGAACTCCTTGCTCTTTTCTGGGCAGATTCGACAACCACAGATTGGTGATCCAATTGAGATTTGCGAAAGCCTGGAGCTTACTGAACGAGATAGGTCGTGTCAGCTTTTCTGTGGACTGGAGCAACAGAGCCAGGATGTTCCCAGTTCTTTTTGAGGAGATCTAGAAGAACCTGGTGGATAGGGATGGAGGTTATTTCCTTGGGAGCATCCAGGAATTGTAACAGCTCCATCATTTGATGCCTGTCATCTTGTTCAGTCTGCAATTGAAAGGGAACCAATTCAGACATTTCCTTCACAAAATTTATGAAGGAAAGTTCCTCTGGAGGAGAACGCTTTCTACTTTCAGTAGGCGAAGGTGGTGAAGGCAAATCATCGGTGTCTGGTGAAGAATCATCAGTCCAGGTGTCATAGGGATCAGCACCTGCTCCTCTAGGGACTAGAGGAGAACAGGGCGGTGGGATCCCTGAAGGTCCTGGTCGAGGCTCCGAAGGACTCGAAGGAATAACTGGAGGCACCGGGGCAGGCATTGAGGGCACTGATGGATGGCTTGGTGGTGCCGATGGACGCGTCGGCATCGACGGCTGAGGCATCGGCAGAACTCCTGAAGGAGGGATGCGGAACAGTGTTTCTCCTCCCAATGACAAAGCAAGCGGGGAGGGCACCGGAGCCATCGGTGACCCGGGGTTCACTGGCGGAAAAGTGGCCATAAGCGCTTCCATCCTCAAGAGCAGCGGTGCCAACACTGCTGGAATCAGGTCAGTAGTTGGTTCTGCAATCGGTACCGGAGTCGGTGCCTGAAGAACCTGGAGTCGATGCATCGCCTTGTCGATGGCCTCCTGAACCATCCGGTCCAGTTCTTCTCGGAGACCTGGAGCAAGCAGCCCCGGCTCCGGAACAGAAGAAGGAGGCAGAGGCATAGCCGGAGGGACCACCGTTAAAGGCGGAGTCGTGGTTCCCGATATCCTGTTGGGTGAGGGTTGCCTCGATGACCCGGTCGCCGAAAAGGTCGGTGCCTTTTCTGGACGGGGTTTCTTCGACGGCAGATCGGATGATGTCGAGGCCGATGATTTCGCTCCCTCGATGGTCCGAGACTTTCGATGCCGGTGGCAATGTTTATCTCTATGATCCCCTCGGTCCTGAGGGGGAGTAGAGGGTGACAAGGGCCGAGATATCGTCGATGCCAGACGGTCACCGTCCGGAGGTCAATGCTGGCGCGAATTTGACGGTGCCGGTTCTGACGATGTTGATGCAATGGACGGCGCCGGGGTTTGAGCACGGAAGAGAAGTTCCATCTTCTCCATTCTAGCCTTGCGACCTTTTGGTATCATAAGGGCACATTTGGTGCAGGTTAGGACATCGTGCTCACTTCCAAGACACATTATACAGACTTTGTGAGGGTCTGTGATGGACATGGTGTGATTATAGTCCGGGCCAAATGAACCCCGATGCCATGGCAATGAAAAAATTGAGCTGCGGTACGGTCGACGGCCAGTAGGCCGCGAGGGCCAAACTAGACGGAAAATGGGTAAAAAACTTACCGAAGTACCGCGGCTTGAAAAAGTTGAAGGAGGGACCCCTGTGGGGTAAATTAAATTTTAGTAATTCCGTGAGGAAAATTCCTGTCAGTAATCTCAGAGCTCCTTATCTGCGTGGCTATTGCTGCGCGGAAAAAAGAAGACTGAAGGGGGACCCCTGCTGGCTGCAGGGTTAGTGCCATGCTGGGCATGCCCAGTAGGGGCCAGTCAAAGTTCTGGAAACTTTGACAGAAGTGTTCTGTTATTGGGCTCCATCCTGTGATGTCACCCATATGTGAGGACTACCATCCTGCTTGTCCTGTGAGAAAAGACCTATCCAAGACATAACATGGTCACTTACAAACACCTCAGACATGACCTACAACAGATTTGAGAATGGCCTTCCCTGTCCTGGACTACATCGCTCTACTTTCTCACCATCATAAATGAGAAAAGCCTGATTCTGACAGAAGTGAAACACTACCCTTAGAAGGGGGATAGTAATGGGCTTAGAGATACCTTTTCCATGAAAATTAAAAAGGCCACTAAAGAGGCTGACTTCAACAACAAGATTCAAAAAGATGTCTTATGAGGCTTGCGAGGAAGGTGAGGGAGGGGGACAGATCCCTTCAAAACTAAACTCAGGTCCAAATTGAGTACACCTTCCACAGCTGAAGTCTTGTGTTCTTGCTTAACTCTTTAGAAGAAAGTATCCCATCCAAGAGAGTAGCGAGACAACTCTCATGAATGTGTCCCTTCCAGAAAGCCAGAGCTGGTCTCTTCTCTCTGTGAGATTTTCAAATTATGCTTTCATTTCAGTCTCCTCTGGTGGAAGAACAAGATTGAAGGAATGGATCCCTCAAAGGGAAATATTGCCTCCTCTGTAAACTGGATTCGCAGGGTACCAAACTCTAATTCTGGTCTGCTAATGGTCCCATTTTATTTATTTATTTTAGTTACTTAATTATTTGCGTGATTTATAGCCCATTGATCCACCAATCTCAGCAGGTTACATCTTACATACAAAATCAATATAACATACAAGTTTGTCAAAGCATAAAGAAACAATATCTTAGAACAAGTGAAAACAAATCTAACAGTTATATACCAAGCTAATCTAAAAACAGTCATGTTGTTACACTCTCAGGTAGGGAAAGCAGAACTAAAAAGATGGGCTTTAAGGAGTTTTCTAAACTGGAGAACATCTTGCTCTAATCCGAGTTCCTCAACAGCCGAGGGGGTCATTTATCAAAATGCGATAAGGCATTTTTGCATGCGAAAAGCCCTGTTAACGCATGCGATAGGCCCTTACCGCATGCGAAAACGTGTTTAACGCGTGCGATCGTACCATATCGTATGGTGCGATGCAAATTCAGAAAATAGGAGGAGTTAGGGGCGGAGAGTGGGCTGGGTTAGCCTGTCTGCGAAGAGCTATCGCACAGCCGTAATGCCGATTTTAACTACACCTCTTTGGATTGCGTTAGGCTGTGCTTTAGCTGCCGTGACTGTGCGGTAAGGTTTCATCGCCATTTGCGATGTCTCCCGTAAGTCCTATTTCAGGTGAATTGACGGGTCCAGAGCCTTGGAGAGAGAGAGAGAGAGAGAGAGACTGGCCATAATGTCATGGCCCATAGGTAGGTATTTGTATCCCTATGGTAGGCCCACTTAGTAACTCGAGGTGAGGTTTAGGTAAGAGTGTAGGGGGTTAGGGGCCACTTTGACATTCTACGTGACACCTACAAACAGAACTGTGGTCTCTTGTGAAGATTTGCTGGCCTTCGGAGTGAGGAAACTCACTCCAAGATGAGATTTGGGCAATGTTCTCTCAACCTAGCTTGAGGGACTCTCTACCTGGGTAACACTTATCGCAGAATCTGAAAATGGTATCGCAATTTGCGCTAACTTAGCTCTTCGCACAGGTAATTAGCGCAAATTGCGATAAATGCTATATTAGCATAAAACACACCCCTTTTGCTATCGCATGCGGTACTTACCACATTTTGATAAATCCAGGCCCAAGTTTGTAAACCCTAGAAGATCTCGTCCATTCTCTTTTACAACTTAGGAAAATCCTCTTATTGGGGGAAGTGTGAAGGAGAGCTTCTGCTTGTACTTTTAGAACGTGGTCTAGGGAATGTCCAAGCTCCTGGCAGAAACACACATAGAAGACTAGATACTGGTCATGGATCTACAAAGATATACAAACCCCCAGGCTCCTGCTTTACTTTTTTTGGATGAAGAACTTGCTCGTCTTGGAGCTTCACCAGGCTGATCTAAAATCCATTCATATTGATGTCCCACCCGACCACTAGTAGGGCAGAGGCCGCTTCTGTCAATCCTTACACTTTGAGGTCTCAAGAGTGTCAGCTCAAAATATTGGTCTGCACAATGACAGTGTTGGCCATGTAAGTTGTTGCTAGGTACTGCAGGGGAACTCTATGCCAGTACCTGAGGGCTACTGGATCCCCTCAGCTTGTCACATCAGCTAATGGCATTACACTGACTGCTGCCACATGTTTCTTCTGAGCTAGAGGCCAGAATTTCTGAAGCACCAGACAGTTGGCTCTGGCCCTCGCCCCAGACCTGTATGTTCTCCACTAGGACTCCTGCCTCACTTCAGCTGACCTGGATCATAATTCCCCTCCTAACCTATAAAGCTCACACCTATGGTGCAAAATAATCATGAAGAAGACTACAAATCCATTCCCTGGGAGATAATTATGAAAAGCCAACTGCTCAGGCTCCTTCAAACTTCCCAAGAAACAGGGAACACAGCCTTTATTATTTATTTATTTGATCTGATAGATAATTGATCAAAGTCTCGAAAGCCTTGTGGTACTGGATTATTGAATACCACCAAGAGGAGTGCAAATTGAATGAGACGGATGTGCATCTACGCCCAAAGTACAACCTTCAGATTCCTTGCCCTGGAGCCTAGGACCTGCAGAACAGGCCTTGCTCAGGAAGATCATCGAAACAGGAGATCTGGGCACCGGGAGTAAGGCCTTTGGATACGAGAGGGCTTCTTTATATGCCAGAGACTGGGAAGGACTCTTTGCTGTTTCAGATAATCATCAGTTATCCTAAGGGTTCCACACCTGCATAACTCTGGCTGAGATGGAACGGCTTACCTGTTGTGACTTGGCCTGAGTAGTCAAGCGTCTGACTAAAGGAGGAACCAAAGTCCCTGCATAGGGAAGCCTTTACTACCCCTTGACCAGGAGGTACACAAGGTCATAATTAGCGCAAGGGGACAACCTGATAGCTGAACAGAATATTACATACTCACAGCCTAACCGTATATTTATCAAACATACTGGGCAGAATGGATGGACCGCTTTAGTCTTTTTCTACTGACATGTACTATGCTAAGTTACTATGCTTAATTTATTAATTATTTTGACAGCAAACAGCGATAAAATCCCTACTGATCCATCCAACCACGCCATGTTCCATGTGCACTACAGCATTGCCTTCCACTGTAGGGGCCAGGGCTCAATCTGGGAAATCCATTTAGTTTGGCTCTTGGCAGGGTGCTCACCTGCTGCAGTTCCTTCCTGGTGCCTGCCTCTCACAAGCCAGACAGAAAGCACCCGCTGACACCTTCGGAGGAGGGCTGCGAAAAAGTAAGTCGTTGCTTTACACTGCCAGTCCTCTCTCCCCTCCTACCGAAGCAAGGCTGCTTTACGCGCCTTGCTTCGGGAGGGCTGGGGGAAAGTTTGCCGCCTACCCTTACCCCTGTCTCTAACGCAGGGGTAAGGGTAGGCGGTAAGTTAGCAGGTTAAACGTGCGGCAAAACGGCAGGGTAAAAAAAGCGATAGTCGGGGCGCGCGTTACTGTATGGGAGGGAATAGCTAATTCGATCGTTTACATCTAATATACATGCCGCATGCGGAGGGGGTTACCCGGTGATTTAAAGAGGCGGTAAGGATGGGTTAAAGGGGATTGTGTATCGCAGGAACGGCTAACGCGGCTAGAAAGTGAGTAGAAAGTGGGTTAGGAGCAGGGTAACCGCAGTCGCACTTTACTGTATTGACCTGTAAGTGCATTAATGTGCTTCGGTCCATTATCACAAGTTGCTAAGTAGGCTCCTAAGACTGTTAACTATTTTGGGGGAATTTTATCCATTAGGAAATATTTCAATTAACACGATATGAAATTGCTAAAATACAATCAAGGGGTAAAAAATGCTCACGTAAAGGTTTCGGATGCAGTAACAGTAAGTACACTTTACTTGGACAGTGGTTTTAGCATTAGTCACATATAGAGATAATATGGCAATAAGTGTTTAATGAAATGTTTTGATAGGAGTTGTAGTGCTCTTCTGAATGGCGAACCTGTGAACTGAAACAGCAGAACGGTTTCCCGTGGCCCCTGAAGCAGGCAGTAAAATCTGCCGAAACATGGTCCATGTCGGGCAAGCAGAAGCGGACCCCGATCAGCAGCGGCAATAGACAAATATTAAGCTAAGTGTGACCTTAAGATAAAGATTTACCATTGAAACCGGGTCAGCCTGCATAAACGGGAGCGCCATGAAGCACTATTCTTAAACATTTATAGAAAAAATAGAAACAAAAAAAAAAAAGTGATTTTCAAATAGAATAAAGAATAAAAACGCGGAAGCTAGCACACAGAGTCAAGCCAACACAAAGGCTGACGCTACGCTAGCCACCGCACAAAAGAAACCACACAACAAGAAGTTCCCTTTTGAATGGTTGTTGGTTGTTGGACATATTATATGGGACATGATAAAAATCTCAGCTATACCTTTGGATTGCATTTCACTCACAAAACCCCTGCTTATCTGGTAATACTGTCTCACATTACTTTTTAGAGAGCAGGAGAGAGACAAAAAGCAAGAGAGGTACACAATGCTGCAATGTACATGTCAATTTATAAATAATCTTGTTTTGTAGGATTAAATTGACTGTGTATGAGGGCGGCTTGTGTACAGTATTTAAGGAAAGGCACGAGAGGCAGAGATCATTTGCTGTAACTGAAAAAGTTTATTGTAAAAAGCTGTCGAACTCCTGCTTTACATTATTCCTAAACTTTTGGCCTTCAACACACTAGCAGTATTCACAATACAGTCATTCTTTTATTCTGTTTAAGATCTTTTGTTGGCAGAATGTGAGATCCTGTGTCCACAAGACACTGGATAAACTGGGTTACATCTTGTTTGAATAAACACTATTTGGCTGCAGTTATACGTTTCTTTTTGCTCATGTTCTACCACTCGCATATGACTAAATGATACCAGAATAAAATAAAGACAAAGATATGTATATTTTAAGGCTGTAGAATTTGTGTATAGCATAAAACAGCGATTTCTCCAGCATGTTTCAGATTTTGTAAGTCCCTTTCTGAAAGCTCTGCTCACATACAGAAACATTCTACACAGCTTAAGCTCTGAGGCTATGTAGACGAGAATTCTCTATTAAGAATCCTGACTCTGTTGCTGCCAAACCTCCTCCTGATGTAGCACTGTTAATAAAAATGATGGCTCTTTCATGAAGGACCATGCTTTCTTGTGCAAGTCTTTCCATCCTGACTTATGTCTGAAATACCATCTGTGGCTTTGTCCTTCTTAAACTCTCCCCAAATACAAGCATTTAATTTCTATTATTTTGTACTAAGTACCTTCTCTATGCCTTTACCTTTCAACCTTAATCAGGACCTATCTTAGACATAATCTTTCCAACAATAACAACCATAATAAACGACTCACTAGCAGAAGGATGGGTCCCCGCCAGGGCTAAACAAGCAGTGATTAAACCAATCATAAAAAATAAAACAGGCAGAATTGATGATTGGGACAATTATTGACCAATATCCAACCTGCCTTTCATTGCTAAAATCCTAGAAAAAGCAGTGTTATCACAATTAGAGAGCTACCTAGAAGATAATATACTATATCCAAACCAATTCAGAAAAAATTGCTCAACAGAAACCTTACTCATTTCCTTAACTGGCTCTATACTACAAGGTTTGACAACAAAGATGTCTATTTCCTGGTACTAATTGAACTAACAGCAGCCTTTGACACAGTTGACCATTCCCTACTATAATCATCAACTGAGAAAAATAGGAATTGATGACATGTTAAACAAATGGTTCGCTTCCTGACTAGAAAATAGGTCTTTCCAAGTTAAATTGAGCAATCACATTTCTGACACCTTCCCAATCGATACTAGTGTTCCACAGAGTTCAGCTCTCTCAACTACCCTATTCAACATTTATTTGCTACCTCTATGCACTCTACTAGCAAATCTAGGAATCAACTTCTACCTTTATGCAGATGACATTCAATTCTACATCCCCTTTGACAAAACACTTGAAAAAACAGCATTGAATCTGTCAACATTCATGAAGGCATTACAACTAAACTCTCTCAATTGAAACTAACACTAACCCCCCCAAAAAAACGGAAATTGTGTGGTTATAGAGGAATTCAACGATAATGAAACTGCCATCTCTAGACCTAGGAATCTTTAACATTACTCCCTCAGATCAAGTATGGTACCTAGGAATACAGCTCGATGACAACTTAACAATGAAAAAACATATAAGCAAATTAATTAAAACAGGATACACCAAGCTAAGAATACTACATCGGCTGAAGCCATTACTTAAGAACATAAGATATGCCATACTAGGTCAGACCAAGGGTCTATCAAGCTCAATATCCTGTTTCCAACAGTGACCAATTCAAGTCTCAAGTACCCAAATATTAGATAGCTCACAAGCAACTATTGCTTATTAATTACTGTCATAGCAGTTTATGGATTTATCCTTTAGGAACTTATCCAAACCTTATTTATTTATTTATTTATTTATGTTTGTTTGTTTGTTTAACACTTTTCTATACTGACCTTCATGGTAATAACCATATCAGATCAGTTTACATCGAACAGGGTAAAAACTGAAACAAAAATAAACATATGAACGGAGGTGGCAAAGTTGCATTCAACAAGGTGGGTGAACTTGGAGGCTTAATCAGCTGGAAAGAGAGGCCTAGGATGGCAGAAAACTAGTAATATAATACAATAGGGTAAGCGGGCTAGTGTTTAATGAACTTAGAGGTACAAGGTTCCATCGCTCATGAAGGGAATTAGGTCATCTAGTGTGTATCCGGGGGATCTGAGAAGGCTTGGCGGAAAAGCCATGTCTTAAGTTTTTTCCTAAATGTTGGGAGGCATGGTTCCAGCCTGAGGTCTGAAGGGATGTTATTGCAAATAGTTGGTCCTGCTGTCGAGAAAGCTCGGTCTTTGGTCGAGGTGAGGCGCGTGGCTTTAGTTGGAGGAGCTTGCAAAGTTCCTTTGTGGATTTCTCTAATCGGTCTGTTGGAGGTATGGAGTTTGAGGGGGATTTCGAGGTCGAGTTGAAGTTGATTGTGGATGGATTTGTGGATTAAGGTGAGTGATTTGTGTAGGATTCTGAAGTTAACTGGTAACCAGTGTAGGTTTCTGAGGATAGGTGAAATGTGTTCTCCACGGTTGGTGTTAGTCAAAATTCTGGCTGCGGCATTCTGAATCATCTGTAGCAGCTTGGTGGTAGAGATGGGTAGACCTAGGAGGAGAGCGCTGCAGTAGTCTATTTTGGCAAATATCAAGGATTGGAGAACTGTCCTGAAGTCGTGGAAGAATAGGAGGGGTTTGAGTTTTTTTAGAACCTGGAGTCTGTAGAAGCAATCTTTAGTTGTGATGTTGATCATTTTCTTTAGGTTTAGGCGATTGTCGAGAATTACCCCCAGATCTCTTACATGCATATGAGTGAGATGGGTGTTGTGGAGGGACTGTGGGAGGGAGTTATCCTGGTTGGAGGAGATGATGAGGAGTTCGGTCTTCGTAGTATTAAGTACCAGGTGTAGACTGCTGAGAAGGCTAGTGATGGATTGTAGGCAGTTATTCCAGTGAGTGAGAGCTTTTGAGATGGATTCTGTTATAGGGATCAGAATCTGCACATCGTCTGCGTAGAGGTAGTGCATTAGTTTAAGATCTGTTAGCAGTTGGCAGAGGGGGAGGAGGTAGATGTTGAAGAGGGTGGGAGATAAGGAGGATCCTTGCGGTACACCAAGTGAGGAATTTGTCGAAGGTGATTCTTTATTGTTAATTTTGACTTTAAAGCTTCTGTTGCTGAGGAAAGACTTGAACCAACTGTGGACTGATCCGGATATACCAATGTCTGATAGGCGATTCAGGAGGATGGAGTGGTTGACGGTGTCGAATGCCGCCGAGATGTCTAGCAGGACTAGTAGAAAGGAGTGGCCTTTGTCTAATCCCATAATAATGTGGTCTGTTAGTGAGATGAGGAGGGATTCCGTGTTGCGTGATTTGCGAAAGCCATATTGCGATGGATACAGGATGTTGTGATCTTCTAAATAATCTGAGAGCTGGGTGTTTACCACTTTCTCCGTTAGCTTAACTAGGAATGGGAGATTAGAGTTGGGGTGGAAATTGGCTAATTCTCTAGGGTCTAAATTGTGTTTCTTAAGGAGGGGTTTAAGGGAAGCAGTTTTAAGTCTGTCTGGGTAGATCCCTTAAGTTAGCAGGCAGTTTATAATGTTGGTCAGTGGTCCAGAGATCGTGTTTGGGATAAGAAGCAGGAGTTTGGAGGGGATATTGTCTGCTGGGTGGCTGGATGGTTTCTGTTTCTTAAGGAGGGATTCAATTTCCCTGGGGGAGGTTAATTCGAAGTTGTCGAGTTTGGCTCCCGCGGGGGTGTGGAAATTGTCGCATGCAGCGAGTGGGGTAGTATTGGTAGGGAGTAGAGCAAGAGTATTCAAAAACTTCTGTTGGAAGAATGATGCAAGCTCGTTAGCCTTGGATAGTGCCTGTTCGTCTGGTATTGTCGGAGGGGCTGACTTTGATTTGTGATACATAAGAGAAAAGAGCTTTGGCATCAAATTGGAGATTGTGGATTTTATTGGCATAGTATTCTCTTTTTGTCTTTAGAATAGAGGTCCTGTAATGATGTAAGGTTCCTTTGTATGCTGAAAGTGTATATGAGTTGGGGGTTTTGCGCCAAAAGGATTGGATAAGTTCTTGGAGGAGAAGTCCATTACCTGCTATTAAGTTCACTTAGAGAATAGCCACTGCCATTAGCAATGGTAACATGGACTAGACTTAGTTTTTGGGTACTTGCCAGGTTCTTATGGGCTGGATTGGCCACTGTTGGAAACAGGATACTGGGCTTGATGGACCCTTGGTCTGACCCAGTATGGCATTTTCTTATGTTCTTATGTTCTTTGTGACGTAGGTCTTGTTTCATCCGTTTCAGTTCGGAAGTGAACCAGGGTTGATTTCCTTTTTTTGCTGGATTAATTGTTTTGGAGACTGCGGGGCATAGTTTGTTTGCTACTGCTTCAGTGATATTATGCCAGGAGAGTACGGCGGAGTCGGGATTGGATAGATCTAAGTTTGTGAATTCCATGGAAAGCTGATCACTAAGTATATCGGATGCGCATGTTTTCCTGAAGTGAATGGCGGAGAGGTGATGTGGTGTGTATGTCTGTTTATTTGTGGAGAAGGAGGAGTTTATCAGGAAATGGTCTGACCAGGGGATTGGGGTACACGAGGGTTCCATTGTGCAGGAGAAGTTTGAGTTGATGAAAATAAGATCCAGAATGTGTCCAGCTTTGTGTGTAGGGTTATTGATGAACTGATTGAATCCCATTGCACTGAGGGAGGCGAGGAGGGCTTCGCAATTGGTGGAGCGGGGTGAGGCATCGATATGGAGGTTGAAATCTCCCATGATCATAGTTGGAAGGTCTGTGGTGATGTGCTTCACTATAGATTCTATAAGGGGTGAGGAATCAGATTCAAGTACTCCTGGTGGTGCATAGACTAGCAGTAATTGAAGTTGTTTTGATTTGACTAAACCCAGTTCCAGTTTGGACTCAGACTTGATAGTATGCGATGTAAGTCTGAGTTCTTTCTTAGTAGCTAGTAGAAGACCGCCCCCTCATTTTTTGTGTCTGTGGAATGCAAAGATATCATATATGTGTGTGGGTAGTTGGTTGATTAGCGCAATGTCTGAGTTTTTTAGCCAGGTTTCTGTGCTGGCACAGATGTCTGGGTTGGAGTCCAGGAGATAGTCGTTGAGGATGTGTGTCTTTTTAGTCAGGGATTGTTCATTGACTAGGGTTACCGAGAGAAGAGCGAGCCCAAGGAACTGGGTCAGAGGGGTGATCATGATTGGAATGAGAGATCTGGAAACTCTTGATGGTGTTTCTTGCGCAGGAAGAATGCCAGAGTGGTAGCAGTGGTATCTGATAGGGATTTGATGGGTTAGCATTTTTTTTTTCTAGGAGCTCCGTTGGCGGGATAGGGTGTGAGGAACTGAGACTTAGATGCTGGAGGAGTGGGAGTCCAATTAGCTTTATATCTATAGAGGATGCGTGAAGGTTTGAAGCTCAGTATGTTAGGTGAGTGAGTGAGTGGGTGAGAGAGGGGTGTGGCTATGGGATGAGGTTCTTTAGAAGGTTTAAGGTAGCGTGGTTTCCGGGGTCACGGGGTGGGCAGGCTTGTCGCGCTGGAGGACCCTTCTCCTCTTCCTCTTGCCACGGCGTTCTGGAGTTGGGTCCGATGATTGGGTCGGGAGCCCCTACGCAGCTGCCGTCTGGATGATTGTTGGGATTGTCTGGATGATGAAGGGTGAATGCTGGGAAAGGCTGGTTGAAAAATAGGGGTAGCAGTATGGATATTAGAGGTGCTTAGAGATGTAAACGAGTTCTTCTGAAGGGTAGAGCAGGGGTTCCTGTGGCTGTTGTTAATGTTTTGAAAGGAGGGAAGTAGAAGCGGTGATCTGAATTGGAGATTCAGTGGTGTCCTTCGGGGTAGAACGAAGGGGCTGCACGAAGGGGCGCACAAAGGGGCTGGCCCCTTTGTCGCGCACCTTCCGCACGCGACGCCTGGTGCGCGACGCCGAAGGGAGCGGTTGGGATCTAAATCCCCTGCTTACCTCGCTGCTGACGTCGCTTCCAGCCTATCCCTGATAGGCTGCTTCGCTGTGGGAGGAGCGCCGGGGCGAGCCACGTGGCCGGTGCTGGAGCCCCGGAGGGGAGTTCTTAAAGTTAACTAGGCCTTGCCCCGACGGGCTTCAGTGCCGGCTGTGCAGGCCGGCAGCTGAAGTCAGGGTCGGGTGGTGCGGTTGCGGCGGTCTTGGTCCGAAAGGAGGTCGGGTGGAGTAAACCCAGTTACACTAACTGCTATAACCACATCCTCTGGCAATGAATTCCAGAGCTTAACTATGCGCTGAGTGAAAAAGAATTTTCTTCGATTTATTTTAAATGAGCTACTTGCTAACTTCATGGAGTGTCCCCTGGTCCTTCTATTATCTGAGAGAGTAAATAACAATTAACATTAACTTGTTCAAGTCCTTTCATGATTTTGTAGACTTCTATCATATCCCTCTCTCAGTCCTCTCTTCTGCAAACTGAACAGCCCTAATCTCTTTAGCCTTTCCTCAGAGGGCTGCCATTCTATGCCCCTTATCATTTTGGTTGCCCTTCTCTGCACTTTCGCCAGTGTAGCTATATCCTTTTTGAAATGCGGTGACCAGAACTGCACATAGTATTCAAGGTGCGGTCTCTCCATGGAGCGATACAGAGGCATTATGACTTCTTCCATTTTATTTTCCATTTCCTTCTTAATAATTCCTAACATTCTCTTTGCTTTTTTAATCGCCACAGCACACTGAGCCAATGATTTCAATGTATTATCCACTGTGATGCCTAGATCTCTTTCCTGGGTGCTAACTCCTAAGATAGAATCTAACATTGTGTAACTACAGCAAGGGTTATTTTTCCCTATATGCATCACTTTGCACTTGTCCACGTTAAATTTCATCTGACATTTGTAAGCCCAATCTTCCAATCTCACAAAATCCTCCTGTAATTCATCACAATCCGTTTGAGATTTAACTACTCTACATAATTGTGTGTCATCCACAAATTTGATTACCTCATTCACTGTTCTACAAATATTAATATTCTCAAACTTGGATTACTGTAACTCACTATTATGCCTTCCTTCAGGACTATTAAAACCACTACAATTAGTACAAAATGCCTTCACCAGACTCTTATTAGGGACAAAGAAATTTGACCATATCACCCCTTCGCTGATAGCACTGCACTGGCTTCCCATACAATACAGAATTCATTACAAAGTATTAACTCTAATTTTTAATATCAACAACATTAACCCGTGCTTAACTGGAGTGACACTTCAACCATATACACCACAGAGACCCCTTAGATCACAAAACAAAGGATTTCTAAAGGTGCCTACAACACAGAAGGCACACCTAATACAAATAAGAGACCGAATGTTTTCCATAGCAGGCCCCAAGGTGTGGAACTCTCTTCTAAAATCATTACGTCTGATAACAGAAAAACAGAAGTTCAAATGTTAACTGAAAACATGGATTTTTAGAAATGCATATGATTTAGCATAAATTACCAATATGCCGATAAGCACACTGCCTCTAACTGAAAACATGATAGCAGAATAAACAATATGCACTGAATGATGTAATGTAAAATGATAGTAGAATTAGAATTTGTATTTACAGTCATGTTAACCTAGAAGATGTATGAATATGCACTAGAATATGTATTTGCTACAATGCTGAATGAATGTAGAACCAGAATGCGAATATTGATCAAGCATAGGAATGCTAATTTTTTAAACAGTTGTGATCTTCTTTTGGAACGATGGTATATAAAACATCTAAATAAATAATATAAATAAATACCGATATATCAGTTAAGTCTTTAGTGTGACTGAGGTATTACAGTCATGCCTCAAACATCTGAGAGCTGGTCAATGGTATAAATGTGACGAGACAGAATCTGAAGCTTTATGCGATACCTTTTCAACCCAGTCCTTAAGATACACTGAGCTAATTTAGTTTTCAGCATATCCAAACTGCATTTGGATGAGATAAATGTGCACACAATGAAGGCAGTGCATGCGGCTCTATCTCAGGCATATTCATGAGTGGGTAAGCTGAAGTCCGAATGGCTGGGTGTGTCCTGAGGACTGGGTTGAGAACCACTGCTCTTGTTTTTTATTTTTCCTTCATTAGAAAGGGAGAAGAAGGGTTACTGAGGGATAAAAGGAGGCAGTACAGGGTCAATGCTAGCTGGAAAACTAACGCCACTGAAGTGTTTCGCTTAAGAGAAGCTTTCAACTAGTAAGGGGCACTGCTGTGCCCTGTTAATAATCCTGAGAAAGTAGGAGCGAGCTAACAGGTTAAAAAATGAGTAAAAATAAAAACAACTTGTTTGCTTTCCAGCAAACAGGGTCTCATTTAGAACAACTAATCTATATCACTAGAAAAATGAACTATTTTATTTCAAGTAGTTTGACCTCATGTATGGCATCAATTTGAATTTTAAAACGTTTTATGCAAAAATTATCCATGAATCTATTTTGAGTCATTGCTGTCATAATGTGCCTTTCATGACTTATATTTCTAAAGAAACTGCACCGGATGTTAGTCAAAGGAAATTATCTTTGGTTTATAGAGGCTGCATTTTCCAATGATTTAGTAGCTTACTGCTTAGTTACTGTATAATATTAACAGCCAGCAAAATAAGAGCAAGAGAAAGGTGGGAGGGAGAGAGCCTGCTCTGCTGTGGCAGTGAAAAGTGAGGGATCATGCTCACATAGGTGTTCTTCTTTTAACTCATGATTGGTAATCTCATCCCTGGATTTAATTCTTTTAAGGAAAATCCTATTTTTTCACAACACATTTTTTTCATACTTTTAACTTTATATTTTTATTGGACATAAGTTACCTCTGATACCATGGCATATATGGATGTACAGAACCAGAGAGTGAGAACATTCTTCACCAAGAAAGAATATAAGAACATTAGATTTGCCATACTGGGTTAGATTAAAGGTCCATCAAGCCCAGTATCCTGTTCCCAACAGTAGCTAATCCATGCCATAAGTACCTGGCAGGATTTCCCCAAGTCTACTTTTTAATAACGGTTTATGGACTTTTCTTCGGCACGCACTCACAGCTTTTATCACATCCTCCAGCAACAAATTCCAGAGTTTAATTATGTGTTGGGTAAAAAAATATTTTCTCCTATTTGTCTTAAATTTATCATCTAGTAACTTCATTGAATGTCCCCTAGTTTTTGTACTTTTTGAAACAACACACAACCGATTTGCTTTTACCTTTTCCACTCCACAGATTATTTTATAAACTTTTGTCATAGGTCCCCTCAGCTATCTCTTCTCTAAACTGAAAAGCAATAAAGTCTTTAGCCTTTCCTCACAGGGGAATCATTCCATCCCTTTTATCATTTTGGTTGCCCATACTAACTGGGGATCTAACATAAAGGGAAATTATCCACCACATTGTAGGTGCCTGCTGTACAGTAACAGTCAGAATTCTTCTGGAGAAAAAGAAAGCCCCTTCCTTATGAGCTATCAGTCTTGGCAGTGGCTTCTAGTGAACCAAGTATCCCCAGCCAAGAGCTACTGCTGATGCCATAGTACACCTGCTCAGTTTATGATGAGAATTACTTTTATTCTTCTTACATATACTACTGAATAGAAACAGAATATAATAGTAGATAATGTCTGTATAGGTCATCTAATCTGATCATTTTATCTTCTTGCTGTGATACTGCAGCCTGACCATTTTTCCTTTCTTATCACTAAGTATCCTCTGAGTTTGTCCCATTTTTTCTTGAATTCTGATACTGCAATGGTTCTCATACTTTTCCACATCCATCCCGCAAATATGCTAACATGGGCCATGCTCTCACCACCCACGCCCATCTCTTGCTTTGTTTTGCAAAATGTAGTAACTTACTTAAACCATTCTAATTAACTAATTTTGCCCACCAAACGGAATGCGACTTATATAACAGTGGAAAACGTTTCTGGCTCATTTTCCCTGTCCTTTTCTTTCCCCTTTGGCAGCAATAGGAAAGGAAACCTTCTTCTCTGGCTCCTCTTTCCTTCGCATGTGTGTTTGTGTGCGCGTGTGTTGGGGAGTTGAGGAAAACAGGTAGTTTGTTCTGACTCTTCCCTCCTTCATTGGGTATGGAGGAGGAGGAAGCAGACAGCCCTTCTCATTCCCAATATCCTTCTGCTTTGGTGGGCTGTGGGGGAGGAGGCAACAGCAACGGTGGGCTGTTTGTTTTTTCCGCGCGGGGAGCACAGTTTTGGCTCTCTTTCATAGAAACATAGAAATGACGGCAGAAAAGGACCAAACGGTCCATCCAGTCTGCCTAGCAAGCTTATGGTGGCATCAGCCGCGCCATACAGGTCTCCCCATAATGGCAGCATCAGGGGGTGGCATCTGCTGCACCATACAAGTTACCCCCCTACTTAGTTTCCCAAACCCTCAAAGTCAGGGCCCTTGTTGGTTGCTGTCTGAATCCAATTCCCTATTACTTCTTGCCGTTGAACTGTCCGCACCACTCGCTCCTCCGATGGGTCACACCACTCCAGGCTAAGAGCTACTGTGATATTAAAAATGGATTGAGCTTAGTTTTTATTCTTGATGTTCATAATTTCATTCAAATTTGTTGACCTTTTGAGGATTTAATAGGCAAGGAAAACATAGCGGATTAAGGAAGGGAGGCAGATACATTTTTTGAACTAATACTTTTAAACTAGAAACCTCAAAAGTGGCGTATAAACCCATACAGCATTATTTTCAAAATGCGACCACCATCAGTTTCTATTTATTTATTTTTGTGGCCACCATAGATGAAGGATTCAGAAAAACGTTAATAGAATATCAGTTAGAGCTAGTGGCTACATTCTGAGGCTACCAAAAATTTGTTGTAAGAACCCTTCATAAAGGTCTCATTTACAGTAGGGCACATATGACTATAAATGCAGGATGCCAGCAGTTGGAAGGGGTCTAGTCTGTTCTGCTCTCTAGGAGAAATCAAATCACATCTAAATGACTCCTGACCATAACTGATTGTAGAATGTTTTAAGGATGTTACACAGTACAAAAAATAGTACACATTTTTAAAACTCTCTCTCTCTACAGATATGTAGAACTCACATCTACTGCAGGACACAACCCCAGACTTTTGCGCCATAACAGAAACATGGCTCAAATCCACTGACATCGCCCTCATCAACCAACTACCAACACAGACTTACGACTTTTTCTCTATCCCAAGACAAAAAAAAAGAGGAGGGGGTATCTTCTTAGCTGCCAAAAAATCCCTGAGGTTCACACACTACCCTATCAACACAGCTTCCAAACTAGAACTAGGATTATTCAAAACAGAATATCTCCAAATCCCTCTAGTCTATGCCCCTCCAGGCCTGCTAGAGTCTGACGCCTCTCCGATTCTCGAAATTATAACTTTGCACCTAAACCTTGACTCCCCTGCTATAATCTTGGGTGACTTCGACTTACATGTTGACAAAGTCCCCCTTTCAACAAACTGTGAAGCCTTCCTCACCACAATGTCAGCGATGGGTTTCAAACAACAAATCAACAAACCCACTCACAAAGCAGGCCACATGCTCGATCTCTTCTTTACAAACTCTGGTATTTCTCAAATAAAACAACCAGATTGTAAACAAGTCCCATGGTCAGACCACTCTCTAATCTCCACCAGCTTTTCTCTACCAGGACCAGACTCCAAGCTCGACTCAAGACCATCCTTCCTCTACAGAAAACCTTTCAACTCGAACACCTCAGCAAGCTTCTAGCCCCAGATCTACCACTCATCGATGTCTCTACACCTAACTCTGCACTCCAATCCTGGTCCAAAATAACAAAATCAGTAGCAAACACTCTTTGCCCTCTGACAACCAAAAAACAGTCTTCAAATGCATCCAAAAGACAACCCTGGTTTAATGATGAACTGCGAAATCTCAAACACCTACTTCGGCAGAAAGAAAGAAAATGGCGCAAAGCCCCTTCACCGGCCTCACTCTCGGATTACAAATGCATACTCCACCAATACAAGAGCATTACTCTGAAAACCAAAAGAGACTACTATGCCCTTAAGGTTCACCACCTCATCTTTGACTCAAAAGCTCTATTCGCCTTCGTTTCCAGTCTCACCAAACCTATCACTCCAGATATCCCACCCGAACTATCCCAGACTAAAGCAGACGAACTGGCTCTTCATTTCAGCAAAAAAATCTCTGACCTAC
Source organism: Rhinatrema bivittatum (assembly GCF_901001135.1). Taxonomy (NCBI): domain Eukaryota; kingdom Metazoa; phylum Chordata; class Amphibia; order Gymnophiona; family Rhinatrematidae; genus Rhinatrema; species Rhinatrema bivittatum. Next base: position 132,619,030 of record NC_042616.1, on the reverse strand, counting down.
TCAATCAGCTGACACCAAACACTAGCTCTTCCGATAACTCATATCTTCTTCCAAACAAAGATATTCAGCTCAACGCATTCGAACCTATCACAATCACAGAGATACAATCGGTGCTGAAGAAAACGAAACCTTCATCACACCCGTTTGACCAAATCCCCTCCAAAATGCTTCTTCTCATCCCAGATACTATATCTAAAACCCTAGCCGAAATTATAAACTGTTCCCTGTCCCAGGGTATCTACCCAGATGAGCTAAAAACAGCCTCAATCAAACCCCTCCTAAAAAAACCAAATCTAAATGCATGTGATCCCAATAACTTCCGCCCTATTTCCAACCTCCCATTCATAGCCAAAATTATGGAAAGATTAGTGAATACTCAACTCTCCAACTACTTGGAAGATCACAGTATTCTGTCTCCAAACCAATATGGTTTTCGCAAAGCCGCAAGCACCGAAACGCTACTCCTCTCACTCACGGACTTCCTTCTCTCCGGAATCGATAAAGGCAAAGCATTTTTACTAATCCTCCTCGACTTCTCGGCGGCCTTTGACACCGTCAACCATTACCTCCTTCTAAAACAACTGGCAAACATAGGAGTGACAGGGGCTTCACTAACTTGGTTCAAAACCTTCCTGGAAAACAGAGGATATAGGGTCAAAATTCATAATACAGAATCCCAATATCACCCCTCCACCAGAGGGGTGCCGCAAGGTTCATCGCTTTCACCCACGCTTTTCAATGTCTACCTTCTACCACTATGTCAACTACTCACAAAATTAAGCCTGAAACACTTCCTCTTCGCAGACGATGTACAGATTGTGATCCCTATAAAAGAATCAATCTCGGTAACAATGGAATACTGGGATAGTTGCTTATTAGAAATCAAACTCCTCCTCAACAGCCTAAACCTAGTCCTCAATGCGTCGAAAACGGAATATCTGCTTATATCACCGGAAAACAACAACACACATTCAAAGCCAAAAGCCCTCCTTCAAACCGCTCACGTAAGAGACCTAGGAGCCATCTTAGATAACCGTCTTAACCTCAAACCATTCATTAACCAAACCACCAAAGATTGCTTCCACAAATTACATATTCTGAAAAGAATAAAGCCACTTTTCCATGCTCAGGACTTTAGAACAATCTTGCAAGCAATAATCTTCTCCAACTAGATTATTGCAACTCACTACTATTAGGCCTCCCAGCTTCCTATACCAAGCCTCTACAAATGGTACAGAACGCAGCAGCCAGGATCCTTACAAACTCCAGGAAAATCGACCACATCTCCCCTATCCTCAAAGACCTTCATTGGTTACCGATCCACTACAGAATTATGTATAAATCCATCACTATCATCTACAAGGCCATCCACCAACACACTCAACTCGACCTACTAATCCCTTTCAAAAAACACACATCCGCCAGACCCATCAGGGAATACTACAAAGAATCACTTCAGGTCCCACATGCCAAAACCTACCAACATAAATCCTACAGTCTCAGAGCTTTCTCCTCAGCAGGTCCAACTCTTTGGAACTCTATCCCACCTGACTTAAGACAAGAACCATGCACTCTAACATTTAGGAAAAGACTAAAAACCTGGCTTTTTAAAAAAGCATTCCCAGCCCTTGATTAAAACCTCCACACATCAGCACATTCTCTTATTCAAAAATTTGGATTGAAATAAAAACCCACCAACTTCACACTCATACACAGCACCATATCTTCTTCCTTCACAACCGCATCATATATATTCATTTTGCTATATTACTATATATACACAATATTATAATATATATATATTAATTGATGCAATTGGCTGAAATGTAAATATTTCTTTGTTCAGTTTCTCCCCTTTCCAGATCCTAGTTAATTTTCCCTCTTTTATTGTAACTTTCTCACATCCATAATATTGTTTTCTGTATTTGAAGTTTGAATGGGGAATATTGTTTATTATGTTACTCTCTGCCTTACACACATTGTTAATTGTAAACCGGGTTGATGTGATTCCAGTCATGAAATTCGGTATAATAAAAATAAATAAATAAATAAATATGTGTGTGTTTGTACACAAATATACATATATACACATGCTATATATGAAATAGTACTTTGCAAACATTGAGTAATGCTGTATGGTTAGAGTACCTGTAAATTCAATATTTTTACTGTAGCAAAAGACAGAGTGCAGTAATAAAGTGTAATTCAAAAGTCAAAATATCTTTTTCAAAAGCAAGTAAGCTTATTTCAGTTTCTCTCAATGATAAACTAAAAACAGCTGTGGGCATAATCTTTTATGGACTGGAGAATTCTTATAAAATTTCAATTGCCAAAAACATGCTTTACCCTACAAAATCTCCAGTTTGAAACAAAATAAGCCTATTAGCATTACTGATATTGTGTTATATGATGCTTTTCAACTACTTACAGGGTTGATATTTAATCACTGCAAGGTTAATTAGAATTGATATTTAAACATTGCTAGGTTGTACAGTCCATACAAGTATGTGCAGCAGTAAGGCTGGCTGATATTTCTGTTTACTTTCACCTTCCCTGATATTTATTCTCCTTTTGTAACTTTTACATTAGTTCTATTAACTGTCCAGGAACTGGGGAAAATGGAAATCTCTGTAGGTTGCAAATCCTTTCATTGGATCAACAAAATACGTTTTAGCTCATGAGCTTCAAGATCACATGGGGCTTCTTCAGATATCATTTGGAGGCTCATGTGAACTTGAAACTTTAAGTACCTCATCATTGGTTTTTGATGGTTCATAAAAGGGTACCACAACCTACAAAGATTCCATCTTTAGCAGGCATACATTTAGAGACCAGTTTATAACTGTTTAGAACGTTTACTTTAATTCTGTGTGCATGTAAAAACTTCTGAAAACATAGCCTGGGAGGTTGCAACATGAATGTTGGATTCTGAACCTTGTCACTGGAACATGTAAGTACATATTAGGTTGCTTTTAAGGTTTATACTCAGTTCGTCCCCAACTATTCCTGATGTTATGCTCACTCTGCCACAAGTTTCTTCAGCTGGAAGGAATAATAGCGTATGTGAAAAACAAAGGGATACTTAAAACAGATGTCATTGTGCAATTCTAGGAGAAAGAAAATATTTATCTCGATCTGTGAGCTTATTAGGAGTTCATTTCCCTTTAGAAAGAATGGCTACTGCAAAATGTGGTTCTACTTTCTTCCAGATTGCCACAAACATTTTTGGCGCATTTTGCTAAAAGTAAAATAGGTATTCAGGATACTTAAAAGGACTGAACATTTCCTACATCAAAGTACACTTGAAATTTAAAAAGACCAAGAATATCATCCTCTCTAGCTATATGAATGGTAATGGGACCATAGAGATCAGTAACATCCATTAATATAGTTAAAAAACCCCACAATAAAAGATCAAGCTGTACTTACATCTACAATTCACTAAAGGCATAATTTCTAATTATGTGCTTTGCTTGCTTAGAAGGTTGAACCCTACGCAGTTGGGAGGTGCAGTGGTCTGGAACAGATGCCTAATTAAAGAAACAATGATGTTCCCTCTCCAACAAACAAACAAATCCTTCACTGTCCCTTTTATCGGGCCCTCTTGAACAATAAAAATCACAGAACTTCAGAGTCCTTGAATATAGCTTCTCCTCAAGACTTCTGGGTTGTATCTAGCCAGTTCACTGGGTAACAATATATTTTGTTATACATTCAGTTACGGTACTGAGCAAACATATTATGAGGCTCAGGATGGCTCTTTCCTGAACTGACTATCTTAGCATACACATCCTGTCTGATGAAGTCAAATCTTGAAAGAATCATCCTGAATTTTGCAGTTCAAAGCAGTAACTTATCATCAGAGGGCTCCCTGCAGGGCAGATATCAATAGCATGTTTTGTGTCTCCTTTCCTTTTACAACAGATGCCAGACTTACATGATTTTCTGTTGGAATTTTTCTGTGGTTGGACTAAGACTGCAGGTTGCCTCAGTGCAAATCTCCTGTATTTATTTAAAAAAAAAGACAAAAAAAATCCATCAGGTTTCACTACCACTCTGAGGCTAGTGAACACTTAAATTCCATGATAGCAAAAAAGCAGCCTGAAAAACACACTCACAAACACAACCTATTGAAGCTTAAAAGAAATAAATCCTATACAGTCATGAAATTTTGTAACCTCTCCAAAAAGGTGCTACAGCTCTTATTCCAGCATATATCAATGAGGATTCAGATAGTTATGTGCTATTTTCCATATGTTTTTTTTTTCCAAACTGAGTCAGTGGCAGTCCTATCAATTTTCTGTCATTTTGCATTTTCAGCCAGGTAAATCAAGGAAGTCCAAACTATTTAGAGAAAGGTTTTCTTGTCTAATCTTCATACCCGAAGAAAGGCTTTCACGGAGCTCATGATTTTGTGATTAGTGAATTTATTTACTTAAGCAACTGAAATGTAAGGGACATGGGTTAGGGAAGAAGAGAAATAGGCTGTTCTATAAAAAAGAAGATGGTGCTTTCATTTACATTGGTGTGGTCTACAGGCCTCTGATTCAGTCAGAACAGCTGGACAGAGATCTGGTCAAAGACATCCAAAAGCTGAGAAAGAAGTGTTGCTCGTTGGAGATTTTAAACTGCTGGATGTAGATTGGAGAATCCCTTCTGAGGAATCTACAAGTAGAGAAATAGTGGATGCTCTTCAAGGGGCTCTGTTCAAACAAATGGTAATGGAACCCTCGAGGGAGTGTGCAATACTCGACCTAGTGCTCTCAAATGGGGATAATGTCTCTAATGTCCTCATAGGTGCTCACCTGAGTACAAGTGATCATCAGACAGTAAAGTTTGATTTGCAAATAAAACACTGAGAAGGTACAAGAAGACCCGAGTTTTAAATTTAAAAAATACGGACTTTGTCAAAATAGGGATGTTCCTAGAGAAAGAACTAGAAGACTGCGAGAAAATGGGCAAGGTGGAACAACAGTGAGCCAAATTAAAAGGAGCTATTACAAAGGCAACACATCTATATGTTAGAAAATTAAACAAAAGTAAGAGGAAAAAGAATCTGATCTGGTTCTCAAAGGAGGTGGCTGGAAAAATAAAGGCAAAAAAGAGCAGCATTCAAAAAGCATAAAGGATCCCAAAAAGAAGAAAACAGGGAAGAATACCTGGTGAAACTAAGGAAGACAAAGAAAGAAATCAGGAAAGCAAAAGTTCAAGCAGAAGAAAGAATTGCCAAAGAGGTAAAAGCAAAGTGTCAAAACATTTTTCAGATATATCAGAGAAAGAAGGGAGACCCAAAGTGGTATAGTGAAATTGAAAGATGACAAGGTGCAATATGTGGAGAGAGATAGAAGAAATGGCTGAAATAAACAAATACTTCAGTTTGGTAGTCACTAAAAAAGACCCTAGAGAAGGACTATTGCTGGTTGAGTAGCCCATAAATGGGGATGGGGTAGACAAAACTCTGTTATAAAAGAGAATGTAGGAAAGAGCTAGGAAAACTGAAAGTGGACAAGGCGATGAGGCCAAATGAGGTACATCTCAGGATACTGAGGTAATTCAGAGATGTGCTGGCAAGTCCACTGAAGGATCTGTTCGATAGATCCCTGGAAATGGGAATGATGCTGTGTAACTGGAGAAGAGCTGTGGTGGTCCTGCTTCACAAGAGTGGTAGCAGAGAGGAGGTTGGAAACTACAGGCCGGTTAGCCTCACCTTGGTGGTGGGAAAATTAATGGAGATGCTGCTGAAGAAAAGGATAGTGAACTATCTACAATCCGGTAGATTGCTGGACATGAGGCAGGATGGATTCACCAGGGGAAGATCCTGTCTAACAAATATGATTGATTTTTTTGATTGGGTGACTAGAGAATTGGATCAAGGAAGAGTGCTTGATAGATTTACTTTGATTTCAGCAAAGCTTTTGATATGGTCCCGCTTAGGAGGCTCGTGAATAAAATGAGAAACTTGGGACTCTGAGTAAAAGTGGGGAGTGGACTACAAACTGGTTGACTGATAGGAGACAGCGTGTAATGGTAAATGGAAACCTCACCGAAGAAAGAATAGTGTTAAGTGGAGTGCCACAGGAATTGGTTTTGGGACCATTCTGTTCAATATCTTTGTGAGCAAAATTGCAAAGAAGATAGAAATAAGTTTGTCTATTTCTGATGATACTAAGATCTGCCACAGAGTGAACATGCCTGAAGGAGTGGAGAGAATGAAAAGTGATTTACGAAAGCTTGAAGAGTGGTCAAAGACTTGGCAGCTGGGATTCAATGCCAAGAAATGCAGAGTTATGCATCTGGGATACAAAAATCCAAAAGAGCTATATGTGATGTGGGATGAAAGAATAATATGCCCAGATTGAGAGAGGGACCTTGGGGTGATAGTGTCTGGTGATCTGAAGGTAGCAAACCATGTGACAAGACAATAGCTAAAGCCAGAATTCTGGACTGCACAGAGAGTGGAATAACCAGTAAGAAAAAGAGGTTATAATGCCCTTGTATAGATCCTTAGTGAAGCCTCACTTGGAGCACTGTATTGGGTTCCAGAGTCCATATCTCAAATAGGATAGAGACAGAATGGAGGTGGTCCAGAGAAAGGCAACCAAAATAGTGTGCGGTCTGTATCAGAAGACTTATAAGGAGAAGCTGAAGGATCTGAATACGTATACTCTGGAAAAGAGGCAGTGCAGGGGAAGCAAGTGTTGCTTACCTGTAACAGGTGTTCTCACAGGACAGCAGGATGTTAGTCCTCACATATGGGTGACATCACAGGATGGAGCCCTGTACGGAAAACTTTTCTGTCAAAGTTTCTACAAAGCTTTGACTGACACTGGCACACTGAGTACACTGAGCATGCTCAGCCTACAATTATCCCTGTGAGCCACAGGTGTCTCCCTCAGTCTCGTCTTATAGGTAAAAGCGCAAGCGAAACTAAAATAAAAGTAAAAACGTATACAGACCCAACTCCGCGGGGTGGCGGGTGGGTTTCGTGAGGACTAACATCCTGCTGTCCTGTGAGAACACCTGTTACAGGTAAGCAACACTTGCTTTCTCACAGGACAAGCAGAATGGTAGTCCTCACATATGGGTGAGTACGAGCTGAGGATGCCCGAGAGTGCGGCAAATGCACCTAAGACGCGGGAAAGACGCAATGACTGGGGTGAAATTTGGAACGGAGGGTATCCTGAAACCCTTAACGGGTTGGTGGAAGGATGTTGAGTAGTTAAACCGAAAAGAATAAGAGTAGACGGACTGGCCAAACATGGAGCATGCTGGCTAGTTGTATCTAAGCAATAATGGGGTAGGGAGAACACTCCAGGTTGCAGCCTGATAAATATGTACAAGCAGCAGCGACCGAGGGGAAGCTATGAAGGCTGGGATGGATGCAACAGAGTGTGGTTACACACAGTGTTGTAGTGAAATGCCTGCTTGTCGGTAAGAAAAGAGATACAGACTGTCAATTAGGAGGAATAGGTCTGTTTGCCCAGTGGAACTCGCAGCTTGACTCTTGCACAGAAGGAAAGAGTTAGATGGAATTCCTATGGAATGTAGTGCGATCTAGATAGAATGCAAGTACACTATTACTGTCCAAGAAATGGAAAAACCCTCTCGCTTTGGTGAGAAAGAGGTGTTGGGAAAAATGGGCAGAGTATATTCTGAGTAAGGTGAGATGCAATGTCTACCTTAAGAAAGATATGAAGTTGAATACGTAAAACCACTCGGTCACAGAGGAACGCAGGGTCGGATGAGTATGTAACAAGGTGTGTAACTCACTGACTCTGTTGGCAGAAATTACATTTATGAGGGAAAGAATTTCCCATGTCAAACTGTGAAATGAGAGGAATGGAAAGACTCGAACGGAGAACGTATGAGACTTCTAAGGATAAGATATAGGTTCCATTCCGTGACTAGTGAAGATAGAGGCGGCTTGATCAGTGGATAATCCATGGTAAGCTGACTCAGAAGGGGTTTACAGTTAATTGGGTATCCCCACTCCCAAACGATACACCAATTGGAACAGAGGTGTACCTATGCGGAGGATGTCTGGGCTGCAGAATCCGAGGGAGCAAGAGAAAAGAGTGGTGTAGAAAAAGAAAAAGGGAACTACCCTTTTGTATGCGTCATGTGGTAAATCATGCCATTTTGAATGGTAGGATTTATGTGTGGATGGTTTTGAGACACTACCAGTACCTGAGAATATCAGTGAGTCTACGATTTGAGACTGACTTGTGAGAAGGCAAATTGGTTATTGGTGTGATAGATTGAGAAGTATGGGAAGCATACTGGTCTCGGCCAGGACGTGGGTCTGAGGAACTGTTAACCCCGTCCTGGTTCAACATTAGAAGAGTGCTGGCTATGAGAGGCAGCAGAAGAGACACATTTAAGAGGCCCTTGATGGAAGAAAGGCATCTATGGGAACGCATTGGAAACATGTGTAGGGAGTAGAATCTGTGCACCGTATGGTTCGATTCGGACGCAGAAGGCAAGTTCGGTTGACCTCAGCGTTAGAAGATCTTTCCCGCTACACGTAGTCCGAGACCATTCAAAAGAATGGAAACCTACATGGGGAAGGTCTGCTAGTGCGTTCAATAAATCTCTGAGATACATGGCCCGAGAATACATTGAGTGAGCAAGGGCCAGGGGTAGAGCTGCACAGTTTCCTTGCAGAGCAGCTAAGAGGTTGTGCGTGCTTGTGTGTTGGAAAGCACATTGTCCCTATGCTGTCTGTCTGTATGCACAAAGATTTGTTGCAGAGGCAGTATTGGAAGGCATAAGGGTATAACGCATGGCTACAAGCTCCAGGAAGTTCATGTGAAACTGTGCCTGGAGTGGAGTAGACGCATATTGGGTTGAGAAGCTTTTAGGTCAAACTTTACAACCCTGAGTAAATGCAAGCATGAGCAGAATCAGACCAGGTTTTGGTTCTAGATCTGCAATATGGATGAGGGACGAAAGCAGTTGAACAGCTTAGACCCACTGATAATGGAATTTCACTGAATCTAACCCATAGCAGTTTTGGATCTATGAGGAAAGTGCATAGTGAAAAAAACCCATGGCCCGACAATGAAGAATTGAGGGGCTGAGGTTATGGAAAAATGCACACAGGGACAAGTAAGAATTTATTAGAATGTCTGCGCGTATGCTGGACAGGAAGGTCATTATGACTGTGGTGTCCAGAAGTGTTTTATAAGGGATTTATGGCAGTGACAGTAATCCCAGTTAGTAAATGTATAGTGAGTCATGAAAAAGTTAGAGCTCCTTGCGTGGACTGACTGTGGTTATGCAGCTGTCCATGCAAGGAAAGCGTGAATGATGTTGCTCTCCGCAGAGAAACAGCAGTCACCGATAGTGATTCAATGAATACCTCAGTTGCCGAAGCTGGTGCAACCGGCAGAGCTTGGGATTGTAATATTGTTGACTCACTATGAAGCACATAGAAAGATTAGAGGTAATGTACTTACTGTGATATGGAAGCATGGTGACGAGAGATACCATTTTACCTGTGCCTTCTGAAGAAAGTTGGTATTTCTGAGGTCCAGGATGGGCAGAGAGTAACTACTTTCTGTTGAAAGAAAGAATAGTGTAATTAAAACTCCCCAACCCCCCTCCCCTCTCCCCCTCTGCGCTTTGTAGCGTCTGGGGGAGTGTACCGGGAACTTTGGTACAAGGTGGGATGGTCGCTCTGATATCTGGCCAGTTGGGAGACCAGGAGGTGTCCAACTGGAGGGGCTGATGTAATCTAGATATCATGTAACCTCCCACGGCAGCGTAAGCGGTAAAGTCTTACCCGCATTTCTGTGTGCTGTACAAGAAGACACTGAGACCTGTTGTCAGGCTTCGAGGTAGACTTGCACTTGAGGCAGTATTTGTTGGATCTTGTGTTTAGCAGATCAGCAAATACACCTGGAACTTTAGTTCTGAAGCAAGAACCAGAAGTCAGAGCATTAATCAGTACAGAGCCTCGGTGCTGAAGAAGGGAGGATGCCCTGATGCAATCCCAAAGAAATGATAGAGAGGTTCTCTTGGTATTGTGGCTGACATAACTGGCATAGCGATATATGACACTAATATGGTTCTTGGAGGGTACATGACCTAGAACTTTTTGATATAATATCAAATGGGTAACCCACAGGTATAATTCTAACGAATAAATAATATCTAGATACCTGTGTATTGTTTATCTCATTTATTGTTTTTAAATCTTTAAATACAATTTCATTATACAACTAATACACTTTAAAACATCTCCCCTTCATTCACACCACATACACACATGCTCAATCATTAAACAAAATATTGCACCTGATTCTAATACAACAATTCACCTATACTAATGCATTGAAGTACATCCATATACCATTTATCAAAATAGTATTACATTCAAGATAGCTCAAAAAAAGTTTTTTTTATTATTGCATTTGTCAGTTTTTATTAAACAAACAATTATCAGCTTATCTTCCTCTTGGTTCCCTTTCATTTTATTTATTCATAAATTTCTTCCTTATTGTTGTACATTCCCGACGACAAGCTTTCGTTTCACCGAGGTGGTTTCCTCAGGGGACCATTATCAATTCTATAATTTCTTTTGAAGAACGGGAACTTCTCTATACAACGTATAGGATGATTGTTGCATGTGCTATTATTACTAAAACCATCACCTTAAATATATAAATATATAAATATTATTATCCACAAATTCACATCATAAAATATATTGTATCAAAAGAAATTATTAATCCAGTCACCATCCTTAAAAACCCAGCAAACCCGCTTACCTATATATCCATCTGTGTAATTTCTTACCACTATTATTCTTAACTTCTTCTGTTAATCAAAACCTACCAATAAAACCAAAACATAATATAATCCACCTCCTAATGCCTCATCAATTTGTATAGCTTCATTCTTATACATCCACTAACCTTCCAAATTCCACTGTTTGTTTTCAATACCGTCAGCGTCAAACTGCAGCGTATTCAAACTCAACTTCTTACACTATGGCGCTGCCTTCATACACGCCACTCTTTCACATGCGCTCAATAGTTGTGTCACAAACGCTGATTCCAATACAACATTTTCATCTACAATGAATAACAACCCTATTATTAACTTTTAAACTAACCAAAGTTTTACTCTTAATACTTATGAATTAACAACACACCTTACCTTCTAACATCCTCACACTTGTGCTGCACCTTTACCAAAAACGCCGCGGTTGCGCATTGCTTACTATCCACACCCTTATATTTTGAACGTCCCTCCTCTCAAACGTATCAGCTGTCACCACTTCTCAACATGAATTAACCACTATCATTGGTCAGACCATTCTATAGAAATGCACTCCATTCTATTTCTAGATTGAGGCCACCAGGGGTCACCGTTCCCCACTGAAAAATATACCGTTGTTCTTTTTTAGTTAACACCGTTGTTATATTACCCCCTCTACTTAGTTCAACTTGATTTAATACACAGAATTTCAACTCCTGGACATTGTGCCTTTTCTCTTGTCAGTGTTGAACCAACGGGGCATTTTCTCTTCGGGTGCGTATATTACTTAGATGTTCGATTATTCTGGTTTTTATTTTCCTCTTGGTGTGTCCTATGTAATAAAGCCCACATGGGCATACAATTACATATATAACCTGCGCTGATTCACAGTCAAACCTCCTGGGTAAATAATATGTGCACCCCGTCGATGGTATACTCAAAGAAGATGTCATATATACCTGGGGACATACCACACAACGACCACACTGATATTGACCTTGTTCATCATTTATCAACCTTGGTGTAGGCAAAATCGTAGACGTAAGCATATCCCTCAAAGCACGTCTCTTTTTATATGCAAAAATAGGAAACTCCTTAAACACTCCATCATCCTTAATGATAGTCCAATATCGGTAAACGATATCTTTGATATACATCACTTGGTGAGAAAAGGGCAACGTACATACCATCCTTGTCAATGGAGTTTTATTTCCAGTAATTAATAAATTTTCTCTATTTGCATAAAGAGCCCGTTTGTAAGCTTTCCTGACTATCTTTCTTTTGTAACCCCTTTCTAAAAATCTGTCCACCAATTCCTGTGCCTTTAATTTAAATTCATTTACTGTGGTGCATAATCTTCTCAATCTTAAAAATTGGCTAATCGGGATATTCTCCTTAAGGCGTTTCGGGTGAAAACTAGAAAATTCTAGAGTAGTATTCCTATAGGTTATCTTCCTATAGATTGTTGTATGGAGTTTACCTAGATTCTTATACACATACAGATCCAAAAACGATACCCTCTGTTGACTAACAGTGAATTCAAATTGTAAATTTACATCCACTATATTAATCCAAATTTTAAATTGCTCCAATCTGTCTTTATTTCCCACAAAAATACAGAAAATGTCGTCAATAAAACGTTTCCATGTTCTTATTTCCCCCCAAAATTGTGAACCATAAATGAACCTGCTTTCAAAATTGGCCACATATAGGCATGCCACCGATGGCGCAATAGGGGACCCCATTGGAATGCCTTTTACCTGATGGTAATACTTCCCATCAAATTGAAAAAAACTTTTTTTTAATATTATAGTAGCCAATTGAATACACAGTTGTTTTTTCTTATCTAAGCAATCAGATTCATTCATTATATCTTGTACAATGCTCACCGCTTCCTCCTGCGGAATGTTAGTATATAATGAGGAAATATCCGCTGTCACCAACCACCACTCATCCTCTATATTATCATGCTGTTCTAAAGACCTAATGAAATCCGCTGAATCTTTAATATAAGAAGATATTGACTGTACTTTTACCTGTAACCAGTGATCAAGATATTTAGCGATGGGTTCAAATAAAGAGCCAATTCCTGAGACTATGGGCCTCCCAGGAGGGGACACCATACTCTTGTGAATTTTCGGCACGGCATAAAATACAGGACATACTGGTGTACTTTCAAAAAGGTAATCCGCCAATTTACGATCTATAACTTTATCTTTAACCGCTTGCTGGATCAACAAATAAAGTTCATTCTGAATACCCTCAGTGGGATCACTATCCAAAAAATGGTAAAAGTCAGTATCCAATAATTGGCGATTTACCTCATCTATGTATTGAACTCTGTCCATAATTACCAATGCCCCTCCCTTGTCCGCCGGCTTTATCACTATACTGGTGTCCTGTCCCAACTGTTGTAAAGCCCTTCTCTCATCCCATGAGACATTACTATAGACAAACGACTCCCTTCGTTCTAATCTTGTTAATTCATTTAAAACCAAATTTTCAAAAACTACTAAAAATGGATCCTGTGGTTCAGGAGGCATCCATTTCGAGCGCTTCACAAATTTAGATCTTTGAGTATATTGCACAACCTCAGAATCATTCTCAGTAGCAAAAAATCTCTTTATTTTTAATCTTCGAAAAAACTTGTATAACTCAATCCTCGTTTCAAAAGGATCATAATCCACAGTCGGCACAAAACTTAACCCCTTATTTAATATCCCTTCTTCCACAGATGATAACTGTCGTAATGATAAATTAACAACTGAACCTTGAGACTTATATTCTATCGGGGGAATCGCTGACTCTTGAATCGGTAACCTGTATTCCAATTCCTCCTGCCCCCCCCGATTCTGTGACCGTAAAAAATACGGATTTTCCTCATTCCCATAATAATGTCCTCCACTAGTATATTGGTTATTAGCACTAACATACTGATTACCACCCCTATTTTGCTGAGTCCCTACATTATGTGGTCCATGTCCTCCTCTAAACATCCCTTCATTATAATTAATCTCCGGTTGAGCAAATGCCACTGATTTTTTAGGTCTTACATCTGCTGTTGCTACCTCTTCATCCGAAGAACTCTCTGATGATGAAAATGTTTTACCTCCCCCTTTCTTTTTACCTTGCTTATCCATCCACGGATAAACATATCCTGTAGTATAATCCGATTGATCACGGAAAAAGTTTTTTGTCTTGAACTCCTTAGTCTCCATTTTAAATAGAATGGAGTGCATTTCTATAGAATGGTCTGACCAATGATAGTGGTTAATTCATGTTGAGAAGTGGTGACAGCTGATACGTTTGAGAGGAGGGACGTTCAAAATATAAGGGTGTGGATAGTAAGCAATGCGCAACCGCGGCGTTTTTGGTAAAGGTGCAGCACAAGTGTGAGGATGTTAGAAGGTAAGGTGTGTTGTTAATTCATAAGTATTAAGAGTAAAACTTTGGTTAGTTTAAAAGTTAATAATAGGGTTGTTATTCATTGTAGATGAAAATGTTGTATTGGAATCAGCGTTTGTGACACAACTATTGAGCGCATGTGAAAGAGTGGCGTGTATGAAGGCAGCGCCATAGTGTAAGAAGTTGAGTTTGAATACGCTGCAGTTTGACGCTGACGGTATTGAAAACAAACAGTGGAATTTGGAAGGTTAGTGGATGTATAAGAATGAAGCTATACAAATTGATGAGGCATTAGGAGGTGGATTATATTATGTTTTGGTTTTATTGGTAGGTTTTGATTAACAGAAGAAGTTAAGAATAATAGTGGTAAGAAATTACACAGATGGATATATAGGTAAGCGGGTTTGCTGGGTTTTTAAGGATGGTGACTGGATTAATAATTTCTTTTGATACAATATATTTTATGATGTGAATTTGTGGATAATAATATTTATATATTTATATATTTAAGGTGATGGTTTTAGTAATAATAGCACATGCAACAATCATCCTATACGTTGTATAGAGAAGTTCCCGTTCTTCAAAAGAAATTATAGAATTGATAATGGTCCCCTGAGAAAACCACCTCGGTGAAACGAAAGCTTGTCGTCGGGAATGTACAACAATAAGGAAGAAATTTATGAATAAATAAAATGAAAGGGAACCAAGAGGAAGATAAGCTGATAATTGTTTGTTTAATAAAAACTGACAAATGCAATAATAAAAAAAACTTTTTTTGAGCTATCTTGAATGTAATACTATTTTGATAAATGGTATATGGATGTACTTCAATGCATTAGTATAGGTGAATTGTTGTATTAGAATCAGGTGCAATATTTTGTTTAATGATTGAGCATGTGTGTATGTGGTGTGAATGAAGGGGAGATGTTTTAAAGTGTATTAGTTGTATAATGAAATTGTATTTAAAGATTTAAAAACAATAAATGAGATAAACAATACACAGGTATCTAGATATTATTTATTCGCTAGAACTTTTTGAACCATGTGGCCTGAATTAGAGAACACATCTCAATGGGAATGCCGCAGAAGTGGGTACTTACCACCCGACGTGGATCGCTGAAGGACGAGCCGGTGAAGATTGCTGGCTCCGTGGATTTCAGGAGTCATCGAGGGGGTAGATGCCCATCTCAACTCTGATGCCTGGTATGGTGGCGCAGGTATAGAGGAGACAGGCTGAGCGTGGCTGGCGCTACCACGGTAGTATTTTGTGGAGGGCCACAATCCCCCACCGATGTCGGTGGGGCATGCCTCGGGAACAGGGGAGCCGATTAACAGCTCGTGAACACGGCCCTCGTCGCAGCGGCTCAATGTCTCGTGACGTCAGTGCAGAATTCTTCGGAACTCGTTCCGGTGTTTCTGGAGCACCAAGGACTGCCAATACTGTACGGAACAGTGTAAATGGCAGTGGTGATGTTGCTCGGCCCGAACACTGTCCAGCATCGAGAAGGATAGCATCAATGTGCTGGATGGCATTGGTGGTGGACGGTCACCATGACGGTGATGATGCATGCCACGGTGCTCGGCCCGGTCTTTCCCCAGCTCTGAGATGGATGCCCTCGCTGTCTTGGATGGCGACTGATGACGGACTGTCAGCATGCCTGCACTGCTCCTGGCACTATGTAGCATCGTAGGCTAATACGGGGCTTTAATAAGAACCCAAAGCATGGAGCACTGTGTTCAGGCGAGGGCATTACGTGGCGGTGCTATGTCGGTATTGATGGTGTCGATGGCTGCCTCAGCAGCCTCGAGGATATCGTCAAAAATATATATGAAAAAATGTCAATGACTCGGCCAGAGCAATGATTCCGTCACGGAAGCACTGACGGCATCGGCATAGGTATCTATGGGAACGATGTGGTATTGAATAATCGAAAAAAACATCATTGGCATCAGAAAAAATGATATTGGCATCGATAGAGTTGATGACCACATTGATAGGAATGTCAAAGACACCGATGGAAACAACATGGGCGTCGAGGGCATCGATGTATGAAGGCGGGCGCCGACAGCATCGGTGGCATGGCCATGGGCATCGACAGCATGGCCACGGCGTCGACGGTATTGATTGGATCAACTCGGGCACCAATGGCATCCATGGCATCAATGCCACCTACATGGGCATCAATGGCACCAACATGGGCACCGATGGAATTGATGTTGGCATGGATGCCATCGATGGAATTGACATTGGCATCGATGGAATCGACCTCGACCTGGGCATCGATGCCCATCGATGGAATCGACCTGGCATCGACCTGGCGTCGATGCCCATCGATGGAATGGACCTGGGCATCGATGGAAATGTCCTGGGCATCGATGGCAATGTCCTGGGCATCGATGGCATCAATAAAATAAAGGATGGCATCGATGGAAATGACCCTAGCATCGATGGAAGTGCCCCGGGTGACTGTGGCATCAACCCGGGCATGGATTGCACAGACAAGACAAGGTGTACATCGATGGCATCTATCCGGGCAATGATGGCACCGATGAAACCCAAGGAAAAATCAGTGCCATGGATGAAAAACATGGATGGCACTGATAGAAGGATGCAGGGACCGATGGCATCAGTGTACCATGGGGGGAGGGGTACTGATGGCATCTAAGAATCCAGGACAGTCTGAAGGGGGTACCAACGGTAGCGATGGGGCATCGACTGTGCGAGGGTACCGAGGAAATCGAAGGACCTGAATCTATAGGGGCCCTGGCGGCAACGGAACCATGGAAGTCCCTGTCCCACTAGTGCTAATAACCAGGCAGAGTGTCACAACACTCGCAGGCTATATGTGGCTAACTAAAACATAGGGAGAGGGAAGGCCGCAGTCGGTTGGCAGGCCAGGAAGGTGACAGGAACCGATTGAAAAAACAAGGCATAGTACTCACCGAGCATCGAATAAATGTACGCGAAGGGAGACCCGTGCAGGGAAAAGTGTTTGTGAAGTAAAAGTTTAAGTGTTTCCGTGCAGGGAAAAGTGTTAGAATTTCTCACAGAGCTCCTAACCGCTATGCTTACTGCAGAGCAGAAAAAAGAAGACTGAGGGAGACACCTGTGGCTCACAGGGATAATTGCAGGCTGAGCATGCTCAGTGAACTCAGTGTGCCAGTGTCAGTCAAAGCTTTGTAGAAACTTTGACAGAAAAATTTTCCGTACAGGGTTCCATCCTGTGATGTCACCCATATGTGAGGACCAACATCCTACTTGTCCTGTGAGAAAATATGATACACACCTTTGAATACCTGAAATGTTTTAATGTTGCATCTTCCATTGGAAAGGAAACAGTAGAACTAGAGGTCATGATATGAAACTATGAAACTTCAGGGAGGATGACTCAGAACCAAAGTCAGGAAGTATTTCTTCATGGAGAGGGTGTTAGATGCCTGGAATGCCCTTCTAGAAGAGGTGGTGAGGATGAAAACAGTAAATGAATTTAAAAAGGCATGGTATAAATAATGTTGATCTCTAAGACTAGAGATGGAAATTAAGAAAAGGATACATGGGGGGTGGGGGGGGGGGGGGGATAATCAGCATGGAGTGGTAGCTACTACTCCTAAGAGAAGGCATGGGGATTACTACCCTTAACCTATTAGCTTAAGGAGCTTACATGATTTTGACACAACTGCAGCATTGCTCTCCACTGCAATAGCAAGGCGATGGGAAAAAGGGAAATGGATTTAGACAACAGCCAATGCTGGGCCGTGACTTTTATGTTTCAGGGTACTGATATGCAGACATTAGGGAAAAAGTGCAGGAATGCTTCTAAGGCCAAGTGCAAAAGCAAAGCATTTTCAAGCAGCAGCATTGTGTGAATTATCAAGAAGGCTACTCACCCTGTAAAAATGTTGCTAGCAATAATTTTGTTTAGGGTTTAACAGTTGATTGGTTTTCATTGTTAATATTGCTACCATTAATATAAGGCTTGGGAGTAACCTGTATAGTGTGACAGTTACTACTGTAAGAAACTTGCTGGGCTGACTGGATAGTCTATTTGGTCTTTTTCTGCCATCATTACTATGTTAGTATATTACAATGATGAAAAAAAAACCTCTACAGAAAATGGCTAATTTTGAGAACAAGAAAAATAGGCAACAGTTTCTCTCAGTAGCTAACCTTTCCTGGAACTGCTTTGAAGGGATCAAGCCTGCTCGAGGATTGGCATCTCCTTCGTGTTTGGCTTGCCACCATGTTGCATCATCCTGGCTCATGATCTGAAGGATATCTCCCTTTCTGAAAAAAATTCCAGCTTCTTTACATGGAATTGCTTTATCCTCATTAGGATCATAGTCAAACAGAGCCTTAACAAACATCTGTTAGGAAGAGAATGTTTTAATTCAGATTAATCACAACTCTAAATAAAAAAAAAAATACTTTTGCTAATTTCTTTGATTTATTCTGGCTTTCTGATGTAAGAACACATCATGTAAGAGCCTCATCATGATAAACATTCACTTGTACATGGAAGGTGTCACATTAATCCAAAAGGAAACCATCTTTAGGTAGTATTTACCTTGCCTTCTTTATATGGTGTTTCTTCTTTGATGCTTGGTATAATTTTAAATGTAATTGCTCCCTGAGACTGAGCCTGAGAAATGAATAGATCAAAGAAAAAGAAAATTAAAAATCCTAAGCAATACATCAAGACTAAAAAATACCCCAAAAAACGATAGGGTAGAAGCAGACTAGGGTAACTTTCAAGTCACTTATCAAAACGTCAATGGTGCATACAATGGGCAATCTTCAGAGTCTGGTTGTTTTCCTGTCACTTGCCCTAGCACCGATCTATCAGCTACAGTAACGTGAATGGAGACATCAGAAGACTGCTAGAACATCCCACTACAAATCCATGGCATGAGACTTGAATTATTGTCTGTTTTCATTTAACTGGGAACGCAGTGTAACAAGTGTCAGGTTTATGCAGAACTAAAAATAATGAAATGAAACTTCTTTCAACAGACAGAGATTCAGTTCTATTTCATTTTTTGAATTTTCGACTTATTTATAGACATTTGATATTCCCTGTTTTTCCATAAGTGGCCTCAAAGCACATTACAAACAAGTTTTAACAGTTATATTACTTTGGTTGAAGGTAATTTACAATCACAGTTGAATTAAATTTACAATGGATAAGACTGAGAGGCCAAGATATATAACTTATATTGTGTGAATGTAAATTTGGAAGCATTCTCATGATTTGTAAGTCAAAATAATACGTTTTCAAAGGATGGGGAGGAATACTTTTATAACTGAGATACCTTCCAAAATTTATAAGGTAGAAATCTTGTTTATTTTTGGGAGCATATGATCTGCAAAATGAATATAATTAAATAAACCAGTGTTTCCCAATCCTCTCCTGGAAGCACATGAACCAGTTGGAGGTTTCTATAATGAATAAGCATGAGATAGATTTGCATATATTGGAGTCCCAGCGCATGTGAATCTGTCATTCATAGTCACTTGGCAATCCTGAAAACCAGACTAAATAGGTATTCCTCGAAGAGAGTGCTGGGCAATACTGTAATATATCAATATAGCTGGAATAACAAAAAGTCCTGCAAACAAAAGAAATGAACATTGTATTTTGTGATTCAATGTTAAACTTTGACTTCAACAGGGTCCTGGACTTTAGAAGTGCTGACTTGAAGAAGAGTAAAAGTGTTGAAGAGACCAGATTGAGAGCTGAAAGGTAGGCCAAACTTTGAGAACATTAAAAGGGAATGCTGAAAAGGCAAAATTTCTCTATTTGAGGCTAGTTAATGAGAATTGAAGGAAGAGAGCAATATGGGTCTCTAAGGAGGTAGGAGAAATGCTAAGAGTAAAGAGATTAGCTTTAAAGAAAAACAAAACAATAATGTCCCAAGAGGATTGGCAGAATTATCAGGAATAACAAAAAGAGGAACAGAGGGCAGCTAGATGAGCAAAATGCAAAATAAAGAAATAACACCCCAGTCAATATGAAAGCCTTTCCAGACCCCATTTGAACCTTAATTCACCACTAACTGACGCTCAGAAATTTTCTTAAGAGGGTAATTAATAACTGTACCTCAACATGGTAATTCAATAACTCTGCAAACTCCATAACTTTGTTTACACCATTAACTGGTAAATTTGTTCTCCCTGTTAAATTCCTATCTCCTTTTCACTGCTCCAAGTTGTGTAATTCCCTTGTTTTATTGTAACTGCAATCTTTTTTGAGCACCTGTTAATGTTTCTTATTATTTGTTATCTTCCTTCACCTCTTGTTAATTGTAAACCGGCATGATGCGATTCTCATCGCGAATGCAGGTATAGAAAAACTCTAAATAAATAAAATAAATAAATAAAATATGAGGAGGAGATAAAACCTTTAGATATATAATAAGGTAAAGACGTAAAACCAAAGGGGAAATATGTAGCACAATAAAGAGAGAAAGTTGGATGTGTGAATAATGGGAAATGGCAGAAAGTAGAAATTTTAAATAAATTCTTTAGCTCGATATTTACAATAGAAAAAGAAAGTGAGAGACGTAAAGCAGGAAATTGTATTGATAAATATGAAATGATTGCAAACCCATTTATAAAGTAGGAGGTTCTTGAAGTATTTAAGGAATTAAAAAAAGATAAGGCCAAGAAAAACCTCAGAATACTGAAATAACTTAGGGAAGTGCTGACAGCACATGTCCCTCAAGGGAAGTTTCCAAGGATTTAGTCCCCTACATAAAAGTGAGAACAAGACAACCAGCAAATACAGACTTATTTATTTATTTTATTTAACATTTTTCTAGACCGACATTCGTTGGGAACATGACATCGGTTTACATGGAACATAACGGTAGCATTATAGGGCTATACATAGAACTAAGAAATAATACAAACTAATATCTTGCAACAGGGATTAATGATAGAAACATAACTTGGAAAAGAGAACGATATAAACTTAAAATGGAGAAGATAAGCGCTATACAATATAGTACAAAAAGAACAGGAGATTAATTATTGTTGTCTTGTTTATAGGGCTCTACATAGAACTAGGAAATAATACAAACTAATATCTTGCAACAGGGATTAATGATAGAACATAACTTGGAAAAGAGAATGATATAAATTTAAAATAGATATGATATGCACTATACAATATAGTACAATGAGAAATGGAGATTAATTATTGTTGTCTTGTTTATATATTAAAAATGTCAGTGATGAGAGGGAGAACATATTAGAACAAAATAGCCTAGGTTTAGGATGAGGAGAAATTATGGGTGGGCAGTGTGAAGAAGAAGATAAATAATTGATTAGATAGATAAGAGGGAGGTTAAGAGGTGAGAGTCAATATCAGTATTTCAGGTGTAGGCCTATTTAAGTTTTTGTTTAAACTTTTTAGGGCAGAGTTCTTATCATACGTCTGTTGGCATGGTGTTCCAGAGTTTAGGGCCCGCAATAGATAATGCACGTTGCTTTGTGGTGGAGAAGTGTGGATTTGGGAGGATGTATGTGTAGTGTTGCTATATATTGTGTTCTGGTGGGTCTTGTGTTGGTATGGAATTTGAAGGCGTCGTTGACCCATTGCATATTTTGGTTAATTAGGGATTTGTGCATGATAGTCAGGGCTTTATAATGTATTCGGTATGATACTGGGAGCTAGTGAAGTTCTTTGAGAATTGGAGTGATGTGGTTGCTTTTGCTGGAGCTTGTGAGGATCCTGGCAGCTGGATGTTGAAGCATCTGGAGGGGGTAGATCGTGTTTTAGGGGAGGCAAAAGAGGAGGGTATTACAATAATCTATTTTTGAAAGAATGGTGGACTGGAGTACGGTACGGATATCATTGAGGTGTAGGAGGGGTTTTAGTTTTTTTAGGGTATGGAGTTTAAAGTAGCATTCTTTTTTTAAGTTAAGTTGGTTGTCTAGAGTGACGCCAAGGTGTCTTATATGTTGCGAGATGGATATGCTAGATTGAGGGGTGTGGAGGGTGGAGGGGTGTTAGTAATGTGTTGCGGTGATATTAACATGAGTTCAATTTTGGTTGCATTGAGGGCAAGGTTAAGGTTGGTGAGGAGGTTACTGATAGCTGTTAGGGCCGATTCCCATGAACTAATGGCTTTGGGAAGGGTATCAGTAACAGGTATGAAGATTTGTACGTCATCTGCATATATGAAATATGGAAGACCAAGCTCAGAAAGGAGGTGGCAGAGTGGGAGTACGTAGATGTTGAATAGGGTTGAAGATAAGGGGGAGCCTTGGGGAACACCTCATGATAGGTCAATGACCTTTGATTCATTATTGTCTATTTTGACTTTATATTGTCGGTTGTGTAGGTTTGATTTGAACCAGAGTAGGGGAGTTCCTGTAATGCCAATTTCTGTGAGTTTTTCAATTAGAATCTTGTGGTTTATAGTATAAAAGGCTGCGGAGATATCTAGTAAAGCCAGGAGGTATGATTGGCCTTTGTCTAGGCCTTTGAGGAGGTGGTCTGTTAAGGAGATGAGGAGGGTCTCCGTACTGTGATATTTTTGAAATCCGAACTGGGAACAGAATGTGATTTTTTTCTAGGTAGTCCGTAAGTTGCAGATTAACTTTTTTTTCGAGGATTTTAGCTATAAAGGATAAGTTGGAGATGGGGCGATAGTTTGCAAGTTCGTCAGGGTTGAGATTAGGTTTCTTTAGTATTTTTTTTAACTATGGCTTGTTTAAGTGAATTGGGAACAGTACCTAGGGTAATAGAGTGATTGATAATATCAGCGATGGGTTTGGCAATAATATTTTTGATGGAAAGTAGGTATTTGGTGGGTATCGTGTCTGAAGGATAGGAGGAAGGTCTCATTTTCTTGAGAATGGTTTCAATTTCAGAGGAGGCAGTGGTCTTGAAGCTATTTAGTTGAGCATTAGGATTTATTGGGAGTGGTCTGGTATGCGATGGTGTTGGGAAGCGTGTTGTGAGTTTGGTGATTTTATCATGGAAGAATAGTGCAAGATCTTCACATTTAGTTTTGGTATCCTCATTTGGTATGAGGGTGGGTGAAGTTTTTGTGAGGGCTGAAACATATTCAAAGAGGGCTCGGGCATTAAATTGAAGGTTATGGATTCTTTGAGCAAGTTGAGAAACATTAGCAAAGGAAAAGAAAGGAGTATCTTAAAACAAATAGATTAGAGGACACCAGACAGCATGGTTTCACAAAGTGAAGATCCTGTCAGACAATCAAGTGAGTGCACAGGTGGTATACTCCTCAATCCTTCCAGTCAAGGAGAAAGGCCAATGAGGGGGAAGCTCAAATTCTAGAGATAAATGAATGACTATGGAGATGGTGTCAACAAGAGCCTTTTGGCTTCCTGGACCATGTAAAGATATTTCAAAGATTGCTGAGCAGCGACAGGATCCACCTGTCAAAGAAGGGGTGCAGCATCTTCCAACACAGAATTGCAAAACCTATTGAGGAGGGCTTTAAACTAGAATCATCGTGAATGGGTGAAAACAACTCTAAAGTAAACAAAACATTAAATACTCGTATAGAAATGAGGAAAAAAGGGCACTATTTAGAAGTCTATGTACACTAATGCTCGTAATATGGGAAATAAAGTCCCGAATCTAGAGTCAGTTATGGAAGAAGCTAGTTTAGATATAGTAGCTGTCATGAAGACCTGGTATATGGAGAACGACTGAGATACAGTTATATCGGGCTAAAAACTATTCATGAAGGACTGGGTAGGAAGGAAGGGAGGAGGTGTGGAATCATATATAAATAAAACAATATTAAAGCAACAATACTGCTTGGCTTATGAGTTAAGGAGGAAGCATTGTGGTTTAATATGAAAAGAGGGAATAAAGCAGGCCTCCATCATAGACAGAAGAAATGTGAGACTCAGAACTGAAGGGGATGAATATGTAGAGGCTGATGAGGAAAAAGCAAAATTGCTTAACAAATATTTCTGTTCAGTGTTCACTGTGGAAGGGCCTGGAGCAGGAGCACATAAAATGAACACAAATAAGATTAGAAATGAGGTAAACTTCTATTGATTTTCGGAATAGTGTGTTTGTGAGGGGCTAACTAAACTTAAAGTAGATAAGGTGATGGGCCAGATGGGATATATCTGAGGGTACTAAGGGAACTTAGAGATGTCCTGGCATTTTCGCTGGCTGACTTTTTCAATGCTTCTTTAGAGTTGGGAGTAGTTCCAGAGGACTGGAGAAAGGTGGATGTGGTTCCTATTCATAAATATAGAAGTAAGGAGGAGGCTGGGAACTACAGGCCAGTTAGTTTGACCTCTCTAGTGAGAAAATTAAGGAACTGCTGCTAAAACAGAGGATAGTGCAGAGTTTGGAATTTAGTAACCTGCAAGATCTGAGGCAGCATGGTTTTACCAGAGGTAAATCTTATCAAACGAATCCGATCAATTTCTTTGATTGGGTGACTAGAGAATTGGATCAAGGGAAAGTGCTAGATGTAGTGTACTTGTATTACAATAAGGCCTTTGATAAGGTACTGCATAGAAGCCTTATAAATAAATTGAATGCCCTTGATATGGGGCCTAGAGTGAATGACTGGGTTAGAAACTGGCTGAGTGGGAGGCGACAAATGGAGTTTTCTCTGAGGAAGGGGGTGCTACTAGCAGTGTGCCTCAGGAATCGGTTCCTGGACCAGTTCTTTTCAACATTTTCATGGTGACATAACAGAAGGAATGTCAGGAAATATTTGTATTTTTGCAAACGATACCAAATCTGTATTAGGTTGGACAGTCAAGGTGTAGAAAAAATGAAGAGGAATCAATGCTAAAAAAAAAAAAAAAAGCAGAGTAATGCATTTAGGGTGCAAACATGTAAGGGAGAGGTACAGTACTGAAGGTGAAATTCTTCTAAGCACAAAGGAAGAGAAGACCTGGAGGAGATTGTAACTGATGATCTTAGGGTGGACCAATAGGTGGATATAGCAAAAGATAGAAAGATGCTTGGCTAATTCAGAAGGGTAGATCGGTGGGGAAGAGGGTGATTCTTTTGGGATGGAGGAGCGAAGACCCGCCCTCTTTTTGGACATGGAGGAATTATTTTCATTTGATGATGACTATGGACAGTCTGCTTTCTCGCAGCTCACCCGTTCACCGGAGGAGTTTTCTATCAATGTGGGATCCCTACATACAAGCCCTTCCGCACAGGTCTAGGAGCCGCATTTTGAATGACTAAAGACTCTTTTGCTCTAGGATGTGCTGGACTTTTACCTGCTTTTGAACTGGAAAGTCAAGCAATGCTTTATTGGGGGACTGCCTTTGGGGGGGGGGTTTCTTTGGGGGTTTTGGGGGGGAGAGGGGGAAGGGGGTGAGATTAGGGGTAATACTCTGGTTTAGCACTCTGGGTTTGTGATTGGGGATGTATCAGAACACAACATTCCCGTGTTGATGTATTCGTGTTGATAAATGCCAATAAAAACCGTTTTAACATAAAAAAAAAGTTAGGTGATATTGCCCCTATAAAGGTCCCTGATAAGACATCACTTGGAATACTGTGTAGAATTCTGGAGATTGCACCTTCAAAAGGATATAAAGAGGATGGAGACGGTCCAGAGGGTGGCTACTAAAATAGTCAGTTTGCTTTGTTCTAAAGCATATGAGGATAGAATTAAAGATTTAAACGTACAACATAGAGGAAAGCTAAGATAGGGGGAGATATGATAGAGACATTTAAATATCTCAAAGGTTCCGTGCATAGGAGGTCAGCCTCTTTCATAAGAAATGAGGCTCTAGAATGAGGGATCATGGGATGAGGTTGAAAGGGGGCAGACTCAGAAGTAATCTTAGGAAATATTTCTTTACAGAGAGGGTAGGGGATGCATGGGATAGCCTCTCAGTGGAAGCGGTAGAGACAAAATCAGTATCTAAATTCAGGAAAGCATATGATAAATACAGGGGATCTTTAAGGAAGTGATGAGATTTTACTAATAATTAAATATTAGTTTAAAAACAGTATACACATATATGACTATCCCAATAATCAGATAAATAGTAGCTCCAACCCACATCTCATGTAGAGTATATTATTGAACTATGTAACCGTATAATATTGGCACCCTATGGATAACTTAAAAACCAGATATATTTCGTGCCTAGATGTAAACCGTTGTGATGGTGTATTACTAAACGACGGTATAGAAAAGCTTTAAATAAATAAATAAATGAGAATTATAATGCTAAATTAATTGGGTGGATGGGCAGACTAGATGGGCCATACTGATCCTAGTCATCCTGTCAATGACGCCTCCTCTCGCCTATCCTCTGGACATGGACTTACAAGGCTCAGGCCTTCCTTTGCTTGAGCACCTCCAGTTACTCCTTGTTCCTTTGGCACCTGAGTTCCAGTCCCGAATCTAGTCCAGGGTAGGACTACGCCATTTACCGGCTGCTGTCTCTGGGCTGAATCACTTCTCATCTCTAGCTAACCTCAAGGCCCACCTAAGTCCTGCCGGCCTTGGCACCCAAAGGCTCAACCCAAAGGGAACGAGGGCTGGTATAGGTGAGGCTCCAGCGGCCTCTAACTTCAGCCCACTCCACCTGCTGACGGTGGGGACCCGTAGGTCCTTGCCTACGGGTTGCGTCAACCCCACCTCAGCCCAAGGGTCCACCTCCGACGCAACACCCCCAACCACTAAGCCTTGATACTTTTGATGCAACAGCATCATCACTCTCCGTTTTGATGGTGGGGATAAAAAGGGGAATTGGATTCAGACGACAACCAACATGGGCCCTGACTTTTATGGTCTAGGGTACTGATATGCAGACATAACGGAAAAAGCACACGACAGCTTCTACGGCTAAGTCCAAAAGCAGAGCACATTAAGCAGCACTGTCTGAATTTTCAAGGTGACTCCTCACCCAACAAAAAAGTTGCTAGCTGTAATTTTTTTTTATAGATTTGACAGTTGCTTGGTTTTGATAACTGTACGAGTGGCAGTTACTACTCTTAAGAGAAACATGGAGGTAGCCTGCACGGCGTGGAAGAAGCTTGCTGGGCAGACTGGATAGACCACTTGGTCTTTTTCTGCCGACATTACCATGTTACTATATATTTAGGAACCTAAATTAGGTGCCTATCTTCAGTCCAACTTAGGTATGTAAATTTTTAGCTGAAAATTAATTTAAATTTAAGAATCTAAATTTAAGTCTGCAGTTCATTTGCCTGGATTTAGGTTGCTACGTTATGTGCTTAGTGCTGAAACCCAGTGCTACGCACCTAACGTTTTTTTCTTGTCCTAACTCCATTCCTATAGCCACCCACATTTTAGCATCCTGAACTCAGCCTTAGTAAATTTTCAAAAAGATCACTCTCAAAGAGAGGCAGCTAAAACCTTTGAAAACGTATCTCAAACTGGATGAAAAGCTGGTAGAGTGAAAGAATGAAGAGAATTGTGGTAAATGGAGCCCATTCTGATGAAGGTAAAGTGACTAACTTGTCCTGCAAAGCTCAGCGAAAGATCCAGTTGTTTTTACAATATCCTTATTAGTGACATTGCATAGGGACTTGTTGGAAAATCATACTCGTTTGCAATTTCTCTAAAGCAGAAATGACATAAGGGGACTTGAAAAACCTGGAAAAGGTTTAGAAAATGAATTCAAAGTTAAAAACTGTAAAATCATGCATTTAGGGTACAAAATTCCACTAGCTACATATCATTAAGAGGGACAAAAAGCAGATTGGTTAGCTTAAGAGGCTGGGTGATGCGGATGCTGTCTCGGAGATCTCAAGTGTCCTGATTCCACAGAGATCTTAGGGTCTATTGGGATCTTCATATGTGACCATGTGCCATAGAATAACATGCATTGCTATTTATTTGAAGTCATGAGACCCACCAACTTCAATATGTCTCATTCTGATGTATGCCAGCTCATTTTTATCCTTTTCCTAGTGAATATCAACATGAAAATCCTTTTCTGTGGGAGAAATGTTTTCCCCTGAGTCATGTTTAGCACAACTCTTATAAATTCCAATCAAGATGATAGACTCAGATGGGATTTGCGGTAATTGAACCATAGCAACTCAACACCCAGATGATTTTGCTCATTGTTTCAGCAGCACCTCCTTGAGATGTGTCCTGGCACTGAAGTCAGGCTAACCGGTCTGTAGTTTCCCAGATCACCCCTGGAGCCCTTTTTAAATATTGGGGTTACATTAGCTATCCTCCAGT
Organism: Rhinatrema bivittatum; assembly: GCF_901001135.1. Lineage (NCBI taxonomy): Eukaryota > Metazoa > Chordata > Amphibia > Gymnophiona > Rhinatrematidae > Rhinatrema > Rhinatrema bivittatum. Next base: position 132,590,665 of record NC_042616.1, on the reverse strand, counting down.
CTTCAGGTACAATGGATGATTTTAATGATAAGTCACAAATTTTTACTAATAGGTCTGAAATTTCATTTTTTAGTTCCTTCAGAACTCTGGGGTGTAAACCATCCGGTCCAGGTGATTTACTACTCTTCAGTTTGTCAATCAGGTCTACCACATCTTCTAGGTTCATTTTTTAAACACATGGGGTGCTGACACAAGGCTCAAAGGAAACACACAATATTAGAGCTGGTGTTTTACTACTACAAATTTGAGATAATTCCTGTGAGTTGGAAATAGCTCTATGTTGGTGTAAGCATCCTAGAGAGGCCAGTCCACTTTTTCTAGAAAGGGAGTCAGGGAGCAGAGAGTCACTATTTTGAATTTTTCAACATATTCATATCTAGGATGGCATAGAGTTCCCCTGTATGCTTTGGGATCAAGAAATACTTGTCATAAAATCCCTGCTTCTTTCCCTGGATGGAACAAGTTAAACTGCATAGGCCTCCAATGAGACTTCCTTTTGTTTGACATGAGACTTCCTTTTGTTTGCCATGATCTTCCTCTGGTAAAACCATATTGCCTCAGACCTTACATAAGAACATGCCATACTGGGTCAGACCAAGGGTCCATCAAACCCAGCATCCTGTTTCCAACAGTGGCCAATCCAGGCCATAAGAACCTGGCAAGTACCCAAAAACTAAGTCTATTCCATGTTACCCTTGCTAGTAATAGCAGTGGCTATTTTCTAAGTCAACTTAATTAATGGCAGGTAATGGACATCTCCTACAAGAACTTATCCAATCCTTTTTTAAACATAGCTATACTAACTGCACGAACCACATCCTATGCCAACAAATTCCAGAGTTTAATTGCGCGTTGAGTGAAAAAGAACTTTCTCCGATTAGTTTTAGATGTGCCACATGCTAACTTCATGGAGTGCCCCCTAGTCTTTCTATTATCCGAAAGAGTAAATAACTGATTCACATCTACCCATTCTAGACCTCTCATGATTTTAAACACCTCTATCATATCCCCCCTCAGCCGTCTCTTCTCCAAGCTGAAAAGTCCTAACTCTTTAGTCTTTCCTCATAGGGGAGCTGTTCCATACCCCTTATCATTTTGGTAGCCCTTCTCTGTACCTTCTCCATCGTGATTATATCTTTTTTGAGATGCGGCGACCAGAATTGTACATAGTATTCAAGGTGCGGTCTCACCATGGAACGATACAGAGGCATTATGACATTTTCCGTTTTATTCACAATTCCCTTTCTAATAATTCCCAACATTCTGTTTGCTTTTTTGACTGCCACAGCACATTGAACTGACGATTTCAATGTGTTATCCACTATGACACCTAGATCTCTTTCTTGGGTAGTAGCACCTAATATGGAACCTAACATTGTGTAACTATAGCATGGGTTATTTTTCCCTATATGCATCACCTTGCACTTATCCACATTAAATTTCATCTGCCATTTTGATGCTCAATTTTTCAGTCTCACAAGGTCTTCCTGCAATTTATCACAATCTGCTTGTGATTTAACTACTCTGAACAATTTTGTATCATCTGCAAATTTGATTATCTCACTTGTCGTATTTCTTTCCAGATCATTTATAAATATATTGAAAAGTAAGGGTCCCAATACAGATCCCTGAGGCATTCCACTGCCCACTCCCTTCCACTGAGAAAATTGTCCATTTAATCCTACTCTCTGTTTCCTGTCTTTTAGCCAGTTTGTAATCCACGAAAGGACATCGCCACCTATCCCATGACTTTTTGCTTTTCCTAGAAGCCTCTCATGAGGAACTTCGTCAAACGCCTTCTGAAAATCCAAGTACACTACATCTACTGGTTCACCTTTATCTCTCTTACCAAATCATGTGCTCCACTGAGAATTAGATCTAAAATTGCTCCCTCTCTCATCAGTTCCTGAACCAATTGCTCCATAAAGCTATCATTTATTCTATCCAGGAACTTTATCTCTCTAGTGTGTCCCGATGATACATTTACCCAGTCAATATTGGGATAATTGAAGTCTGGTGCAGGGAAAAATTCAATTCCATCCAATAATAAAAATTATTTTATTGTTGAAAGTTACAGGAGATTCAATACGGCAACTCCAATCAGAGTAACAGTGAGTGATTTAAAGTCCCCCGACACGGTCCCGTGTTTCGCGGTAGCTGCATCGGGAGGGACCAGATAACAATTTTTATCTTTTAACATGAATTCAGGAGCGCTCCTGAATTTTTTAGCTCAGGTGAGTTTTTAGTTACAAGCACTTGGACTACTTTTCTTATTATTGGAACCTCACTGTCAGGATGCCCTAATTCTAATGCATCCTTAGTATCCTTTGAAGATACCTCTCTCCGAACCATGCGCTGCTGAGCCTTGCAATCCATTGGATTGTAGATAGTTGACTAACCTTTCCTTCATGAGAGTCTCCATTAATTTTCCCACCACCAAGTTAAGGCTAACTGGTTTCTAGTTTCCAGACTCCTCTCTGCTACCACCTTTGAGAAGCAAAACCACAACCACCCTTCACCAATCTTGTGGCACCACTCCCATCTTTAAGGACCTACTGAGCAGGTCATTCAGAGGACCCACCTGCACCTCTCTGAACTTCCTTAGTATCATGGGATGTTATCTTAGGCCCCTTGGCCTTGTCCTCTTTCAATTTTATTAGCTCAATCCAAACACTTTCTTCCGTAAATGGGTTAGTATCTACCCCATACTCATACATACTTTTACCAACCAGTAACAGTCCTCCTCCAAGGTCTTCAGTTCGGTGTTTATTAAAGAAGACCTTAGAGGACTGTTGCTAGTTAGCAAGAATACAGATGGGTGTGGGATGGATAGCACCCCATTTACAAAAGAGAGCTTTTGAGTGGAACTAGCAAAACTGAAAGTGCACAAGACCATGGAGCAAATATATCCCAGGATACTAAGGGAGCTCAAAGAGGTGCTGATGGATCTGCAGAAGGACCTGTTCAATAGATCCTTGCAGCAACAAGAGACAATAGTAGTGGCTCTTAAACTGATAGGAACTCCTTTCAGATAACATGTGTAATTGCACATGTTTCTTCCAAGGTACAGCATGAGCCCTGGAGTGTGGTAATTAATGGGTAGAATGCAAGGCAGAGATAATTGGGACCTACTTTGTGAAGCACACACAGTGCACACAGCCCCTTATCTTCCCTGTCTGATTCCTTGAAACTTCTGTCTTATTCCCAGGCCAAGTAAGACGGGTAGAGTGTGTGCACTGAGCACTGGATGTGACTCATTTTGAGTGCTGGAAGCTGCAGCAAAAGAGCTCTGTCAGCCTCATGTGGTAGCCAAAGTAACTAGCTGAGCTGGTTGATCACACCACACTGATTTCTTCCTTTTCCCTTGGGAGCTGATGCATGTGCGTTTTCGCCTCCTCTCATCTATTTTGGAAGAGAGACTGGTAGGGCTTCCCTAGCTCTTTTGGCTGAATCCATTCCATGTCTGCACTGCCTGCTCCATGGAGGTTAGTGTGCCATACATTTTCATTAATGTAGGTGTGGCCTTGGATGTGACAAGGTTTGGGAAATAAAGACTCTAGCATACAGTCAGTGAAAATGTGCTGGAGTCTAGGAGGCAGAGAAGTGGAGACAAACTACTGTCATAGAAAGGGTGATCATAAAAGCATAGTATTACTACACTTAATATAAGGCTTGGGGATAACTGCATGGAACAGTAGTTATTCCCTTAACAGAAACAAGGGGGTAACCTGCACGGAGCAGCAGTTACTCCAAAAACAAACTTGCTGGGCAGACTGGATGAACCAGATGGTCTTTTTCTGCCATCATTACTATGTAAAGGGAGGGAATGAGCCAGAAAGAGAGGCTTGTGCAATGTTAGTGAGGCTTCTGTTGAGCTCTGAAAGGGCCAGCTGGCTGTGGAACCAGTGAATCTCCTGGGGCGTAAGGATGCCAATAAGGGGTGAGAATGTAAACGTGAGGGGGCTACTGCAGACTGAAGAAGGGCTGGCAACAAGCATCAACTTTTACATAATGATGTGGAAGTGATGGAGCAGGGGGATATTCACTGGATGAGCACATGAGCAGCTGCATAACAGCAGCTATTTTTGTCTGTTTGTGAATTTGTGTACAATTGTGTGTGTCTGAGCCACTGGCTGGCAGTATAGCTTTCTCATTACTTGACCACTGAATCAACAGCTGATTGTTTGGAAAAAGAATAACACCAGACCAGGAATGCAGGATAAATGCGAGATGTATCCAAACTTGTAGGGGGCTGCCAACTGCATGGATGAAGTGGGACTGTAGCTCAGTTTGCTTACCTCTGGTCTAGGATGTGCCCTACTTAGTTGTCTAGGAAAACATGAAATTTATGCTGAAGATTTTTGTCTTAATTCTGCCAGGCTCTAGGTCATATGATTGTACCACTCAACGATTAACTTGATGTGCTTTTGGGAACTGTTGTAGCACATGCTGAACAGAATGCCTACAAGTGAATCAGATTCCCCATGGGTTGATATTTTTCTGCAATCTGCCCCTAGGTATGGTCAGGGCTACATATGCATAGTGGAAATGCTCAAGGCTTCTAGAAGCTTTTAAGCTCTTCTCAAAGAGGACTCTTGGAGATTCCTTCTCCTAGAGTCGCATGACTGCACACTACTTGTGAATGTGCTTTCTCTGTTGCTAGACAGAATCTGGAATTCGTTCCCAATTAATAGTAGACAATGTGATTCCTTAAAGAGTTTTAGGAAACAAATTAAAACTTTTCTTTTAAATTTTGCTTATTTTTAGATGTTCTATTTTTATCATCTGTTTAGCTTTTATTTTTATTTATGTTTACTTTTAATGATTTGAACTGAATTTTATGTTTAATAGTCATTTTAAAATCTATATTGTTTTGTATTTGCTTATCATTATGTATGTTATTTTGTTCATCGCCTAGGCCATTTGTTAGTTGATTCCCAAATTATAATAAATATAAATGGGAAGTAGAGGACTACGCCTGAAGAAAGGCTTGTAAGCCTTGAAAAATTTCCACCCAAGAAACCGCGGCCGGGTCCAGACCTAACCCAGAAGGAACTGGAGCTGGTCCCACCGAACTGCCCTCACCTGCGGAGGAGACAATCAAAGAAGAACCAAGGTCTGCCATCCCTCCAGTCAAGGCTGTGACCAACCCATCAGCAGAATGGCTTAGCAAAATCCGAGGAAGATAACTCTCCCTGAGCGTCTGAGCAGTGCTGACATAAGTTAGAAGCCAGAAGCCAGATTAAGCTGAGAAGCCCCAATATGACAGGCAACACAAATAGTAAGATGCTTAGGCTTCTTGCTTACCAGCGCTATTGCGGCAGTAAACCTGCATCTGAATGGCTCGTACTCAAAAGAGGAATATGCACAAAAAAATAAGCACCTAGAAGAAAATGCAGCAAGGCATGCTTAGCTTGGCGCACAACCTGTGCACCAAGCTAAGAGTGAGAACAATTTAAAATTTGTGCATGTAAAAAGCGGGCAGAAAAACTGAGGCACAATGCGTGCGCAGAGCTGACAGACTGCGCACACTGACGGCCTGTAGAGGGCAGCAGAACACACACAGGAGTGCGTAAATAAACACCGCCATGGCCTACCACACGGCATGCAAGAAAAAATCCTAAGTGCGGGGCCTAGCCCAATGAGAGACTGGTCAACCCGCCAGGTTGCCCAGTTCCCCAACCCCAACGGGAGCAGGAATGAACATTGGTACAGTGCACTGAGCATGGAGACCAGAGGAAGTCCTGAAACCCTTCTAACTATCTATTCCCTCTTTTTAATTTAATTAAATTTTTGTTTTTAACTTACTGAGCTCAGCGCTTACCAACTGAGTACAGAGGTGGTCTCCAGCTGCTGGGGGGGAGATGGCATCTGCCATCACCGCTGTGCTCGGTCTCCTGCACACACTGCCTTTTCAGCTGAGCTAGCAGCTCAGCTACTGAACCAAGGCACACCTCTGAGGGACCACGGAAATCACTTCAGGAATTCTCAACTGGGGGAGAGACTGATAGGTATGACCGCAAGAGAGTGGGCTTTCTTTTCCTTAATTTAGAATTTCAAATTTCTCTTTCCAAAAATTTTGAAGCAATCCCCATAGGGAGATGCACATCCATCATCTGCGGGAGACGGAGAATACTGGCATGCTGGGTCACTGCAGGGCAATATTTTTATTTATTTATTTATTTGTCGAGTTTTATATACCGTCGTTCGGTTTCGCCATCACAACGGTTTACATGATTCGACTGGTAGAGCTATACAGAGTTCATTTGCTATTTAAGGGTTAGTGCATACAGATGTTACAAAATATATACAGGATTTGTGAGCACGTATAGGTATTATAAGTGCAAGTAAGACTTAAAAGTACATCTCTGTGTTGTAGGTATTAATGTCCAGAAGCGTGGTAGTATAATGAGTTAGTGCGCATGTAGAGGCATTTTAGTACATATTCCAGGTGTGCGTAAACAATGTTGGTTATAAAATTTTCACATGGTTGCACGAGTGTGACGTCAGCTTGCTCCATCTCCATTTGCTGGCAGAGGAGCACAAACCCACTGGTCCTGAGTCCATCTGTCTACACACTAGGAAATGGTCTTTATCTGCTGTCATTTACTATGCTACTATGGTGGAACTGAACATATTCAGAAATATTAACAAAGTGGCTTTTTTTTCCTACTCAAACTAATTTAATATTTACATATCTAATATGCACATAAATAAAGGTTAATAAATAAAAACAAAAAATATATATAGCAAATGTTGCTTACCTGTAACAGGTGTTCTCACAGGACAGCAGGATGTTAGTCCTCACATATGGGTGACATCATCAGGATGTCTGAACACCCAATCACGGAAAACTTCTGTCAAAGTTTCCAGAACTTTGACTGGCCCCTACTGGGCATGCCCAGCATGGCACTAACCCTGCAGCCAGCAGGGGTCCCCCTTCAGTCTTATTTGATAGCTACAGGCAGTGCCAAAAAAATAAAACAAGAAAACGTTACAAACCCAACACCGCAGGGCGGCGGGCGGGTTTCGTGAGGACTAACATCCTGCTGTCCTGTGAGAACACCTGTTAAAGGTAAGCAACATTTGCTTTCTCACAGGACAAGCAGGATGGTAGTCCTCACATATGGGTGAGCACAGAGCTGAGGATGTCTGAACATGCACCAAATGTACCCACGGCATGCAACAGGCACAACAACTGGGGTGGAATTGGGTAGAGGGCATCCTGAACCCCACCGGGCAGGCGGAAGGGTGTTGGTACGTCACGTTGTAAAAAGGTTGCACAAGACAGACTGGCCGAAGATGGAATCTTGTCTTCCGGCTTTGTCCAAGCAATAGTGGGCTGCGAAGATATGGAGAGAGCTCCAGGTGGCAGCCCTGCAAATGTCAGGAAGCGGCACCGATCTTAGGTGTGCTACTGAAGTCGCCATGGCCCTCACAGAGTGTGCTTTAACACGGTCTTGAAAGGGAATGCCTGCTTGCTGGTAACAAGAAGATATGCAGTCCGCCAACCAGGAGGAGAGAGTCTGCTTACCCATAAGTTGCCCTAATTTGTTGGGATGGAAAGAGATGAATAATTGAGTGCTCTTTCTGTGGGCAAGTGTACGGTCTAGATAGAAAGCTTGAGCTCGTTTACAGTCAAGGGTATGCAGAGCCTGTTCCCCTGGATTGGAATGGGGCCTGGGAAAAAAGGTAGGTAGTATGATGGATTGATTAATATGAAACTTAGAAACTACCTTGGGTAACAACTTAGGATGAGTGCAGAGTACCGCCCGGTCCCGCAGGAGTTTAGTGTAAGGCAGATAGGTAACTAGGGCCTGTAACTCACTAACCCTGCGAGCTGAAGTGATAGCTAAAAGGAAAATCACTTTCCATGTGAGATATTTTAGGTCACAAGAGTGAAGAGGCTCGAATGGTGGTTTCATGAGCCGACCGAGAACCAGGTTAAGGTCCCAAGAAGGGGCCGGAGGATGTAAAGTTGGCTTGATATGGAGCAAGCCCTTTAAAAATCATGTTACGAGGGGTTGTACTGATATAGGGATATCCCCAACACCTTTATGGAAGGCGGCTACCGCACTGACATGCATTCTGATGGAAGAGGTTTTTAGACCTGACTCTGACAAATGCCAGAGATAGTCCAAAAACCTTGGGATTGGACAGGAAAAGGGATCAAGGGACTGCGAAGTGCACCATGATGTGTATCTTTTCCATTTATAGGAATAAGATTTTCTTGTGGAAGGCTTTCGGGAAGCAATCAGGACACAAGAAACCGAATCTGAAAGGTTAAGTGGTTGAAGGATTAACATTTCAACATCCATGCCGTCAGGGACAAGGCCTGAAGATTGGGATGGCGTAGGCATCCGTCGTTTTGAGTGATCAGATGCGGGTCCATTCCCAAGGGAATGTGCCTGCGGATAGAGAGATCCTGGAGTATGGGAAACCACACTTGGCGTGGCCAGTGAGGTGCTATGAGGATCATGGTTCCTTTGTCCTGACGTAGCTTCACAAGAGTCTTCGAAAGAAGAGGAAGTGGAGGGAATGCATAGAGCAGACCGGTTGCCCACAAGAGGGAGAATGCATCTCTGGGCTGAGAGTGCTCGCTCCGAATGAGGGAGCAGTAATTGTCCACTTTGTAGTTCTAAGGGGACGCAAAGAGATCCGTCTGGGGGTATCCCCATTGGCGAAAGATTGAGGTCGTTACCGAGGGGTTGAGGGACCACTCGTGTGGCTGGAAGATGCAACTCAGTTTGTCTGCCAAGACATTGTCCACTCCCGGCAAGTAGGTGGCCCTAAGGTACACTGAGTGGGAGAGCGCTTCCGACCAAATCTGCGCAGCTTCCTGACACAGAAGGAAGGAGCCTGTGCCTCCCTGCTTGTTGATGTACCACATGGCCACCTAGTTGTCCGTCTGAATCAGGATGACGTGATTTGACAGGCGTTCCTGAAAAGCCCTGAGAGCATATCGCATTGCTCAAAGTTCTAGGAAGTTTATTTGATGTTTGGCTTCCCCTGGAGACCAAGACCCTTGTGTCTGTAGATTGTCCATGTGGGCTCCCCACCTGAGGTTGGAAGCGTCAGTGGTGAGAGGATCTGACACTTGAAAGGGCAGTCCCTGGAGGAGATTGTTGTGATCTTTCCACCAGGTGAGAGACAGACGGAGTGAGTTGGTGATGTGGACAATGGTCAACAGAGGCTGAACAACTTAAATCCATTGTGACCTCAGAGTCCAATGCATGAGCCTCATGGCCAGGCGGGCCATTGGTGTGACATGGACTGAGGACACCATGTGTCCTAAAAGGACGAGGAATTGGCGAGCTGTTGCTGTATGCTGAGACTGCAACTGCTGAGCGAGAGACACGAGGGTTAGCGCTCGTTGTTGAGGTAGAAAGGCTTTTGCCTGCAAGGTGTCCAAGTCTGCCCCAATGAATGACAAGTTTTGAGATGGAACTAAATAGGATTTTTCGTAATTGGCGAGAAATCCTAGAGAAATTAGAGTGTGTAGGGTCAAATCGAGGGACGACCGAGCAGCTTGCTGGGTTGAAGCCCTGATTAATCAGTCGTCCAGATAGTGGTAGGCATGAACACCTTCTTTCCTGAAAATAGCTGCGACAACCACGAGACATTTGGTAAAGACTCGTGGTGCCGATGCTAGGCTGAACGGAAGCACGCGGTATTGATAGTGCTTTGGGCCTACTAAAAACCTGAGGTACTTGCGATGAGCTGGAGCTATCGCAATGTGTGTGTATGCATCCTGAAGGTCTAGAGAGCAGAGCCAGTCTCCTCTTTGCAGAAGAGGTAGAAGCGAGCCCAAGGTTACCATCTTGAACTTTTCTCGCAGTAGGTACTTGTTGAGAGCACGTAGGTCCAGAATTGTACGAACTCGAACTCCCCCGGATTTTTTGGGGATCAAAAAGTACCGGGAATAGAACCCTAGGCCTTGCTGAGAGGGACGGGTTCTTTTGCTCTTAACTGAAGAAGAAGGGAAACCTCCTGTTCCAGAAGGACAGAATGGTCAGATACTCTCCATGCTTGCAGAGGTGGTGAGTCCGGTGGAAGAGCAAGAAAGTTTAGGTGGTAACCCTGAGCAATGATTGCTAGCACCCATTGGTCGGTTGTGATTGATTGCCACATGCCGTGAAAGTGGCACAATCGACCTCCCACTGGTATGCTTGGCAGAGGAATCAGGCTGCTGCTCTCCAAGTGAAAGTCAAAAACCTGAAGCAGGCCCCAGCTGGGAAGCTGCTTGTGGCTTTTGCTTCCGGGCCTGGCGAGGCTGAGGTTTTTGAGAAGGCCTCGTAGGTCGGGACCTTGCTGGTGGAGGATAGTACTTCCTTGGATGGAAGAATGACTTCTTAGAATCCTTCCTAAAGGGCTGTCTTGAGGGGAAGTTGGAAGGTATCGATGAGAGCTGTTTAAGGGTCTCATGATGGTCCTTTAATTCAGCCACTATTTGCTGGATCTGTTCACCGAACAGATTGTCTCCTACACATGGTAGGTCAGATAGCCTGTCTTGTACTTCTGGCCGAAAGTCAGAAGATTTGAGCCAGGCCCATCGTCTTGCCGAAATGGCAGCTGCAGACACTCTAGTAGAGGTGTCGAAGATATCGTAAGCTGTTCTTATCTCATGCTTTCCTGCCTCAAACTCTTTGTTTGCAAGGATTTGAAGCTGTTGTTGGAATTGGTCAGGAAGGGTTTCAGAGAAGTCCTGTATTTACTTGAAAATGACCCTATTGTATTGGGTCATATACAGCTGGTAAGCAGCAATTCTGGAGATGAGCATGGCCCCTTGGAACACTAGTCGACCAATATTGTCCAGGAACTTGTGTTCCTTAACAGGAGAGGTAGATGCGTGAGGTTTCGTCCTTTTTGCTTTCTTTTGAGCTGATTCCACCACAACTGAGTGGTGGTCGAGCTGAGATTTTTGAAAGCCGAGGGCTGACTGTACTAAATAGGTAGTGTCAGCTTTTCTATAGACTGGAGCAATGGATCCTGGGTTTTTCCAGTTCTTCTTGAGGAGGTCAAGAAGAACTTGATGAATGGGAATAGAAGTGATCACTTTAGGGGCATCCAGGAATTGGAGGAGCTCCATCATCTGGTGCCTATCATCCTGCTCTGTCTGAAGCTGAAAAGGGACCAACTCAACATTTCCTTCACAAAATTAATGAAAGAAAGGTCCTCTGGAGAAGAATGCTTTCTACTTTCAGTAGGAGAGGGAGGTGAAGGTAAGTCATCGGTGTCTGTGGAAGTATCATCACCCCAGGTGTCATAAGGATCAGCAGACTGACCTGTAGGACGAGAAGGGGGTTGGATACCCGAAGGCCCTGGCTGAGGCTCCGAGAAAATCGAAGGAATCACTGGGGGCACCGAGGACGGTCTGAAAGGCATCGGTGCCGGTATTGAAGGCATCGATGGCGCCAATGTGCGTATCACTCCTGATGAATGAATCGGTGGCGAGGGACGAATTGGCATCGATGGCCGAGGCAAAACTCCCGAAGGAGAGATGCGGAACGGTGTTTCTCCTCCCGATGAAGCTGTCAACGGGGAGCGCACCGGAGCCATAGGAGACCCAGGAATCACCGGTGGAAGGGCGGTCATGAGCGCCTCCATCCGGGATAGCAGTGGTGCCAGCGCTGCTGTCATCAGGTCGGTGACCGGTTCCACTCTTGGTGCCGTTGTTGGTGCCAGAGGAACCTGGAGCCGTTGCATCGCCTTGTCGATGGCCTCCTGGACCAGCCGATCCAGTTCTTCCCGGAGACCTGGAGCAAGCAGCCCTGGCTCCGTGACAGAAGAGGGAGGCAGAGGCACAGTCGAAGGGACCACCTTTACAGGCGGAATCGCAACTCCCAAACCCCGATCGGGTGAGGGTGGCCTAGATGTCCCGGTCGCAGGAATGGTCAGTGCCATTTCTGGACGGGGGCTTCTTCGATGGTGGCTCGGACAGTGGCGAGGTCGATGATTTCGCTCCCTCGACGGTCCGAGACTTACGATGCCAATGGTGATGTTTCTCCCTACGATCCTCTCGATCTTGAGGGGGAGTAACGGGAGTCGATGGCCTTGAAGACGTCGATGGCGGACTGTCACCGGACGGAGGTCGATGCTGGTGCGACTTCGACGGTGCCAGTTCCGATGACGCCGATGCGATGGACGGCGTCGGGGTGTGAGCATGGAAGAGGAGTCCCATCTTCTCCATTCTGGCTTTGTGACCTTTTGGTGTCATGAGGGCACATTTAGTGCAAGCCAGGACGTCATGCTCACGGCCTAAACACATTACACAGATTCCATGAGGGTCTGTGATAGACATGGTACAAGTACAGTCTGGGCACCGACGAAACCCCGACGCCATGGCCAAAGAAAAAAATTGAGCTGCGGTACGGTCGACGGCCAGTAGGCTGCGAGAGCCAAACTCGACGGTAATCGACGAAAGACGGTCAAAAACTTACCGGAGTACCACGGCCTGAGAAAAGTTAGAGGAGGGACCCCTGTGGGGCAATTTAAGTTTAATTAACTCCGTGAGGAAAATTCCTGTCAGGAATCTCTTCAGAGCTCCTAAACCGCGAGGCTACTGCTGCGCAGAAAAAAGAAGACTGAAGGGGGACCCCTGCTGGCTGCAGGGTTAGTGCCATGCTGGGCATGCCCAGTAGGGACCAGTCAAAGTTCTGGAAATTTTGACAGAAGTTTTCCGTGATTGGGCTCCATCCTGATGATGTCACCCATATGTGAGGACTAACATCTTGCTTGTCCTGTGAGAAAAGGTGATACCTTTTAATTGAGCTAACTTAATACATTTCTTGACTAGTTTTGAAAGCTAATATTCTCTTCCTCAGGTCAGAATAAAATAAACAAAAGGTGACATTACTAGGAAATAAGTGAATCATAAAAGGCATACCAAAGATAGAGTGAAAGGGAAGAGGAAAATAGGGTGAGGAAGAATCGTAAAGGCTGATCTGAAGTGACAGGCAGTAAAAATGTTATGACTCACAATGTGATATGAAACCTAGATCTTTGGTGAGTACCTTTTTTTTGTTAGCTCCAAAGCATCTGATTATTTTAACTTAAAAAATCTTGCATTACTGGATGGTTTTAAATTGTCCTTTAATTATCCTGATCATAAAGTCACTGATGCAATGGTTTATAGAGATGTGTTTCGTTTTTTTTTTTTTGGTTCATGGTTTGGGTCCCTTGCGGGTAATGACTGTTTGTTATGCATAAAGCAGTGTTGTTGCTTGGTTAGTTCATTTTGAATAGGCCTGTCATTAAAGGAAAGAGTCACTTCACGCAGACATAAGAACAAACATCACAGTGCCACCTCTGGGGGGGGAGAGCACTTTTCAGAACCAAACCATTAGAGATGTGCATTCATTTTAAATGAATTAGACAATTTCAACGAAATTGTCTAATTTGTCATGGTTCGGGAGCACCCAAAAACTAAAGAAATTTTACCAAAATTTCTGAAAAATTTGTATAACTTTAAAATGTTAGTGCGCACTAACATGAATCTGAACTGCAGAAAAAACGAAAATATTAAAGAAATTCAAAAGACTCAGTGTGGTATAGGAATTAATTTTGCCAAAAAAAAAAAATGGCAGTTTATGCTTTTTATTTGTGTATAAATATACTGGGCCGGATTTTAAAAGCCCTGCGTGCGTAAATCCGGCCGGATTTACGCGCGCAGGGCACTCGCGTGCCGGCGCGCCTATTTTGCATAGGCCACCGGCGCGCGCACAGCCCCGGGACGTGCGTAAGTCCCGGGGCTTCGTAAAAGGGGCAGGGAGGGGGCATGTCCGGGGGGGTCAGGGGCGGGACCGGGGTGTGGTGCCGGCCTGGGGGCATGGTCGAGGCCTCCGGACCAGCCCCCGGGTCGGGTGATGGCGTGCCAGCAGCCCGTTGGGGGGGGGGGGTGGGTTAGGTAGGGGAAGGGAGGGGAAGGTGCGGGGGGGGGGTGGAAAGAAAGTTCCCTCTGAGGCCGCTCCCCCTTGCGCACGCCGACCCCGGATTTTATAAGATACGGTTACGCACGTATCTTATAAAATCCAGCGTACTTTTGTTAGCGCCTTGTGCGCGAACAAAAGTACGCACTCGCGCAAATTTATAAAATCTACCCCACTGTGTTTGTGATCTGGTCATGTAGATATCACCAGTAGAAATATAGGTGACAATATTGCTCTGCAAAGTGTACAGATTAGTGAAACCTCATCTGGATTATTGTGTCCAATTTTGGAGGCCTATCTCCAACAGGATACAGAATGAGTAGAAACAGAGCAAAGACGACTCACCAAAATGGTGCGGTCTTTGCACCAAAAGTCCTATGAGATTGGACTTAAGGACTTAAATATGGAGAGGAGGAAGAGGGGAGATATGAGAAAGATATTCTGTTCCATGTAAACCGATGCGATGTGCAAACAGTTATCGTTATATAAAAACCTTTAAATAAGTAAATAAATAATAAATAAATATTCAAGTACATGAAAGGCATAGACAATGATCAAAAAAAGCAGTTTTCAATGGAAAAACATTTCCAGAACAAGAGGTCATGATAAGAGGCTCAAAGTGGGTAGCAAAAGGAAACATTTCTTCACAGACAGGGTAGTGGATGCAGGATAATGCTTCCAGTGATGGTGGAGGTCGAAACAGAATTCCAGAACACACAATTTGTACTATTTTCCTCTGGTTTCTTATTGTCTACAAGTAAGCCATTAACTTCTCTAAGTTCATCACCAACATGAATAAGACCTGGAAACCAATAAAACAAACATTTCATTGTTAAAAAGCAAAAGTTCCTAAGATCCTATATAGCAGAAAAAGACAGGTTTCAGAGAGTCCTTAGATGAGAGGAAATAAAAGGAAAGCCAGACTCTGCAGTATTGGAATAGAATAGGAAAATAAAGCAGATCAGATGGGCTAGTCGACCTTATCTGCCTTTATAGTCTATGCTTTTATTCTTTAGGTTTATGTACATATCACTAAAAATAGGTGACAAAACAGCTGAAATGGCATACTAAATAAACAAAAATTAAATATACTGAATAGTTTACTTTCAATTTCAAAGTACTTCTTACTTACCAAAATTTGTATTATTTCCTCTGGTTTCTTATTGTCTACAAGTATGCCATTAACTTCCCTAAGTTCATCACCAACATGAATAAGACCTGGATACCAATAAAACAAACATCTCAGTGTTATAAAGTAAAAGTTCCTAAGATACTGTATAGCAGAAAAGAACAGGCTCCAGAGACTGCCTTATTTGCTTATACTGTAGGCCTCAAATTGTTCAACTAATTCTCCAATTCAGGGATTACCTACATGGAAGCATGGCCCAGAATTCCTTGCTGAATGGGAACCAATTTTAAGACATATGACACATAGAACCATATATATACATGGTTCTATATACATATGGTTCTATATTCCTTCCCAGTTTGCATTTTGTTTATCCTAAACCATAGCTACTCAAACCAGAACCCCTTTTCTAACTGGCAGGACATAAACCTTTAAAACCTAATCACTGGAATCATTTTTAGAGTGCCTGGTCAGCTGCTATCATTAGCTTCACAGAAAACATGCAGCTAGTCTTTGTGACAATATCATACACCATCAACGTAATGTGGCCTAGCAAGTTTAGTTGTCAGTACTGACCCACAGCTAGAGTTACGCAACAAACTGCCTGGTTGCACAAAATATTGACGCTGATGCCCAGGGCATAGTGAAAAGGCAGCAAAGCTCCTTCCACCAACTACCCAAACAGAAGAACCAGGGCTGATACTGAACCACCTAGATACCTTCTTCCCCCAAGGGCTGCAGGAGGCTCAGCATTAGCAGGGCCAGAGTGAGGGCTGTGCTCCTGGTGCCTGTATCAGCTCTTCCCCTTAATTGGTGTGCGCTTCCTTTCTCAGGAGGAAGCATGCAGGGAGGGATATGACCAACTACAGAGCCAGTAAAGCAAGCAATCACTGTGTCCCAATACTGCTGCCAACTTTGTTTCTGCTGTGTATTAAAAGAGGCACGGTAACTGGAGAGGGAAAGGTGGGAGGGAGACGAGAGATAGAAAAATGTATTTGGGAAGAAGAGGCCCACTGTGGCGAGAGAATGAACATGGTGGGGGATAGACCAAAAAATAAGAGGCACATGGTAGAGAGAGGATGAACACGGGGGGGGGGGGGGGGGGGGGGGAATAGGATTTCAAGGTTTTTTTTCGCTGACTCCTAAAAATTCCTGTTGATGCCTAGGAATTTTTAAAATATTTTCAGCCCTTTCCACAGCTATTATAGCTTGACATATAAGGGATAATTTTCTAAAGGATTTATGCACATAAAAGTTGCATCTATGTAGCAATTTTCAAAATCCCACTTTCATGCTTAAAGTGCATTTACACGTGTAAAACACAGTTTTAAGCACATTAATCCTTTTGAAAATTACCCCATAATATCCTTTTCTGAAAATTTTTGCAATGACTGGTTACTCTATTATATATTTTGTTTTTCTATTTAATTTTCTCTTTAGCATACGTGGAACTGGAACACAGTAAACAATGCATAACACAGACTTATTTCTCTATGGGTAACATTATTTGAATTAGTCACAAGCACCAAAACAACGATGGAAAACTATGATTAGCTTCAAATGGATCCACAAGAGACCTAGTGCTGAGAGAGCCTTGGCAGACTCAAACCCAACACTTAGCTGTGGGTTCATTCATCTTCCTCAAATGCCAAAATAAGAGTGAGCCATGCAAGAGTCAGACATCTGCCGTAGCCTGTCCTGGCTCATCTGATTCCTCCAGACATTGAAGGACGAATTTTTAAAGAGCCGCACATGTAAAAATCGGGACTTACGCGTGTGGCCGGGCCCTGTGAGTGCCACGCACATTTTCAAAAGGGCCTGGCCAAGTGCGTAAGTCCCGATATGCGCACAAGTGCCGGGTCCTGAAAAAGGGGTGGACCGGGGGGGGGGGGGGGGGGCGGGGGGCTGGACGGAGGACGGCCGGGACAGTGACCATTAGCCGCTGCACGGAAACTACTTCTGCTCGAAAGGAGCAGTAAGTAGAAAAATAATACATTCTCGAGTAGCTAGGTAGGGGTTAGGGATCGGGGTGGAGAGAGAAAAGGAAAGGAAGGTTAGGCAGGGGGTAGGGAAGTTCCCTCCCAGGCCACTCCTTAATTGGAGCAGACTGGGAGGGAACTGGAGGAGGCCCGATTGCATCGCCATGCGTTATTTACTAAAATTCACCCCCATGTGTGTGAGGCCAACGCGCCAGAGCATGCATGTTATAAAATCAGTGCGCTCCTTTTAAAATCTACCCCTGAATACCTTGCTTCCTCTGCCATACCTCTTTTAAGTCCCCCAAATCTTTATCCATTCTCTTTTAATTGTTGCAAAATTTGCAATCATGCGCTAAGAAAAGAGAAACAGCTGAAAACCAAGGCACATAAAAGGTACAGAAGTACCACCCAAGCAGAAATCTTTAGATTTGAAGGGAGACCGACAGTTCAGGGGGATGGAGACTGCCAGAAGGAGGTGGAGGCCATTTTTAGTGATATGGACAACAAGAAACTACGACTGCTTTGTTTATGTGCTAATACATACAGTTGTGCCCATACGTTTATATACCCCTGGCAGAATTTATAAGATGTGTATCATTTTAAGAAAAAGGAAAAGAACAAACCACCAACGAGGAAATACAAATTTACTACTAGTATTAAAAAATGGGAATTAGTATCAAAAACCTTGTGCTCTTTGTCAAATAATCCACAGGCTCTTGGCACACAAAGGGCTTCAACCAGTATCATACAAAAGAGCACCCAGTTCACGTCACATACTTTTCATCCATATTCTCATTACCTATCAAATTATTTTTATTTATTACTTTTAAAAATCTTAAAGTACTTTTCCAAAAAAAAATGTTTTGAAATCTTTTTATAACACTCATCTTTTGTTGAACAAGTTTTTCTTTTCCTTTAAATTACAGCTTCATAACTCTGTGCTAATATCTCCATCCCAAAACACTCCCAACATTGACAATGTTTCGGCATTATACATGCCTTCTTCAGGGAACAAAAATTATCTACAAAAGAAGCACAGTAAATTAAACTTACAAAAAATATTTTTCACTCACATACTAGTCATCTTCTAAAAGAACATACCCTCTAAATTGGCCATCCCTGCTCCTAGAAAATTCTGAAAAAAATGGCAGAGACGCTCACTCTGCGTTCTCACCCTCCTATATTTAAACTGATATTGCGGACTGAAACTCCACCAATTACAGCCCTTCAAAACACCTTCACATAAAAACAGACCAATGCAATTCCTTATTAAGACCATCAGGCAAGACAATGCTGCACTAGTGTAAGTGATGTGGAGTCCCTATCAATTACTATATGTAGGGAAGACAATAGGCCAGCGCAAAACACGTATGATTGAGCATCAGAGTGCAATTAAGTTTAAACATTTTGAGGCACCTTTGATGCAGCATTGTCTTGCCTGTGATCATAAGTTTGAAGATCTGTCTTTTATATTTACTGAAGTATTGAAGGTTGATGGGAGGGGTGATGACTGTAATCAGAATTTATTGCAAATTTGTGCAGCGCTGGATATTTACTCTAAAGATAGTACAGCCTGATGGTTTTAATAAGGAAATGGATTGGTCTCTTTTTATGTGAAGGTGTTTTGAAGGACTGTGATTGGTGGAGTTTCAGTCCACAATGTAAGTTTAAATATAGGCAGCTGAGAACGCAGTGAGCATCTCCGCCATTTTTTTCAGATTGTTCTAGGAGCAGAGACGGCTAATTTAGAGGGTAAGTTCTACTGTGGCAATCTTTTAGAAGATAACGCTTATGTGAGTAAAAAATATTTTTTGTAAGTTTAATTTATTGTGCTTCTTTTGTAGATAATTTTGGTTCCCCTGAAGAAGGCATGTATAATGCTGAAACACTGTCAATGTTGGGAGTGTTTTGGGATTGAGATATTAGCGCCGCAGTTGTGAAACTGTAATTTAAAGGGAAATAAAAACTTGTTCAACAAAAGATAGGTGTTCTAAAAAGATTTCAAAAAAAATTTTTTTTAAAGTACTTTAAGATTTTTAAAAACAATGATAAATAAAAATAATTTGATAGGTAATGAGAATATGGGAAATGTACGTGATGTGAACTGGGTGCTCTTGTGTATGAAGCTGGTTGAAGCCCATTGTGGGAAACAGCCTGTGGATTGACAAAGCACAATTTTTCTGATAATAATTCCCATTTTTTAATATTAGTAGTAAATCTGTATTTCCTCTGTGGTTTGTTCTTTTGATATTGTACGTGAGGTTTTTTTTTTTGCTTTTCAGTTTATGATATAGCATTTTAAGAAAACATGAGTGATCAGACAAAACACATCTGTTATTTTTAATGTGCTTCAAATTAAACTATTATGCATCACAGAGTAGCAATATCATTAAACACACCATAGCAATAAAGGAAATAAAAAGAACATAAGAACATGCCATACTGGGTCAGACCAAGGGTCCATCAAGCCCAGCATCCTGTTTCCAACAGTGGCCAATCCAGGCCATAAGAAACTGGTCCTGTTCAACAGTTTGCATTCCCTTAGTTCTTAATATTGTATATTGCCCTCTTTTGCATCAATGATGGGCTTGAAGTCTTTTGTGATAGTTGTGATGAAGCCCTTTATTTTCTCATGTGGTAAAGCTGCCCATTCCTCTTGGCAAAAAGCCTCCAGATATTGTGAATTCTTTGGTTGTTTAACATGAACTACATATTTGAGTTCTCCCCAACATGACACAATAATGTCGAGGTCAGGAGACTGTGATGGCCACTCCAGAAAATTCACTTTCTTCTGCTGCAACCACTGAAAGATCGATTTGGCGTTATGTTTCAGATGACTGTCATTTTGGAAAGTTCAAGTGACCACCATGTGCAGTTTCCTGGCTGATGAATGCAAATTCTCCTCCAATATTTTCTAAGATGCTGCATTCATCCTACCATCAATTTTGACTAAATTCTCTATGCCATTGTAGCTCACACACCCCCAGAGATCCACCTCCTTGCTTCAAGGTAGGGATGATGTTGACTCCTCTCCAAACACAGAGTTTATGGTTGTGACCATAAAGTTCAATTTTGACCTCATCATTCCAAATTATTTTGTTCTAGAAGTTTTGAGGCTTCTCTAGGTGCTGTTTGGCATACTGTAAACAGGCTGTTTTGTGGCGTTGGTGCAGCAATGGCTTTTTCTGGCAACTTTACCATGCACTCCATTTTTGTTCAAATATCTCCTTATTGTGCATGCTGCAACACCCACACCACTTTGTTTCAGAGAAGCCTGTATTTCAGAAGATGCTTGTGGGTTTTTCTTTGCATACCAACAAATTTTCCTAGCAGTTGTGTCTGAAAACTTTCTTTGTCTGGCTTGGTATTACCTGAACACATAATTTTCCACTTCTTGATCAGAGTTTAAACAGTACTGATTGGCATTTTCAAATGTTTGGATATCTTTTTATATGCTTTTCCTGATTTATAAAGTTAAACAACTTTTACTCGCAAATCCTTTGACAGTTCTTTTGGTCTCCCAATACTTCAGAAATCACCAAAGTCAGAGCAGTCCTGGATGAAATACACAAGGGTTTCTCAAGAGCTAAGAAATTCATTGACTATTTATACCCAGATACTAATTAAAAACATACACTTTCCCTATAATACCGATTCACCCTTGTCTTTCTATATTAATACACAATATATCTAAGACAAGGTCTCAATTTTGCTCACTAAATGCAACAATACTCATTTGATTCTTACAACTCTTCTTTAATTAATTTATCTATTTCTTTGACCATATAAATACCACATTAAACACTATTCATCAAATTTTCAAATATTTTAAAACTAACATCCATTCATTCAACCTGATTCATACTACACACCAATCACACACCCCCAACCTTGTAAACCTTAAACATATAAGATCAATAATGCAAATCTATCCTTTTAAATAAACAGTTCAGTTTCTCAAACTGTATTTTCTCATCACTGTCAATAATCTCCTGCATTAGTCGGAAGGAAGTATAAGTATATGTGCAAAAGGAAGTATAGCAAAAGGGCAAGGGCAATGTCCCTGAAGTCTATCATCGATGAGGAAGGCAAAATCTATTCTTCCACCCTTAGCAGTGAGAAAACCAAAGTCTGCCTATACAGCCTCCACTGGAAAGATGAGAAAGAAGAAAAAAAATAATTGTTTACATGGCTGTGTCACAACCCTTAGTCGAGATTCATGGTGAATACTCCCTGTTATGTGCTGCTAAAATAACAGGGAGTATTTGTTTGTTTTATTTTGTTGGATGAAAACAATGAATTCTCTGCTCAAGGCACTAAATGTTGTGCAACGTTCCTCCATTACAAATGATTTTGCTCTTCAATTGCAAAAATTATATCATTCCTCCTATATTAGTTTTAAGGTATCAGTCGGGAAACTTGATCCATGCAGAGATCAATCTGGATCTTGACTATGGTGAAAGTCAAGGTTCCATGAAACTATTAGTATCTAAGGTTAGCACCACCACCAGTTACATTAGTATCAGTGGATCTGCATGAGTTTCCACAGCCAGCTATGTAATGTAAGGATCTGTTTCTGAGTGCTCCTCCGACCTGCAGGAGGTTACTGTGGGCTCTTTGGACCATCTGCTCCATCCTTCAAACTCTGTGCTCCTCACAGCCATCTTGTTTCCTGTATACGACTCACATTTATACTGAGGCATTCTCATCAGTCAGTTGCCAGAGCTTGGTACTACCTTCTGGTCCACATACTCTGGTTCCATTCTTGAATTCGGAAGACATTTTTGTCTCCAGATTCCACATTCAAGGCGCCTGCTTGTTCTCCTTCATGGATTCCTGGTTTGTTCTTGCTCCTCGCCCTGCTCCAGGCCTCTTGCTCCTTGTTCTTGCCAGCAGCTACCCCAGCTGTTCATGCCTCGCTAGCCACCAGCATCGGAGGGCTGAACCCAAAGGGAAAGGCAGGCTTAAGTGGAACCCAAAGGGAAACCCAAAGGGAAAGGCAGGCTTAAGTGGAAGTCCCTCAACCATTGGTGGTCTAGATTTGATGCTTCTGGCACTAGGCCATTTGTTTCTGGAGCAACTCATGGACGACAACCATCACATGTGAATTACTAGTGATAGCTGCGCATTATCATTATTTTAGCATTTATCTAGTGCCCGAAATGGTAATTTCCACCTTCTACATCCTGGACGTATGTGCAAATTTGGAGGATCTTTGAGTCCTAGTCTGCTGTTGACTGAGTGCAGCCTCCTTCTATTCAGACTATGGTTTCACATATTTTGGCTTTTCTATAGAAAGGTTCTGGTCATGGGACTGGCCTTTAACTCTCTGAGTGTCCAGGTAGTGACATTGGATTGTCTCCGGGGTAAGGTGAAGGGTATCCTCTGACCGTACATCCGATGTTCTATGGTTTCTTCAGGGAGCTAGGAACTTGCATCCTCAGGTGCGGAACATTTGTCCATCTTGCAATCTTAATCTAGTCCTTAAAGAATTGTGTGAGACTTGGTTTGAACCACTAAATAGAGCTTTGGTTAAGGATGTGCTTCTTAATGTGGTTTTCTTGGTGCTATTTGTTCTGCCAGGAGAATTTCGGAACTCCAGGTGCTGTCGGGTTGAGACCCTTTCCAACAGATGTCTGTTTTGGAGTTATCTTTAGGCATGGTACCTTCTTTTCTGCCTCAATTAGTCTCGGCGTTCCACCTTAGTTAGGCAGAAGAGCTTCCAGCTTTTATGAATTTGGATTCGTCTACCCCTCATGCATGGGAGCTTAGGCTCTTAGATTGGAGGTATCTAAAGGTCACTTATGATTTCCATGGATCGCATCACCTCTTTGTAGATCGTATCACTTCTTTGTACTGTAGAGGGGTCCAAAGAAGAGAAATAAGTCGTCTAAGGCTACAATTGTGCGGTGGCTGAAAGAAGTGATTGAGTCCACTTACATTTCTAAAAGATGCCCACTGCTGGGGGGTTTAAGGGCACAAAAGGAAGGATATAATGTGGAAGGGAGGAGAAATATTGAAGGGAGGAGAAATATTGAAGCGCAGAGGGAGATGACAAGAGAAACTGCACCTCTGAATACAGAAGAAAGCAGGAAGGAAAAAATGTGAAAAAAGGAACAAGAGGAAGGAACAGAGAAAGTGAAACAGAAGAAAGGCAGTGAAGAAAAATGAAGTTAAAAGTAAGCAAAGGGTGAGAAAGACCAAACAGAAAAAAGAATGAAAGTATCAATATAATGGGTAGAAATCCCTTGTGTGTCAGGGAAGACTATAGTGATGGGAGTATACTACCGTCCACCTGGTCAAGATGCTGAGACAGACAGTGAAATGCTAAGAGAAATTAGGGAAGCTAACCAAATTGGTAGTGCGGTAATAATGGGAGACTTCAATTACATCTCTGCTTCATGTTTCTGCAGGGTTCAGACTTCAATTACCCCAATATTGACTGGGTAAATGTATCATTGGGACACGCTAGAGAGATAACGTTCCTGGATGGAATAAATGATAGCTTTATGGAGCAATTGGTTCAGGAACCGATGAGAGAGGGAGCAATTTTAGATCTAATTCTCAGTGGAGCACAGGACTTGGTGAGAAAGGTAACGGTGGTGGGGCCGCTTGGCAATAGTGATCATAATATGATCAAATTTGAATTAATGACTGGAAGAGGAACAGTATGCAAATCCACGGCTCTTGTGCTAAACTTTCAGAAGGGAAACTTTGATAAAATGAGAAAAATTGTTAGGAAAAAACTGAAAGGAGCAGCTACAAAAGTAAAAAATGTGCAAGAGGCGTGGTCATTGTTAAAAAATACCATTCTAGAAGCACAGTCCAGATGTATTCCACACATTAAGAAAGGTGGAAAGAAGGCAAAACGATTACTGGCATGGTTAAAAGGGGAGGTGAAAGAAGCTATTTTAGCCAAAAGATCTTCATTCAAAAATTGGAAGAAGGATCCAACAAAAGAAAATAGGATAATGCATAAACGTTGACAAGTTAAATGTAAGACATTTATAAGACAGGCTAAGAGAGAATTTGAAAAGAAGTTGGCCATAGAGGCAAAAACTCACAGTAAAAACTTTTTAAAATATATCCGAAGCAGAAAGCCTGTGAGGAAGTCAGTTGGACCGTTAGATGATCGAGGGGTTAAAGGGGCATTTAGAGAAGATAAGGCCATCACGGAAAGATTAAATGATTTCTTTGCTTCGGTGTTTACTGAAGAGGATGTTGGGGAGGTACCCGTACTGGAGGAGGTTTTCATGGGCAATGATTCAGATGGACTGAATCAAATCACGGTGAACCTAGAAGATGTGGTAGACCTGATTGACAAACTGAAGAGTAGTAAATCACCTGGACCAGATGGTATACACCCCAGAGTCCTGAAGGAACTAAAAAATGAAATTTCAAACCTATTAGTAAAAAATTTGTAACCTATCATTAAAATCATCCATTGTACCTGAAGACTGGCGAATAGCTAATGTAACCCCAATATTTAAAAAGGGCTCCAAGGGCAATCCGGGAAACTACAGACCGGTTAGCCTGACTTCAGTGCCAGGAAAAATAGTGGAAAGTGTTCTAAACATCAAAATCACAGAACACATAGAAAGACATGGTTTAATGGAACAAAGTCAGCATGGCTTTACCCAAGGCAAGTCTCGCCTCACAAATCTGCTTCACTTTTTTGAAGGAGTTAATAAACATGTGGATAAAGGTGAACCAGTAGATGTAGCATACTTGGATTTTCAGAAAGCGTTTGACAAGGTTCCTCATGAGAGGCTTCTAGGAAAAGTAAAAAGTCATGGGATAGGTGGTGATGTCCTTTCGTGGATTGGAAACTGGCTAAAAGACAGGAAACAGAGAGTAGGATTAAATAGAGAATTTTCTCAGTGGAAGGGAGTGGGCAGTGGAGTACCTCAGGGATCTGTATTGGGACCCTTACTTTTCAATATATTTATAAATGATCTGGAAAGAAATACGATGAGTGAGATAATCAAATTTGCAAATGATACAAAATTGTTCAGAGTAGTTAAATCACAAGCAGATTGTGATAAATTGTGATAAATTGCAGGAAGAACTTATGAGACTGGAAAATTGGGCATCAAAATGGCAGATGAAATTTAATGTGGACAAGTGCAAGGTGAAAACTTTGCACTTGTCTAGGCGTCATAGTGGATAACACTCGTCAGTTCAGTGTGCTGCGGCAGTCAAAAAAGCAAACAGAATGTTGGGAATTATTAGAAAGGGAATGGTGAATAAAACGGAAAATGTCATAATGCCTCTGTATCGCTCCATGGTGAGGCCGCACCTTGAATATTGTGTATAATTCTGGTTGCCGCATCTCAAAAAAGATATAATTGCGATGGAGAAGGTGCAGAGAAGGGCTACCAAAATGATAAGGGGAATGGAACAGCTCCCCTATGAGGAAAGACTAAAGAGGTTAGGACTTTTCAGCTTGGAGAAGAGATGGCTGAGGGGGATATGATAGAGGTGTTTAAAATCATGAGAGGTCTAGAACGGGTAGATATGAATCTGTTATTTACTCTTTCAGATAATAGAAAGACTAGGGGGCACTCCATGAAGTTAGCATGTGGCACATTTAAAACTAATCGGAGAAAGTTCTTTTTTACTCAATGCACAATTAAACTCTGGAATTTGTTGCCAGAGGATGTGGTTAGTGCAGTTAGTATAGCTGTGTTTAAAAAAAGGATTGGATAAGTTCTTGGAGGAGAAGACCATTACCTGCTATTAATTAAGTTGACTTAGAAAATAGCCACTGCTATTACTAGCAACGGTAACATGGAATATACTTAGTTTTTGGGTACTTGCCAGGTTCTTATGGCTTGGATTGGCCACTGTTGGAAACAGGATGCTGGGCTTGATGGACCCTTGGGTCTGACCCAGTATGGCATGTTCTTATGTTCTTAACTTTAAAAACTAGTTTGCTCAAAATCTTGAAATGTGTTTAATATTTTTGTGAGCACATTCCGCAATATAGAACCCCTAATTATACAACTGTGTCACAGAGTATCAACATTTTCTAACCTTTAATACAATCAACTATTACAAAAAATCTAAGGCCCTGATTATCAGTTACCAATGCAAAGCTGGATCTTTAACACAAAAGCTTTCCTGAGGAAACCCATTTCAGAGTTTACCCAACCACTGACAATGAGCTAATACTGTTTAGATTTATTAACTAGAAAATATGAAACCATTTGCACATTTTTTAAGGAGGACATACATTCATTGGTTTTCCAGTAACCATTTGGAAGGCTGTTTCCAAAAGCTCTGACTTATCTGCAGTCTTGATATACTTAAGAAAGGGAATGGTGAATAAAACGGAAAATGTCATAATGCCTCTGTAGCGCTCCATGGTGAGACCGCATCTTGAATACTGTGTACAATTCTGGTCGCCGCATCTCAAAAAAGATATAATTGCGATGGAGAAGGTACAGAGAAGGGCTACCAAAATGATATGGGGAATGGTACAGCTCCCCTATGAGGAAAGACTAAAGAGGTTAGGACTTTTCAGCTTGGAAAGGAGACGGCTGAGGGGGGATATGATAGAGCTGTTTAAAATTATGAGAGGTCTAGAACAGGTAGATGTGAATCAGTTATTTACTCTTTCGGATAGTAGAAAGACTAGGGGGCACTCCATGAAGTTAGCATGGGGCACATTTAAAACTAATCAGAGAAAGTTCTTTTTTAATCAACGCACAATTAAACTCTGGAATTTGTTGCCAGAGGATGTGGTTAGTGCAACTAGTATAGCTGTGTTTAAAAAAGGATTGGATAAGTTCTTGGAGGAGAAGTCCATTACCTGCTATTAAGTTCACCTAGAGAATAGCCACTGCCATTAGCAATGGTAACATGGAATAGACTTCGTTTTTGGGTACTTGCCAGGTTCTTATGGCCCGGATTGGCCACTGTTAGAAACAGGATGCTGGGCTTGATGGACCCTTGGTCTGACTCAGTATGGCATGTTCTTAATGGCAAGTATTATTTCTCTCTCTTTTCTTGTAGCTCAAAGCTTTTCTTTTAAAAAGCCAGTGCTAAGAAAGAAGATGCTTACCACTCCGGTCTGCAGCACCTCCTCGCATTATTCTTGCAACCACAATGGCTCCTGTGTGTTCTTCTTTTCTGATTGTAGCACCCTTAAAAAATACATGTTGGATTATTCACATAATTTGATGGTCATACAGAATCACAAAGCAAATTTTTATTTCGTATCTAAATCATTTCAATGCTATATACAATTCTCCCAAGAAAAGCATTTAACTTCATATATCATTTTGCCACTCAGCAGCTAGAGGAGAACAGGACATATATTTGCCCAGGGATGAGCTTTACCTAGTAATGTGAGCTCCAAATTTGAAGTTTTTTGATAAGTGGAAAGACAAAAAGAACTCAGTGTTAAATAAATATAGAAACACACACTGTCCTTTCCTGTTCATTGCTAATTGTAGCAAGTATTAAAGGCCAGAACATACTTTACAGACTACCCAGCTGTCTAGGTGGTTTATAGATTTTCTCTTCAAGAATGGTGATCTTGAGGAAAAAAAGGAAAAATGGATTTTTAACCAATCTCATAATCTTGGACATTCAGCACTTTCCAACATCTGAAAGCCCTTAAAATGTAGGTTTGGAGGAAAATAAAGAGGACAAATCCTTTATCTTCATTTAAAATGCAATAAATTAAATACATTTTGAGAAAGAAAGGGTAAAAATTGTAACCTTTCTGGAAAAACAGGGAGACTCACGTCTAAGGAAGGAAAGCATTTAACACTGCAGCTGAGGATTTTTCCATCTGCTTGTGCAAGCATGATGTTGGTCTCATCCCCTTCCCTCTTTATATCATCTGGGGAAACTATTTAAGTGATACCTCCCCTCCTCAAAATAGAGGTGGGTTGCCTCTTTGCAGTGACCAGGAGCTTGGAACTTGGTAGGTATTTGGGGATGTTGATGGGGATGGGATACATGCGGTTTTTGGATACATGGCCTTTAGAAAAAGCATCAAGACTTGGTTGTTCAGAAAGTATTGTCCTGAATAATGACTCAGTGGCTAGTGATGCTATTTCAAGGATTTTAGCAGATTTCATCTATGGTATTGTATTTTACATTATATTACATAATATAAATATTGTAGTATACTGTATTTTATATTACTAGGATAAAATTTGTTAAATGTGGAAGAGTATATTTTGATTTTTTTTTGGGTTGCTTATATGAATATCTTATGCTTTTGTAAATTTGAAAATTGCTTCGATCTGTTTTTCAGTAGATCAACAATTACATAAATAAATATTGTTTTACTTTATTAACTGCTTAATTAGAAGGACTGTGGCCTCTTCCTCCTTAATTAGACTGAGGCAGTTGGGTCTCAGTGTTCGTTTGATAATTCTTTTGTAGTTATTTATTGATGTCTTTATGATTGTAATTTTGATGTATGATTGTATTTTAATTAGGTACTAATTATTATGTATTATTTTGTTGTTGTTATTAGTTATTTCCATTTATAAAACTGCCCATCTAATCAGGGCACTGTGTGAATACACAACATATAACAAATATACATGTGCAATTGCTATCAATACAGTTCATCAATATATATTGATATTTATTCCATTTTATGATATGCATTGTCACACACACTGAACATGGGTTTTACCTGTTGAAAAGCATGGCTCAAACATAATTAGATTAGATTAAAACTGTGCCTCTGATCAGTGGGTTGGCAAGATGAGTCTAGAACAGAGTAAAACTCTTCCAGACTCAGTAAATATGTATTTGCTCATTTGAAGAATACAGCTATTGCTACATAAATAGATCCTGATACTAAACAGAAAACCAATGTATGGCAAAAGAGCAAACTATAATGCAACATGGGGTGTTCAGCCATTCAAAGTGCTTGGATGGCTGAAAGACCCTATTCCTGCTTTTATACAGTACTGACACATAGTGGATCATCAATTGGGAGCATAAGCAGCTATGCACAACAAGAATTTTTAACCACTCTTCCCCAACCTCCACTCCTCCCCACCCACAAAAATTAAGCATACAATAATAAATTAACATACCCTGTATAAAGTACATCTAATTGTTTGACAATTGTTTATAAACACACAAATGACAAGATGCTAAAACAATAACCAAATATTTGAGCACAAACTGTGCCAAAACAACTCAGTTTTCTTTTATGACAAAGTAACAGGTCTGAAAGACTCCTCCCACTATACAGCATCCAGAAATTTGGCCCCCACATCTACAAAAAACCCCATGAATATATGAGTTACAGTGGGCTCTGGTAGGATAAGGCCTGTGACAAGGAAACACACTTTCCTAAACACTACACATTCAAAATGTCTTCAAGGCATTAGAAACAGATGATACTCCAGAAATGCATATAAAAACTCAAGAGCAATGTCAAAAGATCCAAAGCAAAAAACTCATTACTCTCTCAGAGAACCCATGTTTTTTCCCCATGCTTTCTGAAATCATATATTGTTTTTATAATCAGGTACTTTGTTTTTATAAAGCTTAGTAAATTAGGTCCTAAGTTTGTACCTGAGGCAATGGAGGGTGAAGTGACTTGCCCAAGATAACAAGGAGTGTCTTCAGGATTCGAACCCTAGTTTCCCTGGTTTTCAGTCTGCTGCTCTAACCACTTGGATACAAATCCACTTCAATACAAACCATATTTGTAAGACTATCAGAGATGAAACAATGGATTCTCATGTTGATGAGATAATCCATTTGGGGACAAATGACTTGGGCCTGGATTTTCTAAGATTGCAAGCCTTTATGAATCGCGTGGTACCGGGGGGCGAGCCTGCGAAAGCCAGCAGCGATCGCACCCAATAGCACCACCGTGAAAGGTGGTGCTATTGGGTGCGATACTGGTGGCAATAAGGAGTCTTACCTTTTGCTGTCAGCGAAGTCATCGTGGAGTCCGCCCCTAGGCTACCCCGACTTCTCCCCTTCCGGTACGGACTCCGCCCCTATTTGGATATTGCACGCAAAAAATCCCTTTTCACGTGTGATACCTTTGGAAAATGACCCCCTTGGTTAGAAAAATCAGGGTAATGCAAAAGGGATTCAAGAATTTAGGGGAAGGACTTGGGCACCTGGAAAAGATCACAGTATTTTTGGTGGTATTACCTGTCCATGGAAAGAGAGAGGAAAGGCTATGTCATATAGCCAACTTCAATACATGGTTCAAAATGTGGTTTTAAATATATAGGAGACTGGGGCTGGGTATATAGATTAAAAAGCTATACTGTAACGATGGTCTACTCTTTCTGAAAAAGGACCCTACATGAGAAATTCAGACCATGCATTGACAGGCATCTTAGCAAGAAGCAGAGATGCCAGATGCAAGCCAATGGATTCAGATTGTCACACTCAATGAATAGAAGATGATGGTGGAGAAAACCACAAAATTGTTGATTTTGCTAGTTACCTCTTCAGAAATAGGGTACAAATGAGGAGTGGATATGAGTCTATACAGAGACTAAACAGCCAAAGAAAAAAAGGTGGAAAGTTATAAGCACAAATGCTCATAGTCTAAGCAAAATAATTTCAGATCTACAAACCCTAAAAGTGAAATTAGACCTAGATACTCTTGCTATCATGGAGATGTGGTTCAATTAAACCCAGGTGTGGATTACGGCTACACCAGTCTATGATCTGTTTAGGAAGGATAGGGTTGAGAGAAAAGGAGGAAGAGAGGCTCTTTATGTAAAAAAAAAATCATATTAAAGTGAATGAAATGCAGGGGACATAAAAAAAGAGGCTAGTTAAATCGGCAAGATTCAGGATGAGTAAGAGTTCCTCAAAATCTAGAGCACAAATGGAGACTCTTCTTGCATGGTTATTTTACAGCACAAGCACCATTACCATTTCCAAGTCTTTCAAGGTGTACACTATGAAGCCAACCCCTTCTTGAAACTAGCTCTCTTCTTCAGGTGGAAAATTCTTAAATCTTCTCTCTACTTTTATAAAGATTGCATGTACAGGAATTATAACTAATTTTGGAATTTTTTACTTTGCTGAATAACTTGTCAATATTATTCAGAAGGAAAACTTTAAGTGTTCTGTTGGTACTTCTGGTTTGTTTTGAAGTTGATTCCTTTAGTTCAGATAAATCTCGTCAAACGGTCTTGGAAGTCTATAGCTCACTTTTCAAGCTCTTGATTATCGAGTATCTCAGGGATCATCCCTATCCCCAATGCTGCTTAATGTTTATCTTAAACCCTTAGCTGATCTGACTGGAAGCTTGGGTATGGTTTTTACATGTACACTGGCGATGTTCAGTTGTTGGGCCCTTTAAATGACTATGGCACTGCTTGCTGGTATTAACAATCTTAGCTCCAGTCTTGAGTTAATCAGGTCTTGATTAGCCCATAATAAGCTCCATCTGAATCTAACTGAAACTGAAATTCCATAAACTGGGAAGGAGCCTTGGTCAATCTTAAACCCTCAAATAATGTTAAATGGCATTATTCTTTGTCCAGTAGGGATTGTGTAACCTAAGAATGATTCTTGACCAGAAATTATTTATGCAAAAGCATATTACCCAAGTAACTAAATCTGCATTTTTTTCATGTGTACAGTTTACAGGCTTTCAATCATTGCTTTCACAATGTTGACTTCATTTAAGTGTTTTATGCTTTTATCATTTTGAGAATAGATTATTGTAACAGCATTTATATCAGTCTCCCAATCAAAGCAATGCCAAGGTTGAACATGACCAGAATGCGGCAATGAGACTTCCATCCAAATTCAGCTGGCGGAGTAGCATTTCTCCCATCTTATACTAACCAGTTTAGAGCACAATTCAAAATCTTAACCGTTATTTTTAAAGCACTGAAGGGTTTAGAATTAACTTACCTTCATGGCCCTTGCAATTTCTAACTGAATCTTTTTTGAAAATTTTGCCAATAAAAGATGCAAGGCTTATAAAAACCCATAATCAGGCCTTTTCTTTTGCTATTAAGATACACCACTTTCCTGTTTATTGCCTATAACAAGTATTAAAACTGTTTTTTTTTTTTGCCAAGCCTTTCTGGGTTAATAAAATTTTAATTCTAACCCAGAAGAGTGATATATTTGGTTGGAAGCACCGTGTGCTTTTGTACAGTCATCTTTGTTTCTTGTTGTTATTTTTTTTTATTAGTGATTCAGAGGGACACCTGCTGCTGCTGACTATATATTTGATGCATTTATTTGCCACTATTTATTCACAATGTCACATGTTTGTATTTGCAGCTTTTTATCTATTATGTTAGATACAAGGAAGATAACTTTCAAACAAATGCACGTGCAGCATCTATTTGTTTATTTTAAAAGATGTATAACCCATGCATTACGATAGAGTTCAAAGCAGTTTACATAAGTTATACACATAATGTAATAAATACAAAACAAACAAATACAATAGCTCATACTGTTACGGTTGTGGACCCTTGGGCCGGTTGGGACAGGGGATGGAGCGCTGTGGAGGACCACAGCAAGAGTCCCAACCGGGAGGCGGCTCGGAGGACTCGGAGAAGGCTTTGGCACTGGAATATGGCAGAGTCCTATGCAACCAAGGACTCGGCAGCCGGAGAAAGGACGGACGACGTTGGGCCCTGGTGACTGAAGAGTCTTCACCCTGGAGACCGGTACTCCCCCGGGAGGAGCCCGTAGGAGTCCAGCCGCTGGGACTTTTGGAGATTCACCCAGGAGGACTTAGGCGAATCTTCTGGGCCGGCGAACACCAGGAACCAGAGGAGCAACAATGGCCAAAGACGGAGTCCAGGAACGAAGCAGAGTCGGAAGCCGGGAGTCGGAGGAGGAACCAAGCCAGGGGTGAGACAGGAGACGGTGTCGAGGACGGAGCCGGGTCAGAGCCAGAGGTCAGAGGAAGACAAGCCAGAGACAGAAGCTGAAGACGAAGTCGTGGGCGAAGCTGGGTTGGAACCAGAGGTCAGAAGCAGATACCAGAACCAAAGGACAAGACGAAGGATAAGTCAGGAGTCAAGCCGGGTCGAAGAAAAAGAGCAATCCAAGGAACGCAGCAACTAGCAGTCAGGAGACCTGAGGAACCTTGTTGCAAGGCGAAGAAGGAACCAGGAAGCAGGGCTTAAGTAGTCTGGAGCATCTGATGTCATCCAGGGACGGCCCAGAGGTTTCCCGCGCTGGCCGTCCCTAGGGGGCGGGGCCAGCCGTGGCGAAACACCGGCGTCTCCCTCGAGGAGGGAGAGCCGCGGCAGAGGCCTGAACAGGCCTAGACGGATCCCCCACGACCCGAGCCGGCCTCGAGGTAGGTAGGGGGCTCGGGGCATGGCCCGGGGCCGTAACACATACATGAATAAAAAGCCAAAACATTTTTAGAAAAAGATCATACTATTGGAATCCCATCAATACACTTAAAGGCCAGAGAGAAGAGATAAGTCTTCAATGCCTTTCCTAAAGGACTTTGACACTGAAGCCTATATGGTTACAAGCAGATCTATGCTAGTATTTTATAACCCATGAGTATGATATACACACGTTTTATAAAATACATATATCTCTATACTGCAGCATAGGCACATATATAGGCTTCTGCAAAAACACATTCAATGCACTGAATCAAAGTATTAAACATGCAGATTTTTCCTACCTATTTTAAAATATATGTGCATATATTTTATGGACAAAAAAGTAGAATTTACTCATATATAATATTGGGATTTACATACGCATGTCAGTGTATTTTAAAACGTGCATGTCAAGGAAATTACCAGTTTTACCAGTTAGTCCGCCAGTTCACCCAATCCTCTCCAGGTCATCGCGATATTCCTAGTTTTTTAGCCTGAACTCCCCCACTTCCCCCAGATTTCTTATTGAGGCAGTACTACACATTAAAACATGTTTAATATATTTTACACCAGGTGTAAAATTACAGCAAATCTACATGCATGTCTTTTAAAACAGCAAATTACATAAATGTTGGCCCAACCCCAGAATGCCGCATACCACCCCTTTTTTACATATATATGCGAGCAAAAGTGAAAATATGTGTGTATTTTCAACTTTAATGAAATACAAATACACGACTAGAGTCTACTTACTAATGCTAATTTTTATGTGCAGAATGTGTTGGAAACAACTCCCATAAGTTTTATTTTTGATTTCATAGCTGAACAATTTAAAATAAGCTATATTTATTTAGGTACATGGATGTACTGCTTCTATGCTTATTTCTTGATTATTTAGTATAGTTAAGTTTATTAAAATTTCTTGATCGCATAATACTAACACTGTAAGCTATTAACAAAACAACAAACATAATAATTATTAAGCAAAACCAAAATTAACGAACAACAATAAGACAAGAACGGTCATACTATTAATATAGTCCAGATCTTAAAGGGCTAAAATTAGCTGAACGCCTGCTTGATCAGAAAGGCCTTTAATGCAGCTTTGAATTTTTTTGTACATTCCATAAGTCTCAGCGATATGGGAATGGAATTCCACAGGGTGGGAGCAGCAACTGAGAAGGCACAGTCTCTGGTAGATGATAACCTCACTGCTTGTATCGTAGGTACCTCAAGAAGGCCTTTCTCTTGCGATCTCAGGGTCCTGGTTGGTTGATGATGAGCAATAAAAAGGGAAGGAAGAGGTATGGAGTAGTTTATGAGTCAAGAGAAGGATTTTTGATTGAACTCTGTGGCGGACAGGCAACCATTGGAGATGGTATAGAGACGGCATGATATGATCACAGCGTTTGGATCCAGTGATTAATCGTGCTGTAGAATTGAGGAGTAGCTGAAGTGGTTTTAAAGTCAAATTAGGAAGACCAAGATACAGGGCATTACAATAATCTATGACCGGTAACAATGATGCTTGGATCACCAATTTAAAATTGCTAGGTTCAAGCGAGTTTCTCAAACCATGCAAGACCCTCAATGTAAAAAGCCATTTTTGATCACCATCTTAACATGATGATGGAAAGATAGAGTGGAGTCAATCCAAATCCCAAGGCTTTTAACATGAGGGAAAATTGAAAAATTGATGTCATTCAGGACAATATTCAAAGGTAGGATGATACTGTTGGAATGTCTGACAATCAGAAAATCAGTTTTGGCTATATTCAATGAAAGTTTATTGTACTGAATCCACTGTTTGATGGATGATATGCAAATACCAATTCCAGAAACCATTTCTGACAAGATTGCCTAATTTTGACATAAAATTGAATGTCATCAGCATATATTCTGTAACCTTCACAAAGGCTTGATAGAATTTTACAAACTGGAGCTAAACAGATATTAAATAATAGGGCAGATCCTTGTGAAACACCTGTTTTATTAGCGAACCATGAAGAATACTGGTTTCCTACTTTGACCTGTGAAAAACGATTAGACAGAAAGGATGTAAACCAGTTTAGAACTTGCCCAGCTAGCCCACATTCCTTCAGCCGCTGAAGGACATGATGATCAAGAGTGTTGAAAGCTGAAGAAATGTCCAGCATGACCAAAACATAACTATGGCCACTACCAATGGCCCGTCTGATGTGGTCAAGAAGGGAAACAAATAGAATCTCAGTATTGAGAGTTTTTCTGAAACCAAATTGGAGAAGATCCAAAATCTGGTGATCTTCAACAAAATCAGACAGTTGCTTCAAGGCTACATTTTCTAAGAGTTTAACAAGAAAGGACAGAGAAAAAAATAGGTCTATAATGCATGGGCATTGAAGGATCCACACCGACTTTTAAGTAAAGGTCTAACAACAGATTGTTTCAGACAGGCTGGTACTACACTATCACATAAAGAAAAAATTGACAATTTTGGTAGGAGAAGATGCAATTAGCTCTCTTGAAGCTTTCAAAG
Organism: Rhinatrema bivittatum; assembly: GCF_901001135.1. Classification (NCBI taxonomy): domain Eukaryota; kingdom Metazoa; phylum Chordata; class Amphibia; order Gymnophiona; family Rhinatrematidae; genus Rhinatrema; species Rhinatrema bivittatum. Next base: position 132,554,777 of record NC_042616.1, on the reverse strand, counting down.
TTGGAACACTGCAGATATTGGAAGAATAATAAGAGGAGATCAATTTGGAAATGGCCTGGACAATTTCATAAGTAGATGTAGGACTAAACTCAGACCATAGTAAAGGATAAGCTTCTAGGGAATTAGTCTGCACGGGAGGCTTGATTACAAATTACATATTAAAGATTGAATTTTGGACTCTAAATAATCCTTAAATTCATAACAGCTGATAGATGAGGATTTAACCTCGTTGCCTCTCTTACCTACAGACGGCTCATTAGAGAGCTTCCTAGATAGACCAAAAAGAATTTTAGGATTGAAACCAGTTTCTCGAATTAGGTTGGAATATAAACCTTTCTTACATGACGCTATCAAGGACTTGTACTCAAGCCTCATTTTTCTATAGGAAATAGAAAGGGAATTTGAGGGATGTTTACACTAGGCCCGTTACAATCAACGTAACTGGTGTCACTTGTGTTATGCGTGCCGTCCGCGGCAGACCCGTGGCTCGGCCCTCTCACCTTTCTACACAGACTCCAGCCTCTGGTTCCTCCTTGCTAGCAGTGGTGGGCTGCTGGCTCTGAACTCGGGCTGCCCCTGGTGCCTCCAGCTCTGCCTCAGTTCCCAGCGACTCAGCTCAGGATGCCATTGCTCGTAGGCGCTAATTTCTTCGGGCACCGGGAAAGTGCACAGAAAAGCAGTAAAAACTGCTTTTCTGTGCACCCTCTGACTTAATATCATGGCGATATTAAGTCGGAGGTCCCGAAGGGTAAAAAAGTAAAAAAAAAAAAAAAATTGAAGTTGGCCCGCGGCTGTCGGGTCGAAAACCGGACGCTCAATTTTGCCGGCGTCCGGTTTCCGAGCCCGTGGCTGTCAGCGGGCTCGAGAACAGACGCTGGCAAAATTAAGCGTCGGCTGTCAAACCTGCTGACAGCCGCCGCTCTGGTCCAAAAGGAGGTGCTAGGGACGCGCTAGTGTCCCTAGCGCCTCCTTTTGCCTGTTTTTACCGCCGGGCCTCATTTAAATACAGAGTCGCGTGCAAAGGAAAGTGGCCTGTGCGCCCATGCCCGCTCTCCCGCGGACTTTACTGTATCGGCCCGAATATGTGGCTACTACTCCCCTTCCAACCCCCCTCCTATGGCCCTTAAGTTCCCTGTTTGCTGCAATTTGTTCCTCTAAGGCCAGGTCAAATGCAGGAGGTTGCAAGAAGCAACCTGATTGGCTCAGTATATTTCTGGTACTCTGACAGCATTCCCCATGTGATGCTGGTTGTCCCTGTTCCCACGATGAAGGGGCAAGGCTTTCTCAGTGTCCCCAAGTGGGTTCCAGTCTGCACCAGGGATCCTCTTCCCCCACCCACTGGAAGTTCTTGCTTCCATTCAGCAGGAGAAGGTGGCCTGACAAATGCAAAGTGGCTAATTGAAAGTCTAACCCGCTGAAGCAAATTTGTGTGCGTAAGTGAGCACACATCAGCACATAGGTCAATTTTAAAATACATCGTTATGAGCATATGTATAGTCACACCCTGACCACGCCCATAACACACCCCTTTCTTACGAACATGACATTGTTTATGCACATGCATATACACACGGATATTGCAACGTTTAAAATTTGTGTTGGTAGCACGGCCCAGATACGGGGGTATCTGGGTCTTTTTATGTGAGCAATGCTTTTAAAATTGGGTCAATAGTATATTTAGACTTTCAGAAGGCATTTGACAAAGTCTCCCACGAGAGACTCTTCAAGAAATTATAAAGTCATAAGACAGGAGACATTGTACGACTATGGACTGGTAACTGGTTAAAAGGCTGTAAACAGAGAATAGGATTAAATGGTCAGTTTTCTAAATGGAGAAAGGTCTTTAGTGGAGTACCACAGGGATTGGTACTAGGAACTGTTTTGTTTAACATATTCATAAATGATCTGGAAAACAGAATAATGAGTGAAGTGATCAAATTTGCAGATAACGCACAATTATTCAAATTTGTTAAAACTGTAACTGATTGTGAGGAACTGCAAAAGGACCATGTGAGACTAGGAGACTGGGCAGCTGAATGGCAAATGAAATTGAATGTAGAAAAGTGCAAAGTGATGCACATAGGAAAAAACAATTCCAACTACAGGTCACAATGCTGGATTCTGTATTGGTATTTATTTATTTAGCACTTTTATATACCGATTTTCCAGTAACAGAATTACTAATCAAGTCAGTTTACATTCTAAACAATAACCATGACAAGAGGATGTCTTACAATAAACAGGTAGAATGAACTTGGATAAAAGTAACTGGGGTTAACAACATAAAGTAAAAGTTATGGGGCCTAATGTAGGCTGGAGTTGAGAACGGGTGTTGGGCATAAGGCTAGGTTTTTAATATTGTTCTCTGGGGGTTTCCAATGAAAGGGATCATAGGATGGAATTCGAACAGAAGCTGAAGTTAGGAGAAAGCTTGGTTGAATAACCAGGTCTTGAGTCTTTTCTTAAAACCAATAGGGCATTGAACTAGTTTGAGGTCTGATGGGAGAGAGTTCCAAAGTATGGGCCCGGCAGTGGAGAAAGCTCTTTTACTTAATGCTGTTTTCATCGGTGGGGCCTGTAGATTGTTTCTGTATGCTTGTCTCACTGGTCTTGTGGAGGTGTGAGGTTGAAGAGGGATCTTGAGTTCGAGTGGGGTGATGTTATGTATTGCCTTGTGGATTGATGCTTTGAAAAGTATTCTGAATTTGATAGGAAGCCAGTGTAGATTTTTCAGGTTAGGTGTTATATGGTCTCTTTTGTTTGTCTTGGTTAGAATCCTTGCTGTTGCATTCTGCAACATCTGTAGAGGTTTTGTGGAGTTAGCTGGGAGGCCAAGTAGTAGTGAATTGCAGTAGTCGATTTTACTGAGAATGATTGCTTGTAAAACTGATCGGAAATCTTGAAAATGGAGGAGGGGTCTCAATCTTTTCAATACTTGAAGTTTGAAAAATCCATCCTTTATGATGTTGTTGATGAAAGATCTGTAATTCATTTGGTTATCTAGTATAACTCCCAGGTTTCTGACTTGTGGGGATAGGATTAATTGTGAGGCCAGGTTGGTGATAGGTTGTGGGTGGTTTCCATCTTGGGAAATGAGAAGGTACTCTGTCTTGTTTTGATTAAGAATCAGATTGAGGCTTGTCAGCAGGTTGTTGATGGCATGTTGGCATGAGTTCCAGAAGTCCAGAGTTTTAAGAAGTGAATCCGTAATAGGAATCAGAATCTGAACATCGTCAGCGTACAGGAAGTGGATAAGATTTAGCTTGCGGAGGAGCTGGCAGAGTGGGAGCAGGTATATGTTGAATAAGGTTGGAGAAAGTGAAGAGCCTTGTGGGACTCCCAGGTTGCAGTTCACTGGTTGAGATTCCTCCCTGTTGATCTTAACCTTATAGTGCCTGTTCTGAAGGAAAGATCTGAACCAGGCGAGGGCGACGTCTCTGATGCCAATGTCTGACAGACGATCAACCAGTGTATTATGATTGACCGTGTCAAATGCTGCTGTTAGGTCAAGGAGGATGAGTAGACAAGGTTGTTTTTTTTCGAGGTTCAGTAGGATGGAGTCCGTTAATGAGATTAGAAGAGTTTCTGTGCTTCGAGATTGGCGGAAGCCGAATTGCGAAGGGGACAGTATGTTGTTGTTACTCAAGTATTCTGTCAGTTGTTTATTTGCAATTCGTTCCATGGTATTTGGAGTCCATGTGGACAACATGTTGAAATCCTTGGCTCAGGGCATAGCAGTGGTCTAATAAAAAATGGAATGTTAGGAAGGATCCGAAAATGAATGGAGAATAAAATGGAAAAAATCATATTGACCTCTGTATCGAGCCATGATGCGACCACACCTGGAATATTGTGTGCAGTTCAGGTCACCCCATCTTAAGAAAGACCTAGTGGAACTAGAAAAGGTGTAAAGAAGGGTAACAAAAACGATAAAAGGGATGGAACACCTCTTCTATAATGAGAGGCTACGCAGGCTAGGGCCCTTCAGCTTGTAAAAGAGACTGCATGAGAGGGGACATGATAGAAGTTTATAAAATCCTGAGGGAGATGGAATCTACCTTATAAATGGCCTGTGACCGACGGCCCGCAAATGCGCAGTAGAGACCAGCTCTACCGCGCATGTGCGGGCGAGCACGTCGCTCTGAGGCAGCTTCAGAAAGAAAAAAAATGGCGGCGGCGGTACCGGCAGCGGGCGGCGGCGGCGGTACCGGCAGCGGGCGGCGACGGTGGTAGCGAGCGGCGGCGGTAGCGGCGATGGCGGTAGCGAGCGGCGGCGGTAGCGGCGACAGCGGGCGGTAGCGAGGGAGGGAGAAGAGAGAGAGAGGGAGGGACGGACTGAGTGGGAGGGAGGGACGGAGAGAGAGAGTGGGAGGGAGTGACTGAGTGAGAGGGAGGGACGGAGTGGGAGGGAGGGATTGAGTGAGGGGGAGGGACTGAGTGAGAGGGAGGGAGTGGGACTGAGTGAGAGGGAGAGGGGGGACTGAGGGAGGGAGTGGGACTGGGAGAGAGAGGGAGGGAGTGGGACTGAGGGAGAGTGAGTGGGACTGAGTGAGTGAGAGGGAGGGGGGAGGGAGTGACTGAGTGGGAGGGAGGGATTGAGTGAGGGGGAGGGACTGAGGGAGGGAGTGGGACTAAGTGAGAGGGAGGGAGGGAGTGGGACTGAGGGAGAGGGAGGGAGTGGGACTGAGGGAGAGGACGGAGGGAGTGGGGACTGAGTGAGAGTGAGTGGGACTGAGTGAGTGAGAGGGAGGGAGAGAGGGGGGGAGGGAGTGAGTGAGACTGAGTGGGAGGGAGGGACTGAGTGATAGGAGAGGGAGGGTGGGGAGGAGTGGGTGAGGGAGGGGGTGGTGAAGAGTGAGGGGAGAGAGAAAGAGGGGGAGGTGAGAGACAGAGGGATGTAGCCCGTTTTAACGGGCTTAACGGCTTGTGGATAAATAAAGGATGAATTTTTACCTTTTCAAATGATACTAAAACAAGGGGACATTCCATGAAATTAACATCCAGCAGATTCAAAACAAATCATAGAAAATACTGTGGAATCTGTTGCCAGAGGACATAATCAAGGTGACTAGCATAGCGAGGTTTAAAAGAGGTTTGAACTTTCTTGGAGGAAAAGTCCACAAAGATTAGCAATCAGGTAAGCTATTACTATCCCTGAGAATTAAATCTACTTTATGGAATTGCCAGGTACTTGCGACCTGGATTGGCCACTGTTGGAGACAGGATGCTGAGTTCAATGGCAATTCTTATATTTTTAAGCATGTAAAGCCCTTTTCTTCAGTCATAACATTGGCTTCCTTTCCACTTCTGCATACAGTTCAAGCTTCACTTACTTGCCTATAAATGCATTTACTCTGCAGCTCCTCACCACCTATCTTTTCTAACTCACTTCCTCGAGAACTTCCTTCATCGATCAAGTCTCTCTTAACTGTGACCAAATGCCAGCTCTGCACTTTTCACCTCGCTGCGCCAAATGCCTGGAATAGAATTCCTGAGTCGGTGCATCCTGCTCCCTCTGGCCATATTCAAATCTAGTATAAAAGTTTAACATTTTTTAAGCTGCTTATAAATCCTAAGCATGTCTCTACAATAAATACATTTTACATAGACTTATTTGTCATGTATGTTTATTTTGACAAGATTGTGAGATCCATGGAGCAGGGACTGTCTCTCATGTGTATTTGTACAGTGCTGCATATGTCTAGTAGTGCTCTAGAAACGACAAATAGTTGTAGTGGTGAAAATATTAAATTAGCACCTGGGGAGCAAATGAAAATAGTTCATAGTTTAAATAGCTAAATGTGCAAAACATTCTGTTTAAAATTTATATTGTTATGGCTCAGGCAAAAATTTAAGATTTTTGTTTTAGAATGTGCTGGTGGTTTGGAACACAATCTGTTTTTTAATTTTCAATTTCAGTGATTAAAAATATAGAAGTGTTTCACTGAACCTTTTATTTTTTTTAATAAACAAAGTTATTTAGTGTTGAGTAAAATAACTATAGACAAGCAAAGAATGTTAGTATAAAGTGTATGTGGAGATGCAAACCTGGGCATGCAGTACTGAAGGAATAAGATCCCTGGTATACTATCTTGAGCAAAGAATACCACACAGATGAAATCATATTACTGATCCCACTGTGAGATGAAAACACAAAGGAGTGAATTTTCAAAATGTTAAATGCGTAACAATTATCATCTACTCGTGTATTCTGTATTTTATAAAAATGGGGTGGCCTAGGGGTCTTCCAGGGCAGGGCCAACACTTAAGCATGTAAGTTTCAATTTTAAAAGATACGCACGTATATTTGCCAACTGAGTTGCACATTTTTACACCTGCTAATTATCTGGCATAAGAGATGTTAAAACATGTTTATTGGGTAGTACTGACTGGGTGGGAGGGCTGGGTGAATGGAGTGGAGGGTAGGGGAAGGGTCCAGGCTGAAGAACCAGGAAGGTCTCGATGACCTGGAGAAGGACTGGGTAAGCTGATGGAGTAATTGGTAAACTGGTTAATTTCATTTACACGCTAATGTTTTAAAATTAGCCAACATACGCCCATAAATCGGGACTTAGGTGAATAAGTCCTACTTTATTTATTTTATTTTGAAAATGTTTATGCCGCCTAGTCACAGCTCTAGGTGTCTTACAAAATCAATATACATTTTCTCGTGTGAAATATACGCATATATACTTTTAAAGTAGGAAAAGTACATGCGTTAAATGCATTGATATGCAGTATGTGGTTTCAGTGCATTGCATGTTTTCATGGATAAGCTTACATGCGCACGCGTATTTTATGAAATGCTTGTATATCATATTGTAATGGCAGGGACCCAGCCCTATTGGAAATAGGACCTGAGAGGGGGCCAACCTATTGCTCTCCTCTAGGTTTAAGATATATACAGGAGCCGAGCCAGGGGAAGGGAGGCAGAAACCATATGGGTGTCTCCCCCAAGGCGCAGAGGACCCAGATGGAAGATCTAGTGGGGAGCCAAGAGGAGCTGAAGGAAGAGACTCAGAGCTGAATGAAAGAGGGGGTGAACAGGAAAAGGAGGAGACAGAGTACCTGCCCCCCTTCCTCTCAGAGACAGAGGCTTCTGGAGAGCGGGCGATTAGATAAGCCTGTTCTCCCACAGAAGAAGAAGAGCTAATAGAGTCTACAGAGGCAGCCTAGCACCCAGGTATCCTCCAGTCTCTTTGGGGGCAGGAAGTTGGCTATGGGTTGTGGTAACTGAGGTTTCATAGAAGAGGTTTCCCTCAGTCATCAAGAGGGTGGAGGTCAACTAGCAGCCTGCCACTTAGCCTGGGCAGGATGCAACTGTTTGCTTTTTTTAAAATTTAAAACCCACTGCTTAAACAGAACTATGTTGGCTGCAAAGCACTGAGAGTAAATGCAGAGAAACCATGCAGGCCATCTGAGCTCTGCACTGAAATGGTTTGCCTTATTTGTTCTTATTTATTTATTATTTTATTTATTTAAGGTTTTTATATACCGGCAATCATGAGCACATATCTTGCTGGTTTACATGAAACGGGAGTGCATTAAATACATCAACTAGAACTGTGGTGATCGAAGGAGCAGTTACAAATAACAAGGGTAGCAGAACTTGGATAAGAAGGAAGAGATAGGAAAGAATAAACGGTTGAACGGTATACAAATAAATTAAATGCTATGTAAAAATGGCATGATTAATGGCTGAATATTTGAAGTCCTTGGTTTGTATCTATGACGTGATATTAGATTGTGTCTGGGAAAGCTTGCTTGAATAACTAAGTCTTAAGTCCTTTCCTGAAAGTTAAGAGGCAAGGTTCCAGTCTGAGATCTGTGGGAATGGAATTCCACAGAGAAGGGCCAGCAGTGGAGGTGGCACGATCTCTTAGAGTGATGTGTTTGGTCATTTTCGCAGGGGGAACTTTGAGGGCGCCTCGGTAGACATTTCTGGTAGGTCTTGTCGAGTTGTATACTTGGAGGGGGATTTGTAGATCGAGGGAGATGCGTTGATGAATAGTTTTGAAGATGACACAAATGGCTTTGTACATGATACGGAAGTGGACGGGTAGCCAATGTAACTCTTTCAGAATGGGGGATATGTGGTCTCTCTTTCTTGCGCCTGTTAGTAATCGAGCTGCTGAATTTTGAACCATCTGTAGTGGTTTGGAGTAGGAAGAGGGCAGACCTAGCAATAGGGAATTGCAGTAGTCTAATTTTGCAAAAATGACTGCTTGGATGATCGTTCTGAAGTCTTGGGCATGGAAAAGAGGTCTTATCCTCTTCAGAACCTGGAGTTTATAGAAGCAGTCTTTGGTTGTTTTGTTGATATGGGCCTTGAAGTTTAGCCGGTTGTCTATTATCACTCCTAAGTCTCGAACTTGTGTGGTAGGTAGGTTGGTGGGAAGAGTAGTGTTGGAGATGTTGGTTTCCGGAGAAATGAGAAGGATTTCTGTCTTAGAAGAGTTTAAGATGAGGTGTAGGTTGTTTAGTAGTTGTTTGATTTTCAGGTGGCATGATTCCCAGTAGTCAAGAGTTTCAGAATATGTATCTTTGATGGGGATGATGATTTGGATATCGTCTGCATAAAGGAAGTACTTTAGATTGAGGTTGGTGAGAAGTTGGCAGAGAGGAAGAAGATAGATATTAAATAGGGTCGGAGATAATGAAGAACCTTGAGGGACTCCTATGACAGAGTCAAATCTAGAGGATTCCTTGTTTTGGATTTTAACTTTGTAACCTCTGTTATTGAGAAAGGTTTTGAACCAGGATAGGACGGTGCCGCTGATTCCTATAGACGAGAGTTGGTTTAGGAGGATGGCGTGGTTGACCGTGTCGAACGCTGCTGAGAGGTCTAACAAGATCAATAGGAATGAGTTTCCTTTGTCAAGGCCCATTAAGATATAATCTGTTAACGAGGAGAGGAGGGATTCTGTGCCTCGATTTTTTCTGAAGCCGTGTTGTGGGGTGAAGAGAAGATTGTTGTCTTCGATGAAATCTGAGAGTTGAGAGTTCACTAGTTTTTCCATGATCTTGGCGATGAATGGGAGGTTAGCTATGGGGCGGAAGTTGTTGGGTTCCTTCGGGTCAAGGTTAGGTTTCTTTAAGAGCGGTGAGATTGAGGCCATTTTGAGGTCATCAGGGCAGATTCCTTGGGCTAGAGAGCAGTTGATGATATTTGTCAAAGATGTGGCTATTGTGTCTGGAATAGATAGAAGTAATTTGGAGGGGATGTGGTCTGCAGGATGAGATGAAGGTTTCATTTTTCTCAGGATGGCTTGTATCTCAGTGGAGGCTACAGGTTCAAAGGTGTTTAAGCTGGCATTTTTGTGTGCAGGTTGTTGATATGTCTGGAGGGCTGCTGTGTCGGGAGGCAGTTGTGTTAGGAGATTGGAAATTTTATTTTGGAAAAACTGAGCGAGTTCTTCGGCTTTGGACTGAGCCATATTGCCGGGGATTTCTCGCGGTATGGTTTGAGTGAGGCTGGAGACATAGGCGAAGAGGGCTTTAGCGTCAAAGACCAGGTTGTGAATCTTGGATGCGTAAAAATCTTTTTTTGATTTTGAGGTGAGGGATTTGTACTGGTAAAGTGTGGATTTGTATGATGAGATGGTGGTGTCGCAAGGGGTTTTACGCCAGGTCGCTTCTTTTTTTCTTAAAGTTTGTTTAAGTTTTCTGAGTTCGTTGGTGAACCAAGGTTGTCTGTTGGCTGCATTGGTGTGAGATTTTTTTGTAATTGAAGGACAGAGCTTGTTGGCTATATTTTCTGTTATGTTGTTCCATGAACGAATGGCAGCGTTAGGGTCGGATAAGTCTAATAGGGGGAGCTGGGAGACTAATTGGGTGTTGAGGTCTTCTGGAGAACATCGCTTTTTGTAATGGAATGAAGGTGAGGGGATGTTAGGAGTGTTGGTTTCTTCCAGTGCGAAAGAGGTGGAAATAAGAGAGTGGTCTGACCAAGGGACCTTTTTGTTCTTCAAGTTGTACGTGTTCGTAATCCCTTTGTTGAAGAAAATCAAGTCCAGGGTGTGACCCGCTTTGTGTGTGGGTTCATTGACTATTTGTTGGAATCCCATGGCAGATAGGGCTGTGAGGAGGGTTATACAGCTGTTGGATGGTGAGGGGTTGTGAATATGTAGATTGAAGTCTCCTAAGATGATTGCTGGAGAATCCAGGTTGATGAGCAAGGTGGAGATTTCAAGGATAGGGGAGACATTGGATTCTAGGAACCCTGGGGGGGCGTAGACAAGAAGGATTTGAAGATGTTGTGAGGTGAAGAAGCCGACTTCCAGTTTTGAGTTAGAGCTGAATGGATGTTGGGAGAAGTTCAGACTTTTTTTGGTAGCCAAAAGGATTCCACCTCCTCTTTTTTTCAGTCTCGGGAGTGAGAAGACATCATAGGTATGTGTAGGTAGTTGGTTTATTAACGCTGTATCTGAGGGCTTGAGCCATGTTTCAGTTACTCCACAAATATCTGGCTTGGCGTCGTTGAGATAATCATTAAAGATTAGGGATTTTTTTGTTAGGGATTGTGCATTGAAGAGTGAGAGTGAGAAGAGGGAGAGGCCTAAAAGCTGTGTGATTGGAGTAATCGAGATGGAGGTGAGGGTTTTTAAGTTCTTGAGGAGGGCTCGTCTGGCAGATAATCTTTTAGGTGGGAGGCGGTGTTGTAATGTTGGTATTGGGAGTACTAGAGACATTGTGAATGGTTAGCTGGCTGGTGCCGTGGATAGGCGGATGACTGATGGCTGGTGCCGAGGATAGGCGGATGACTGATGGTTGGTGCCGTGGATAGGCGGATGACTGGCTGGTGCCGTGGATAGGCGGAAGACTGATGGGAGGAAAGGCTGGGATTAGGAAGAAATAATTAATTGGTTAGGGCTCTGGATGAGCGTAGAATGGTTGTTTGCTGTATACTTGCTGAATGTTTGCAGTGAGGGTGTTTGCGGAATGCTTGCAGGATGGTAGTTTGCTCAAGATGATTGTTTGCTCAGGATGGTTGTTTGCTCAGGATGGTTGTTTGCTGAATGCTTGCAGGATGGTTGTTTGCTGAGCATTTGTTGGACGCTTGCAGGATGGTTGTTTGCTCAAGAAGGTTGTTTGCTCAAGATGGTTGTTTGCTGAATGCTTGTAGGATGGTTGTTTGCTGAGCATTTGTTGGATGCTTGCAAGATGGTTGTTTGCTCAAGATGGTTGAGGGGTTGTTTGCTCAAGATGGAGAGGCTGGATTGAATGCAGGGTGGCTGTTGGAGAGGCTGGAGTGGATGCTGGGTGGCTGTTGGAGAGGCTGGATTGAATGCAGGAGTGGCTGTTGGAGAGGCTGGAATGGGTGCTGGGAGGGTGCTGGGGAGGTAAGTTGAGAGGTGGCTTTGTTCCAGCCTACGGAATCCCCTAGCCTAGGACCTTTGCTGGCTGCTACCTTTATGGCTTTAGATTTATCTAAGGGTATGGCTCAGGGCTTCTCAGGGCTGTACGAAGGGGCGAAACAAAGGGGCCTGGCCCCTTTGTTGCGCTCCTTCGGCGCGCGACGCTAGGCGCGCGGCGCCGGGCTGACTGCGGATTTATAGCCCCTCAGGGCCTGCTCCTATTGGAGGAGCTGGATCGGTGGGCGGATCGTTTTCGGCGCGGTTTCCCTTTCAGGTAGGCAAAGTTTCTTACGTGGCTGCTGCCGCGTTGTCGTCGCCGAGTCCCCTCGGGTGGGGAGCGTGTAGCCCTGGCCTTCCCCCGGCGGGGCTCGGCGCCGATCGCGCAGGCCTTCCCCGATCACCGCCGGGTGATCGGGGAAGGACTGTGTTGCTACAGACTGAGAATGAATGCAAGGGAGCTATTTAGGCCATTGAGCGCTTTGCACTTAAATTATTTTGCAGTATTTTTTTTTCTTTTCTTCTGTTTGGAGGTAAAATCAACTGCTTAAAAAGTACTGTGTTTGTTGCAGAGCAGGGACTGAGAGAATACAGGCAGAGAAGCCATTCTCACCATTCAGAGACCTGCAACAGCCAAGGCTACACTGGAATTTTATTTTGTTTTTAATTAAAACTGTTTCAGAAAAACTGTGTTTACTGCCCACCAAATGCTGAGGTAATTAACCACCTGAGAGACTGAAGGTGGGGAAGCTATCTGAACCGGCCAGAATACGACGGCTACACTGCTTACTTGGTTTGAGCTGGATTGGAACTTGCTTCCTAAGATTGACTGTGAAGCAGCCTGAGTAAGGATTACAAAACATCAATCCCCTAGCAAGGAGACCCCTTACCCTGTGACACATACACATGGGTAATAAAATACTTGTATAGATCTGCTCTCGGCCATATATATATGCATATATGCCACCATGTGCATTTGTTTGCAAGTTTTTTCTTATTATCTCTGTTTTTTGCACACTGAGTTGTAACCAATTATGAATTAGCTATTGCTTAACAAAACTGACACAAAGAGACACAAGCTGAAAAGTGTGCGAACAGGATGAATGATACAGAACAAAGAACTGGATGCCAGCAATTCCTGCCGAAGCAAGCCAGCATTATACACAATGAAAATAAATAAATGTTAAATAACATGGGCCGAAAGGGATGATCCCTGCAGTACATCTGTCAACACACTGAGGTAGCTTTATTGATCTTGGTGTAAGGGACTCTTCACTTAAGTGGTTTATATCTTTTCTTTCTAACAGGTCTTATGTGGACTTGAATTTGACATTATCCCAGCCATAACGCCTTTCCTGTGCTGTCCTGGAAGGATCTATTTTATCTCCCACTCTTTTCAATCTCTATTTTGCCACCCTGGGCACACTTCTTCAAAATCTTGGTTTTCTTTGGTAACTTTATGCTGAAGACGCTCAGATAATTGCTACCAGGGACTTAAAATGTCAAGATTACATGAAAACACTTCGATGACTGTCTTACCAAAGTAGCAAATTGGCTTCAGACTTCTAAATTAAATATAAACCCAGGGAAATATGAAGCAATCTGATTTACCAAAAAAGCCAACATGCCAGACCTATCAGCCTTTATTATGTCACTCTCTCAAATTCTGTAAAAAAAAAAAAAAAAAAAAAAAATGTAATCACTTCCCTGGGAGTCTGGTTTGATTCACAACTCAAATTCAAACCCCAGGTATCCAAATTAGTTCACAACTCTTTTTCCTGCGTCTTATTCACCATCTGAGGCCTTTCTCAGACACTGCTGACCTTAAATCTCTGACTCATTTTATCATTCTCAGTTGCAATTCTCTACATAAGTTCATAAGTTTACATACCCCTGGCAGAATTTGTAAAATGTGTAGCTTTTTTTTTTTTTAATTCTTTTTTTTTTTTTTTTTTTATCATTTTCAGATACAAACTATGCATCAGTTTGTAACAGAAATACATGGTCTTGGCCATTTCAACAAACATAAATATAAGTATAACAATATTTTTAACTCATTCTTATCTTAATGCCAATTCCATTTTAATAATACGAACAACCAATTGGAAATTCCAACAAGGGCAGAAATTATAATCCATCAATGTTACAAAGGTAAAGGCTTTAACATAGCACTCCTGTACATTATCTATTATATTCAGCTACATACAGGGGAAGAGGTGGCTAGTTTCCTTTGTTCTACAAATTTATTTAATTGATTAGGCATGAAGAAAATATAAAGATCCTCCTGTGTCTTAACCAAACACTTACATGGGAAACGTAGGGTAAACGTAGGATAAAATGTGTAGCATTTTAAGAAAACGTGAGTGATCAGACAAAACACGTCAGTAATCTTTAATGTGTTTCAAATTAGACTATTATGCATCACAGAACAGCACAATCATTAAACGAACCATAGCAATTAAGGAAATAATAAAATGATCCCAATGAAACTCAATCTTTTAGTGGATATTTTCTCAAAAGGTAACACACTCCATCCCATCTCTGAATTTAATATAATTTCTAGTTTTATCATCTGAGCAACTCCACTACCATTGTGAGAAAAGGGCAAGCAAAACAAACTTCTTACCAATGGTTCTCTATTTTTCACGAGCCGGATAATTTTTACTGAATCTTCATCATCATCAATTTCATCAGGCATGGATGGCAGTACTGGATCATAATTCTTTTCAGCCACAGTATCATGTACAGAGAGTAACGCCTGCAAAAATCAAGGGAAATTATATAAATCTCATTCACATTACTGTATGCATATGTAACATAGATGTTAATTACTATACATAAAAAAAGAAAAAGCCATGTTGAGTGTATAGCGAGTTTGCTTATGGAAATGGTGTCTTCTCTAGGCAGCAGGATGAATTAACCATTAGATGTGGGTGATGTCATTTGATAGCACTGAAAAGCGTAGCAGAGGGCTTCGAACCAGGGGAAACCAGGGTTCAAATCCCACTGCTGCTCCTTGTAACCTTGGGCAAGATACTTTACACTCTGTTGCTCAGATACAAACTTACAGGGAAGACGCATCAAGCCATGGTAAGGCTCTAACATATGAGATGTTTTGTATTGTCCATATTCCCTCCCCTATTACAATGAGCTAGTTTGCATGTGAATTGCATGCATGACTTTATGCAGCGCATTTATAGGCAATATGATGTTAAAGGCAACCTGCACGGAGTTCCTGTCCTTGGCGGACACTTGGGGGTAACCTGCACGGAATGGCAGTTGCTGCCATGGGAAACTTGCTGGGAAGTGTGGATGGACCATTTGGTCTTTTTCTGCCGACAAGACTATGTTACTACTTTACTATGCTATAACTTATCATGACCAACAAACGGCCGATACAGAAAGAAGCGCGGGAGAGCCGGCAAGCGCCCGCTCTCCCAACGCTCGCACAGACCAGTATCCTGAGCGCACGATTCAGTATCGGCCCGCATGCAAATGAGGCCCCGTGGTAAAAGGAGGTGCTAGGGACACTAGCGCGTCCCTAATGCCTCCTTTTTGACAGAAGCGGCAGCTGTCAGGTTTGACAGCCATAGCACAATTTTACCGGCTTCAGTTCTCGAACCCACTGACAGCCACGGGTTCGAAAATGGACGCCGGCTAACTTGAGCATCCGTCTTCCAACCCGTGCACCGTGGGCAGATTAAACAATTTTTTTTATTTTTGGGGCCTCCGACTTAATATCACTATGATATTAAGTCGGAGGGTGTACAGAAAAGCAATTTTTTCTGCTTTTCTGTACACTTTTCCGGTGGCAGGCTTCGCTGCACATTTTGCTTTCTGTATCGCACGGGAATGACTAATAGGCCCATCAACATACATTTGCATGTTGCGAGCGCTATTAGTTTCGGGGGGGGGGGGGGTTTGGCCGCGTGTTTCCGACGCGATATTACCCCTTACTGTATAAGGGGAAAAATAGCGCATCGAAAACGGGCAGCCAAACGCAGGCTAACAGTGCGCTCCGCCAGAGTGCACTATACTGTATCGACCTGTTAGAAAGTTGTAAGCTGTGATAAGTTAACACCACCTCTGGAGGAATCGGCAATCTAATGTGGGAGGCTTCAGGACCCTAACGCAGGTTCCCAGGCTCCCACGTTAGATTTAAAGGGCCATGCAAAACTTTTAAAATTGTGGCTCAAAAAATGAAATAAGTATGGGGAGGGGGGCTATTAAAGCTGATCCCCCTGTTCACCATGGGGGCCGCCACTCGTACAGCCCCGACATGCCAAGAAAAAAATATGAAATGTTTTGTTTGCATGATGACCGCCCTTCCCAACCCTATCTGAATAAAAATATTTTCCCCCCACCCCCTTTCCATATAAATGTGGTGGCATTGGCTCCCCCCTCCTCCCAACCTTCCCCCAATTGCAATACAATTGGTGTCCAGGGATCCCCCAAATTTTCTCCCCATCCTCCAAGTGTAAAAATAAATCATTGGTTCCAAGTGGAAACTCTATCCCCTACCCCCTGCCGAATTCACTAATCTTAAAAGAGCCAAAGTGATCCTGCATTGGGGCCCGGGGTACCCCCTAATCCTGGGCCTGATCGGTGCCATTTTGAAAAATGGAGCTGACCTGACCTTGCCTCATTCACATGATTGGAAGAAGGTCCAGGCACCATGGCTCAGTCACGTGGCTGAGGTCCAGTTCCCGGACATTGTCCCAGTCAGGTTTGGCACCATTTTCAAAACTGGCTTTGATTGGGCCTGGGGCTGGGGGTGCCCTGGGCCCCAACGCAGGACCGCTTTGGCTCTTTTAAGGTTAGGGGATGGGGCATAGGGGGGTCAATGCCACCTCATATTTATAAGGAAATGCGGGAGAGGGGAATACTTTCTTTTATTCAGACAGGGCTGGGGGGGGGGGGGGCAGTCATTGCATCACTGCTTTTTACTTTTTTTGTTTTACATTTGGTGGTCAGAGTCGATTCCAGTGTTGGCCCTAGGGTGAGCAGAGGATCAGCCTTAACCCCCTTTTTCCTTTTTTGAGTGGGCTTTACATTTGGTATGGCCCTTTAAAGCGATGGTGGTCCCTTGAGGTTGAGGCCACCATCGCGCCTAAAGGGCGATGCCTCATTGTTTTGCTCCATAAGAGAACACCGCCGCAATACAACTGCAATGTTTTTACAGGGAGAGGAGCTCACTAGTGCGGCGATCCCAACCCCTACAATAGTGGGACCCCTCCCGCGAAAAAACATTGCAGTTTAGTGCTTCTGGGCCTTAGATTGTAAGGCCTCTGGGAATAGGGAAATACCTACAGTACCTGAATGTAATCTACTTTGAAATGCCAAAGAGTGAAATATAAATCAAACAAAAATCAAACTCATCTCGCCAACCTAGTAAAGCTTTGAGCTCTATTGAGCAAATGCAGGACTTCCCATGTAGGCACTGGCTAATGAGACTCCATCCTCACCAGAGCTAATCTAGCTATGAAGCTGAATCTCCAGGGAGACGAGCAGGTATTCTATCGCTATTTTCATCCTGCTATCTATGTTTATGGTAAGCAAACTTACTTTTTCTGTCAATAGGCAGGCTGAATTAGCCATTACATGTGGAGAGTCCCAAGATGAGGGCTGCAGTGGAGCTTTTATCTAGTAAGCAACCTGGTCCACACCATGGAGAATGGACTACAGTGTGAATAGATTTTGCAAAACTGTCTAAATTTACTGTCAGTCTTTGAGAAGTTATCAAGACAGTAGTGTGACGTAAAAGTATGAACAGAAGACCAAGTTGCAGCTTTGCGGATATCTTCAATAGGCACTTCTCAAAGATGGGTAACAGAAACAGCCATGGCTCTCACTTGATGAGCCTTCATTGAGTCTGTGATTCGCAGTTCTATTAAGGTATAGCAGTGGTGAATGCTCTCAGCCAGTCAATTAGAAAATATACACTTGGCATTTGTTACTCCTAATCTATTGGGGCAAACAGTTGGGAGATCTTTCAATGCGGCTGATATCATTTTTTGTAATACACTAAGGCCCTTTTGCAATCCAGAGTATGAGGGACTTTTTATACCATTATGCGCATGGACCTAAGAAAGAAGTTAGGCAAAAAGATGGACTGGTTGATATGGAAAGCAGAGAAACCTTTGGGATAAACTTTGGATGAATATGGAGAATCACACTGCTTTGGAAGAACTGCATCAATGGAGGATAGTGGATGAGAGCTTGGAGTTCGCCGATTCTTCTAGCTGAAATCATCTTTTCCACAAACTTAGGATAGGAAATATTCTGTTTGCGAGGTATGGTCCAGAGGATTTCGAAGCTCGTCGGATAGTATGCTTGTAGATTCTTCTTCTGAACCTAAAAATATTGGGTCAATACCCAGAAGTCCAGTGATGAGGAAGAATACCTTAAGGGGCTTCTGGTTAACATGGAGAAGGAATGGCCTAGTCTAACACCTCTGTCCTGCTAGAATCCACTGCGATGGATGATGAAGGACCCCTGAGCAAGGGTTCTGATGAAGAGTTCACCCTTATAGGCGATATCAGGACTCCTGTCTGTGGTATCACTGTAGCAACCGTAGAAAGGAGAGACTGGAATGTTTCTTCCATTTCCTTGGTCAGAAAGGCAAAGAAATGCCTCACAAAATCTTTGATTTGGTGAGCAACTGATGTGCCCTATGGCCTGGCACAGGTGGTAGGATACCCTCTTCTGTGACAGGATAGGCGCCTGCATGAGAATGGGCGGCCTGTTAGAAGTAAGTGGCTCTACAGAGGTCACTGGTTCTGCAGTCTTCAGGCGAAGAGCTTCCACCACTAGTCTAGGTGGGGTGAATGCCCTGGTTATTGGCAGGAGCAGGGGTAACCTGACCCCTTTTCCTACAGATCTAGGATGGGCTGTATAGAGCTGTGTTGATAAAGCAATCTGATAAATCAAAATCTGAACTGGATGTATCAGGTGGCTTTGATGGGGTAGAGCCATTTGGACACTTTAGATGCTTTAGAATGCTTTGATGGGTCTTTTGAGATGCTTGTCAAAGAATATGGTGCAGGTCAATGATATTGTGTCGGTTGCACCAGAGCTGTGCCCTGGGTCCTTGTACTGTGCATTGTGGGATCTTGAGATACAGGATCCTGAGTACCATGTTAGATGCATCAGAATGCACCAAAGCTGCACGCTTTTGTGGCTTCGGAGCATAAAGCATTCAGTTCATCCGTGTGTTGTATGCATTGGTGTGTTTTACATCGAGTGCAACAGAGTTCCATGCATCAATTGCATTGATGGATTGTGCACCAAGCATCTTGGCACATCCTGTGTCAAGCGCCTCGATGCACCATCTATCAATTGCCATTAGAGAAAAATGCGTCAGGCAAGTTAGTGCACTGTATGTTGCCAATACTGTTGGTGTTGATGGTGTCCTCATTAACAGTGCCAGTTCCAATGCACTCTGCTTTGAATATTTGTGCTTCTTTGAAGCAGATTGTGATGGTTCCAGTGACTGATGCTGCTTTGTTTTTGACTTAGGGCGGCTGTTGGAACTTGATTCTGCGGCTTCAGCCTGAGCGGATGGGGAAGTTTTCAAGGAGCTCCTGCTCAATTCTTTTGCTGGTGAGGCAGATGAGGTTACACTGTGGGATGAGGACCTACTGCAACTACAGAGAGATTTACGTAATTCCTTGATGTGAAGTGCCCAGTATTCTCTGTAAGCATGGAAACATCCATCCATAGGCATAACAGTTTTTCTGGACATGTTCTGGACTGAGGCATCGGTAATAATGTGTGGCCATCAGTGAGGGACAATCTTTCCACAGATACAACTTTTGAAACTATTCACTGTAGTTGATTTCTTCTTCTGGCCAGACATGGTGGAAAGGAAGGCAAAGTTCCATTTTTTTTTTTTTTTGGAAGCACTGTAAGATACTGTTTTGGGTTTGTAGAGATAGCGAGGCAACTTAAGAAGAAACTGAATAAAAAATATCAAAAGGTTTTAGTATTTTATAGAAAAAATATAGGAGAGACAGGGTTCATGTCCATGCTGTGGTTGAACAAAAAATGACTGTAGAGACTCACGAGGCAACACCCATTGAGAACTCCCATACATGCTCAGTAGAGCTCAAATCTCTGCTAGCTTGGAGAGACGAGTCCGTTCGGTGCTGCTGCTGTCACTCACATGTAATGGCTAATTCAGCCTGCTTGTCCATTGAAAAAACTTTTTCTAGCATTTTGCAAGTGTATTTGATATTAATAAAACAAATTAATTATAGGGTTGCTTCACCATTGGAAGATTGATAATCAGTAGCTGAATATTTGGTTTTCTTAAATTGTTACTGTGGTAAAAGGGGATATTTAGCCACTATTAATTTTGTTTTGGAAAACTAAAAAAATTAGAAAGATGGACCTCAAAAAAAGGATAGTCGGAGTGTGGACACAGAAAGCTGCATGGTGCACCAATTCTTCATCTAAGAGCTATCTGGAAGTGTTTAACTGGTTTGACATAGTAGATGAGAGTTTTAGATATATAGAGGTCAATATTCAAAATTAAAAATTTAAACGGATAACTTGGAGTTAGATGGATAACTAGCCATTTAGATGGATAATTTGCGAGCTATTCATCAAAATGGCTTTTAATATTGACCTCTAAGTGCTTTTATTGTTGCTCTGCTATGACAGAACTTTGCTTTCCTCTTTCTAGAACTTATCTGTCAAAGGGCATCTTTTCACCCTTCTTCTACTTTTCCAATAATTCCAGTATATTTTTTTTTGGCTTAGTTTAAGTGTATCTGAGCTGTGAGGCCACTGTAGCACTAGAAGATCGGAGAGGTATTTCTTGTATAAATAAAGAAGGTATGTTTAGCTATTTGAAGAGGGCCTGTTATTCCTTTTTGGCTAGGACTGTTGTTTAACAATTGTAAAGATGGGCCCACATACATGTTTGCTTGGAACTTGATGCTTTGGACCTTACTAAGCTAGGGATAGTAATGTTTGCCTTGTAATACGGAAGTCATTTATTTAAGTGTGCGTGCTGAGATTTTCTCTATTGAAAAGAATATAGCAGAACTAGAAAATGTACAGAAATGTACAGAGAAGAGCAAAGACCCAAAAAACAAAGCGGACGCCGATCCAATATTGCTGGAGCAAAAAAACAAAAAAGATGATCGGTGTATCAAATGACTTTTATTAAACTTGTCCGACTCTTGCCGAGTTTTGCTCACATAGGAGCTGCCTCAGGGGCTACTGAGAACAAAATTAAAAACAAAATCAAACCACACATATATAAGACATCAAACATGAATGTATGTACATATATAAAACTAAACTGTCATGTCTTGCTTATAAAATGAAACAAGCCCAATTATGTGCACATAAGTTCACAAAAAACTATAAATGAATCAAATGAAACACACAAACATTTATGAAAACGTGAATACATGAGTGCTGTGCTGAACATGAATAGCTTGTTTCAATAAATAAATTAATTAAAATTGTGCAGGCCCATCATATCAGCCAATGGCTCACTTTCAGAACCTCTCTCCACATTTGTAGATACTTTCTTGCGGGCAAGTTTAATAAAAGTCATTTGATACACCGATCATCTTTTTTGTTTTTTTGCTCCAGCAATATTGGATCGGTTTCCGCTTTGTTTTTTTGAGTCTTTGCTCTTCGCTGTACATTTCTGTACATTTTCTAGTTCTGCTATATTCTTTTCAATAGAGAAAATCTCAGCACGCACACCAAACCCAAAAACTGCAGATAACAAGCAAGTCCGATTTCACTTTTGCTAGTCAATTAGCACATATTTCTTGACCCTGCCTGGAATACCCCTAGACCAGGGGTCGGGAACCCATGGCTCGCGAGCCAGATATGGCTCTTTTGAGGGCTGCATCTGGCTCGCAGACAGTCGCCACACTTTCCCGCTGACCCAGCTGCTCCCCGGTCCTCCTCCGCCCGGGCTTAAAATGCTGTCAGCCCGGGCGGAACGCGGCAGGACAGCTGGAGTCAGCGACACCAGGCGTGCTCTCTTCTTCCCCCCCCCCCCGCGGCCCGGAAGAGGAAGTGGAGAGTATCGGGTGCCTGCACGGCAAGAAGAGGCCACGCTGGTGCGCTCGGCATCGGCCCGAAGAAAAGAAGACTGCAGCGCGGCTCGGAGGAAAATGAAGAGCTTCAACCGCGGCCGATGGGACTCCGCGAGGGCTGAAAATGAAGAGGTTAGCGTTGGGAGGAGGCTGCTGCTGTCACGCGTTCCCGGGGTGGGGGAGAGAGAGAGTGAATGACTGAGCAAGCTGTGTTTGCTCGCTCATTCACTCTCTCTCTCCCCCACCCCGGGAACGCGCGGCAGCAGCAGCCTCCTCCCAACGCTAACCTCTTCATTTTCAGCCTTCGCGGAGGCGGAGTCCCATCGGCCGCGGTTGAAGCTCTTCATTTTCCTCCGAGCCGCGCTGTAGTCTTCTTTTCTTCGGGCCGATGCCGAGCGCACTAGTGTGGCCTCTTCTTGCCGCGCAGGCTCCCGATACTCTCCACTTCCTCATCCGGGCCGCGGGGGGGGGCCCTGTGTGTGTGTGTGTGTGTGAGAGTGAGAGATTGCATGTATGTGAATGATTGAGAGCCTGTACATGTGAAAGTATGTCTGTGATTGAAAGCCTGCCTGTGAGAGAGAGCATGAATGTAAGTTTACCATTGGGAACCTGTATGTGAAAGTTTGTGATTGAAAACCTGTTTGTGTGAAAGAGTATGTGTGTATGATTGAGATCCTTTGTGTGTGAGAGAAATCATGTGTATGTATGATTAAGAGCCTGTGTGTATAAGTAAGAGAGAGATCATGCGTGTCTGTGTGTGATTGAGAGCTGGTTTAGGTGATGGAGCATGTGAGTATGTGATTGAGAGCCTGTGTTTAAATGAGAGAGAGAGATCATGTGTGTCTGTGTGTGATTGAGAGCTGATTTAGGTGAGGGAGCATGTGAGTATGTGATTGAGAGCCTGTGTGTAAATGAGAGAAAGAGAGGACATGTTTGTAAGTATGTGAATGAGAGTCTGTGTGTGAGAGAAAAAGACAGCATGTATTTATGTGATTGAAAGCCTGTGTGTGTGTGTAAGCGTGAAAAGATAGACAGCATGTGTGTAAATGTGTAATTAAGAGCCTATATAAGTGAGAGAAAAAAACATGTGTATATGTGAGTACTGAGAGCATGTGTGTAAAGGTGTGTCATTGAGAGCCAGTGTGAGAGAGAGCGCTGGTATGCGACTGAGAGAGGAGAAAGTTCCAAGCAAACCACCCCACCTCCTGCTAATTCAGAACAATCTCGGGACACCTGGATATCAAACGTTTCCAGGTATGCAGAGCAAAAAAATGTTTGTATCCTTATTATTTTTCATTACTGGGTCTTTGTGTCTGCTATTTTGAAATATTTTGTTGGTATCTGGAAATGTTTTATATGAGTTTTTAATTATTGGATATTCCACTCATCAGCTGTTTCAAAATATGTTCTTTTTGTTAGTACAGTTTTACTGCTGATGATTTTATATTTCTTGATTTGTTTTATAAGGATGGGTGATGTTTCTTTTTTCCTTTGTTACACTGCATACAGAGACTCTGGCTTGTTGCAGTTTCCAATTCAGTTTTTTCTGCATGCTTCTTGTTATGCGTTTTGGTCTCTTTATTCTATGTTAGGTGAGGGACAGCATGTGATTCAGGTGAGGTTTTCTGCTGGCGTGTAGTTTCTGTGTAGGACTCTATAGCAGCCTGACTTGGTCCGTTTTCCTAATAGGAGATGTATTGGTGTCTTAAGGCCTGGTGTAATATTTTCAGAGACTTATTGTACTTTAAAAGTGTGATCTTACATAAAATGCACACATTTACTTGTATTTAGTTTTAAACATATTGTATGGCTCTCATGGAATTACATTTTAAAATATGTGGCGTTTATGGCTCTCTCAGCCAAAAAGGTTCCTGACCCCTGCCCTAGACTGTCCCTTTTTTTCACCGGTAAAATGTGTGCACAAAAAAGAAAATACGGGTCTACGTTCCATGTTTATAAAACAGCATATATACAAATACATGCTACTTATGTACATATATGCTACTTTTCTGCGTGGAACCCCTTTGAAAATTTGCTGATATATTTTTTTATTTGTTTCTATCAATGTAAATAACTCCTTCTCCTAAATGCTTTCCTACTAGTCTGAGCTATTTAAAAGGACCAGGCCTTGAATGCAAGACTGTGGCTCAACAACCTGACCTCATGCTCCTTCACCAACCTAAATAAACCATGCTTAAAATAAAAGGGAACAACATACTTTGCTAGGCTAGATCATTTACCATTGAGTTTGCAGTCTTACAACACACCTCTGGTACATTACAGTTGATAAACAATATGTCCAATGCCTTTATTAATTAATAAAAGGTGAAAGGACAATTTTTATCCACTGTATATGTTCATCTTTCTCCAAGATCATATAACATTTAAATGATATCTCTATAGTGCTTATAAAAGCACATGTGAAGCAGAGGTGCTTATGGTGCAGGCAACATTTATTCATGAGTTCATTCAGAGCTTCCAGACATCATCACTACTGGAACAGAAGCTGAACACAGAAACTTAAATTTACAACCTAAACACAGCAGTTTTCAATTCTGTTGAATCTAACTAGGAAATATGTTTACCATAATACTTGTCAGAGAGCTCTGTTCTCAACTTCAGTAAATCACTTGTGACTGGACCATCAAAAGTGAGGAATTAGCAGAACTAGCATTGTAACTTGCCTAGAACAGCCATATTTTCTATATGAACGATCAATGTGTATGTGTCAAACTATAATTTTGTGGTATTTACATAATGGTAAGATACTCTGTAATGAAAACATTACAGTAAAAGCATGTCGAAGATAAGAACAGTAGAACATGTTTGTAAAGCAATTACTATTTTACAAAAGAACAGTTAAGGCAGCCCACTGTGAATAATAGGTGATTGCCAAGGCAATACCTAACTGAAAAAGTATGTGGAAAAAAGGGAGTTAAAGATTACTTGGTTGCCGGAGAGCCTGGCTTTCAGTTGGATTTCAGTCTCCAAACAGTTTAAGTTGTATTACTGGATGAGCTCCCTCAAGAACCTCATTCAAGGGAATTGCCTCTTAGTTCTTCTGGATTTTCTTCAGATCAAACTGGTCATCAAATCTAGGCTTAGAGGACACTGTGTTCAATTATTTATATTTGAAGGGAGAACTCATATAGTATTGTTAAGATATTTCTTCTTTCGGTAACTGTCACACACCTGTTGATTCTCTCACTATTACATTTGGCGGTTTGTAGGCTAGTCCTGCGGACCACCGAACTCACCTCCTTGGCTGAGTTCTTCCTGCCTACTCCTGATGTAGTCAGTCCTACATGGCAAGACACCGCTGACCCCAGCTGACACACCTCTCATTAGGCATATGTGCGCTGGAACTCTGCCAATTTAAAGGGCCAATGGCGGGAAGAGCTCAGCAGCGCAAGATGATGAGATCATTGCCTCTGTAACAAATCCTCCTATATTTCTGTAGCATGTGTAATTATCCATCATCCTTGTCTTCAGTTCTTCAGGCTCTTCTTCATTTGCCTCCCTGCCCTGCCTATCCATACCCCCCCTTTTCTTTTGGACAGATTCCTGGTTTTGACTTCGGCCTGATCCCAGATATACTTGACTGCTGCCTTCCACTGGATACACTCGACCTCTGCTTGCTAACAGATATGCCTGACCACTGCTAGCTCCTGTCCCTCGCCTGGACTTTGGATTTGTCTGACCTCAGTCTGCTTCGACCCAGCTACCCTATGACGACCATCACCACCATCAGCAGAGGCCTCCACCTAAGATCTGCCAGCCCTGGCATCCAAAGGCTCCACCTGAGAGGAACGATGGCTTGTGTAGGCAAAGCTCCAGCTCAGCTTCTGCTTAATCCGGGTCCACCTGCAGACGGTGGTAATCTGCTGGGCTCCTCCCTGTAGGAAGCGCCAATCCTGTCTCAGCCCCAGGGTCCATGATCGCAAAACTCATCCGTGTTATTCAATATTTACATGATATCTTGGGGTAAGCATATTCAAAAGTGGGGTTTGTCATTTTATTTGTGCCAAAAATGTAGGGGTTGAAGTGATTGTCATTAAATTGAATCGATGCTAAGATGAAGTGGTAAACTGAATGAAAATTAATAAATTGAAGATCAAGCTAAATAAGACAAAAGTCCTGTGGATGGGTAAATCAATGGCTCAAGACTCAAAGATGTACCCAGTACTTAATGGGGTGGTATTCCCAATTAGAAATCAAGTCCATGGTTTGGGGGCATCCTGGATTTAGGCTTAACTATGAAAGTGCAAATCTCTGCTGTCTCCAAGATTGCTGATTTACAACTATGGCAGATTCGGCATCTCTACTCCTTGCTTGAGAAATCTGTTTTACAGTAGCTGCATTTATCCATGCTTCTATTACATTACGTTTAGACTGCTGCAATTCTCTTTATATTGGCCTGCCTCACAAAATTTAAATAAACTTTAGTTCATAATGTTGCTGCTTACTTCTTAACTAAAGTCAAATACTTTGACAGTATTGCTCCAATTTTTTAAATATTTACATTGGCTATCAATTAGGTTTCGTACACAATTTAAAATACAAATGGTTTATGTTCTCTTTAACCAAATCCACAAAAGACGGAGCAGAGATAGCACTCCAAATATGACTATCAAACCCCAAAGGAGTGCAAAGAATTTTTAGGTCCAAATTTTTAATTTCATTCAAGGAAGATATTTAATTTATTTTCAATATGGAAACTCCATTGCTCACAAGTCAGACTGAACAAGTTCGCTTTCAGGGTCCCCCGACAGGGACCCCGTGTTTCGACCGAAGGCTGCGTCGGGAGGGACAAAGTAATTTTAAGAAACTAAAACGAAAGAAACAACAATTATGTATTTGTCAAAACTTTAGACCAAACTAGGGTACATAATGTTCACAACAGAGCCGGGATTACATACCTTTAAATGCACGGAGGAATTCTTACAGCTGACACAGCAAGGAGAGCGGGAGGAACTGACAGAACACAGCTTTTAAAGCCGTCTGTTTTGACGCGAATTTTTTGACCAATCAGAACACAGGAATACTAGCCAATCAGGGTAAAGGTAAACAATACAGTAGCGGGAACCAAACAAAGTAGCTAATCATTTCAAATAAAGTATTGCCACTCAATTTCATTGTTAAGACCCTTGGGATGGAGACAGTCCAATCTGAAAATCCACTTTTGTTCTTTGCGGATGAGCATCTCAGAGAAATTACCACCCCCGACATGGTGGAAGTAGCAAGTCAATTACCAAAAACTTCAGATCATTTTCTGAGTGCCCAGCCAACTGCCAATGTACAACCAAGGGTGCCGATTCATGGCCTGTGCGAATGTTAGAACGATGTTCTATAATTTGGGTTCTAACTTGTCTAGTCGTTTTGCCCACATACAGTTTAGGGCAGGGGCAAAGGATCACATAGACTACTCCCCGTGAATGGCAAGTGGTGGAAAATTTAAGAGAAAAATTTTTATGAGTTATAGGGTGTTCAAAATTGGTGGTGGAAATTGCATGGGGGCACACTGAACATTGTCCGCATGGTTGATGACCAGTAAAATTAACTGCTCCTATGGACGAACCATCTTGAAAATGAGAATGAACCAACATATTTCTTAGACTCTTCCCGCGACAAAAGGAGAAACGTAAAGGGCAATCAAAGATTTCATGGAGCGACAGCATGGACCAATGGCGTTTCAAAATGGATATGATGTTATGCACATGGGTGGAAAAGGGTAAAATACAATTAATGGAAGTGTCCGCTGCCTTAGTTTGGGGAAGAAAAAGAAACTCCCGATTAACATATAAGGCTCGCTTAAAAGCTCTGCGGAGGACCCGTTGAGGGTACCCCCTCTCTTTGAACCTAAGCAACATCTGCTTAGCTTGTATGATGAAATCCTCCCTGGACGAACAGAGGCATCGAAGCCTTAACAGTTGTCTGGCAGGGATATTCATTTTTAAAGAAGAAGGGTGGTGGCTATCGAAACGCAAAAGTGTGTTGCGGTCTGTACTTTTGCGGAAAATAGATGTAGTAAACATACCGTCTCGCAGCTGTACTTGCACATCCAAAAATGAAATAGCATATGGATCAATAGAAAAATTAAATTTCAGATGCTCACTACAGTTGTTGAGCCAATCAAAAAATGAGAAAAACTGAATGTCCGTCCCCGTCCAAATCAAAAATATGTCATCTATATAACGGTAGCTTAACCTAAATACCAGTCTCTATCCGAAATAGTACATTTTCAATGACGCTGAATCTTACTGCAAAAAATATCATTTGTGAAAAGTGACCATCATACTAGGCATCATCAATTTAATTTTATAATGCAGACTTTGCTTTATTTATGATCATCAGTCACTGATAGCAATAAGTGAAATATCCACTTCAAAAAAATGTTTTTGTCTTTTTCAAATGCAAAAATAACTTTAAAAAGTCCATATACGGATTACTTAACTTATTAGAACTCAGTAGTAGCTATACCACTAGTCATATTCTAGATGGTCGGTCTTCTCTATTCCCTTCCATAAATTTGTACTGATATTCCTTTTCACTTATTCACAATCTCTCTCCATTCTCCTAGTCTCCCAACACGGAGCCGTGTTTCGGACCTTCCAGTCCTTTGTCAAGGGAACATTAACATGGCGTTTTGGCGTTTCTTTCTCCTTGTTAAGTAATCCATATATGGACTTTTTAAAGTTATTTTTGCATTTGAAAAAGACAAAAATATTTTTTGAAGTGGACATTTCACTTATTGCTATCAGTGACTGATGATTATAAATAAGGCAAAGTCTGCAGTATAAAATTACATTGATGATGCCTAGTATGATGGTCACTTTTCACAAATGATATTTTTTGCAGTAAGATTCAGCGTCATTGAAAGTGTACTATTTCGGATAGAGACTGGTATTTAGGTTAAGCTATCGAGTTACCTTCTTATCCACTTTACAAATTGTCGGCACTCTCTAAATTATATTGTGGTTGATCTATATAATGGTGCCATGAGAAAACAAAATGAACCATGAAGAAGTATAAATGACAACTTCCTCAAACCTGCTTACATACAGGCCGGCCAAGCTGGGGGCCATTGTGATCCCCATAGCCGTACCTTTTATTTGTTGGTATATCGTATTATGAAATTGAAAATAATTTCTAGTGAGAGCTAATCGTGTGAGTGACAATAAAAATTCTGTAGAAATACGACAAGGAGGGGGATGATCATTCAAGATGTCTTCAACTAGTGTCTGTGCTTCGTCCTGAGGAATATTTGAATATAGAGATACCCCACAGTGTTTACCCCAGAAACCAAGGGTTAAGTACTATAACATTTCTAAGGAAGAAAAATTAGCCATTACATCTCTGATGACCGATCCTGCTATCACTGTGAAATCTGCAGATAAGGGTGGTGGCATAGTGGTTTTAAACACAATTGATTATATGAAGGAAGTATCACGTCAATTGTCAGACACAAATTTTTACATACCCCTTGCTTCTGATCCCAAGGGTGGAGAGAGATGTTCCAAAATAGTAATGAAATGGTTAGAGTCACGGACATAGGACCGGCTTAAGCAGACTCGAGGTTGTAAGAAATGGTTCTCAAATTGAGACAATGGTTCTAAGACAGATGCTATGCCTGCGACAATAGGACGCCCAGGGGGCTTCGTCAAAGTTTTATGAATTTTGGGAAGAATATAGAATGAAGGGATGATAGGGCAATCTATTTGTAAAAAATTAGCCTCACGGGAAGTAATCTGACGTGAATCAAAAGCATTTTGTACAATGTTTTTAATTAGATCCTTCAACTCCTGTGTGGGATCAGAAGCAAGGGGTATGTAAAAATTTGTGTCTGACAATTGACGTGATGCTTCCTCCATATAATCAATTGTGTTTAAAACCACTATGCCACCACCCTTATTTGCAGGTTTCACAATGATAGCAGGATCGGTCATCAGAGATGTAATGGCTAATTTTTCTTCCTTAGAAATGTTATAGTGTTTAACCCTTGGTTTCTGGGGTAAACACTGTGGGGTAGATTTTACAAATTTGTGCACACGCGTACTTTTGTTTGCGCACCAGGCGCAAACAAGAGTATGCGGGATTTTAATAGATATGTGCATAGCCATGCGTATCTGTTAAAATCCGGGATCGGCGCGCGCAAGGCTGTGCAAAATCGGCAGACTGCGCGCACCGAGCCGTGCAGCCTGCCTCCATTCCCTCCACCCTCCCCTGCACCTTCCCCTCCCTTCCCCTACCTAACCCACCCCCCCAGCCCTACCTAAACCCCCCTACCTTTGTTGCACAAGTTACGCCTGCCCGAAGCAGGCGTAACTTGTGCGCGCCGGGCCGGCCACCGGCGCGTTTCCCAGGCCCGGGAGCTGTTTCGGAGGCCTCGGCCACACCCCCGAAATGCCCCCGGGCCAGAACCCATGCCCGTGGCCCTGCCCCCAAATGACACGCCGCCACAACACGCCCCCGACACCCGTCCCGGGGCTTGCACGCGCCGCCGAGCCTACTCAACATAGGCTTGGCGCGCGCAGGGGGAACTTCGGGCAGGTTTTCAGGGGGTATGCGTGTATCCCTTTGAAAATCTGGCCCTGTATGTCTGATTGAACCAAATTTTCAAACGTAAACAGAACTGGATCCAATGGTCCCAGAGGGAGCCATTTGGATTTCTTCCGTGCTATGGACAAGTCGTGTGCAGCAGGAGAGTTGGAAAAGAAATGCTTAATACGAAGCATGCGGAAAAACCGGAAAAGGTACACTTGAATGTTGAAGGAATCGTACGGAATAGTGGGTACGAAAGAAAGTCCTTTGTCCAAAATAAATGGACCTATAAATTCTTTGCATTTCTTTGGGGTTTGATATTATGTTCTCTTTAACAAATCATTTAATTCTCTGTTTCTATCCTATCTTTATGTTCACTTAACCAAGCTTTTTTTAATAGTATCTGCTCTGTCTGAAATGAGATGAGTTGGGACTAGAAGTTAGGTTTTTTTCAGGGGTGGTCCTTCATGGAGATATGCAGCCAAAAAATATTTGTTTTTAATTTCATTTTGTTTTATTATTTGGTTTTCATTTTAGTGCACACTAATTGAGTTAGTGTGCAATAAATCAATTTATTTACCCTTTGAACTTCATTCCAAAGTTTCAAGAAACTGGTTAAAATCTAGCTATTCCAACATGCCTTTAAATGATACTGTTATTTTACTATTTTGTTTGATTTTAATCCTTTAATCCTGTTTTTAGATTTATTATATTTATTAAGTTTGTGTAATGATTTTTGGTTTATATTGTTCTTTATTCTAGATTATGATTGCTGGGAAGGTTTTAAATTTGGATTTGTTTTTTTATAGTTGTCTTTTCTGAGCATATGGTTTTTATTACGTTGTACCTTACCTTGAACTGTCTAGAAAAGTTGGGTTATATGTAAACTGATTAATTGGTTGACCAGAAAATGGAACAGGAATAAAGTATTGTTCCAACACTTTGAGAAATTAAGTTCTGCTGAGAATTTAAGAAGTGTCCTTTCATGCATAACCAAACAAGCACATTTGCTTGGCATAGTGAAGAATATTAGGAAAAAGGGACAGTTGGTATTTACTATGAGATAAGAAAAGCAAGTTTTCCTTCTGTGACCTCTTATATGGCTTATCCAGTGTGAGCAATCATGTGCTGATAATCAGTGATTCTGTCACCCAGATCTGGTCACAAAAAGATCAACTAAAATCTGTTACAGCAAAAATGAACTATACATTAAAAAAAATATGATTTACTTTATTCAGACTGGAAACATTCTGCAGAGATTCAGTGGATTGCAAAAATGTCTCAAGAGTCCCCTGTTTCCCATTCATCCTCCTGTCTCTAAACTGGCCATCTAGAAAGTCAGTAAGGAGCTGGACCTCAGATTTTACTGGACTTAAATGCATGCATGAGAGAATAGGTTAGAAGACTTTTGTGATTAACAACAAACTGCATTATCCCTGTTAAAAAGATTTCACCGAGTCAAGAGTGATTTATTAATTTTCATAAAGTATACTGGATAACACTAGTATGAGTTTAATATTTCCATGACCTCACTGTAGATTAGCAAGATGACATGGAGCACTAGCTGCATAAAATCCACAGCTTCTGACTGGCTGAGACTCTAGATTTATATCTATAAAACTGTCAAGTCAGTTAAGCTGAAACACTGTAAGACAAGCTTAAGAAAATTTATGCAAAAAAATAAATAAATAATTGCAAACATAAATGATGCACATTATCTTTTTGACAAATTAATTTCACCACATGTAGAAAGAAGAGATAAAAAGTTACATTGTTAGGAAGATACTGCAACAAAGACATAGTGGAAGTGGCACAGAGGAAGAGCCAAGAAGCTGTGGATCAATATTATTGACTAGGATATTGAGGCTCATAGTGCAAGCAAGAGAACTGTTCTTAACAGGGCAGCCTGACAAAGCGGGGCTAGGCCCACACTCTTCATATGTCTGGTAAATGCATAAGACATGACAACGTTCACTACAAAGATGTAATAGACAAATTAGTATCAAAGGATTTGCAGTCTATTCTAATGACCTTCAGATTCGATTTCTACCTTACATGTTATCTTAAAATTATTACAAATATTTTGGTCAGTTCACAGCTGTACAACAATCAACTAATGCACATTTTAACTATATTCACATCTAAATACAAGTCTTTGAAATGGAGACTCTTATGCCTAAAGGACAAAGCACATGGCCTCAGGTGTTCCAGACGTCTTTTAGATTTCCTGCAAGATGCACACTATAACATGTATAATAGTCAAGAAAATAAATAAGAAGGATAAAAGTGCAATTACTCAAATAGTAGTACTTGCGCCAAAAGATATAACTTCAAAATACAGGTCCATGATTTTAGGAAGAAAATCTACTTTTAAGCAAAACCAAAATTATCTTTTTTTAAATCATGTTTTAGTATGTAACATGAATCTTATTTGTAGCATAATTTTTATACTTCAGTTCCCATTTAATGGATGCTGGCTTTGGCTGCTTTATTAATATCTATTCTTAAATTACATTACCACTAGAGTGCTCTCTGGCAAAGTAACTATACTGTTAACTATACTAGCCCTCTTTTGTTTCCCCCTCATGAGGAACACGGCAACAGTCAAAGAGGGTGCTTTTTAGAAGGAAAGCAAGTAACAAGTATTTGTAATAAATAATAGTGGAGTCTTTTTGGTTCATGATGTGGCTTCTTTGGTTACAGAGATGAGGAAAGCCTTTTAATACTGTTCCTGAGTCCTACTGGTGTCTGTCCTTTCTTGAAGCCTGTTCAGATCTTGGTCAGGTGGACACAATACTTGGACACTGAGGGCCGGATTTTAAAAGGGTTATGCACATAAGATACGCGCGTAACCCTTTTAAAACCCCCCTGCGAGCGCCGAGCCTATTTTGCATAGGCTCGGCGGCGCACGCAAGCCCCGGGACGCGCGTAAGTCCCGGGGCTTCGCAAGGGGGGCGTGTCGGGGACGTGTCGCTGGCCCGGGGGCATGGTCGAAGCCTCCGGACCAGCCCCCGGGTCGGGTGATGGCGCGCCAGCAGCCCGCTGGCAGCTAAATTTAACAACAAAGGTAGGGGGAAGGTTTAGATAGGGCCGGGGGGGGGGGGGGGGTTAGGTAGGGGAAGGGAGGGGAAAGTGCAGGGGGGTAGAAGGAAAGTTCCCTCCGAAGCTGCTCCCCCTTGCGCGCGCCGACCCCGGATTTTTATAAGATACGCTACGGCTACGCGCATATCTTATAAAATCCAGCATACTTTTGTTTGCACCTGGTGCGCGAACAAAAGTACGCGCGCGCGTAGATTTATAAAATCTACCCCTGAGTCTCTTATACTATGCTTTCTCATGCTATCCCCCAATAAGTTCTACCTAAACTCTATTTATTATAATAGTGGCAATCTAATATAATATCATAATATAAACATAGTATATAACTGAATTTTTCTTTTCTGTTAGTTCTTGTTCTATGAACTCTTACAGCAGGCAGGGGCAGATTTTCTCGGGTTACGCGCGTAGCTTTTGAAAATCTGCCCTATTGAGTTTTACAGAATCCTGAAGAACTCCTCCCAGAATTTTTTACTCAGTAATGTGCTGTGAAAGTATGAATAGGACCTCATGTATCTGCACTGCAGATTTCTTCCACTGGAGAATTCAGCACAAGGCAGAGACTGCTTTAGTCAAATGTGTCCCGTTGTAAGTCTAATGGACTTTCGAATAAGATTAAGTCATCCAATAATCACTCAAAAATCTTAGAAGCTGGCAATATTTTCTCACTAGTATGAAACAAAATTAATTATTGTGATCTCCTGAAAAATGTTGTCTTTTCCAAATAGTACCTCATAGACCTTTTGAAGCTGTGTGACTTCATTGCTTTAGAATTTTTAGATTTTAGGCACAAATTGGGTAAAACAATATTTTGGTTAATGTGACATGAAGCATTAACCTTAGAAAGAAAACTTGGAAGTCTCTTAACATGACTGTATCAGTTCAGAAATGCAGCAAAAATGACACCGAGCATACAATTTTCCATTTTCTCACTCTTCTAGCTGAGCAAATTGCAATAAAAAAATAATCATAATGATAAAAAAACCCCAAAGATCTCAAAAAGAGGAAAACAAGCAATATCATCTGGATAAGTCAAGAGAAACTGGCAAAAGTCAGGGATCAATGGTGTAAATAGTTAATATAGCATAAACAGGGGTGCAAGACTTTTATTTTTTTAAGATATGTTAGTGACTTGAGGAAGTGTAAAAGTGGAATTTTAAGACTCCGAGGTCAAGGGGAGGAATATGTAGAGGCTCAAGAGGAGAGAGCGTAATTGCTTAACAAATATTTCTCTTCAGTGTTGACTGAGGAAGGACTTGGAGTAGAACCACAGGAAACTGCCACAAATAAGAATGTAAGGTAGTTAATTTAATAGCATTTGTAAATCGCTTTCAAGATTAAAAATCCCCCAAAGCGATGTACAGAAATAACAATAATCAAAGCACATAAAAAAAATTCTCAAACACTTTGTAGAAGACTATGTTTGAGAACAGCTAGCAAACTAAATGCAAAGTAATGGGGCCAGATGGGATATATCCAAGGGAATTAAGGAAAGTTTGGTAATGCATGATCTATGCTTAGTTTTGTTTAAATTCATTATCGAAAACATGTGTTCACATAGATAGGTGCTCCCAAACATGGACAGAATACAGGCAGCATGAAGTCGGAGCTGTGGCATCAAAGCAAGGGGTAGTAGACGGTAAAAGTCCTCGATTTTAGCATCCTGGAACTTTGCTCTCAGCCAATTATCACTTTGAACATCAATTAACTCCATCTGAAGGTGATGGGGTACATTGTTGACGTCAGTACTGAAAGGATTGGCTACGATGGAAAAGTGTGAGTGCTGTGTTCTAAAGACTGAAAAGCACCGATCAAACTCATTAATTAACCGGCCCAATTTGGTAGCCACCAAACAGTTGAAAAAGCACCAGGAAATGAGGCTGAGATGCTCTTACAAACAGGAAAGTGATAAGATTGTCCTGGTCCACTTGGGACTTCCATAGGTGAAGTTTACACTGGAAAGCTGTGATCATGTGAGCCATCTGCATGATGGCTTGTTTTCGTTCCTGCCACTTCTGAATGCAAAGTGGATTCAGTTACGCTAAGAAGTATGAATAAAGAATGCAAAAGCAGGATGCGCTGGAGAAAAAAAAAAGTATAATCCAGACAGACAGGTTAGTGGAGGCATGGAACATCCTCCTGGAGCAAGTGGTAAAGGTTAAAACACTAACAAACTTTGAGATTAGGATACAGTAAGTAGAGAGGATTGGAGTGATATAAGAATGAACTAGAGTCACATGCTTAAATGATTAAAGTACTGTAACTCAACAGATTCATCAAATATTGAAGTTGCAAGAATGAATGAGAAAGTGGGTAAAATGTTAGAATCTATTTATTTAAAAACTTTTCTATACCGTCGTTTAGTGATATACCATCACAACGGTTTACAGATAGGCACGTAAATAAGTTAGGTTTGGATTATAATTTATCTAGTCGGTGCCAATAAAATTTTTCAGTTACATGATTCAAATAATATATGCTATATGTGATGTGGATTGTAATTCCATTTATGGAATATCCATTCATGAGATATACTGTCCTTTCTTAAAAATTAATGCTTAAGAATAATAGAAAATAAAAAAGTTAGCAAATATGTTCTCTGGTGACTTTTATCTGTGTGTAGGAGTTCCTTTCTTGTTTATTCGTACTACCTATTCCCCATTCTCACTTTGAAAAGCTTTTTTGAAAAGTCATGTTTTTAAACTTTTTTTGAAGAGTTTTAAATCTCTCGTTAATCTTATTTCGAGTGGCATTGTGTTCCATAATATTGGACCGGCTAATGATAGTGCTCTCTCCCTCACTTGGGTCAGTTTAGCTGTCTTTACAGAGGGTATGGTTAGTAGAGTTTTATTTGCTGATCTGAGATTTCTCTGGGGGACATGTAGTCGTAATGCAGTGTTTAACCAATCAGTATTTTCTTCATTGATTAGCTTGTGGGTTGTGCATAGTGTTTTAAATTGTACTCTTTGTTCAATTGGCAGCCAGTGTAGAAGTCCTAATGGAAACACAGCGAGCCATGCAACCAAGTCTGTCTGGCATGCTATGATAGTATTTATTTACAAATGTTTGATATTCTGCTTTCTGCTAGGAATGGTCTTAAAGCAGATTACAATCAAAATCCAAAGATAACAATATAATAATGAAAAGAGCTAGTTAACATTTGTAGAATTGTAGTTACATAAATTTCTCCCTACCCATGGACTCTAACTTCTTATGAGGTAGGCAGGGGAAGGCCCAGTCGAACAACCATGCCTTTGCTTTCTTTCGGAAACTGAGGTAGCATAGCTCTGGGTGGATGGGTAGTGAAACCTCATTCCACATCTTGGGAGCATAGCAGCTGAAGGATCTCAGTTTTAATCTGAGTTCTGCTTTTATAAATGTATTACTGTAAACTGCTTAACAATGGTTGATAAGTGGCCTAGAAATATTTCAATTAATTAATTAATTAATTAATTAAAGGAGGCTCTCACTACCTTCGAGCTATGGGATCCCATCGTGAGAACAGGATCAAGCTGAACCTCCCAAGCTTCATGCAGTCTTTGGATTGGAGGGGGATTTCCTGATAGAGAGGGAATTAATTGTGGGGGGTGATCACAGTGGCTCCTCTGGAGAAGTTATGATTTGGAGGAGTTAAATTTGAGTTTATGATTATTGAGCCATTGGGCTAATGTCATCAGATAGTTGTTGAGAGTGGCAATGGGAGATGACCGATCATTTCCAAGTTTAACACAAAATTGGATGTCATCTGCAAATAGGTGACATTCAATGTTGAAATCAGTTGGCAGATAGAACAAATGTAGACATTGAGCATTGGGTAAAGAACAGAGCCCTGCAGTACTTCACAAATGAGGTTTTTAGGAATGGACTGTTCATTTTCCCAGATGGCAGATTGAGTTCTGTTGGATAGAAAAGATTCAAACCATATTAGTGCAGTACCTATGATGCCGAAATTCCCTAGACACTGAACCAAGAGAGGGTGATCGACCATGTTGAAGACTGCAGAAAATCTAGTAAGATTAAGATGGAGTTGCCCCCTTGATCTGCATGTAGGTGAATGCCATTTGTGATATCCAATCAAATTCTTTCTTGAAGCCAGACTAATGGGTGTGCAATATGTTTCTCTCTTCAGAAAAGTCAAGCAATTTGACTAGTTTGAATAAGAAAGAGAAGCTGGAGCATGGGTCATAATTATCAATTATTTTGGGGGTCTGAGATTTTATTCGGGATAGGTTTGATTACTGTTTTTTAAAGCATGAAGCTAATAAGTCTTCTGAAAAGAAGCAATTGATTATGTTGGACAGCCATGGGCCTAGATCATATTTTGGGTAACGAATGAACCTCGGAGGATTAGGGTCTAGTAGGCTCTAGGAGACTGCCTAATTCTCTGGAGGATACATTTCACCTCTTTCGGGGTGATGGCTCTGAAGTCAGTCAATGTGGTGGTGTCTGCAAGGAGTTGGGATGTTCCTGAAGATAGAGACGATGTCATTAAGGGAGGTCCATAGGAGGAAGAGTTGTTAAAGGAAGAGCATATTGCTAGGATTAAATCCATGAAGAATTTAGGAAAGTCCTCTGCTGTGTGTCCTCCTATGGTAGAGGTGGCTAATTCTGGTCCTTGAAAGACACAACAGGCCAGGTTTTCAGGATATCCACAATAAATTGCATGATATAAATTTGCACACAATGGAGGCAGTGCCTATTAAACTCCTTAATAGGCAGGTGGGACCTGCCTATTAAGGAGTTCTGAGAGTTTCTAAAGGGTACTCTACCACAGTTTCTTGCAGTTGTGGAAGTTCATGTTTTCACCAGGCTCTTTCAAGTTGATGAGATTGCTGCTTCAGGATGAGAAGACCCTTATTAACAGTATGAACTAGCAACTGGGTATGACAGATTGCAAATACAGTAATACATATAAGTGCTAGCAGAAACGCAGGCAGTCAAATAGTCTGATATGCCTGGCAGTCACGCAGGAGAATTAAAAGGCAAAGTACTTCAGCAACAGCCAAGCTAGTAATGGTAGCTATTTAGATTATTAAAACACCTTGCACTTAGAAATGGGAAGGGAGAAGTGTGGAGTGTGAACTAAGTGGGGGATTTTGGGTACTCATGTCAGAGACGGATTTAGGAGTTTGCTACCCCACGGCTCAGTTGCTGCTATTGAGACCCCTCTTCCACCCCCACCCCCAGGTAACGTCAAATAACAGGGAGCAGGAGGTATAAGGCACAGTCCCACAGTTTGCTGTGGCAGCTCAGGCATAGATTCTGTGATAAAAACTGGAAAAATCTGAAGTACATAAGCAAACATTTCCATCTTTAATATTATAAAAATTAAGTAATTTCCAACTTCGTTCTATCTGTATAATTTATTTATTTTTATTGGGTAAGGAAAAGGGATCTTAAGAATTAGTACAGGGATGAGCAGAAGAGGGTGAGAGGACCAGGGATGGGGAGAAAAAAGGAGGACTAGGAATGGGGTGAGAAGGTGAGAGGACTGGAAATAGGAGGAAGGAGTATGAGGAAAGAGGAGTAGGGATAGAAGGAAGGGGCATGAGAAGGAAAGAGGACTAAGGATGGGGGGAGGAGAGGTAGAAAGGACTGTGGATGGGGAGGATGGGATATGGGAAAAGGAGAAGAAAGGGAGAAATCAGATATCTGAGATGGGATGGACAGAGGGAGAGGGATAGAGGTTCTTGGCTGAGGAAAGGGAGTAGGACATGCTGGAGGGTGGGTTCCAGGATCTGGAGAGAAGGGAAAGGAAAGAAGCGAGTATTCTGTTCTTATGTTCCAGGATCTGGAGGATAGAATATAAGATCAAAGGAGAGAGAACTTGAATTGCAGTGTGTAGGGGATGGGAGGTCTCCCTACTGTGCTCTGGTCCTGCTCACCCTTTCAACTCCTTTCTAACCTTTCAATCTGGCGCACACACACACAATCATCATCAATCCCTTCTCTTTTACACACAGAAACACTGTTCCCTCCCCCCCCCCACATCTGATCCACTCTCATTCCACAGTTTCCTTCTCACCCCCAATGATCCCCATTTAGACCCTCCTAACCTTATCAAAATGATCTTTCTTTGCTCTCTGTGCTCTAGGCTCATCCCCACTCTGCATGCTGCCTGGGAAGGCTGGGTCAGGAAGCACAGCA
Organism: Rhinatrema bivittatum; assembly: GCF_901001135.1. Classification (NCBI taxonomy): domain Eukaryota; kingdom Metazoa; phylum Chordata; class Amphibia; order Gymnophiona; family Rhinatrematidae; genus Rhinatrema; species Rhinatrema bivittatum. The sequence goes on along the minus strand of NC_042616.1, from coordinate 132,515,572 downwards.
CAGCTGGAAGGCAATAAATCTTCAAGCCAGCCTGTTGCATCCCCCCCTTCCCCCAAAGATTTTTGCCATGCTACTATGCCTATTGACAGATCCAGGCCCGGCTCATGTGCCAAGATGGTACAGTATAAATCAGAAAGATGACGAAAAGAGTTCCTGGATAAGGAGAGATCTTAGTGTTCATGTTCTATGGCTGACAGCTGGGAAATATTCTTGCATTGTGGCCAGAAATAAAAGTACAGACTGGATGAGATGACTCATCTTTTTCTGTTGTCATCTACCTTGTTAAAATTACAAGGACACACAATATTACAGGCACAACTTGCTAAAGACAGAAACAACAGGTTTTTCCTGTGTAGGCAGCAGAGAGCTCCATCCAAAGCACAGAGAGAAAATAATGCCACAGTACACACAAAAGCACTACAGAGCGGGACACAAGGTGAGAGGAGGCAGAGTAAAAATGTTGGACTAAATGGCATATACAAGCAAGACAAGAAAGCACAACAGGGGCTACATCAGCATGCCAGACACCATGTGAAACACCCCAGACTCCACAATGTACAATGACAAACACAGTCACAAAAGACAGCATAGAAGATGGTCTATGAGAGCCATATGGCAAAAAAGAAAACGTAGACCAGTCGATTCTGTTCTTGATAAATGTTTATTTGGGAGATCAAATTCTTGCACAACAGATGGGTGTTGCATTTGCACTCACAGTTTTAAGAAGTTGGGAAAAGGGCTATACTGTTTAGCCTGCCCACAGAACAGCACTACATAGCCAGCAATAGAGGAAGCTAAAGGAATGCTGAGAGAACATTTAAGAAAGAAAAGGCACAAATTTGACTAGTTCTGTCTGTGTGGAGGGAGCAGGGATGGCCAGGAGGCAGGAAGATAGGAGTGCATCTGGCAGCCCTGCAATCAGTTCTTCTCTTGAAGAGCTAACTGTCGAGATGGCGAGACAGAGATTTGCACTCTGAGGAAATAGAGAGTCAGACAGCTCTATTTGCTTCAGAGACGACCTACATGTAAAATCCCATCAAGGGACTGAGGAGCCAGGATCTCAGAGACTGAAAGAATTCCTTTCCAGAGATATCCAGGCCCAGGAACACGTGGTTGGATCACCCTTCTAAGTGACCGAGTTAAGTAATCTAAACTTTGCAAAGAGAGTATCTTAGCAGAGGAGGGAGAAGATTTATTTCCTTGCCTTTTGTCACAAATTCAGTATCACATCTTAACAGCTTTAGCCTTTCAGCTGAAATCAAGCATAAACCCTAGCTAGCAGGTACAGCCACATGAGATAGCAGTGGGAAAGAGAAGCTGATGGACTGTGGTACTTCTGTAAGAGACTGAAACCATGCCAGCTTTCTGGTTAGTACCAGAAACCATTTGGGGGAGCTCCCCAGGAGAGAGAGACACCTTTCACACACTGCAATGCTCATCTATTTTGTTTGTCATCTAGCCAGCACCACCATCAAGAGGGACTTCTTCATTTTCCTGATTTTTTTTTCACACAATTTTGTTTTTGGGACAGGGTGCACCCATTAGAAACTGGTGACATTAGGGTAGAACCCCCCCCCCCCTCTTTTTTGAGAACTCAGGGGTTAAGAATTTTTAAAAGCTGTGTACTTCACTACTTCCCCCCCCCCAACCGTTCTCTATTAGCGATCCTTTTTTTTTTTTTTTTTTTTACTATCCATATAAGTATGTTGGTTGTCCTGGCTAAAAGGCCATATCCAGTATTATTTTTGCATTGCTTGATATAAAATAAGAAAACTTCAAGTTTATATTATACTTCACTACTATGCTTTTCCCATTTAATGTTCTTGTTGGATTTACTGTCTACTTACATAATAATAGTAAAATGGTTAATTACTGTTTTATTCTGGTGTGATGATTTTATCTGGTTTGTGGTTCCACAAGTGAGAGGTTGTGTGGGAAGAGCACAGAATTGTGGTATCGGGGTGATCTGGACCCTGTCTCATCCCATACTCAGGCTAAAAACCTGAAGATAAATCATATTAGTAAATATAATTTCTCATGTGGTACTCCCCACCTCAAGCATAGGGGTAATTCATAGTCCAGACCAAGGGGGGCCACACTATACAAGAACAAGCTATCTTTAATATGCATAACACTAGATGCCTGAAAAGATTTTTAACTCCAGAAGTAGAACCTGCAAAGTTTTCTAAATTACAATCATGTTCCTGTAATTTAAATTTAGTGTACTGTGTAATCTTAGTTAATTGGGACACAATATTAGCCATAGTTTTTCCAGCCTTGGTAACTAAATGCCAAATGTCTTTTAAGGAAACAGTCTCAAGATCTTCGGATATAATTGTTTCCTCTAACGATGCCAAGACCAAGGGAAGTGGGGTTCTCCTCTGCTGTAAATTGTGACCTCCTGATGCAAAACATTATCCCCATTCTATAGGGTATGCTCTACCCCCTACCCCAAGAGGCTTGCAATAATCATAACCACCACCTCTGAGCATCTGTTGATATCAATAGTACAAGCATTGACATTCCCATCAGAAGTGGGAATATCCAAAGGAAACCTTGCAGCGGGCAAAGGAGGTGGTAGAACTAAGTTAAGACAGGGATGGTAACTTTGATACCAGCATGTGGGCGCGCATATATGTGCATATGCCAGCTTGTGCCAAAGGACACGGCCATTTTATAACATACGTGTGTATATGCACGCATGGCATAAAATAAGCTGTATGCGTGTACATGTGCGCACAATTTTATATGGATACGCGCATATGCCACCTCTGCCACATAAGTGGAGGGATTTTAGTAGACACATGGCTGACGCATTTACTAGTTTCCCCAGTTCGTTCCAAGTTCACCCAGGTAAGGGATAGGACTTCCTAAACCCCCTAGTTAAACAGCCTCCCTTTTACCCTGTTAGCACTAACCCTTAAAACCACACTGACTAGCCTAGATCTTTTTATTTTATGGCTAACACGCCATTCCTAGCAGTAGTAAAGTTACGCATCAGGAGACCCCGGCGTGTGCTTGTGTGTGTAAATACTAATGCACACATTTAATATTAAAGTCTCGGAATGGCCATGTTCCGCCCCGACTATGCCCACACCCGACCCCTTTTTTTTGCTCTCTGTGCGCGTACCGAGAGATATGCACGTACACGGGCAGCTTTTAAAATCTGCTTGGCATGTGCTGGCCGGACACACTCATGTATCTCCCAGTTTTGATGTGTGCCGGGCTTTTAAAATTCACCCCTAAGTGAGGTTCCCCGAAGAATCAGAAGCATCCAATTTGAAGTCCACAGGGGCTGAAGTTACACATTGCACATGGTCTATGGGACCCTTCTATGGGAAGTGGAGAGGTAACGTAGATCTTACCTTTCCTCGTTTCCCCCATCAACTCAGATGAAAAGCCACTCCACTGGATAAAAACTTCCCTTAGGGGCAACACCCCTTTGGTGTGTGGCTTCAGTGCGCTGCAGATCCATGGATTAAGAAGGTTCCAAGCTGCCCCTCTGACGACGTCACGCTATCTCTGATGGGGAGAGGAGGTAATTATGAAACAACTCCTCATGGGTCCCAGCAACTCCTCCAGGCACAGAAGTCCCCCAATGTCTTTATTCAGCAGCCTTTTTCAAGTAGTTAAGTCGCCATGATGTCTTTTCCACTTTCAAAATGGGTGAATCAACACCATACTTATTTTGATTCATAGTGTTGGACATATAGTATACCAAGACCAACTAAGTAATATTTCCTAAGGAGGAAAATATTCAAGCACATTTAAAAATATCCGTGAATGCTGAAGAATTGTTTTATATGCTAGAAACCATCTTGCCTACATATGTTTAAGCAATTATTTAAATTCCATCCAAGAGAAGTCAAAAGAATTCCTCAAGTTCCTGTGTTTTCCAAGCAGAACAAAAAAAAAAATCCTGTAAAACTTTAACATAAATGATTTCAACATCACTGCTTATTTCTTTTTACTCCCTTTTGAGGCATGTATCTTGGATAAAGTAAAAATTCACCCTAACATTTTTAAAATTGTTTGACCTCGGACATCACAGACCAGCAACAAATATGATTTCAGAAGTATCACAGCTTTAAGTGGTTTTGAAATTTTGTAACCCGTCAACTGTGCTAGTTACAGAGTATTCTTGTCATTCTGGATGGAAGCATCTGGCACAAGTACTCTAAAATTAGAGGCCACTGTTACTGGAACTGTATAACCCTGATGTTTTCACCAGAGAGACATCCTGTAGCATTCCTCCAGACCAATTTAGATTTCAAGCACAGCTGAAGCAAGCAATTTGAAAATTATAGGCAAAGGGGAGTGCCAAGTCAATACTGAGCAATATTTATTTAAAGATTTTGAACAAATTGCTGGAAATATGTTTCAAATGTGAGATTGAAAAATTGTCAAACTTGCTTACAAGTTTATTCAGAGCTCTTTTTTTTTTTTTTTTTTAAGTAGTATCACAAAATGCAATGTAATGATGTAGTAAAGCTTTACATCCTGATTGGTTGTAGAAACCAAGCACCTGGTGGGAAAAATGCCAGTTGCTGAAAAAAATTAAACTATTTTTGTTTTATATCTTTTTTGAAAGTTTAGGCAATAAAGATCTCAGTGTGCAGAGGAAGGTGACAAAAATGATTCTGGGGATGGAACATCTCTTCTACGATGAAAGGCTGCACAGGCTAGGGCTCTCAGCTTGGATAAGAGATGGCTTGAAAGGGACATGATAGAAATTTATAAAACCATGAGTGAGGTGGAACAGGCAAATAGAAAATGGTTATTTAATGTTTCAAATAATACTAAAACAAAGGGACAGTCCATGAAACTAATAACCAGCAGATTCAAAACAAATCATAGAAAGTACTTTTTCACTCAGCGCACTATCAAGCTGTGGAACCTGTTGCCAAAGGATACGAACAAGGTGACTAGCATAGCAAGGTTTAAAAGAGGTTTGGACATTCCTGGAGGAAATGTTCATAACACATTATTAGCCAGGTAAAAAAAAAAAAAAGCTACTGCTATACCTGGGAATAAGCAACAGGAATTAAATTTACTTTAAGGGATCTGCGAGGTACCTGCGACCTGGATTGGCCACTGTTGGAGACAGGATGCTAGGTTTAATGGATCTTGGTCTGACAGCATGGCAGTTCTTATGTTCTTAAGCATAACCTGATTGTGGCTGTTGGCAGTAAAATCTTTAAGTAGTAGGAAAGTTAATATTATGACATTTTCTGGTACTGGAGATGGGCATGCTTGGGTTGTGGGTTAAGGGAGGGGATTGGGCAGGTGCTTAGCTTATGCTGGTTCTTAATGTATTTTTAAAGTATGTTTTTTAATGAACACATTGTTTTATGTTGTGAACTGCCCTGGGCAGATTTTTATTTCTGACTTGGCAGTATATAATAACTAAATAAATAAATTAAATTAAACAAAGTTGCAAAGCTGACTTTTCCAGATGAGACATTAACTGCAAAAAAAAATGCTGCCTTCCAGTAATTCTTATTGCTTCTTTATGCTGCATGTAATACAATTCTGTAAGGTACATTGAATTTGATAATTATGTTTAATTCACACCCTCAAAAACTTTTTGGCTACAGTTTTGGATCTGCAAGATAGAGGCACTTCAAAATTTACAAAAAGTTCCAGTAAATAAGATAGTCTCAGTCATGTTGCCCTATTAGCTATGAGGCAAAATGGGTAATAAATCAGTTTTTGAATCAAATCTACTAGTTTGCTTTCATCTCAATCTTTACTTACCTAACTATAATGAAGAGGAAAGTTGCTCCGCACCTGCATCGCCTCCTTGTACTCTCCAGCTCTGCCTCGTCTCTCTGTATTGTCCAATCCACGCCCTCCTACCATATATGGAAATTGAGCTCTGCCCTGCTCTCTGAATTGTGGAATTTACTCTCGACTACCACACAAAACACCCAAGCTTAGCTTGCACTCTCTTATTACCACACATTTCAATTACATACTTCCTACACTTAATAGTATTTCCCTGTCTTTGAACAGGCTTTTACTACCGGTTTTCGATACTTGTATGGCACTAATAAGTTCCCAAGAAAATATCAAAGAGCCAAAAACAGTCCTAAAATATATGACTACAGCAGCAGCCAAAGGACTTTTTATGATATTTCAAGTATGCCCACGCTAACCAACGATGCATACAGCAAAGTCGTTCGGTCTTATCCTCATATGCGGCAAAGTTCATAAAGGCACCTTACGATGCTTTGACAGCAGAATTTAAATAGCTATTTTAAATGCTCCGTCTGTACCCGTTGTTAATGTATAAGACCCGACAGCGGCTGGTGTTTCGCAATCTACTGATTGCTTCTTCAGGAGTCACAATATAATTTTTTCTTAAAGACACCTGGTCTTGACGAAATTGAAAACGGGACAAAATTATTCAAAATTATACAGATTTGGAATACTAATAAGTTCCCAACAGAGTTGGGCCAGTGCTGGGCAATAGTGAAAGAGCAATGAAAGCTTGGAAGCCATAGTGCAAGAATGGCAGAGAAAAAATGCAGAAGATGGACAAACAGGAACAGAGGTAGCTTGGAGGCCAGCACACAAGGCTGGAGAGCAGAAATTTGTTTGTTGACAATAGTGACTCGTCAGTCTTCCACTTGTTGGAAACCACTTCTTGTGCCTTGTTTAATGCTAAAACATTTTCCCTGGGCCAACCAGGTCCCTCACACGGGTGTGGTCTACTGGATACAGTTATCAGGATGATAGCTTGCTAGCTCTCAAAATCACTGGCGTTACCCTGGTGGCTCAAGGTCAAAATATAGATCCATTCTCGCCTGCAGCCTCATGTTCAAATCCTGCTGGTGGTGTATCCTTACAGGTACATTACACAGAGCACGCCACAATAACTGGCTAATTTTAAAAAGAATGCACGTGCCCCCAGATCAGCACACGAGCGGAGATACGCTGCTATTTTATATCGTGCACAGACATATGCACGTATCATTTAACCTTGCTGCGTGTAGGCGTGCATGCGATCTTAAGATATGGCTTGAGTAAATGTCCCGCGCGTACTGCCACCAGGGCTTTAGCGGCTTTTTCCTGCATATGCTCATACAGGGGGAAAACCAGAATTTCAGGTCCTTTTCGGACCGGCGGAAGGGAGAGAGAAAAAGAGAGGGAGTGCACTATAAGGGAGGCAATACAACACTATATATATCTAAACACAGTAAGAAGGGTACTTTCAACTCAGGGTGGGTTTGGGGCAGGGGTGCAGTGTTACATTGGTACACTACAGACTCTTGCACCTTGGCCATGGGAAAGGGAATGAAGGATTTGAATAGGTAAATTTAAATTGATTATTTACTCTCTCAGACAATAGAAGGACTAGGGGGCACTCCATGAAGTTAGCAAGTAGCTCATTTAAAAAAAATTGGAGCAAATTCTTTTTGCATAATTAAGCTCTGGAATTCATTGCCAGAGGATGTGGTTATGGCATTTAGTGTAACTAGATTTAAGAAAGGTTTGGATAAGGTTCTTATGATTTAAACCTACCCTGAGCTGAAAGTGCCTCTCTTACTGTGGTAGATATATATAGTGTCATATTGTCTCTCTTACAGTGTGCTGTCTCTCCCCCCTCCCCCAGGGTATATATTGTGTTCAGCAGCTTGAAGACCCCTCTGGTTTTTCATCCTGTAAGCCATCCACTTGACCCTGAACCCTCATGCTGTATTGAAATCCCTAAAACTCAAGATTTCCAGACTTGCTCCTCATCAGGACTGGCAGTAAAATTGCGCGGATGACATTCCAACATGTGCCATGGTCAGCTTTTCTAAAATTCAGGAGTTATGCGCGTAACTCTTGGCCCCGCCCAGGAACATCCATTCCCTGCCCCTTTTCTGCCCCCTTGTTCTTGACGCACGCCTGAGTTTGTACGTGTGTACTTCGTAGCTTCTTAAAAGTTGCGTTGCTCGCGCACAGCCCACATGGAAATCTACCTGTTAGAGAATAATGTAATATATAATAAACACTATCTGATGGAAAACATTAGGGGAAGGAAAACCGGTGGATTAAGATCTTAGGTAAGCTAATGAATAGTTGGCTTCAATTTCCTTCTGAAAATAATTAAGGAGAGCAAAATGTTTCTATTGGATGAGGCCTGGTATTAAACTTGATGCAAGCACTAGAGGGTCCGCCCCTGAGGAACTGGACTGGATCCTGGGGCTTGAAATTGGAATCTCTGGGAACAATACCTTGCTGCTAGCAACTTGCAGGCTTCTTAGTTGTGCTATGTGGAAACCAGATAAGGAGATCTGTGACCCCTGAATGAAGTTGCAGTAAACCAGTAGAGTGATATATGAAAATGAATCTGGATATCATAGGCCTGTTGTGAGCACCATGAACTGATTCTGCCTTGTCATATGTAGACTTGTTACTAGGGACTGTAGACAGTATCTGCTCCATACCCTGCAGGAGCATGTAGTTTATATTTAAATCCCTGAAGATAGTGTGGGCACTGTTTATGTCAACCCTGCTATTCAAAAATAAATCATGTATTGGATTTGGATTTTATTGCACATCACTAGTCTAAATTGTACATTCTGATTGACTGAAAGCTACTCCAAAGCCTCTACTCATTTAAATTTTATTGTAATCCGCCTCGAGACCAACTTTGGGAAAAGGTAGAATATCAAATGCCCATAAATAAATAAATTATTCACTTTTCCAAAGCCCCGGAGGGCTAACAAGCTAAGTCTACACTGAACCCAATAAGAGAAGTATGGTCCGTAACTCAGGTTAGGAGCCAATTAGGCTGCTTGCTCCAAAAAATGAGGTAAAAAGAGAGAAAGGACGAAATAAGAATTGGCCTATTTAATATGGGGAATACAAAGGAGGGTCAAGACGTGGGACTGATTCACTCCTGATGGTTTTAGACTCCAGGAGGCAAAAAGAAAACAAATATTGAGTTTTGCCAAATATTTTCTGTTAGAAAAAGAAATATTTGGTGCTAACTAGTATGTTTTAAACTCTCCAAACTCTGTTTGGGAAGGGTCTAAAAATGATTTTGTGAACCCACCTATACTGGACATACTTGGCTGTCTCCTTGCTTCCTTTCCCTCCCAGAACTAGTAATTTTCCCAATACATAAACACAATGGGGTGAATTCTCAAATATGCACATGAAATAGGACATATGTGATTACATGCTATTTTCAAAACTGCAACTTGCACTTATAAATCAGGGTCCGTGAGTACTTTACGCACGTAAGAAAGGGGCTTGTCAGGGTATTCCGGGCCTGGGCCAACATTTACGCAAATATGATGTTATTTTAAAATTTGACAAAGTGATGCGCATACGTCTTTTATTTGCGTATCTTTACTTCTGCTCAATATCTGGTGTAAGTGATTGTATGTATCATTAAAGTGAAAAAATGACTGGGTAAACGGTCTGAGTTCAAGAGGGGTACTTCAGGCTGAAGAGCCAGGAAGATTTCCACAAGCTGCAGATAGAGTGGACGAACTAGTAGACTAATTAGTAAAATTGGTTATTTCATTGCCACGCGCATGTTATAAAATAGTCTGACTTGCGCATGTAAAAGCTGACTTATGGGGGTAAAAGCATTAAATTAACATGATTAAAACTACACACATATACTTTTAAAATTGCAAGTACAAATACATGGGTATATGATTTGCATACATTTATCTGGCTAATATCCAACTTATTTGGCTAAGTAGCGCATTTCCAGCTACTTAGATGTTCAAATTTGAACTTATTCAAGTTGATTTCGTGGACCCTTGAGCTGGCTAGAAGATGTTGAGAATGCGCTGCGGAGAGGTCCACAGCGAGGATGGTAGCTGGGAGGCGGATCAAGGCTTGTAGACCTAAGGAGAGCTTCACCACTGGAAGCCCACGATCCCCCGGAGAGGAGCTCTTGGGGACCCGAGCCACTTGGACTTAGGAAAGGCCTACTGAATACAGCAGTGCGAGGAGTGTCCCAGAAGTCTTGAGCTGAGAGACGAGCCGGAGCCAGGATCTTCACCACTGGAAGCCTGAGATCTCCCCGGTAGGAGCCCTTGGGGACCCGAGCTGCTTTGACTTAGGTGAGGCCTCCTGGAGAAGAAAGTCCGAAGAGAAGTCAGAATTGAGGCAGGCAGCGAGCAGTACATTGTGGAGATGGACCGACGGTCGGGGCAGGCAGCAGTCAGCAGAGATCGAGATCAAGTCAAGGATCGAGGCGGGCAGCGAAGCAGAGAATCCAAGGATGTACCGAGTCAGGAGTCAGGAAGACAAGCTGGCGGAAGCAGGAGAAAACGGAACTGGAGACCAGACCAAGCTGGGATCGAGCAGGAACAAAGGGCAGGCTGGAACAGAGGCAGATCTGGAACAAGCGGAAGGCAGGAACAACAGGAACAAGGCTGGAGCTGGAAAGAAGCACAAGGCAGGAACAAGCTACTAGAGGCTCGAATGAGGCGACCCATTGCAAGGCAAAGTGTAAGGCTGGTTGCAGGGTTTAAATCCCTGCCAGCATCTGATGTCCTCCCAGGGGCGAAGCCATTTTTTCCCACGCAGGTCCCTTTAACTTTGGAGCCCCTGCGCGCGCGTGCACCTAGAGGGGCGGAGCCAGCCGGAGAACGGCGGCGGCATCTTCCTCGCAGAGGGAGAGCCTTGAGAAGGGGCCAAGAAGGCCCAAACAGGTCTCAGAAACACCGCGGTTGCTGGGAGCAGCCCTGAGGTAGGGAGGGGAATGGTCCGCGGACCTCGACCGCAACAATTCAGATTTATTTATTTATTTATTTTTGGTTTTTATATACCGGAAGTTCCTGTATACAATACATATCACTCCGGTTCACATTTAACAGAAATAACTATCGCTGGGGAGGCGGTTTACATGGAACATATCGAATATAATGAACGGATAATAATCAAAGTGAAATCTATTATGAAACAACTAAGATCAACTTAGAAAACAACTTGAAACATATAACTGACGCAATATGAACATTACAATAATGTTGTAAGACAAGGCTGAAAGTTTGTTCTTCTTGCTTTTAGCTCACTGGGAAAGCTTGATGGAAAAGCCAAGTCTTGAGTTTCACTTTGAAAGTAGTATGGCACGGTTCAAGGCGAAGGTCCGGTGGTAGTGAGTTCCAGAGAGACGGGCCTGCTGTGGATAGAGCACGTTTCCTCAGGGTAGATTTAGCAGGTTGGGTGATCATTCTATTCTGGTATGCCCTTCTGGTTGGTTTGTTAGAAGAGTGTAGTTGAAGCTGGAAAGTTAAGTTGAGTGGGGAGATGTTATGTAATGCCTTGTGAATCATCGTGCAAGTCTTGAACTGAATCCTATATTTGATGGGAAGCCAGTGGAGATGCTGGAGGATTGGGGTGATATGGTCCCTTTTTTTGGCATTGGTAAGGATCCTTGCAGTAGCATTCAGAACCATCTGGAGTGGTTTGGTAGTGTATGCTGGAAGGCCTTGCAGGAGTGAATTACAGTAGTCTAATTTGGTAAGGATGATGGCTTGGAGTACTGTGCGGAAATCCCTGTAGAGTAGAAGGGGCTTTAGTTTCTTTAGCACATGTAATTTAAAGAAGCATTCTTTTGTAGTGTTATTTATGAATTTATTGAGGCTGAGTCTGTTGTCTAGTAGTACTCCCAGATCTCTGACTTGAGGTGCGGTGGAATATCCTGAGGCGTCTGGAGAGTTGCTGGATGTTGGCGGGGTAGAATGCTCCGGTGCTATTATGAGAATTTCCGTTTTTTTGGTGTTTAGCACCAGATTGAGGCTGGTTAGAAGATCGTTGATGGATGATAGGCATTTTTTCCAGTAGGCCATGGTTTTTTGTATGGTCTCCGTGATAGGGATGAGAATTTGAATGTCATCCGCGTATAAGAAATGGGTGAGCTTGAGGTTAGTAAGTAGATGACAGAGTGGGAGAAGGTAAATGTTGAAGAGGGTGGGGGAGAGTGATGATCCTTGTGGTACCCCCATCTTGACTTGGATATCTTAACATATATCTTAACAGATATGTTGCGGGACTTATTCGGCCATATTCCAATTTACCTGGCTAAGCAGCAGCGGGTCTACATAGTCAGATAAGTCTGAAAAGCGCTACCTGTCTGACTAAGTAGCGCTTTTAGGACTTATTCAGCTGCGTGCCGCTACTTAGCTGGATAAGTCAGCATTTATCCAGGTAAGTCAGAACTTGCGCGGCTTGTGGTTTTGACATACACAAGCATTTTAGCATGCATATGTACTTGTATTTTATAACCTGCGCATATCCTTTCTGCGCAGGTTATAAAATACTGTAGCAACTTTGCATGTACCCATATGCATATATGGTGTCATGGGAGTCATTCAACAGGCCACTCTCCCAGGCACAATCTCACTGGAGTTCTCCTGTTACATAAGAAACTGGACCACTGACTAAGCCTCTGGGGGTGCTTTTCCACTGTCTCAGTGCCGACGCCTCCTTGCAGCTTCCCCCAGTTCTACCCTCAGAGGCTCCACAGGCCAGCTATTCCAATCTCCATTGCCTATTCTTACCCTGTTCCTTCCAGGGTGTCACAGCTACGGGTTCAGATCCTCTCACCACAGTTGGTGAGCTGAGCTTAAACAAAGTCCTAGGCTGTTAAAGTCTCTATAGCTTAACTTTAGCAAGCCACATCAGTCTTAAACTCATACAAGGAAAGTAACTCTCGCCTTAATCCTCCTGTATGCTGCTTACAGTTGCTTCCTGCACAGCCTATACTTGGCTGCGCTTTATGGGCCTGGTTCTTAGGGAACCACACCCTACTGCCACCACCCACCATAGTCTGCAGCTGGAGCTTGTGCTTCCCCTTTCTCTATGGCTGCAACTACATCCACCCCTCGGCAGTGTTCTTGTAAAGCTCCTGTCCTGCAGACTCTGAAGTGTATTCTCTTTTGGTGGGGATCTCCACCACTCATCTCCCAAGTCCATTGGGCTCTGGCTCGTCCTCAGGGCTGCTCAACACCTCCACCTCCGTCTCTTCATCTGGTTCTAGTACAGTTCCTTCCTGCTCCTGCCCCACTCCTCCTTTAGACAAGTTCTTACCCTTCTCCTACCACGCCTGGGCTCGTGTGTCCTCCCCCCCCCAAAAAAAAACCTCTGTGCCTTCCAGGAGTTGGAGTCTGCGTCCTATTGTGATTTCTTTTACATACTGGATCTCCTTCCCAGATTTTTTTTTTTTTTACAGTCTGCCTTCTTGTATTCACCAGTGGAATGTAATGCCCATCACAACGGGCACTCGCAAGCTGTTTTGTAAGTTATTCTTATTGGTTTTCTTCACCTTATAGAGGCCTCTAAATAAACCATACATCTACTTCTGCTCAGGGCAGGCATAAGTACGGGTGGCCTCCCAATTCCCCAAATAGCTTCCATTATTATCCCATGGGAGGAAAAATAAATTTATTTTCCTTTTCCTCCCATGGAAAATCATGTCAGCCATCCCATGGCACATTCTTTCCTTTTATCCTATCCAAATTCACAGAAAAAGAATGAGGAAAAATATCACAGGATAAAGTTTCAGGCAAAGTCCTGTTTCAGTGCTGTTTCTCATCACTTTTAAGGTGACAGTCGCACAACTACCACGGCACACTGAAACACTTGACTGTTTGCAGTGTTGACTGTTCCTACCTACTTCGCAAGCAGCTCAACAGTCGCTAGCCAAATGTCTCTCTCTCCCGGCACACCCACCCCCTTTTACCCCATTCAGTGCCTTTCAGTATTGGAACCTACCCTGTAACAGAGGAACCCCATGCAGCATTCAGACGCACACCACTAAATTTATGCAACGGTCACCAAGGCCACCAAATGTCAAACCAAAAATGCAACCTTAACGTCAGTGGTACAACTGCATTAGGCTCTGGAAAATATTGGAATAACTGTCATTCAGCGGCCAGGGTTATAACCTAACATCAGCAGTATAGCTGCATTAGACTTCCAAGAAGGTTAGGATCGCCATGGCCACTCAGTGCAGGTTACTATGAACTGCCTTGAGAGATATATTACTTATATTACTTTAGCTACAGTATACACAAAAATCTCTGATTTTTCTGCATACCACCAAGCAGCATCCTGGTTTTAAAATGTACATTTACGATCCGATTGCTTTTTTTTTTTTTTTTTCATGTTGAAGACTTTTCTAATGCACTAACATTAAGGTTTCTGTCAACAAGGAACTAGATAGGGAAAAAAACTGAAGAGCACTTTCCTTCTATTATCCCCAGATATACAAGCTAGGCAAGACAGAAAAAAATGAATGATACCAACCAATATAAACACTGCATGGAGTGGCAAGTATAGCCCACAACTACATTGTGCTTCCAAGAAGGCATTGAAGTAACCTGCACAGAGCAACAGTTTCAGCCCAAAGGCAGTTATAATCCGGAACAGCAGTAGTTTAATTGAAGGCGGCTGCCATTTTGGGGATCCATGAAGTCAACAATGGAGTTCTGTTTAGCTGCAATTTTTTAAAGGATAACTGAAGGATTTAGGACCTGATTTATTAAGGGGTTTTTTCCCCCAAAGGGAGGGTAATTTTTAATCAGTTCACCACGCAGACTTTACTTAGCATTTCCAAAGTGAACTTGAATACATAAATTCACTTTGAAAATTCGCAGGTAATTGGCCGAGTATGAGCACACATTACACTGCATAAAATTACACTTGTTCTTTGAAGTGTGTAATTACATGAAGTAACTTAGAACATAAGAACATGCCATACTGGGTCAGACCAAGGGTCCATCAAGCCCAGCATCCTGTTTCCAACAGTGGCCAATCCAGGCCATACGAACCTGGCAAGTACCCAAAAACTAAGTCTTTTCCATGTTACTGTTGCTAGTAATAGCGGTGGTTATGTAAGTCAACTTAATTAATAGCAGGTAATGGCCTCCTCCTTACTTTTAAAAATCAAGAAGCATGTGATCAACTTCACCTCTTCCAACTCCCTAGAACACCCCTCAGCATTTTGTATAAAAGTATGCACAAGATAGGATTATGCATCTAGTTTTATTTATTTATAGACATCTGACATACCGCTTTTTGCCAAGAATAGCCTCAAGGTAGATTGTAACAAATTTAAAGACAGACAACACCATTTGAATTACTATAAAGTTAACATCAAATACACAGTTGGCGTTTCAGTAAGAATCCAATAGTGTGGAGGCCCACTGTTTCTATTTTAATTTTTTCTTTTACAAATATTTTTTTGTATGACGTAGACAACAAAGTTGCTGTTTTGATCTTGTCCTGCTAAGTCATCAACATTGGGGAACAGTACAACTTTTGTTCTTTTGCGTTATCAATACTTAAGTGTTTTGTCTATGTCTGTGACTCAGTGGATGGCGACTCAATCTTTCTTGTCAAATATCTGTGGAGAGAATGCTTAGGGTATACCCTGGTGTGACTAGTGGAGGAATCTGGGGTTTGTGGTCCCTTGGAGAGCAAAAGGGGGGATTATGAGGTTTTTGTTTTGTCTGCTTGTGAGGATGTATATACAAGTATGTATCAATGTGTCCATTGGAAAGGTACTACTTGCTATAGTACTGACTACCAACTATGGGGGTAATATTCAAAAGGATTTACGCAATTAAAACTGGATTTTACACATCCAAATGCACTTTACACATGTAAATGGGCATTTGAAAATTGCTAAAATATATGCAATTAAATTTTCCATAGAATATTAATGTGTAAGTGTCCTTTACGTGCAGAAATGGCTTTTGAAAACTGCTATAATAGTAGTTACATCTATACGTGTAACTTCTTTGAAAATTACTTCCTACGAGAGAGGAATTCTAATATCTGAACCTATAATTTATTGTGAGGATATGGCATGGATGTTTAGGCTGAGAGATATCTGGGGATTGTTAGCATGTCCATTTCCTATCTGCAATTGTAGATTGGATGGGTCATTTGATATCTGTAAGATCCTATGGTTCAGGTTAACATTCTGATATTAAATGTAAATGTTTATTGTAACTTCACTGTTTCTCTTCACCTGTTACAGTTTCAAGTTCTTTTTACACCCCTTGTTAATTGTAAACCAGCATGATGTGATTGTATCATGAATGCCAGTATATAAAAACTCTAAATAAATAAATAAATAAATAAATAAATAAAATGGTGTCCACTCACCCATAAAGTGCAAGAAACTATTGAATGTTTAAAAGATTAAAGTCCAATATAATTTTAATTAAAAAACACATCTTTCAGATGAAGAGCATGCTAAGTTGAAGGGGGAATGGATTGGTCAATATAACTATTCATCTTTTTCTAGAAAACAATGGGTCGTGGCAATTTTAATTTATAGGCAAGTCCCTTTTAAAATTGAACACCATTTCCAGGATGAGGAAGGTAGATATATTATTGTGTTAGGCTCTCTATATAATAAAAAAAAATCGACAGTGTGTAATTAGTATGCTCCAAATTCTTATTCACATAGGGCCGGATTTTAAATGCCCTGTGCGTGTAAATCCAGCTGGATTTACGAGCGCAGGGCCCTCGCGTGCCAGCATGCCTATTTTGCATAGGCCGCCGGCGCGTGCACAGCCCAGGGACGTGCGTAAGTCCCGGGGCTTCGTAAAAGGGGCGGGGAGGGGGCGTGTCCGGGGTCAGGGGGCGGGACCGGGGGCGTGGTGCCGCCCTGGGGGAGTGGTCGAGGCCTCCGGACCATCCCCCAGGTCGGGTGATGGCGCGCGCAGGTTGCACAAATGTGCATCCCCTTGTGCACGCCGACCCCGGATTTTATAAGATACGCGCGGCTACGTGCATATCTTATAAAATCCAGCGTACTTTTGTTTGCGCCTGGTGCGCAAACAAAAGTACGCGCTCGCGCAAAATTATAAAATCTACCCCATAACTTTTTGGATAAGATTGCAGGGAGGCTGGAGGAAAGGAATTGCTGAATTACATTTGGGCAGCATTGATGTTTCCCTTTGAACTTCCCTTCTCATAGCACTGCTCTTGTTGTCACTGGGAAGTGCTTCTGGGTCCCTATAACAACACGGAACCTGCAGCCCCGGTGCACAGCCAAAGCCATGCACCCCCTTCTGATTAATTTTGGACAATTATTTCCTATGGTAAGGAAAAGGAAAGGGAGACTTGTGTTTTCTTCTGCAGTATCTATGGCAACGAACTTCATCTGTATGCAGAAAAAGCTTTTGACTCAGTGTCATGGTTCTATATGTTTTGGGGTCTTGAACAATATGGGTTTCACTGTGCCATTCTTTACAATAATTCTACAGCATGGGTTTTGATGAATGGTTCAGTTTCAGCGAACTTTGCACCACAGCATGGAGACCAACAGGGTTGTCCCTCTTTCTCCACTGCTATTTGCTTTAGTGGTAGAGCCCCTGGTGATAAAGTCACGAAAATCTAAGGATTTCCAGGCTATTACGGTGGGCTGAAATTTTGCTTTTTATTGTGAATCCCTGGAAAGGGGGAAGGGGGGCATATGATTCATACACGTTCTCTTTCAACGCTTTCAATCCTTTATGGCATTGGAAATTAATTTTGATAAGTTGGAGGCTTTGTCTATGGATGCTAGTCTAAAACTGGACTGGCCCTTTCAATGGGCTGAAGATAAATTGAAATACTTGGGGGTCTGGATCCCGAGGGAGCCTTCATTACTATATAATCTTAACATAACTGACACAATTACTGCTATCCGGGCTCAGATACATACATGGAGAGACTTTCTTATGCCATTCATGGGGGTGATGAAAATGATTATTGAATCCTGAAAATTATTATTCTCTCAAAAATACTGTATTGCTTACACATGTTGCTGTCTACAAAGGATCTTTTTTTGATCAAGTCCTTGTTTCTTCAATTTATTTGGAGGAAAAAAAAAACAAACATGCTTGAGTGGGGTATGATAAATCCATCAATTCCAAAACCTGTGTTAAGATTTTCCAAATCTTAAATGTCAGAAGGCTGCATGTCAATTGCACTTTGTGGGAAAGTGGTGTATAGGCAAGTATGTATATTGTGAAGAAGCTATGGTTATGAGCATGGTTTCTGCATAGCCCCCAATATTTTTATTACATGCACATGATGCCAAACTGAATAAGCTTGTTAAGGGCAATGTTCTGGATAAAGCAAGAACTTTGGCCTGGCAGTGGTTTTGTCACTGGTGGGGCTTAAAGAGGGTTATTTCCATTTTTCTGCCGTTGCTAGGAAATAAAGACTTTTCTTCAGGTCTGGGGTATAAGTCACTTTCCCAAAGATGGAGTGAGTCTGGCTTATGGTATGTAGGCCACTTATTGGAAGATGACAAATGTATTAGTCAGTCTTTTATGATGCTTTAAGGGAAATATCTACCTTCCTCACCTTTTTTTGCATGTTTGCAAGTAAGCCATTATGAAAGGCTTTTTAAAATGGGAAGAAATGGAATCAGGTAAAGAATTCAGTTTTGCAAAGGTGTTAAAGAGTATGGGCAAGGGGAAGAATTCAATTTCAAATTGGCATAAGAACATAAGAAATTGCCATGCTGGGTCAGACCAAGGGTCCATCAAGCCCAGCATCCTGTTTCCAACAGAGGCCAAAACCAGGCCACAAGAACCTGGCAATTACCCAAACACTAAGAAGATCCCATGCTACTGATGCAATTAATAGCAATGGCTATTCCCTAAGTAAACTTGATTAATAGCCATTAAATGGGGCCGAATCGCGGCATGCGGGGAGGGCCCCCCCCTTAACATGGCGCTTGCCGAGGGGAGGGCCCCCCCCCTTCCCCCGTGGGTCCCCCCGGCCCAACTTACCCCTGGGCTCGGCGCGGTGGCGGCGAGGGCGGTCCGTGGGAGGGGCGAGATGACGCGTGCGGCACGGCGAGGCCGCCGCGTCATCACGTGATGACGTCAGCCTCGCGAATATCGCGAGGCTGAGGCCTTTAAAGGGGCAGCGAGAGCTGAGCCCGGTCTTTTACCTGGCCAGCGCTCGCAATATTCCCCACCCACCCACCCAGGGAAGCAAGAGGGAAGGATTTTAGGAAAAGGAAGGTATCAGGAAGCATGGGAAACAAGGGGGCGAGGTTTTAAAAAAAAAAAAAAAAAAAAAAGTGACGAATGTGGAACAAACTAATAATTAAATTTCATGATGATATATATGTTATGCTATTCGTCGCAGCAGTGGCGGGGGTACCCGAGCCGGGAGGTGGAGGGGGACGTCGAGGACAAGGTCGGGACAGACCGGAAGTCCTCGGAAAAGGAAGAGGGCGTGGGCAGCCCGGAGGAATGGCCCCGTGGCTATGGCACGGCGGGGGGCCAAAAGATGGTGGCGGACTGGCTTAACACGGCGGACGCCTGTTTGATGCCCGGATTACAGGATGGGTGAACGCACCGACGGCTCGGGTGCAAAATATATAAATATGTTAATTTATGTTAATAAGGTTAATAAATGCTGCGGCCTTGTTTTCACCAAAACGGAGTTTGTGTAGTATGTCGAGGGTTTCCGGGGAGGAAAAGGGGAGGGGGATGGGGGATGGGGACGGACACGGAAGTGCAAGCTGCCAATGTTAATGGACTTCTCCTCCAAGAACTTATCCAAACCTTTTTTGAACCCAGCTACACTAACTGCACTAACCACATTCTCTGGCAACAAATTCCAGAGCTTTATTGTGCGTTGAGTGAAAAAGAATTCTTGTAACTCTTGTAACTCACTTTGTACTTGTCCACATTAAATGTCATTTGCTATTTAAATGTCCAGTCTCCAGTCTCCTGCAAATTTTCACAATCTGCTTGTGATTTCACAACTCAGAATAATTTTGTGTTGTCTGCAAATCCGATCATCTCACTTGTTGTTCTCCTTACAGATTGTTTATAAATATATTAAAAAGCACTGGTCTCAGTACAGATCCCTGAGGCACTCTACTATAACTTCCTCCACTGAGAAAACTGATCATTTAGTGCTACTCTCTTTTCTTTTAACCAGTGTGCAATCCATAATAGGACATTGCCTCCTATCCCATGACTTTTTAATCTTCTTAGGAGTTTCTCATGGGGCACTTTGTTAAACACCTTCTGAAAATTGAAATACACTATATCCACGTGATTATTAACCTCTTCAAAAAAATGTAGCAGACTGGCGAGGCAAGATTTCTCTTGTGTAAATCCATGCTGGCTGTATCCAGTTAAAGCATGTCTTTCTATATGTTCTGTGATTTTGTACTTTAGAAACGTTTCTATGATTTTTCTAGCACTGAAGTCAGACTCAATGGTCTATAGTTTCCCGGATCATCCCTGGAGCCCTTTTTAAAGATTGGGGTTACATTGGCCACCTTCCAATTTTCAGCTATGACAGACTATCCTCAATGATAGGTTATAAATTACCAGTAACAGATTAGTAATTTCATTTTTGAGTTCTTTATGAACTCTGGGGTTTATATCACCTAGTCCAGGTGACTTGCTACTCTTTAGTTTTACAATCTGTCTTATTATATCTTCCAATTTCCCTGTGATTTCATAAGTTTTTCTGAATTATCAGCAATTAATACAGTTTATGGCACAGGTATCTCTTCAATTAGTCTTTCCATGATGGCCTTATCTTCTCTAAGTGCCCCTTTAACTTCTCGATCATCTAATGGTTCGACTGACTCCTTCACGGACTTCCTGCTTTGGATATATTTTTAAAAGTTTTTATTATGAGTTTTTGCCTCTACGGACAACTTCTTTTCAAATTCTCTTTTAGCCCACATTATCAATGTTTTACATCTAAGTTGCCAATGATTATGCTTTTTCTTCAGATGGATCCTTTTTCCAATTTTTGAAAGAAGTTTTTTTTGGCTAAAATAGCCTCTTTCACCTCATCTTTTAACTATATTGGCAGCTGTTTGGCCTTCCTTCTACATCTTTTAATGCATGGAATACATCTGGACTGGGTTGCCAAGATAGTGTTTTTAAATAATGGCCATGCCTGATGCAAGTTCTTAACCTATGTAGCTGCATCTTTCAGATATTTTCTATTTTCCTCATTTTCTCCCTTTTGAAAGTTTAATGCTAGAGCTGTAGATTTACTTAATGTTCTCCTAGTCATTAAGTGAAATTCGATAGCACTATGATCACTGTTGCCAAGTGACCTCACTACCATTAACTCTCATACCAAATTCTGTGTACCACTAAGAATTAGGTCTAAAATAGCTCACCCTCTCATCGGTTCTTGGACCAATTGTTCCATGTAGAGTCATTTATTTCATCTAGAAACTTTACTTCCCTAGCATATCCTGAGCAACATTTATCCAATCAATATTGGGGTAGTTGAAGTCTCCATTTATTACTATGCTGCCAAATTTCTTGGCTTCCTTAATCTCTATTAGCATTTCATCATCTGTTTGTTCATTTTGGCCAGGTGGACAGTAGTATACCTCCATCGCTACATTCTTCCCTATCACACATGGAATTTCCACCCATAAGGATTCTACTGTGTATTTAGTCTGATGTAGGATATTTATCCAGTTGGACTCTATGCCATTGCTAACATAAAGTACCACCACCCACCAAATTGATCCACTAAATTGATCCACCCTATCATTACGATATAATTTGTACCCTGGTATTGCACTGTCCCATTGGTTATCCACTTTCCAACAGGTTTCTAAGATATCAATTATGTTTACCTTTTCATTCAGTGCCACACATTCTAGTTCTCTCATCTTAATTTTTAGACTTTTGGCATTAGCATACAGACATTTCAAAGTATGCTTTTTATTGGTATTAGCAATCTGCTTATCACTTGACAGGGGTATTTCAGAATCTCTTAACTCAGGTGGTTCTTTACTTAGCGGCAAAAGGATTACTATTGCTTTTATTGGAATCTCTCTATCAGGATGCCCTAACTTCTCTATTATTTTAGCATCCTTTGAAGATCCATCCCTCCAAATCATGTGCTGCTGAGTGAATGTTTGCTTTCCCCAATGACACAATTTAAAAGCTGATGCAGCTTGGTTCCCCCCTAGTTAGGGTAGATCCCATTCTTTCAGAATAAGCTCCTTTTCCCCAAAATGACAGGAGTCGAGTGGCATCTTATAGACTAACCAATTTATTAAAGCATGAGCGTTCGAAGAGAAAGTCCACTACTTGCATCTGACGAAGTGGACTCTGTCCTCGAAAGTTCATGCTTTAATAAATTGGTTAGTCTATAAGGTGCTACTTTACTCTTGTCAGTTTGCTACACCAGACTAACATGGCTATCTCTCTGAAGATTTTTCCCTCAAATGTTGCCCAATTCCTAACTAAACCCCTCTTCCCTGCACCACTGTCTCATCCACGAACTGAAACTCCTGAGTTCTGCCTACCTCTGGATGCATTTCAGAGAATGCTATCCTGGAGATTCTGGATTTCAACTTTCTACCTAAAAGGCTAAATGTGGCTTCCAGAATCTCCCTCCCACACCTTCGTAGGCCGTTGGTGTCCACATGCACCACCAAAATGCATCTTTGCCCCAACAGACTAAAATTTTATCTCGGTGACGTATGAAATCTGCTACCTTCACACCAGGCAGGTAAGTTACCAAGCAATTCTCACATCTACCAGCCACCTAGTTATCTTCATTCCTAGTAACTGAGAATCACGAACTATGACGGCCAATCTAACCCTTCCCTCCTGGACACTAGCCTTGGGAGACTCATCCTCAGTGTGAGAGGATAATGCATCAGCTGGAGAACAGGTCCTTGCTACAGGATCACTTCCTGCTATACCAGGGTAATAACCTCTGACCAGGTGACCTTGCTCCTCCAAAGCAGCACAGGGGCTGCTGAATTGGAATTGGCACTTGGCAACTATATCCCTGAAGGTCCCCTTTATATATTTCTGCATTCATGCCCTGGCTAACCAGGAGTCATGGCAAACTTGTAAACCCCTTTTCACTCATAATTACCTTGTGTCCTCCAAAGGAGAGGATTTTCCCAGATAACTGCTTCCTGCCCTGTTCTGATCTCTTTGTCATGCATCTTTGCTTCTCAGTCCTCCCTCCCCCATTTCCTGCTCTTCCCTTTTCTAATCCTACAGGGGGGAGGGGAAAGGGTTAGAGCTTGTGCCTTTTTCCTTGATCACAAGCAGACTGTGATACATTACAGGAGGACCTTGCAAGACTGGAAGATTGGGCATCCAAATGGCAGATGAAATTTAATGTGGACAGGTGCAAGATGTTGCATATAGGGAAAAATAACTCTTGCTGTAGTTACACGATGTTAGGTTCCATATTAGGAGCTACCACCCAGGAAAAAGATCTAGGCATCATAGTGGATAATACTTTAAAATCGTCAGCTCAGTGTGCTGCAGCAATCAAAAAAGCAAACAGAATGTTAGGAATTATTAGGAAGGGAATGGTTAATAAAACGGAAAATGTCATAATGCCTCTATATGGCTCCATGGCGAGACCGCACCTTGAATACTGTGTACAATTCTGGTCACCGCATCTCAAAAAAGATATAGTTGCGATGGTGAAGGTACAGAGAAGGGCAACCAAAATGATAAAGAGGATGGAACAACTCCCCTATGAGGAAAGGCTGAAGAGGTTAGGACTGTTCAGCTTGGAGAAGAGACGGCTGAGGGGGGATATATTAGAGGTCTTTAAGATCATGAGAAGTCTTGAACGCGTAGATGTGACTCGGTTATTTACACTTTTGAATAATAGAAGGACTAGGGGGCATTGCATGAAGTTAGCAAGTAGCACATTTAAGACTAATCGGAGAAAATTCTTTTTCACTCAATGCACAATAAAGCTCTGGAATTTGTTGCCAGAGGATGTGGTTAGTGCAGTTAGTGTAGCTGGGTTCAAAAAAGGTTTGGATAAGTTCTTGGATGAGAAGTCCATTAACGGCTATTAATCAAGTTTACTTGGGGAATAGCCACTGCTATTAATTGCATCAGTAGCATGGGATCTTCTTACTGTTTGGATAATTGCCAGGTTCTTGTGGCCTGGTTTGGCCTCTGTTGGAAACAGGATGCTGGGCTTGATGGACCCTTGATCTGACCCAGCATGGCAATTTCTTATGTTCTTATCTCCATCCTTCTACTTTCCCTTTTTATTTTTCCTCAATTTTACTCTCTCTGTTTTATTCCCTGGACTGACAAAGGCTTACTGTTTTTCCTTGCCTGCTCCCCCCACCCCCCTTCACAATGTCACTGCAGTGTAAGATTATTAAAATATCCACATTTTACTACAGTGCACATCTGCACTTTTAAAAAGTAGCAAAATAACCATAAATGAAAAGTTATGTTTTATGTAAGAGAAATAGAGCATGACAACAGAGAACGACAACCATGTTTCCCTTTCTACTGTACTATCACAGATTGCTTGCCTTTGGCTTTAACCTCGCTTTTCATTTCTACGATCTTCTCTGCTTGTCCTTTTATGTTCTTGAACTCTATTACCACTCCCCCACCCCACCACTACTTCTAATGGAAGACTGTTCCATGCATTTGTTGCCCTTTCTCAGAAGTGCAGATTTTTAGGAGCAATATTAGCCATGGAGGAAATATCTGCAGGTTGTGATAACTTTTACTGACTCAACAAAAAAAGATGTCATAATAGCTGACATCCTACATTCTTTTAGAGAAAAACGTCTTCCTTACAATACTTATCAATTTTTCTCTGTCTAGTTTCACATCATAATCCCTTATTCAAGAACTTCTTTTCCACTTAATAGTGCCCAAAACATCTACATCGCTTATATCTCTGAAGCATTTGAATGTCTATCACAGTGATGGCGAACTCAAGGCCTTGAGTGCCACAAACAGGCCAGGTTTTCAGGATATCCACCAGGAATATGCATGAGATAGATTTGCATGCACTGCCTCCTATGTAGGAGTAGCCAGGAGGTTGGCGGCACTTCGGGCTGCGCATGGCGGTGTCCTTGCCGCACTGAGGTCAGGGTCTGCCAGCGGAATCGGGGTGAGGGCGGTGGCTTGCTGGGCCATTCCATGAACAGTGAATGCTAACAATAATGAGCGCAAGGCCCACCTAATCCAAGCAATTTCTTTCCTGTTGCAATACCATAGACTCCACTTGCTCTGCAGTTTTACATCTATTCTCTCACAACTACGGATCCCTTTGTACTTATTCAATGTTTTCTTGAATTCATTTATTGTTGTTGTTTCTATCAACTCCACTAGGAGGTTGTTCAATACATCCATCACTTTCTGTTTAAAAAAAAAAAAGTTCTCCTTTAATTACTCCTGTGTCCATCCCTCTGAGCCTCATATCATAACCTCTAGCTCCAGGGCTTCCTTTCTATTGCATACTTCATTGATGTCTTGGAGCAGGGGTTCCCACTTTTTTTTTTAAGAGAACGGCCTCATAGAACATTTTAAATCACTGTCGGGGCTGGGGAGAGTCCCTTTTTCAAGAGTGCTCAACAGGCGGGGGAGGGGGAAAGCCCTCTCAGAGTTGTTTGCTGAGAAGGATTTGAGGAGGAACCCATGTATTGTCCTTTTAGTGAAATGAAATGATGGCAAAGGTGGGAGACAGGGGTCAGGGTTTCCAGTGATGGAGAGCTGTGGCAGATAGCGTCAGTAAAAATATTCCTAGATTTCTCCAGCGTTGGCAAGCCTGCCACACCCGCAAAAATCTTGCCGTCTGCTTCTCTGCCTTTCCCAATATCTGTCTCCCTAGGGGAGAAGGGTGGGATGGGTTGATGAATGGATGGAAGGGTGAGGTGTTTGTATCCCTTATAAGGACTCTTGCTTTTTCTTCTTCTTTCTTAACCCTTTCCCTCATCTCCTCTTGCAACATGTTTTGTGGTATGAGCAAAAACAATCCTCTCTGGAGACTAACTTGGGGAGAGATACTTGGACTCAGTAATGAAGACTCTAAAACTCCAAAGCTGGTATCTTGAGGGGACGATGTCCATGCCCCCTTCCCCACAGCTCTGAAGAGATAGTGGCATGGTAGGGAGCTCTAGGAACCACCATTCCTTATCTGGATGTTCTCAGCAGGCCCACAAAACTTACAGCTCAGTTTTGCCATTGCCTTCCTCCCATGATCTGCATTGTCCTCCATGAGGGGAAGGCAATGGAACTCCTCATAGCCACAATGTAGCCTCTCTCCACGACTTTGGCCCAAGTGGCTTCACCCCAGTGCTAATGCCAGTAATGCATAAGGAAGCCAATCAGTGGGGCCTCGTACTGGCATGTCCTGCCCTTGCCACTCTGATGTACTCCCTCTTGCACTTCTGACTTCAACTATCTCAGTTGGTGGCAGTGATGGAACATATTCCTGTTACCACCAAATCAAGCTTCTTCTGCCATCACCGCAGTGGTTTGGATTAAGCTCCTTCTGCCATTAATGCTGGGGGATAGATGGAATTCAGCTAAGGGCCACATCTGACCCTTGGACTGTAGTTTTGGGACCCCTGTTTTAGAAGTATCTGAATGTTTCACTCATATCCCTGCTCTCCCCCCTCTTCGCCATACAGTATATTTAGTTCGTTCAGTCTTGTTTCCTAGATTTAGGGGTAGATTTTAAAAGCCCTGCGCACGTAAATCCTACCGGATTTACGCATGCTGGCGTGCCTATTTTGTATAGGCCACCGGCGCGCGCGCAAAGCCCCGGGACACGCGCAAGTCCCGGGGCGTGTCCGGGGTCAGGGGGCGGTCCGAGGAGAGTTCGGGGGCAGGCTGGGAGGGCGGTCCCGAGTCCCCCGGCACTGCGGCGCGCGCAAGTTGCGCCTGCTTCGAGCAGGCGTAACTTGCACAAC
The DNA here is from genome assembly GCF_901001135.1 of Rhinatrema bivittatum. Taxonomy (NCBI): domain Eukaryota; kingdom Metazoa; phylum Chordata; class Amphibia; order Gymnophiona; family Rhinatrematidae; genus Rhinatrema; species Rhinatrema bivittatum. The sequence continues at coordinate 132,488,880 of NC_042616.1, read as the reverse complement.
AAAGGTAGGGGGGGGATTTATTTAGGGCTGGGGGGTGGGTTAGATAGGGGAAGGGAAGGTGGGGGGACATGGAAGGAAAGTTCCCTCTGAGGTCGCTCCAATTTCGGAGCAGCCTCGGAGGAAACGGAAGCAGGCTGCGCAGCTCGGCGCGCACAGGCTGCCGATTTTGCGCAGCCTTGCGCGCGCCAACCCCAGATTTTATAAGCTACGTGCGTACCTTATAAAATCCGGCGTATTTTTGTTTGCGCCGGTTGCGCGTACTTTTTTTTAAGATCTACCTCTTAGAGTGCAGACATTGCACCATTTTGGAAGTCCTTCTCAGGGCTACCAAATGATACATGTGCTCTTTTCAAGCTTCTACTTAGTCTCTAGTTTCTGAGATCTTAATGCTATCCAACCTCAAATGCCCTTAATGTCTTCCTGAACAACATATCTTAAGGTAGGAGTAAATATATTTGTATGGGAGGACTCAGCGCAATCTAAAAGGGTCTCTAAATCCAGTGAAATTAGTTTTAGGAGTCTCTTCTTGGAGTGGAGTTGAGGGCATATGCTGAATATCTAAGGAGGCCAATTGCCATACATAATCTGAATATCTTCATCAGGTTCTGGAAGAATTCCTCTTAATCTGAAGTGAAAATCAGTTACCACAGTTGATATTTGCCAAAACCTGCCTCTCTCTCATTATTCACTTCTCCTAGGCCAAAAATAATTTTGCTGATTAAAACTATATGAATTAAATCTTCAGTAGGGCACCTAATTGAAAAGTTACGTGCAAACTTTTAAGCATGCATTAAAAATTTGCAAAAAGAGAGGTGCCCATATAAATTGTGTTTGATAAGTTATTAAGAGACTAAATAAACATATAACTTTTTCTGATTTCAAAAGAAAAACAAAGTTACATGCATTATCGGCACTCTGGTTATACATGTACTTTTTGAAAACGTAAATTACCCATGCACAGGTGAATTTTCATAGAAGTTATGCATTTAAATTTAACATACCATCATAGCAATTTTCAAAATCCATTTGCTCATATTAAGTGGACTTAACGCGGGTAAAGCCTATTGACAATTCAATGGCATATATTGTAGCAATTTTCAAAAGTCCACTTATATGGGTAAAGTGGATTTACATATGTAAAACCCAGTTTTAAGGCTGTAAATGCTTTCAAAAATCAGGTTCATAGACTCATGCATGCCCCCAAAACATCTGTTTTAATTAATCAAATTTATGTGCATTATGTTTTAAGTTTCTGAAAAGCCACTACAGCGCATTCAGCACCCTATACAATGAACACTTTATTTCACGCATATAAATTCTACCAAGCTTTTTTGAAAATGTACTCCTATATGTTTATAATGTTTTCCTTCTTGGTTAGCAAGTCCCATATAAATTCCTAGAAAACTTTAATTTTATAGCTAACATAACAGGAAATAAAGAAAAACGGATCAATTGATAGCTCACAGTAACAGCATTAGTCTTTCTGATATGGATTTAAGAGAACAAATGCTCCAAAACTTCATGCTATGTTTTTGTACAGTGCGCACTTGAGGAATAAAAAAAAAAGCAAGACAATCTAACAGCTGGAACAAAAGAAAGCATTCTTTTGTTATCAATTCATCATGTTTGAAATACTCAAATTTGGACTTTCAGGCAGGTTGAATGATTGAAAATGGGAAGCAATGAACTAAGAATTACCTCTTATGAAGAATAATCAAGGAGATTAATGATGGAAAATACTCTACTTCATTTTCATAATGACGTGCTTAAAAGCTCTTGAAAATAAAAACATGAAATCGCTGACAGATCCAGCTAATATGGGAAATGTTAATGTGAAACTATATGTGCAGAGCAACACTTTCTAGTGCAACTTAATTTAGAACAAAAAAGTAATTGTGTTGGATACTTAACTATCCAAATTTAGTTGATGTGGAGAAAACATACCAATCAAATGCTATGTGAATGTCTCAACTTCAAATACAGAAATTATTACATAGGACATGCAAAACCAAATTCAGGTTAAAGTGGCAGATGGAGAAAAAATAGAGAAATTTAAAAGGCACTTAGCAAAGGTATCCCGATGAAGCTCAAGAGAAAGATATTAAAAATGTAGTATGATGATTTAATAGCTATTTAGTATTCCTCAACATAAGAAACAAAGACTAGGTTGATAATGATTTGTGCACTTATAAAATGAATGCAAGAAATCTTCAACAAGGATTCTGAGCCAAGAGATATGCAAATGATACAGATTCCATATTCCTATTGTGCCCAGTATTTTATCAGCATTGAGTCTACATTCTGAGGAACGAAATAGATTCGACAAAAACATAGACGAACACATGGAATCCTTTAGCATTTAGACTTTCCACAAATACAGCTAAAGTCAATGCAAGTGGAATGAACTTTGGATGATCATGTTTTTTCCAGACAAGCTTTCAGTGATGTCTGTCAGGCAATGATTATGATAAATATAGCTTTATAGAGTAAGTTGCTGTTGACCAACTATATGTCTTACTATTAAACGTATGCATACTATTTCATACACATCATCACCCAAAAAAATTATTTGTATTGTAAACATAAAATCAAAGTTGTACCTGACACAAACACGAAAATATATTACATACCTAATACAGAGTTATTTCTATAAAAAAGTCTCCGTAGAAACTTACTGTACTAGAATGGGGACCATTTCCTAACCCAAATTGTACTTTTCTAGCCTCTATGTAAAGGAGCCAACCCCTATTCCAGCCCAGGTAAAGGGGGGAGGCCGTAACAATGGAGATGCTCTGCCTTTGGGAAGGGGTGCAGAGAATGCTGGGAGGGCTGCTGAGCTCAATGTAAACTAGGAACGGTCCTCCCACAAGCCTCTTCTTTCAGCAGGCTTTTTTTTTTTTTGCGGTTAAGGATTTATAGCCTTCTCTTCTTCTCCTGCCTTGCTGCTTTCTCCTTCGGCCAAGCAAGGCCCTGGATTCCAGGCTGTACCAGCTCATGGGCAGTCTCATGTGGCGTGGGCTGTTGACTTCCCTCCATGCAAATGTTGCCAGGGACCAGGGCAGGCCATGAGCAGAACAGGGCACAATGTGGTCTCTGATCCCCCTCATCAGATGTGAAGAGGAGGCCCCCGCAGCAGGCAGCCACTCTGGCACTAGTTTAATATTTAAAAAAAACGAAAAAAAAACCCATTGTATCCTTGGGGCTGCAACTCCCTATGAGTCAGGGAGGGAGTGGAGTGTGCACCCTCCCCCCCCCCCCCCTTTCAGTCTGTATGTAATAGATAAGTTGTGTTACCTGTTAAATTAAACAGTTAAAAAAAAAAAAAAAAAAAAAGGTTCTGACCACTGTGTGACTAGCTAATAACAAATGGGTGAGTGCATGTCTTAAAATATATCCTGATGACAGAAATTCTCTAATTTTTTCTTTGGAGGGTTCAGTCAATAAGCAATCTCATATATTAAAGGACCAAAATCACCTCTATTTCTTCATCAATTTTACAACTGAAAATCAGAAAAAATTCTGGCCAAATTAAAAAGAATTTTTTCTGATTTTCAGTTGTAAAATTGATGAAGAAATAGAGGTGATTTTGGTCCTTTAATATATGAGATTAAAATATATCCTGCCAGATCTACTCATTTAAACATAGTGTACAACATGGCTAAGTGATGGGGTCCTTAAGACCAACCAGCCCTCAAATAAGTACATAGAAATATGAAGACTATAAGTTGTATAATGAAAGTGAATATACAAAACACAAGTTACTTTTCTTACCATCCTACATAAAATGTTACTTTTACTTACTATCTTACATAAAAATGTGAATTTATTTTATTTCAAATATTTATAGTCCGCCTATTACCAGGTCAAGTCAGATAACAGAGTCACATTAGAAATGTGAACATTCATAAAATATTGAACTCATAAAGAAATAGGATGGCCCCATAAAGGGATTGGGGAGGAGGAGCTTAGTGATTAGAGCAGTAAGCTAAGAATCAGGGAAGCTAAGGTTCAAATCCCACTGACAATCCTTGCAACCTTGGGCAAATAAGTCACTTCACCCAGCATTGCCTCAGGTACAAATTTACAGGCTGATGCAATACCATGCGCTGCAGCCAGCTCACTGCTTAACATGCAATTGGACGCGTGTCCATAAACCCCCGATGCAATACAGGGATTAGCGCGTCCAAAACGAGCGTCCAATCAAGCGCGTAGCCAATAGTGCACATCACATGTAAATTTTGGGGCTGGTGTAAAGGGTATGCCATGCTCAAGAGCTCACTGGAAAAAGAAAAATCCCTGCTTTCTATGATTCCTCCACTTAAGTATCATCACGTTACTAAGTAGGAGGAGCCGCAGAAAGCAGACTGAAGTGTGAAAAAAAAAAAGTCTTGGAAAAAAAAAATTCTGGGCGGCCACTATAGACGCACAAGATAGATGGACCAGGCCGTGCATCTTGTGCTGATATTTTGTGCTGGTGGCGGGGGAAAATGGATGCTCGTATTGGGCGTCCATTTTCCCAGCCCGCACTGACAGCCACCTCTCCTGTGCGCCCAATGCTGAAGAGGCGCAAATTTTCCTTAGCACCTCCTTTTTAGCGCGACCCCTCATTTAAATAATGCATCGCGAGTCCAGGAGAGGTGGCCGGGCTCACTTTAGGACAGCGGATGCTCATGCATGAACGCCCATTTTACCCGAGCCGATATTGCATCAGCCTGTTAGATTATAAGTCCTCTGGGGATGGGGAATATTACCTACTGTACCTGAATATAAATCACCTTCAGCTAACAATGAAAAGACTTGCGTTAAAATCTAAAAGGATAAGCGAGCGGGCCAGTGCCACGCAGGAGTCTTGGGCTGGACTAACCAGAACTGGCTCTTCCTGCTTGGGCCAGCAGAGAATGCAAACCTTCTGGGGCTAGCACTCACAGCTACACTGATCGAGGAAATACTAGTTATCACTCGAGAGACATCTTACTGGACAGCTCACAACTACACTTACAGCAGATTCTGAAAAGAAAAAGTACACTTTTCAGCCAGAAGACTGCTCCAGGAATGGTTGACATAGCAAAAGGTAAAGTGCCTAGGCAGAGGTCAATGAAGGCTCATAGTACTGCAGGCCTATTTGAGGCAGGTTCTGACAGAGATGGGAACAGCAGCAGAATCTACCTGGCACAAACAAATAAATAGTAAAATAATACAATATCACAAAACCAATCCCAGAAAGCTAAAAGCAGGGTAACATTTGGAGAAATAGAACCCTTCACTGCCTTTTACATTCCAATAAGTATCGAAAGAAACAAGAATCAATGGGCCTTGTTCAAAAAGCAGTGTTTTCTCATTCTGTGCTATGAAAAGAAATCTCTTATTGAACAATGCTCAGTGAGTCATAGGTGCACCACAGTGAATGCCCTAATTTACTTATATTATATCGATCTAACAGTCCTGGACAAAGTGGGGTATATTTTCAATTATCTGCCCAACTGACAAAGTACAGGTGTTCACCTCATCTCACACAAACATACTTTATCGTCAAAAACAATCTACATACAGGTAGATTTTAAAAGCGTTGTTCGCGCAAAAATGGTCACATGTGTGCGTATGCGGGCTGTGCGCAAGCCACACACATTTTAAGAAGCCAGGAAGTACGTGTGTACATACCTGTGCGCGTGTCAAGAATAAGGAGGCGTAAAAGAGGCGGGGCACGGGCGTTCCGGGGCAGGGCCAAGACTTACGCACCTAACCTCAAATTCTGCAATCATGGCGCGTGTTGGCATGTTACTCCTGATGAGGGGCAAGACTGGAGATTTTGAGTTTTAAGACTTTCGAGGGTTTATTTAAATTTATTTTATTTAAATTAATTTATATACCGGAGGTTCCTGTATAATATACATATCACCCCGGTTCACAAAGAACAGTAACTATCGCTACAAATAGCGGTTTACATAGAACAGAATAAAAGAAGTTTTACATTGAACAAAAACAAAGTAATAAGTTTTACATTGAAGTCAGCATGTGTAAATTTCTGATTAACAAAGGAAGAAAAAAATAGATCTGAATAACTCGTTGTGGGCTTGAAAAGACTTTTCTTCGTGTTCTTGGCTCTAGGGGAAAGCTTGTTTGAAAAGCCAAGTCTTAAGTTTCCCTTTAAATGTAGAGTGGCATGGTTCTAAACGAAGGTCTGGAGGGAGCGAGTTCCAAAGTGAAGGGCCTGCTGTGGATAATGCACGTTTCCTCAGAACGGATTTCACAGGTTGTGTGATTAGTCTGTTCTGATAGGCGCTTCTGGTTGGTTTCACAGATGTGTGTAATTGAATTTGGAATGTTAGGTTGAGAGGTGCGATGTTGTGTAAGGCCTTATGTATCATCATTAAAGACTTGAACTGGATCCTGTATTTAATTGGAAGCCAGTGGAGATGGTGGAGAATTGGGGTGATATGATCTCTCTTTTTGGCATTTGATAGAATTCTTGCAGAGGCGTTCAGGACCATCTGAAGTGGTTTGATGGTGCATGCTGGAAGGCCTAGGAGGAGAGAGTTACAATAATCCAGCTTTGGGAGTATGATGGCTTGTAAAACCATGCGGAAGTCTCTGTATAGGAGGAGAGGTTTGAGTTTCTTTACTGTTTGAAGTTTAAAGAAACATTCTTTTGTTGTGTTGTTGACGAATTTGTTGAGACTGAGTCTGTTGTCTATGATGACTCCCAGATCTCTAACTTGTTGTGTGGTGGAGAGCCCTGTGGTGACCGGATGTTGATTAGTGTTAGAATGTGAGGAAGGGGTATAGTTTTCCGGAGTTATAATGAGGATTTCAGTTTTGTTTTTATTTAGAACCAAGTTGAGGCTGGTGAGTAGATTGTTGATAGCTGACAGACATTTATTCCAGAATGATATGGCTTTGTATATGGAATCTTCTATAGGGATGAGGATTTGAATATCATCCGCGTATAGGTAATGTCTTAGCTTAAGGTTAGTGAGAAGTTGACAAAGTGGGAGTAGATAAATATTGAAAAGAGTCGGGGAGAGGGATGATCCTTGTGGTACCCCCCTTTTGGATTCGATGGTGTGGGACTCTTTGTTATTTATCTTGACCTTGTATGTTCTGTTCTCCAAAAATGATTTGAACCAGTTAAAAACTACTCCTGTAATGCCAATGTCTATTAGGCGTTGCAGGAGGCATGAGTGGTTAACGGTATCAAACGCTGATGAAAGATCAAGGAGAGCGAGGAGGCAAGGTTGGCCCTTTTCTAGGTTGAAAATGATAGTGTCTGATAATGATGTTAATAATGATTCGGTATTCATAGACTTGCGAAAGCCAAATTGGTTTGAGGTGAGGATGTTGTTTTCGTCAAGATATTCTGTAAGTTGTTTGTTTACAACTTTCTCCATAACTCTGGCAATCAACGGGAGGTTTGCTATGGGTCTAAAGTTTGCTGGGTCTGAGGTGGGTAAGTTAGGTTTTTTGAGGAGCGGCTTGAGCATGGCTAACTTGAGTTGGTTCGGGACATGTCCTTGAGAGAAGGAGCAGTTAATAATGTCTGCTAAAGGTTTGGCTATGGTGTTGGAGATCAGACACAGTTTGTTGTATGGAATATGGTCTGATGGATGAGAGGATGGTTTTATCTTCTTGAGAATATTCTCTATTTCTAGAGTGGATGTGAGCTCAAAAGTGTTGAGTAGTGTTAGTGAAGTGTTAGGTTGTTTGACATTTGGGTGCGATGGTTGTTGATCTGTTGGGAGTGGTGGTTGAGCGGTTGAATGAGGTGTTTGTTGAGCGGGTGATTGCGAAGATTGGGGGGTGAGGTTGATTACGTGTTTTGGATGTGTAGATGGTCCCTTGAGGGGAGCTAGAAGTGAAGTGATTTTGTTGTCGAAAAAGTCTGCTAGTTCGTTCGCTTTAGTGAGTGCTTGATCGTCTGGAATGGTCGGTGCCGGGGGTTTTGTGAGGGTTGATACATAGGAGAAAAGAGCTCTTGAATCAAAGATGAGGTGGTGGATTTTTTTGGAGAAGAATATTCTCTTTGTTGTGTTGATGTTGTTTCTGTATGAGTTAAGGCATGATTTGTAGATGAGGAGGGTGGTTGTAGATGGGTTTTTTCGCCAATTTTGTTCCTTGCATCTCAACTCGTGTTTATGATTTTTTAGCTCTGGTGTGAACCAGGGTCTCCTGTTGTCTTTGTTTGGATTGATAGATTTAGTTGTCATGGGGCAAATTTGATCTGCAACCTTTTTAGTGATGTTGGTCCATGATGAAGTTGCTGAGTTTACGTCGGATAGGTCTAGGTGCTCAAGTTCCTTGGCTAGGTGTTCACCGAGTTGGTCTCCTGAGCACTGTTTCCTAAGCGATATAGTTATAGGTTGTGTGGATTGTGGTGGAAGTTCTTTTATTTTTAAAACCGATGATATAATTCGATGGTCTGACCAAGGTATTGGAGTGCAAGTTGGAGTGGTGTGGGTTGTGATACCTTCATTTATAAAGATAAGGTCCAGCGTATGGCCTGCTTTGTGGGTTGGTTCAGTCACTATTTGTCTGAAACCCATATTGTTGAGAGAGGAGAGAAAAGTTTTAAAAGGTTTGGGCTCAAGTGTGAGGCTTACAGGACGAGAAACTAGGGATGGAGGCGAGAGGGAGAGAGAGAGAGAGAGAAAGAAAATGCGCACTGTAAGAGAGACAATATGATACACTCTATATATCTCCCACTGTAAGAGGGGCACTTTCAGCTCAGGGTGGGTTTTGAGGGAGCAGTGTTACCTTGGTCTGCTTTTGGCGCAAAGGGTCCGTAGACCCTTGTAACACCGCCTCTCCCAAAACCCACCCTGAGTTGGGAGTGTCCCTCTTACAGTGGGTGATATATAGTGTCATACTGTCTCTCTCCGCCCCCCCATACAGTCACTTGTGCGAGCATGTTATTAAAATACGCACATAAAGGCTGCACACGTACGTGTGGCGGGGATATTTTAAATGATATGTCTGTACTTGCGCGCACGATATAAAATTAAGCATATTTCTGCTCGCATGCCAATATGTGCGTTCATGGGTGCACACGCGTTCCTTTTAAAATTAGCCAGACAGGTTATGCAGCTAGAAAGTGTGCATGCATTTTATCTTCAATAAGAGTGTAAAATATGCAGGTAAACTATGTACAAACATTTTTGAAACTTCAATGTACGTTATGAAATAATGCTTGTAATTTTAGTCAGCTGAAAATTCACTAGTTTTGTAAATATATTCGAAACCAGGAATACTTCACTCCAAATGTTTTGTATGGCACTGATGGCTTCATGAGAATAATGTAACAGTGGGTCAAATTCTGAACCAATTTCAGGAAAGATGGCTAAGGAGTGCCAATGCATCCTTAAGTTCCAAAACTTTTTGATTTCTAACTAGATCTGGCATCTTTCTTTTTAGATTTTGCAGGGAATATTATTTAGACATTTTATATATCGTCGTTCCATATAAAAGATCACAACGGTTTACCACAGTAACATTCATAGTTTATAAACCAACAGATAATGAGTAAAGGAAGTTGATTTCATAAATAGGCATTGACATCTATCAATCGAATTGTTCTGATACATTTGACTCAAGCTTTAAGAGAAGGTTTAACATTAGGCTAGTTAGTCTCAGCTTTTATCTGAGACAATGATGATCTCTTTTCAAAATGTGTCTGTTTTTGGCTAGTCCCAGCGGATAGCTTGGCAGAATCTGCCGAGTTCAAATAGTTTTTCATGGGATCTCTTTTTGCAGCAGTTTAGCAGCTCAATCTTGTACATCGTCTTGGGTCACTCACATGGCGGAATATGAAGTAAAATTCAGCCAGGAGCTACAGAAGCTTCTGCAGAGCATTGAAGCTTGTCAGGCAACAACCTGAATGGGCAGATATGAGACTCTTGCTCATTTGTTAGGTAAAATTCGGTAGGAAGGAGAAGGAGAGAACAAACTTGGGAGTCCTCTTATGAGAAAGTGCTGTGCTTTCCCCCCATCTCTAGCTTAACAAGTTCTACAGGAGTCTGGTTGTACCCTGGAAGGTACATCTGCTAAAGTTAGGCTTTATGAGGGTACAGTTTCATCTGGGGAAACCCCTAATAAAGAGGTAAACTTTAGAACTTTGCTTCCTATTATCTAAGGATTACAGAAACAAATTAATAAACATTTTGATTTGACAGAGAGTAAACAAATCTAAAAATCAACATGGCTGGCCATATTCAGAAGGAAACAGAGACTGTGACACAAGATCTAACAAAGACTTATAGTATGAGTCAAATAAGACATTTTCTACTGCTCTGATTAAAGAAAATTTATTGCTTCAAAAACAAAGAATTTTTGATGAATAAACTGAGGTTTAAAAATGTCAGAATGTTGGGTCTGGTAGGACAGATGAAGAATTTCCTGGTTCTTTTAGAGAGAATAACTGCATTGTTGGCTCAAATACTGGATTTTAAGTTTGAACAGCTTTTACATGTAGATAAATTCTACAAGATTAATAGTTTGAAATTCAAGATAAATATACCTGAAGAGCTCTGGTCTCAGACATTGAACAGCATGATATCACCTTTGGATCAGAATACATCTCAAGAGGGGAAATTTAGGAAAGTTGTAAACACATTACTGATATACTTTTATCCAAAATGTGATAGGGCACTTATAATGCGCCTTTTTCAATAGCATTCTTTTCCCCGGTCACAGCCCCCGGATTAAGAAACAAATGGAATGACCCTGGTAGCCTCCTACCATTCCATCATTCCCGCTGCTCTCTCCCCTCCACTATCACTGCATCATCCATCCATCGCAGAACAGTTTGGTTATTCTGAAGCACAGAATTAAGTCTGGATCGACTGAGCAGATAACATCTGACGGTCAAACGACAGCAACCAAGCTAATGGCACATAGACAATATGGTCATTCATGTGACCTTCCACAGTTTTTACAGAAAGCACTCATCACTCTAACAAGGGGAAAAGAAATTGGGAGAAAGCACAAGCTGCTCTGCAGAGACCTGTTCTTTCTAATTAGGAGAATGTTTTTCTTCTAGCGGTAACATCATATATTACCCGACAGCCAAAGAATGGAAAAACATTTTTGAATAAGATCCAATGAACCTTGCTAAAAGATACTAATATATTTTCGAAATCAGACTTATTATTTCGTGATTTATCTCAACCAACAAAACAACATCGAACAAGAGTTATCTCCAATAACTTCTTCAAGATTAAGGCAGAAACAGCAATTATATTCCTAGCTGATCTTTGCAAGGCTTACTTTTTAATTTTTATGTCAAAGCCTTTCTTTATTCAAAATCATTTTTATTCAAAAACTGATGTTATGATGGCAGCAAAAATCAGGGTCTTGGACAGTTAGCAGCAACAGAACAACAATATATATGCTGGAATCGTATTGGTCACTGGAATTTAATCTCACATTTCAGTGGTAGTTTTGTAAATTCATGATGAGCTAGAGTCATTCAAATTCTTTGTAACTTCTGGACAACAGATTAGTGGGAAATATGTAAGTTATGCGGAATAGCAACTGTTGTAAAAAGAGATATTTCTTTTCCAGGAAGAAAAACAATATTGGAAGAGGAACCACCAATAATTGCCTCCACTCCGCTCACATATATTTAATTACCTAAAAGCATACATCCCTTTTGTTAAGCTTCTGGAGCTTTCAGACATGTATTATTCAGCCTTAGACAGGAGAAATTGTAGATCAGAACAGGGTTGCAGTTGTGTAGCTCCCATTATTTCCTATGGAAACAAGTTTGCCACATTTAAAACTGTTTTCTTTTTGTCTGCTTGCCTCGGAGAGCCCTTCCATGTTCTCTCTCTGAGCTCCAGCTAGGATGCTGGCTTCCAACCATGCCTCTCCTGTTGGGTATGTCACTTAAAGCAGCCACCACATAGGCAGGCCCTCGCCCAAGGGCGAGCCCCTTTGCGCACCTCTTCACGCAGCGCTTGGGTGGGCCAAAGAGGGTTGCCTATAAGGGGATGTAAAATCCCTGAAATATGGGGTAAGGAGGGATTTATTACTTGCTGCTATGACTGTATTTACTAGCCCTGTGAGCCTGTAGTCTGATGGCGCTGGAGAACTGATTGTATTGTGAGTTACTGGGTTAAACTACGCAAAGTGGTCGGACATCAGTGTGTGTTTCAGAAATACCGAGGCAAGTGGTTAGAAAAGCACGAAGTACCTAACTTTAGTAGAAGCTTCTTGTTTGCCCTCTCAGCTGGGAAGAAGCAGCATGCGTGATTACACGTTCTCAGAAAGGAGTTTCTACAAGTGGTGACTCTTGTGGCTTGCGAGGTGCTGAGACCACAGCCCAGGTGCTGGTGTGGATCTGAGCATCAGGCAATGGGGACTTTTCTCTGGCATACCTGATCAGCTCTGAAGGTACAATGGTTGGGAAACACTGACAAAAAGGCTTACAATTATGGTGTTCACACATCAGTTTAGAGGCTGGACAGGAGGCAGTATTCAAAAGAACCAAGCGAATTGTGACAATGGAATTCTGACAAGGCTTGGGCAGTCTGTTAGCAATGAATTGGATGATAATGAGCTTATCGATAGTTTTTGGGGCTCAGCCATCTTAGAGGCACAGGGTGCATTATCAGGCTCATTACAATATGCATGGATATCATTTTGCCTCTTAGGCATGTGACATCATGCAGGTGATGCCAGTCTCAGAGAAAAAGGCAGATAAACCACAGTGATCATGCGGAGGGGGGGGGGGGGGGGGTCCATGATGTCATCGCAGACTGAAAGGCCGAGGCCAAAAAACGCCTGTTACTACTTTCATCGTGAGCTTGTCTCATTTCCACACATGCCAATCTTATTTGGCCCAACTCCAAAGAAAACGTGGAAAAAACCCTAGCACTACCACATATACAAAACTGCTTACAGCAGTAAGAAAATATCCTGAGAATTTCTTACTTATTAATTAGGATTTATCAACCAACATTATCAAATGGAATTCATCCAAGGAGGGGTATAATAACTTAAATAATCAGGAATAGTGGGAAAGTCCAAAATATAATAAAAAAGGATCTGCTAGCATGCAAATCCAGCAGGTATTAAAATGGTGACTTGGGCATATTTCTTGTTCAGGACCAATATGTAACCTTTTGTGCTGAACCTTGTGAATGCGTTAATTTGATGTATACCTATATAGAAACATAGAAACATAGAAATGATGGCAGAAGAAGACCAAACGGCCCATCCAGTCTGCCCAGCAAGCTTCACACACTTTTTTCTCTCATACTTATCTGTTTCTCTTAGCTCTTGGTTCTATTTCCCTTCCACCCCCACCATTAATGTAGAAAGCAGTGATGGAGCTGCATCCAAGTGAAATATCTAGCTTGATAAGTTAGGGGTAGTAGGGGTAGTAACCGCCGCAATAAGCAAGCTACACCCATGCTTGTTTTACTCAGACTATGTTATACAGCCCTTATTGGTTGTTTTTCTTCTCCCCTGCCGTTGAAGCAGGGAGCTATGCTGGATATGCTTGAAGTATCAGTTTATTCTTCTCCCATGCTGTTGAAGCAGAGAGCCATGCTGGATATGCATCGAAAGTGAAGTATCAGGCACATTTGGTTTGGGGTAGTAACCGCCGTAACAAGCCAGCTACTCCCCGCTTTGTGAGTGCGAACCCTTTTTTCTTCTCCCCTGCCGTTGAAGCAGAGAGCTCTGCTGGATGTGTGTAGTATCAGTTTTTTCTTCTCCCCTGCCGTTGAAGCAGAGAACTATGCTGTATATGCATAGAAATTGAAGTAACAGGCTTATTTGGTTTGGGGTAGTAACCGCCGTAACAAGCCAGCTACTCCCCCCTTTGTGAGTGCAGATCCTTTATTCCACATTTCCTCTTGCTGTTGAAGCTAGAACGATGTTGGAGTCACAGTAAGCATGTGTACGTTTATTGAATAAGGGTATTGTCTCCAGGCAGTAGCCATCATTCTGGCGAGTCACCCACTCTTCATTGGCGGCCTCTTGACTTTATGGATCCACAGTGTTTATCCCACGCCCCTTTGAAGTCCTTCACAGTTCTGGTCTTCACCACATCCTCCGGAAGGGCATTCCAGGCATCCACCACCCTCTCCGTGAAGAAATACTTCCTAACATTGGTTCTGAATCTTCCTTCCTGGAGCTTCAAATCATGACCCCTGGTTCTGCTGATTTTTTTCCTACGGAAAAGGTTTGTCGTTGTCTTTGGATCATTAAAACCTTTCAAGTATCTGAAAGTCTGTATCATATCGCCTCTGCTCCTCCTTTCCTCCAGGGTGTACATATTTAGATTCTTCAATCTCTCCTCGTACGTCATCCGATGAAGATCCTCCACCTTCCTGGTCGCCCTTCTCTGTACCGCTTCCATCTTGTCTTTGTCTTTTTGTAGATACGGTCTCCAGAACTGAACACAGTACTCCAGGTGAGGCCTCACCAAGGACCTGTACAAGGGAATAATCACTTCCCTTTTCTTACTCAATATTCCTCTCTCTATGCAGCCCAGCATTCTTCTGGCTTTTGCTATAGCCTTGTCGCATTGTTTCGCAGACTTCATATCATTAGACACTATCACCCCAAGGTCCCTCTCCTGCTCCGTGCACATCAGCCTTTCCCCCCCCCATCGAATACAGTTCATTCGGGTTTCCACTCCCCATATGCATGACTTTGCACTTCTTGGCATTGAATCTCAGCTGCCATATCTTCGACCACTCTTCCAGTTTCCTTAGATCCCGTCTCATTCTCTCCACTCCTTCCGGCGTGTCCACTCTGTTGCAGATCTTAGTGTCATCCGCGAAAAGACAAACCTTGCCTTCTATCCCGTCCGCAATGTCGCTCACAAAGATATTGAACAGGACCGGTCCCAACACCGATCCTTGCGGTACACCACTTAAAACCGCTCTCTCTTCAGAGAAGGTTCCATTTACCATCACACATTGTCTTCTGTCCGTCAACCAATTTGCAATCCAGGTCACCACCTCGGCACTCACTCCCAAGCTTCTCGTTTTATTCACCAGTCTCCTGTGCGGAACCGTGTCAAAAGCTTTGCTGAAATCCAAGTATATGATATCGAGCGCTCTTCCTCGATCCAATTCCTTGGTTACCCAGTCAATCAGATTTGTCTGACAGGATCTTCCCCTGGTGAATCCATGTTGCCTCTGGTCCATCAATTCTCCGGACTGTAGATAGTTCACTATTCTCTCTTTCAGCAGTGACTCCATTACTTTTCCCACCACCGAAGTGAGGCTGACCGGTCTGTAGTTGCCAGCCTCCTCCCTGTTCCCACTCTTGTGAAGCGGGACCACCACCGCTCTTCTCCAATCACTCGGCACCACTCCCGTTTCTAGGGATCTATTGAACAGGTCACACAGCGGAGCTGCCAGAACATCTCTGAGCTCCCTCAATATCCTTGGATGAATCCCATCAGGCCCCATGGCTTTGTCCACTTTCAGGTTCTTTAGCTCTTCCCACACATTTTCTACTGTAAAAGGATTTTCATCTATTCCACTTCCCACCAGTTTTTTGTTGTGTAGAGATGGTCCTTCTCCAGGGTCTTCTTTAGTGAACACAGAGCTGAAGTATTCGTTTAATATTTCTGCCATTTCTTCGTCTCCCTCCACACATTGATCATTACCACCTTTCAATTTCACTATACCACTTTGGATCTTTCTCTTTTCGCTGATGTATCTGAAAAATGTTTTGTCACCATTTTTTATCTCCTTGGCAATCCTCTTTTCCGCTTGACTTTTTGCCAACTTGATTAATTTCTTTGTCTCCCTCAGTTGATACAAATATTCTTCTTTGTGTTCCTCCCTTTGGGATCTTTTATATGTCTTGAATGCTGTTCTTTTAGCTTTAATTTTGTCAGCCACCTCCTTTGAGAACCAGATAGGTTTCAATTTTCTTTTGCTTTTCTTTACATTTCTAACGTATAGAGCAGTTGCCTTGGTGATTGCTCCTTTTAGATTGGTCCACTGCTGATCCACATCTCTCTCGTTCTCCCATCCTTTTAGTTCTTCCTCCAGGTACTTCCCCATTTCCTCAAAGTCTGTGTTTTTGAACTGTAAAACTCGGGTCTTTGTGGTTCTTTTCCCTATTCTTTTAGTGATATTAAACCATACCGTTTGATGATCACTGCTGCTGAGGTGGGCACCCACCTGGACATCTGAGACATTATCTGCATTAGTGATTACTAAGTCGAGTATAGCTCCTTCTCTGGTGGGTTCCAACACCATTTGTTTGAACAAAGATACTTGCATGGCATCCACTATCGCTCTGCTATTTTTAGTTTCTGCAGATGGGATTTTCCAGTCTACATCTGGCATATTAAAGTCACCCACGATCACCACTTCTCCCTTCTTACCTATCTTATGGATGTCTTCAACCAGGTCTCTGTCCAGCTCTTCCTTTTGGTTTGGAGGCCTGTAAACCACTCCAATATAAATGGACGCTCCGTCATCTTTTTTTAGGTCGAGCCATAGAGCTTCTTCCTTACCCCAACTTCCTTGTAGCTCAGATGCTTGGATGTTGTTTCTGACATAAAGAGCCACACCTCCCCCTTTTCTATCCTCTCTGTCCTTCCTTAACAAGTTATAGCCAGGTATTGTTGTATCCCAATCATGAGATTCTGTGAACCATGTCTCTGTGATAGCAACAATGTCCAATTCTGCCTCAGCCATTAGGGCCTGCAGATCTGGGATTTTATTTCCCAAACTATGAGCATTTGTGGTCATAGCCTTCCAGGTACTCTCTTTAAGGTTATTGCTTTTCCTGGACTCCTTATAAGATATTAGTTGAGATTTGCTATTCACTTCACTCTCTCTTTTTGTAGTTGTGCCACTGTTGACAGAGTTATTCATCTGAATTAGATTTTTCTTTTGGTTATGGATCTTGAAATACTGCATGCATTGTGTTTTTTCTCTCATTTCTGGTAACACTTCAATGTTTTTCTCAAGAACTTCTTCAGTTTTTAATATAGAGATGGCTTGTTGTTCTTTTTGCATTTGGTACATTGTGTGTCTCCTCATCACAGGTCTAATTCTACCTGAGCCCACTGTATTCCTGGATTTTAAAGAACTTAATGACCTGTTTGAGTGGGGGGGTGTACCTCTTGGCTGCCCATCTGTCAAGAATGGGTGACTGTGGGTCCTACCTGAGCCTAATGAATCTCCTTTTCTTGACTCCTGGTTTTTTTGTGATATTGGGGAATTTTGTTCTGAGTAATGCAATGTGGGTGTATTACTTTTAATTGAAGCTAATTGATCTTTAATCTCAGACAGCTCCTTTTTCAAGGAAGAGAGTTGTGCACAAATTGGGCAAGCTCTAAGTGTCCAGATGCTTTCCCTCAGAATAAAGGCTCCACAGCAGTTACATTGGATAGTCCTCATCATGGGAATTTGTGAATTGAATTTTCTTGACTTTTACCAATGCAGTAATTTATCTCGCCGCCAATGGTACGTTAGGCAGTCTTTATTAGAAAACAAGCCCCAGGGGTGGGTGGGAGTCAAACAGTTAAGCCTGGGACAAGCTGGGTTAAGCAGGGCACTTCTGGACGGCTCCTTGCTTTTTGGTCAATTGTTTTAAAAAACAGTCTTTATGCCCCAATTTTGTGTTTGAACAACTTATTTATGCCAGCTAATTTCAAAACAGAGAGACTTAAACAGTTTACAAGCTGGAGAGCGATTTGGTATGGGGGGTGGGGTTTTTTTTTTTCTTTTTTCAATTTATGCAGCAGACAGCAAAATTAACTTACTAGAATAATATCTTACTATCAAGAACTGAAACACACACTATAATTAAAATTAAAACACAGACAGGAATTAAGAACAGAAGCTTTCTACACAACTTAAGCAACAGCAGAAATACTTAGCTCAATGCAATATACACTAGGGATGTGAATCGTTTTAGGACGATTAAAATTATCGTCCGATAATTTTAATATCGTCTTAAACCGTTATGGAACACAATACAATACAGATTCTAACGATTTATCGTTATAAATCGTTAGAATCGTGAGCCGGCACACTAAAACCCCCTAAAACCCACCCCCGACCCTTTAAATTAAATCCCCCACCCTCCCGAACCCCCCCCAAATAACTTAAATAACCTGCGGGTCCAGCGGCGGTCCGGAACGGCAGCGGTCTGGAACGGGCTCCTGCTCCTGCATCTTGTCGTCTTCGGCCGGCGCCATTTTCCAAAATGGCGCCGAAAAATGGCGGCGGCCATAGACGAAAAAGATTGGACGGCAGGAGGTCCTTCCGGACCCCCGCTGGACTTTTGGCAAGTCTCGTGGGGGTCAGGAGGCCCCCCACAAGCTGGCCAAAAGTTCCTGGAGGTCCAGCGGGGGTCAGGGAGCGATTTCCCGCCGCGAATCGTTTTCGTACGGAAAATGGCGCCGGCCATACGCGTATGGCCGGCGCCATTTTCCGTACGGAAAATGGCGCCGGCAGGAGATCGACTGCAGGAGGTCGTTCAGCAAGGCGCCGGAACCCTCGCTGAACGACCTCCTGCAGTCGATCTCCTGCCGGCGCCATTTTCCGTACGAAAACGATTCGCGGCGGGAAATCGCTCCCTGACCCCCGCTGGACCTCCAGGAACTTTTGGCCAGCTTGTGGGGGGCCTCCTGACCCCCACGAGACTTGCCAAAAGTCCAGCGGGGGTCCGGAAGGACCTCCTGCCGTCCAATCTTTTTCGTCTATGGCCGCCGCCATTTTTCGGCGCCATTTTGGAAAATGGCGCCGGCCGAAGACGACAAGATGCAGGAGCAGGAGCCCGTTCCGGACCGCTGCCGTTCCGGACCGCCGCTGGACCCGCAGGTTATTTAAGTTATTTGGGGGTGGGGGATTTAATTTAAAGGGTCGGGGGTGGGTTTTAGGGGGTTTTAATGTGCCGGTTTTTCGATTTTTCGATTTTTTAACGATTTTCACGATTTTTCACGATATTTTACCCCCCAAACGGCAACAATACGATTCCCTCCCCCTGACCCCCGCTGGAGGTCCAGCGGGGGTCAGGGAGCGATTTCCCGCCGCGAATCGTTTTCGTATGGAAAATGGCGCCGGCAGGAGATCGACTGCAGGAGGTCGTTCAGCGAGGCGCCGGAACCCTCGCTGAACGACCTCCTGCAGTCGATCTCCTGCCGGCGCCATTTTCCGTACGGAAAATGGCGCCGGCCATACGCGTATGGCCGGCGCCATTTTCCGTACGAAAACGATTCGCGGCGGGAAATCGCTCCCTGACCCCCGCTGGACCTCCAGGAACTTTTGGCCAGCTTGTGGGGGGCCTCCTGACCCCCACGAGACTTGCCAAAAGTCCAGCGGGGGTCCGGAAGGACCTCCTGCCGTCCAATCTTTTTCGTCTATGGCCGCCGCCATTTTTCGGCGCCATTTTGGAAAATGGCGCCGGCCGAAGACGACAAGATGCAGGAGCAGGAGCCCGTTCCGGACCGCTGCCGTTCCGGACCGCCGCTGGACCCGCAGGTTATTTAAGTTATTTGGGTGTGGGGGATTTAATTTAAAGGGTCGGGGGTGGGTTTTAGGGGGTTTTAATGTGCCGGTTTTTCGATTTTTCGATTTTTTAACGATTTTCACGATTTTTCACGATATTTTACCCCCCCCAAACGGCAACAATACGATTCCCTCCCCCTCCCAGCCGAAATCGATCGTTAAGACGATCGAGGACACGATTCACATCCCTAATATACACTGCCTCCAAGAGAACACACTCTAACGTGTGCACAGGACCACAATGGCTCTCCTATGTCAGTCTTTGTTTATTGTATGCCAAAATGTTATAAATAAAGAGTTATAAAACAAAAACCCCCCAAATAAAAAACATTTTCTTTATTCTCCATCCTTCACGCATAGTTGCTATATCCAGCAAGGGACAACATTAACAGAAGCCCACACACCTTTCCTATATTTATACAATAAAACACTCATTCCCTATACTGCTGTCATGGCGTCATACTCTCTATTTCCCCCTTCAACACAACACAAGGTAACAAATCTCACTTGTTATAACAAAGGCTTAATCACTGCACAACCTACCCTGCATCTCCAGTACTCAAGCCATAATAGAGGAAGTTCTGCTACAGGTCATAGACACTGGACCAACCCTTGCCCACAGCTTGACAGTTTTGCAGCTATATGAATAACTTTATGCAACCAACCTGAAAATAATGGCGTTTGGGACAACTCTAAGTATCAGTACTCAGACAGGCTTGGAGATTATTTAAAGTAAAGAAAATAGTTACATGAACACACACTGGCCCACTATAAATGGCATTTCAAATATAAAATTTTGTATTAATAAATTAAAGATAGAATTAGCTTTGTGGCAGGATGGATTCATTGCCAAGGGGCCCAGCCAGTGATATGATGTTCACAGAAGCATGAAGCAGAGACTACAAAAGCATTCCAAAATAGCCATATAGTTGATAAAATGTAAGCTAGAGGTGAAAGTTTCACAGTTGTGCCGGTGCTAATGAACACCATTACTTTAGGCTGCACATATAAAACTGGAAAAACGTGTGACAAGCTTAAATTGTAAGCCCTCTGGGAATAGGGAAATACTTACTGTCCCTGAATGTAATGTACCTTGAGCTATCAAAGAAAAGGTGTGAGCCAAATCCAAATAAAGACATAAAACAGGGTACAAAGATAGTAACTTTCATAGTGGTGCGTGGGCGCACTTGTGCATGCGTTCACTGGCCCATGCCTAGGGATGTGGCCAGTTTATAACATACACGCGTATATTTTAATTAATTAATTAATTAATTAATTAATTAATTTATTTAAAGTTTTTCTAGACCGGCATTCGTTGGGAACATCACATCGGTTTACAAAGAACTGGAAATACAGTGAAAATGCTTTACATGGAACTGGAACAACAATATTTAACGCAACAATAAATAACCAAGGGCAGGAAGCTTAAATAAGAGGGCATTGAACAGAGTAACTAACAGGTTAAAATAAGGGGCAGGAGAAGGAGAGAAAATATTATACATAGGGGTACATTTTAAAACACAGCGCGCGCGAACAAAAGTACGCTGGATTTTATAAGATACGCGCGTATCTTATAAAATCCGGGGTCGGCGCGTGCAAGGGGGGGCATATTTGTGCAACTTGCGCCCGCCGAGCTCTGCACGTGCTGCCTGTTCCCTCCCCCCCCCCCCCCCCGCACCTTCCCCTACCTCACCCACCCTCCCGGCCCTATCTAGACCCCCCCCTACCTTTATCTGAAAAGTTACTACTGCCTCCGGGCAGTAGTAACTTACGTGCGCCGGCGCGGCAGGCCCCGTCACAGGCCACTGTGTCGGGGCACTCGGCCACGCCCCTGGACCGCCCACACGCCCCCCGAACATGCCCCTGATCTGAAACCACGCCCCCTGGCCTCGCCCCCGGCCACCCCTTTTCGCAAGACCCAGGACTTACGTGCGTCCCGGGGCTTGTGCTCGGCGCACGCAGGGGAGGTTTAAAAGGGTTACGCGTGTACCTTATGCGCGTAACCCTTTTAAAATCCGGCCCATTGGTATTAACAAATGAGTATAAAGGTAACACAGGGAGGAGAATTTCTGAGAGCGCATATATAAGAGGAGATCTTAAAATGATTCAAATGAGAGATTACAGAGAAGTTATAAAAGATAATGTATAAGGGTAGGGTAGAAGTGGAAAAGAGAATGTGCATAAAATGGAAAGGAGGAGGAGGTGGAGATGGAGAAGAGGGCGAGGACGAAGGAGTGTGAAAAGATCAGGTGAAAGCTTGTTTGAATAACCAAGTTTTCAGTTTTTGTTTGAATTTTTTTGGGCAGATCTCTTGTCATAGGTCGGTGGACATATTGTTCCAGATTGAAGACCCTGCAATGGATAGGGCACACTCTTTTGTGGTGGTGAGGGTGTGTGTGTAAAGTTGCCGAGTAGAGAGATCTAGTGGGTCTATTGGGGCTGCAGAAATGTAGGGCGTCATTGAACCAATGCATATTATGGGTATGTAAGGCTTTGTGTATAATGGATAGGGTCTTATAGCGTATTCGGGAGGCAATAGGAAACCAGTGTAATTCTTTGAGGATGGGAGTGATATGCTCGGTTTTGAGAGTATTGGTAAGAATGCGGGCGGCGGCGTTTTGCAACATTTGGAGTGGGGAGATTGTATTCTTGGGGAGGCCAAGAAGTAGGGCGTTGCAGTAGTCAATTTTCGAAAAGATCATAGACTGAAGTACTGTACGGAAGTCACTGAAGTGTAGGAGGGGGTCAAGGTTTTTTAAGGGTGTGGAGTTTGAAGTAGCATTCTTTCATGGTGGTATTGATAAATTTTTTTAGGTTAAGTTGGTTGTCAAGGATAACACCTAGGTCTCGTACATATTGAGATGAGGTGATAGTGGCAGGGATGGTGAAGGGTTGGGAGCAGGTGAGGTGGTGGTGTGGTGGTGTTATGATCATGATTTCTGTTTTGGCAGTATTGAGGGCAAGGTTGAGGTTAGTGAGGAGGATATTGATGGCAGTGAGAGCAGTTTCCCAAGTTTTAATGGAATTGTGTAAGGAATCAGTGATAGGGATGAGGATTTGTACATCATCCGCATATATGAAGTGCGTAAGACTCAGTTCAGAGAGGAGGTGGCAGAGAGATAGTAGGTAGATGTTAAAGAGAGTGGAAGATAAGGAGGAGCCTTGTGGAACGCCTTGTAATAGTTTGATAGCTTGAGATTCAGTGTTACCTATTTTGACTTTGTATTGCCTGTTGTTAAGGTAGGATTCGAACCAGCGGAGAGGGATACCTGAGATACCAATTTCCTTGACATGTATATGTGCACATGTTATAAAATAGTCTGACCGTGTGCACTTGCGTGCAATTTTAAGTGGACATACACCTGTGCACGCAAATGCCGATTCTACTGCATAAGTTGGGGGAATTTTAAAAGCCATGCATTTGGAAGGGCTAGCACTTCCAAATGCCCTAGTTTAATAGCCTCCCTTCCCCCAATTAGCTCCTACCTTTAAAACCCCGCTGATCTGCCTATTTTTTTGTTTTATTACTTATACGCCAACCATAGCAGAAGTAAAGTTATGCAGCAGGGGAACCCGGTGCGCGCCAGTGCACATAAAGGGGCAGATCTTAAAACATACGTGTGGGCATAGATTTGTTCGCGCAACCCGGCGCGAACAAATCTACGCCCAATTTTATAACATGCAAGCGCTGCTGTGCGCATGTTATAAAATCCAGGGTCGGCGCATGCAGGGGGTGCACAATTGTGCAACCTGCGCATGCCGAGATGAGCAGTCTGCCTCTGATCCCTCCGAGGCCGCTCCGAAATCGGAGTCCACTTAGATATTCAGAATTAAGAGTTAACATACAAGTTGTAGATGATACCTTTTTATTGGACTAACTTAATACATCTGCTGTTAGCTTTTGAGAATTATCCTCTCTTTATTAGCTCAGTGGGGAAATAGTGCACCCCACCCCCCTTTACTGAACTTAATATGCAGGCAGTCTAAGAGCTGAATGATTCTGTACTATTTAAACCTAGTTTAATTGTGTTGTTTCTTCAATGTCCTTATGAAGAGAGAATAATTCTCAAAACCTAGTCCTAGATATATTAAGTTAGCCCAATAAAAAGTTATCAACAACAACTTGTCTGTTGACCCTTAATTCTACAATTTTCTTCTGGAAGCTTTTCAACATCTCCGTTTTGTGGAAAACACCCCTACTCATAATGAGTGTTTTTACTTTTAAGCAGTAACAGATAACATGTAAATTATTAATAATTTTGAACCGACCTGATAAACCTAAACACACAACCTCACCTAGCATCTTATAGCTATTATGAAACTCTGTACCATACCTTACAGGCACCTGTCTAGATGTTAAAATAACAGTTAAACAACATTATTTTAAGTGCCTTATTGTTAACTGTTGTGACGGCTTCTAGCTTAACGACAGTATAGAAAAGAGTTTAAATAAATAAACAAACAAATAAATAAATAAAAAGGGAAATTTCACAAAATGGATCTTGGGATTCTAATAATGGGGGCAATAATACAATATCTTAGAAGGTAATGGTCCAGATTATCTTAAAAATAAGTTAACCTGGTACAATCCATGACAACAACTAAGACCAATTCAGGGCAGACTTCTCTGTAAAGACCATAAGATTTGCCATACAGCAAAGCCTATACAGCAAAGCCATACAGCAAAGCCATACAGCAAAGCCCATCAAGCCCATTATTCTGTTTATAACAATGGCCAACCTGGCAGGATCCCCAAAAGCTTGATAGATTGTATGCTGATTAGCCCAGGATAGTAACATAGTAATGACGGCAGAAAAAGACCAAAATGACCCATCTAGTCTGCCCAGCAAGCATCCCAAGGTAGTAACTGCATGAGCAGTGGATCTCACCAAGTCTAACTTAATAATGGTTTACGGACTTTTCTTCCAGAAACTTACCCAAACCTTTTTCAAACCAAGCCTCACTAACAACTTTTACCACATCCTTTGCAAACAAATTCAAGAATTTTATTATGCATTGAGTAAAAAGAAAAAGATTTACTCCTATTTGTTTTAAATGTATTACCTAGTAACTTTAGTTTGTATCCTTAATCTTTGCCCTTACTCTTCAAGCACTTAAAAGAGTAAACAACCAATTTGCATTTGCCTGTTCCACTCAACTCATTTTATAGACCTCTGTCATATCTCCCCTCAGCCGTCTTTTCTCCAAGCTGAAGAGTCCTAATCTCTTTAGCCTTTCCTCATAGAAGAATCAACCCCTTTATCATTTTGGTCACCCTTCTCTGTACCTTTTCCAATTCTGCTAGATCTATTTTGCGATGTGATGACCAGAACTGCACACAATACTCAAGGTGCAGTTGCATCATGGAGTGATACAGAGGTACTATGATATTTTCTGTTTTATTCTCCATTCCTTTCCTAATAATTCTTAGCATTCTATTTGCTCACTTGGCCGCTACCACACACTGAGCAAAGGATTTCAATGTATTATCCACAATAATGCCTAGATCATTTTTCTGGGTGGTGATTCCCAAGGCGGCCTAGATACTCGCACATAAGGGCCCTTTAATGCGAGCAATGCTTTTAAAATTCACCCCTAAATGTCATCTACCATTTAGATGCCCATACTCCCAGTTTCGCAAGATCCTCTTGCAATTTCTCACAATCCTCTTGTGATTTAACAACTTTAAACAATTTTGTATTATCAGCACATCTGATCACCTCACTCGTTCCCAGTACAGATTCCTGGAGTACTCCATTGTTCATCTTTCTCCATTGCAAAAATTGACCATTTAGCCTTACTCTCTGTTTTCTATATTTCAACCAGTTCTCAATCCAAAATAAAATATTGCCTGCTATCCCATGAGTTTTTAATTTCCTCAAGAGTCTGTCATGAGGTACTTTGTCAAACGCCTTCTGAAAATCCAAATACACTATATCAACTGGCTCAACTTTATCCATGTTTATTCACACCTTTTAAAAACTGTAGCAGATTGGTGAGACACGACTTTCCTTGGCAAAATCCATGCTGGCTTTGTCCCTTTTTTTTTTTAATAATAGCTTTTTCCCAGCACTGATGTCAGGCTCACTGGTCTGCATTTTCTTGGATCACCCCAGAACCCTTTGAATAAAACTGGCACGACATTAGCTACCCTCCTATCTTTAGTTACTGTAGCTGATTTTAATGATAGTTTATTGATTACTAATAGTATGTCTGCAATTTCATTTTTCAAAGTTTTTCAGCACTTTGGGATGTATGTCATCTGGTCCAGGTGATTTGCTACTCTTAGGTTTGTCAATTTGCCTTATTACATCTTCCAGGTTCACTGAGATTTATTTTCAATTCCTCTGAATCATCACCTTTATATTTCAATTCTGGCATGGTATCTGCCTTACATCTTTCTCAGTAAAGAATGAAACAAAGAATTAATTTAATCTCTCTGCTATGGCCTTATCATCCCTTAGTGCCCCTTTTACTCCTCGATCAACTATGGTCCCAACTGTCTTCCCTTGCAGGATTTTTGTTTTGAATGTACTGAAAAAGTTTTTATAAATTGTTGCTTCCATATCAAGCTTCTTTTCAAATTCTGCCTGCTGCCTTCCTTAGCAATAATTTGCATCTAACTTGCCAATGCTTATGCTGTTTCCTGTTTTCCTCATTTGAAAGATGTTATTTTGGTTAGAATAGTCTTTCTTATCTCACTTTTTAAACATGCCAGCACTTATTTTGCCTTCCTTCCACCTTAATGAATCTGGGCTTCTAAGATGGTATTTTTAAACATCGTCCATGCCTGATATAAAATTTTGCAGTTGCTCATTTCAATTTCTTCATACCCATTTTCCTCATTTTATCATAGTTTTCCTTTTGAAAATTAAATGCTATTGCAGTAGATTTTCTTAGTGTCCTTCCTCCAGGTATCAAGTCTAATTTGATCATGTTATGATCACTCTTGCCAAGTGGCCCCAACAGTGTTATGCCTCACACCAAATCATGTGTTCCATTAAGGATTAGGTCTAAAATCTTCCCTTCTTTTTGGTTCTTGTAGCTGCTCCATGAGCCAGTCATTTATTTCATCTAGAAAGTTTACCTCCTTAGCATGTCCTGATTTGACATTTATCCAGTCAATACTAGGGTAACTGAAATCACCCATTATTACTATGTTGCTAATTTGGTTATCTTCCCTAATTTCTGTTAGCATTTCATCATCTGCCTGTCATTTTGGCCATGTTGTTGGTAATATACCCCCACTGTTATTTTATGTTTCTTCTCACAGGGAATTTCTATCCATAAAGGGGCTGATTTTCAGAGGATTTACGT
Source organism: Rhinatrema bivittatum (assembly GCF_901001135.1). Lineage (NCBI taxonomy): Eukaryota > Metazoa > Chordata > Amphibia > Gymnophiona > Rhinatrematidae > Rhinatrema > Rhinatrema bivittatum. The sequence continues at coordinate 132,462,073 of NC_042616.1, read as the reverse complement.
GCGTAGGGGGTTACGTGCCCTGGGCCTATTTTATAAAGGCCCGGCAATGCGTGTAAAGCCCCGGGATGCATCTAAGTCCCGGGGTTTACCAAAGGGGCAGTCCAGGGGCGGGGCGGGGCCAGAGGCCTCTGGCACAGTGGCCATTTCCCGCTGTGTTGGAGGATCGCGTGCCGGCAGGCTGCCAGCACGCACAACTTGCACCTGCCTCCAGGTAGGCGCAAAAGGTAAAATAACAATTTGAGGGGGTTTAGGATAGGGCTGGGGGGATAGGTTAGAGGAAGGGGTGGGAAGGTCAGATTAGGGGGGAGAGAACAGGTGAAGCCTGCGGGCGTTGGTGGGTGCAGGGTGCACAATTGTGCACCCCCTGATTTTCTAACATGCGCGCGCCTGCCTGCACAAGTTATAAAATCGGGCGAACATGTGTGTGCGCTGGGTAGCGCGTGCACATATATGCCCGCACGTACATTTGAAAATCTACCCCAAAGATTCTACAGTACATTTTGCTTCCTGCATAACTTTTATTCTGATTCTCTGCCCGCTTTAACAAATAGTGCACCTTCCACTAATTGAATTCATTCTATCATTACAATATAATTTGCACCCTGGTATCACAGTGTCTCACTGGTTATCCTCTTTCCACTAGATCTCTGAGATGCCAATTATATCTACCTCTTTATTCAGTGCTATACATTCTAGCTTGTCTTAGACTTCTTCCTGTAAAGAAATGGGATACACTTGTTTGAGGGCAAAGGCTTTTTGAACAGCTGGCTTTTCATTATGGAACAGATTACCCCTTGACATTAGGATAAAGCAATATAATTTCATTTTTTGGAAAAAAGATTTCTCAATATTGAAGATTCTAATTCTGTTTTAACCAACTGACTATTTTTTGAGATTGATCTGTTGTATGTTATATGATTTAGTGGAGATGAGGAATGGAAGGAATAATGGTTTTATTATGTAAATGTATGGGATAGGGTGTGGTTGATGATTATGGGTTAGGTGAGCATCGAAGCTCATATTATTGTTATTGATTTAAATGCTGGTTTATGTTATATTGCATTTTTATATTTTCTTTATGCTTTCTTATGCTTATGCTATTGATATATGAATTGTATTTGGTTTTTTTTGGTTTGTATTATTTTAATTTGTACACTGCCTTGAATGACCCTTAGGAGCCGGGAAGGTGATTTGCACCTGTGTTTTCTGCAGGTACTTTTTCAGTGAAAACCCATGCACGTCACTTTGAAAATGAAAACACTACACCAGTTGTCTTCTCCAATCTAACCTCATCCCCAGAAATGCCTACGCACACTGTGGGCAAAATGACATACATTGTGGAACAACATACATACTTTTACTTACATTGAAGGTGGATAATTTTCAAACAGCCCATATCCATGGGGAAAATACTGTGTTATCTGTGGAAATGGCTCTGATTAATGCGCTCAATATTTTTAAACTTTATTTTAATGATGCTATGGTAACTTTTAAGCTTTTATGGGGACGGGGTAGAGAGGCAGAAATTGAAAATATGCTTTGATCCACAGTCCCACTATGTCACACAGCAGAGAATATATTCAGCCTGCCTTAAGCATGATTTCAATCCATATTCTGCAGTATTTGCATGGACAGCAAGACAAAGCACCTAATATACTTCCTAAGCTTAGAACTCCAAGGGGCACATGACCTGCTTTAACAATAAGAGAAAAACACCTTGATTTAGAGTCCATTGAAATCTGGCCAAGCAGAAGGACTTTTCAATATTATATGCTCTGGAATTTTCATAGTATTTAAAAATTATAGGCAGAGATCTGGTCCCTTTAAAATATTAGTTTTTAGGATAACAGAGAAGTCAATATTCAGAGGGTTTGGTCTGCTAATTTCAGGACTTAACCAGACAAAACTGGGTTTGAATTCTTGCCCCTTCAAACCATTAGGTTTTAGTCAAGTAAGTCATTACCTAACTAAAAGTACTCGGACAAAAAAAAATAAAAGAGGCAGTGTGGTGGCATTCTGGGGGCATGACTTAAACTTAGCCAGGTAGCACAGATTGGTCTTCCAGTGAAGAGACAATCCCCGTTCAGAATGGGATGGGTTCTTCAGCTGTCAGTGAAGGGCCAATCAATTAAGAAGTGAAGTGAATAATTAACACAAATGCCAGAAGCCTTTAGAGCTTCATGCACTTGTGATTTATAGAAGTGGGAGGAGGTAAGAGACTATACCTCTCCTGTTCTGCATTTAAAAGCCTTTTGGGGGCCTCTGATTGGGACGGGGGTGGGAATTTAACCAAACATTATTGTGAAGGTAAAAGAAGGGGGTAAGATCAGTTCTGCTTAACCCAGTAATGTTTTTAGAAAGATCTGGGGAAGAGGTACTCAAGCAGGGCAGAGATAGAATTTAACTGTGGCTTGGCTGCTCTTCCTCCCCCCTCCCCCATATTTAGTAAGCTGGTGAGCAGCAAAGTTTACAGACAACTTAAATTCAGTAAATTTATACACATAGTTTTTCCTGGATAGCCTTACTACTCATTGGCTTACCAAATATGTATGATAATATTAGTAACTTCCTTTTCTCCCCACTGATGACACAATTCTTAGTACATTTTATTGCATTCTGTAAAGTTGATCACCAACATGGAAAATCTATACTAAAAATGTCTTCCTCTGTTTCTTAGTGTAGTTCTGAAAAACACTGAGTAACTAGTGCAATGAGCATACTGTGTGTCAAAGCCTTAGCTAAACATATTCAATATTTGACCAATTGTACCTAAATGCTTCCATGTGTTTCTGATAAATGCTAACTTCACACTCTGCTTCAATTTTTTTTTCATAAAAATACTGCCCTCTGCTCTTGATCAATAACTTATGGGTATATTTTTGCTACTGGCCCAGCTTTTAGTCAGTTACTGTACATTTATCCAACACATGAAATCAATTCACTAGAGCATTCCATTTCAACTTTACTTTTACTCATAAAAACTCCGATCTTAAAAAAAAAATTCTACTGATAAAAAAAATATGTTTTGGTGAAATTCTATAAATAAATTAAAAATGTAAACATTTTTGAAACAGCATTTCAACCAACAGTATATAGAAGATCAAAAGGCCAGAATATTCTCCAATGGAGTTATAAAATTATTGCATGTGTGTTGCAAAGTACTGGAATATAGCAGACCAAAAAGTTAGTTATATTCTATGTTTAAAAACCCTGCAGATATCAAAGTGATTAGCGCCGTAATTTTTTTGTGGTAACATGCACTAGAACACAAACACACTGTCCCCCATCTTACCCTGTAAGTTTTATGTGAATATTTCTCATGAAGCTCAGAGGTGGTCATATAGTTTTCCTTTCGACAAACACAACCTAAATATTAAACCTATGCAAATTCTGGGGCAGGATTCAAATAGTTTGCAAGCTATGCAAGTGCTTTTAATGTATGTACTTTATGATGATTTTTTATTTTTTATAGAGAAACTACTCACTTTGTTTCTCTTTGAAAATCAGCAAGTGCAAAGTACATGCATTTAAAATATTTGCATATTTCGAATCTATTTGTACAGGTGGAGATGGATGTGGTGGTGGTGGGGGGGGGGGAGGAATAGCATGCATACTTTAGAAAATCGAATGTACTTGTGCTGTTTTCCTTCCTGACCTAAACATACCCTCAGAACTGCAGCTCTAAGCTCATGCAGTGTTATAGCCAGGCATATAGCCAGACTTGGGGGGGAGCGGGAGGGGGAGGGATGGACTCTTTAATTGGGCTATTTTACTTACATGGAATACCACAGATAAACAGTTCAACAAATATGCCACCTGGTTGGCTATGAAGAAATACTGCTTTAAGTACAGTAATTAATTTTTGAATTAAAAAATATCACCACAAAATTTTTGTTCCAGACAATTCAGTATTTCCGGTCTACTGCATCTCCAAGGACTGGTTCCCTCAGTGGGCTCAAATGCAAAACCATCTTCAATGGCAACAGGATCCTGTTTCAATTGCACTCATGTTTCAACAAAGGAACGCTCGACAACAGAAATACAGCAGAGGCTGTTCAAGCATTCAGTACTATTTTACCAGAACAGCAAACTCCCACTACCTGTCAAAATCAAGAATCCACTGGATCAGGATGCAGACTATGTAAACTAGTCTCTTTGATAAAGTTCAGTAAACATGTACAGCTAGATATCCCACTGAAATTTAATGGCACTTATGACTCAAAGCTGTACCTCTATAGTGCTTATAGATTAACAGAATCTGTTCTAGGTGTTCTCTCTTGACAGCACTGCAATGACTTGCACACATGGGTTATGTGACTTAACAGCATAGAAAAGCAAGTTTGCTTACAGTAAACGGTGTTTTCCATAGATAGCAGGATAATTGAGGCCTGCTGTCTCTGGGATGTCCTCCAGTGGCCCTTGAGGCAGAGATTCTCCTAGAGATCAAAGAGCTTTGCTCTGTGCGGCTATGTACGTCTTCTCATGCGATCGATTGCCATCTTCTCTCAGTCTACAAAATAGCGAAACCATCTGGAGTGCATGCTCAGGAGACTGTCCAGGGAGGCGGGTGGGTCAGCATGGCTAATTCATCCTGCTACCTACAGAAAACACCATTTACGGTAAGCTATCTTGCTTTTTTCCCATGAATAGCAGGGCTAAATTAGCCATGCTGTCTGGAAGTCCCCAGCAAAAGGGTTGTGTCTTGCATGCTAATGGACTTGTGACATCCTCTTTTGGAACTGCAAGTGAGTGTTGTATGCCCAAGCCATCCTTACCATGGACAGCTGTGCAATCCTGTTATCGCATTGAATGGTCCAGAACTGCTGAACCCAGGGTTGCATCCAAAGATGCTTGCTGGTCTAGACAGTAGTGAGACGTGAAGGTATGCAGTGAAAAACCAAATGGCTGCCTTGCAAATGTCCAACAAAGGTACCATGCAAAGGTGTGCTATTGAAGAAACCACCGCCCAGACTTGATGTGCCTTGACCTTGCTAGGAAGTTTTTTGAATGCTTGGAATAGCAGAATTGAATACATTGGATTATCCAGTTTGAGAGAGTTCTCTTTGCCACTGGGAGTCCAGGTGCATTAGGATTGAAAGAAACAAATAATTGCAAAATTCTTTTTTCAACATCCGTCCTATGTTTGTAATAAGCCAGAGTTCTTTTGCAGTCCAGAGTATGAAGAACACATTATCTATCATTGCTTGAGGCTTTGAGAAGAATGTTGGCAACGTTATAGTTTGGTTCAGATGGAAAGCTGAAACTACCTTGGGAAAGAAGGAGGGGTGAGTTTGTAGGGTCACCTTGTCATGATAGAAATACAGATATGGTGGGCAGTGAACCAGGGCTTGAAGTTCACTAACCTGCCTTGCGGAAGTTAGAGCAACCAGGAATACCACCTTCCAAGTTAAATACGTCACATGGCAACTGTCCATTGGTTCAAACTGCAGGAGCATGAGCTGTTCCAGCACCAGATTAATATCCCAGGGAACCTGAGGTTTGGTTACTGGAGGCCTCAGACACAAGATTCCTTTCATGAAGCAAGAGACCATTGGGTGGTTCGAAACTGGGAGGTTGTTGTGTGGGTGAGGATAGGCTGCTACGGCACTGATGTGAACCCTAACCGAGGCTATCACCAACCCTTACTGGTAAAGTGTGTGCAGGTAATCTAGGAGGATTTCTAGTGAACAGGAGAATGAGTCTACCTGTTTGAACCCGGCACCAGGTTGTATAATGGTGTCACTTGAGCTGATAGTTCCTTCAAGTGGAAAACTTGTATGATGATATCAGGACATTTTGGTCATCTGACAACACACCTAGGTGGTTTAGTTCTGCGCTTTCAACCTCCAAGCTGTGAAATGAAGCGAGGAGTGCATGGGGTGCAGCAATGTTCCCCCATCTTGAGTCAGCAGATCCATCCCCTCCCCAATGGTATAGGAGGAGTGATGGACAGCTGAACCAGATAAGTGTACCAGGGTTGTCTCGGCCATGCTAGGGCTATGAGGATTAGGTCGGCAATGTTCACGATGCATTTTTGTATGGTACAAGAAAGGAGCGGAATCGGAGGGTAAGCATACAGGAAGAAGTCCTTCTGTCCACAAGACTAGAAAAACATCCTCTGCAAATCTCTCTGGACTTGGAAACATTGAGCAGAATCTGTGAACCTTCCTGTTGATTACTGTTGCAAAAAGATCCATGCTTGGGGTACCCTACTGGTCAAAGAGCTTGTCCGCCACCCACTGGTTTAGTGACCATTCATGTGGATGAAATATCCTGCTGAGATGGTCTGCTTTGGAATTCACAATTCCGGGAAGGTAAGTGGTCTGTAGTGAGATGTCATGTTTCTCCGTCCATTCCAGAATTTGAATAGCCTCCTTGCACAGTGTCCAGGAACCTGACCCTTCTTCTTTGTTTATGTAGAACATGGCCACCTGGTTGTCTGTGTGAACCCATGAAATTTCTGCCCCAAACTTGGACGACATAGGCGAGAAGGGCATTGTGAACTGTGTGTAGCTCCAGCAGGTTTATCTGTTGGGCACGCTCTGAGTCCGATCATAAGCCCTGTGTTTGTAGGTGGTTGAGATGGGGGTCCCCATCCCCTGTTTGAAGTGTCTGTGGTGAGAATTAATTCATGTGCTGGGCTTCAGAATAGGGCTCCCTTCTGTGAGTGTTGGTGGAGACAGCCACCAGGTTATGTCTCTCCTCATGGCCCTGGTGAGGAATACTGTGATGACAACAGTTGAACGAACTGCGTCCATTGAGACTTCAGGGCTCATTGCAGGCAGTGCATGTGTAGTTGCGTGTGAGGCATTACGTATATTGCCGCTGTCATATGCCCCAGGAGGGTTAAGACCTGGTGAGCAGAGGATTGTGTACAGGCCCATAATCGTTCTGCTAGGATGCTCAGGGTCTGAGTCCTATCTTTGGGCAAGAAAGCTTTCCCTTGTACATGTCTATCTTTGCTCCGATGAACTGCAGGATCTGAGTCGGCTGGAGGCTGGACTTCTCATAGTTGATTACGAATCCCAGTGCCTGCAAGCAGTCGATCATGTCCTTCATGTGCAACTTGAGGGTTGTTTTCTCTGAAGCTACTAGAAGCCAATCATCCAGGTAGGGGAATAGTTGAATCCCCTTTCGTTGGAGGTGGGCAACCGCTACCACCAAGCACTTGGTGAAGACTCTCAAGGTGGGGATAGACAAAAGGGTAGCACCTTGTATTGGTAGTGTTGCCCATTGGACTTGAAGCACAGGTACCGCCAGGAGGAACGGTGCATCAGAATGTGCTCGCTGGAGCATCCTTGAACTCCAGCGAGCACATTCTGATGTGCTCGCTGGAGCACATCAGTACAGAAAACTAGTACAGAAAAGTTGGGCTGTAGAAAGGGAAGAATGGACTTTAGGGATTTCATCTTGAAGTCCTCCCTGCGAAGGAATTTGTTGAGAGCCCCTAAGTCCCGATTTCTTGGGAATAAGGAAGTATGGGGAATAGAATCCCCTGTTTCGTTTGTGTGATGGGACTACCTGTATGGCTTGCTGGGCAAGAAGTGAGGTCAATTCTGTTCACTCCTGGTTCCGCTGAAAAGCAGAGGTGAGGAAGAGATAGAATCTTTTTGAAACTGAGTTGGTAGCCTTTGCTAACAATGTCCAGCACCCAATGGTCAGATGTTATAGCTGTCCAAGAGTTGAAGAAATGCATTAATCTGCCCGTGACTGGGAGCAGAAGGGATGGCCCTGCCAGTTTCAAAAACTATGCAGTGGTTTCTGGGTGGGGGCTGATGTCTGTATCTGCTGGTGCTGGCCCCTAGATCTGGCTCTTGGCTGCAATTGCTGCACCTGCTGTCAAGGCTGTGGAAACAGTGCCCTGTAAGGGGTTTAAGGCCTGAACGGGTGTCTTTGGAAGCTTGGCTTAAGGTAGCTTGGATAATACCTCTGGGTTGCAGATGTTTGCTTCGTTGGTGAGGCCAGGTTTAAGACAGCCACGTTTGCTCCTTCAGTTGCAAGACCATGTCTTGTGGCTTGTCTCTAAAAAGGTTGTCCCCCTTGCATGCAGGTCTGCTAGTTTCTAATGCACACTATTCAACAAGCTGCTATGGCTAAAGCTGATATGCGTGTCAACGTCTCGAACGACTCGTAGATGGTGTAGAGAAGGTGGCATAGAGTAAGCAACAAGTAAATCTTCCTTTCTTTTCTTACCCTTTTATTTTAATCATTCTCAAGCCGATGCAATACAGTGTGCTCATCCGAGGGCACTGTATAACCCGCAGTCGGACGTGGGTTTTATAGGCACTAATTAATCCCCTTATACAATAAGGGGATTAGCACCTCTACAACCCGCGTCCAATGCGGAGTGAATCTAATAGCGCTCATCACATGCAAATGCATGTGAATGAGGCTATGAGGCATTCACTCTCGATGCAAAAACAAATGTGCGTCTAGGACGCACATTTAGTGATCAGAAATCAACGCCTGCCTGGAGCAGGCGTTAATAGCTGAGCACTCTTAAAACTAGTACAGAAAAGCAGAAAAAACTGCTTTTCTGTACTGCCTCCTACTTAAAATTGTTGCGATATTAAGTAGGAGGCAAAAAAAAAAAAAAAATGTTTTTAAGTTTAAAAAAAACAAAACACCAGCAGTTGGGTACAGGAAATGGATGCTCAACTGACAAGCATCAATTTCCTGAACTTCCTGGCTGTGCAGTGTTTAGGAAAGCCGATACCGATAAACCCAGCGTCGGTTTTCCTACCCGGCAGACGGATGATGCAAATTGGGTTCTCGTTAGCAAGGAGACACTAGGGGCAACCCCATAATTTAAATATTGCATGGCACCCCCAAGGGGGGCACCTGGGGGTGCATAAAGAAAGCAGGCGTGACTGTTCAGCACCCGCTTTCTGTGCATATTTATTGCACTTTAGCAACACATGTAAAATTATCATGCCAATAAAATTATCTAAATTTGAACTTTGCTTTCTCATGTAATGGAATCACAGAAACTGGACTTCCTAACTAAGGGTTACCTTCAAATAAACATGGAAAGATAAGACTAACAAGCAATGAAAAACAAAACAGTTTTTGTGACAGAAAGCCTCCAGTTGTGTCTTTTCTGGTTATAGTTTTCCTTAGAACAATTTATATCCAATAATGAATATAACCAAAAACCTTAAATATAGACCACACTGGAGAGAGCATCCAAACCTAATAACTCGACAAGAAACCATGTCAAGACTACAATGCAAATCTCTTTTAAGAAGGCAGACCTTAGAATGACATGACGATAGCCTTGATATACCTTTTTAAACTCAGATCTATAATGATATAACAAGAAGAAAGGTAATCTACTACACAAATAGACATAGTGTTCTATGTCACTGCAAAACCCAGCCTAATGGAACCTAAACAAACAAAGAGCTTAGTGGACTTTCTAGGCCTTTAATCTGCTTTTGATAGAAGGTAAACGTTTCCTTGTAATATGAATGTATGAAGCAGAGGAAAGAATGTTAGAAGGATGATTTAGTGATTGGAAAGAAACATGTCAGCAAAAATAAATCATTTGATCCACCCACTCTGCTCATTTGTAACTGTCTCAGATCTTACTTGACCTGTCATCTTCTCCTACCATCTGCCATTAAGGTGCCTTTGTGTCTATTTCATGTATGCTTGAATTTTCACTGTTTTGGCTTCTATAACCTCTGCTAGAAGTCTGTTGGAAGTGTCCATCACACATTTAGTTAAAAATATTTTCATATTTCCTTCAAGCTTCCCTTGCTTTAATTTCATATGACAACTCCTTCTCCTTGGAACTTTTCATTTAAAAAAAAAAAAAAGCTTTCTTCTGGTACTTTAGTGAAGCCTGCTATATATTTGAATGTTTGTAGCATATCTCACTTTTCCCTTCTTCTAGAGAAAACATTTTTAGGCCCTTCAGTATCCCTAATTTGAATTGCCTCTATCTTGTCAATGTCCCCTTGTAGATGTGGTCTCCAGGTCTTAAAATAGTTCTCAAGGTGGGATCCTAATAGAGACCTGTACAAAGATAAAACTACTTTCCTCTTTCAACTAGTGATATCTCATTGTATTTATTTATTTGGATTTATTATCCACCCTTCTGAATAAGGAATTCACCCAAGGCAGTGTGCAACATGTTTCCAAGGATACTATCAGCTTTCCCAATGCCTTTGTTAAACTGACTGGCTACCATGAGGTCATCAGAGATGATAATAATCGAATCATGAAGAACAAATCAAACGCGAGAATGTAAGATTCTCAAAACCCATTGAATAAGATGAGAAAACTATCATTTCATTTTAATTTTCCATACTCTTTGCCCTATCTAAAAATCATTGTTTGTTGAGTTATAACTATGAATATCACTCTGTAAACCATTGTGATCTATACATGGAACAATGGTATATAAAATGTCTAAATAAATAAATAAAACAATTTGATGACTATTTTTTCACCTCCAAAATGGTATTTGACCTTTGAAGTTCTGCATTCCAAAAGCATAACTTTGATTAGTTGATTTTTTTTTAATGTTTTATTATTAAAGTTAAGTAGCTATATCTTTGACCATTTTTCTAAAACCTTCTTTTAACTTACCTAACCCCCTCTGGCATGTCTGCTCTGTAGAAAATGCTTATAACATTTACAAACAGGCACACTTTTGCTTCTAACCCTTCCCTAATATCACTTATAAAGACAACGAAGAGAAACGAACATAGCACTATTCCTTGTGGCACCCCGCTGGTCACCAGAGTGGTCCCCATCCACCAGCACTCTGAGTTCTGTTGCTCAACCAGTTTCTCACCCAGTTTATAATTTTTGTTCCAACTTCTACCCTGGTTATCAGTCTTCTATATAGAAAGGCTTTACTGAAATGCAGATAGGCCACATATCTACTGCAACCCTGACTCTACTACTCTGGTCACTTCAAAGAAATTAATTTCTGTACGCTGATGTGGATGAACACAGTAGTCACACTACTTTATCAAATTTGGCAAGATTTTCTTTTGTGAAGCCATGTTGCCTATGATCCTGTAGCCCACTAGCTTCATGCTACTGCACTATTCTGTCTTTCAGAAGTGTTTCAATTACTTTAACCTTGCTGCTACTGGGAAGAAGGGGATCTTAGCTGAAAACAAACATTCCCTTCAGAGAAGATGAGAAGCAAAAAAATTGTTGTACAGGAATTTGGGGCAGGGGGTGCTTTTTTTCTCCTTTACTAATAGAACAGGACAAAAATAAGTGGCAGTAGGTCCAGTGGTGAACAGGAAATCATCACGCATGGCTAGAATGCATTCTTAGAAAGCATTGGAAATGTCTTCTGTGCCAGCATAAGATAAAGTTACATGATCCATGTACTCCATCGTACCTGCTTATCTGAGAAATTTCAATTGTTATCTATAGTCTCAAAATGAGCGATAAGGATGTGATAGAAATGTGCAAATTAGAAACTTAAGAGGTTCCTTTCTATTCTCTAATCTTTAATTTTTTTTCAGTTCCTTAAAAAAGAATTTGAAATAATCACTTTTACAAGTATAGTTGTCGCTCTATAAGAGATCTGTGTGTCTCATCACATTCCATTTCTGAAGGATGTATGTCACTACATTTACATCAAACATTGTTCGTAGACCATACATATCTCTTGTATTGCTCCCAAGACAAAGTAAAAAGCACTGGGACCATCTTGCCACATGCATTGGGAGGGAAACAACAAACAGTATTAAGCAGGAAGTTTAAGAACATTATCATTAATACCTTGGAATTATTCAGCATTTTCAGTTAACAGAAAACAGAGAATACTATGAAGATGAGCTAACTTGAAATGCAATTTAAGATCCACGTTATTAAATTTGACCTTTCTTTATTTCCTAAAAATGGAATTGTAAGTGCCAGGTCAAAATATTTAAAAAATTTGTTACAGTTAGTAAAATATTAAGCTATTTTTCTACTGGGATAGATGTCAATTGACGATATGCAATATTCTGTTCTTCCTTTAAAATCATGCTGATTAGAAAATGTTGCTGGATACTCTGGTATATGTGTGTGCCTTGCAGGTGCAGCATCTCCTCACCTTGAGATTAGGTTTTGACAGTAGTTTCAACAGCTCTCTGATCTCACTGCTCAGTGGATTGCTCTGTAGTTCCTCAGCCAGCTGTAAGGGAGATGGAATTGATAAAAAGAACATTAGCAAGAACACTGTTTTACCTAGTACGTCAGTGACAACTCAGAATCTATCTTGTTCAAGGTTATTACTTTTCAGTGTGTTCAAACAGAAGCCAACATGAAGAAAAACAGTCCATCAATCACTACTCCTCTCTTCTGACCCTCAATGGACTAGATTTAAGCCAGGTCTTTCAGCTCAGTTTAAGTCAAGTAATCATATCTGGCAACACTGCAGCCAGATCACATTCTGATTTATTGCAAAGAGGGCTAGTACTTCATTTAAGTGCATAGTCCTTTGCGTGCAGACAAAGAACTACTTGTAAAATCTGGATCAAGCTTTGACACTCTACAAAAAAGTACAGGTTTTGAATGAGGTGGTGAAATCCACACTGTTTCCAAAAAAAAAAAAACCACACACACACACACACACACACACACACACACACACACACAGTAGTTTATTCTGTTCAGGACTGAGGCAATGAAGTAGTTTATCCTATAGTGCAAGCAGGCTATGCTTTTATTACGTTTACACACAAACACACACATGGTAAGTAGTTTAAGTGAAACCAAGTCAGTTTTAACATAACCCATGACAGGATCAGAAGCTATTCGTGTTCCTCCTGCCTTCCTCCTCTCCCAAACAAAAAAAAAGGATTCATTTTTATAATAGCATGAAGGGCTTACATTTAGTACTTTTACCACTGATATTTAAAGAACAGAAAGTGAAAAGTTTAATAAACTTACTGGATTGATTTTCTCTCTATTTATAAACTTTAAAATATGAATTATTTTTGTTGGTTTTCGTTTGTTTTATCATTTTTAGTTGCTATTTAATTATTTCAGTGTTATGTTATTATTCAGTTTGTAAATCTTATTGTGATTTGTATATAATACAATCCATAAATTTCATAATAAATTAATTACGGTTCTAAAACTTTTAGCATGATAGAATTTGAACAGGTTTTTTACAGTATCAGAAAACCTAAATACATTTTTCTTAGTATTTAAGTCTGGTCCAGAATACCCTATTTATCCTTTGTTCTTGTTTCATGATATTGAACCAAAACCAAATAGACAGAATTACACAAACGTTTACAATAAAGGCAGAAGTTCATCTCATTCTGATATTTGTTTTTAATTAATTTTGACTCTTAAGTATATGTTGTACAATGAGGCTAAATAGTGCAATACATCTTCAGCTGTAAAAGGTTAATAAAATACAGATGTGATTTTTTTTTTAATTCTTTCTGTCCGCCCAGCTTCTCTTTGGTTTCTTTACATTAAGTATATGCTTTGTCTCTGAGCAGTTCCCTAAATGAATGAATGCTTCAAGGCAGTATCTTAAAAAAGAAAGAAAAGGTATCCGCCTGAAGAATTGGCTATGATTCTTTTTACTGCTAGTTTTCAGTTAAACAACATGCAATGTATAGGGATATGGGGAGAAATGGAATATGTGCTATGCATAAACTTGAGTTTTAGTGCTCATTTGGAACACAATCAGTGCTGCTATAAAACTGGACAAAACCAATTAGTCTAAATATACCATAGTAGAATTGAACCCAATTATATTTCTTGGAAAGAAACAATGCATTTTGTGTTTGTTTGTGCACTTACCATTAATATATTTTTCTTCCCCGAAACCTAATTCAATTAAATTACAACCTGTGTGTTTGAGTACTTTATGGCTCACTAAGGAGTTTAGGAAGAAGATAGCAATTAAGGATGATAACTACTGTTATGCTTTATGATCAGGGCTGGAATTAGGCATAAGCAACATAAGCAAGTGCCTTGGGCCCCAAATTCTGAAAGTGCCTAAAAAGCAGAGTTGCTTACCTGTAACAGGTGTTCTCACAGGACAGCAGAATGTTAGTCCTCACATTTGGGTGACATCACCAGGATGGAGCCCAATCACGGAACACTTTTGTCAAAGTTTCTAGAACTTTGACTGGCACTACTGAGCATGCCCAGCATGGCACCAACCCTACATCCAGCAGGGGTCTCCCTTCAGTCTTGTGTATAGTAAAACATACGTGTGAAAAATGAAATAACAAATCGCAAGTGTGCCCAACTCCGCGAGATGGCGGGTGGGTTTCGTGAGGACTAACATCCTGCTGTCCTGTGAGAACACCTGTTACAGGTAAGCAACTCTGCTTTCTCACAGGTCAAGCAGGATGGTAGTCCTCACATATGGTTGAATAGTGAGCTGAGGATGCCCGAGCAACGTACCAAAAGCACCCAAAGACGTGCAACAGGCACAACAACAGGGGTGATTTTGGATAATGGGCTGTTGGAAGGAAGTTGGGTAATAAGCTGAGACTAAATTGCGCAAAACAGACTTGCCAAAAATAGAATCTTGTGTGCCAGCTTTGTCCACGCAATAATGGGCTGCAAAGATATGGAGAGAACTCCAAGTAGCAGCTCTGCAGATGTCAGCAAGAGGTACAGACCGAAGGTGTGCTACCGATGTAGCCATTGCTCTAATGGAGTGCGTTTTAACACGTCCCTGTAGCGGAAGGCCTGCTTGTTGGTAGCAGAAGGAAATACAGTCCGCCAGCCAAGAGGACAGAGTCTGCTTTCCCACTGGGATTCCCAGTTTAATTTTATCAAAGGAGACAAATAGCTGGGTGGACTTCCTATGGCCTGAAGTGAGTTCCAAATAAAAGGCCAGTGCATGCTTGCAGTCCAAGGAATGAGAGCCCGCTCACTTGGATGTGAGTGGGGTTTTGGAAAGAAAGTAGGAAAAACTATGGATTGATTTAAATGAAACTCAGAGACTACTTTGGGTATAAATTTAGGATGAGTGCGAAGGACCACCCGATCATGAAGAAATTTTGTGTAAGGGGGGTAAGTAACCAGTGCCTGTAGCTCACTGATCCTGCGAGCAGACGTCAAAGCAAGAAGGAAGAGCACCTTCCAAGTGAGATGCCGTAACTCGCAGGAAAGCAGAGACTCAAACGGAGGTTTCATGAGTCGCGCTAATACCACATTAAGGTCCCAAGCAGGGGCTGGGAGACGGAGAGGGGGGCTTGAGGTGAAACAAGCCCTTCATAAAGCGCACTACTAAGGGTTGTGTCAAAATAGAGACATCTCCTGTACCCTTTATGGAAGGCGGCCTCCGCACTGACATGTACTCTAATGGAGGAAGTTTGTAGACCTGACTCCGAGAGGTCAGGTAAAAGGATCTAACTCCTTTGAAGTGCACCACAATGAAAATCTTTTCCATTTAGAATGATAAGATCTTCTAGTAGAAGGCTTTCATGAATACCAGGACCTGGGACCCAGAGTCCGAAAGATTGAGAGGCCGCAAGATTAGCCTTTCAACATCCAAGCTGTCAGCGACAAGGCCTGAAGGTTAGGATGGCGCAGTTGTCCGTTCTTCTGAGATATCAGAGATGGATCTGTGCCAAGGCGAATCTGTGGATGGACTGAGAGGTTGCGAAGGATGTGAAACCATGTCTGATGTGGCCAGAAGGCGGCTATGAGAATCATGAGGCCCTTTTCCCAGTGTAGCTTCACGAGAGTCTTGCTGATGAGAGGAAGTGGCGGGTAGGCATACAGGAGACCTGTTGCCCAAGAGAGGGCGAAGGCATCCCTCGGTGGAGTCTTGTGACTGCGATGTAGGGAGCAGAAGTTCTCCACCTTGCGATTGTGAACTGATACAAAGAGATCGATGCTCGGATACCCCCACTTCTGAAATATCTGATCCGCCACCGTGGGGTTTAGCGACCACTCGTGGGGCTGAAATGTACGACTGAGTTTGTCCGCTAGAACATTGTCCATGCCTGCCAGGTAGTTCGCTCTCAGTAGCATGGAATGAGAGAGAGCTAAAGCCCAAATTTGCGCTACTTCCTGACACAGGAGGTAGAAACCGGTCCCCTCATGCTTGTTGATGTACCACATTGCTACTTGATTATCTATTTGGATTAGGATTGTTTTGTTGGATAAGCAATCCTTGAAGGCTAGAAGGGTATATCTGATCGCCCTGAGCTCCAGAAAGTTTATCTGATGTTGCGCTTCTGCTGCATACCAGGTTCCTTGAGTTTGCAGGTGGTTGATATGTGCTCTCCAACCTAGAGTGGAAGCATCGGTTGTCAGAATTATTTGAGATTCTGGAGCCTGAAACGGTAGCCCTTTGAGCAGGTGGGGCTCTTGGGTCCACCAAGCCAGTGAGAGACGAAGCTGCCTGGTGACATGGACAATGTTGGACATTGAACGGTGGGCCTGGGGCCACTGGGATTTTAATGTCCACTGCGTTACTCGCATGGCAAGTCGAGCCATTGGGGTAACATGGACAGAGGACGCCATATGTCCCAACCAGACGAGGACATGACGAGCAGTTGTGGTTCGGCGAGACTGTACAGTGCGCGCAAGCACTGCCAACGTATGAGCTCGGTCCCTGGGAAGGAAAGCTTTCGCTTGGATAGTGTCGAGATCTGCTCCGATAAAGGAGAGCGATTGAGAAGGAATCAGATTGGACATGTGATAATTGATTAGAAATCCCAAGGACAGTAGGAGCCGCATGGTGAGATGGAGGGAGTGAAGAACTGCCTTCGGAGACTAAGCACTCAGTAACCAATCGTCTAGATAAGGATAGACGTGAGTGCCTACTCGTCTTAAGTATGCGGCGGCTACTACTGCCAGGCATTTCGTGAAGACACGAAGGGTTGATGCCAGGCCAAACAGAAGTACTCGGTACTGGAAGTGCTAGTTTCCGACAAGGAACCAGAGGTACTTTCTGTGAGATATGTTAATTGCTGTGTGCATGTACGCGTCTTTTTGATCTAGAGAGCAAAGCCAATCCCCTGTTGGAGAAGAGGGAGTAAAGAGCTTAAGGTTACCCTTCTGAACTTCTCCTTTCGAAGATGTTTGTTTAGGACAAAGGTCTAATATGGGGCGAATACCTCCTGTCTTTTTTGGTATTAAGAAGTAACGGGAGTAGAAGCCCTGTCCCCTTTGCAAAGGAGGAACCGGCTCTATGGCATTGGCCTCCAGGAGGGAAGCTATCTCTCCTTGTAGGAGTTGAAAGTGGTCGGAGGAAGTCCACCCCGGCCGAGGTGGTGAGTCAGACTGTATGGAGAGGAAGTTTAGCTGGTAACCTTGAGCTACGACTGACTGGACCCACTGGTCCATGGTGACCTTGAGCCACATGGTGGTAAAGTGGCCAAGCCAGCCGCCAACTGGCAGGGATGGCAGAGGGGGAAGATGACAATCCCTCTCTAACGGGGAGTCAAAACCCCGCGGCAGGACCAGGTTGCGCAGGTGGCTGTGCCTTCTAAGGCCTAGGCTGTCAAGGTGGAGGCTTTTGATAGGGTCTAGATGGACGAGACAGAGCTGGTGGAGGGTAGTATCTTCGTGCTTTGTAAGCAGTTCTTTTCGTCTCTCTCTTGAACAGCCGTTTAGAAGAGGTAGAGAAGTCAGCATGTACAGCGGAAAGCTGCCGAAGCGTCTCATGATGATCTTTGAGTTGTGCGACAGTTTCTTAGATCATCTCACCAAACAGATTGTCCCCCGTACAGGGGAGGTCTGCTAAGCAGCCTTATACCTCTGGGCACAAATCCGAGGATTTCAGCCAGGCCCACTTCCTTGCACTTATTCCGGCCGCTGATAACCTGGAAGCCGTATCAAAGATGTCGTAAGCTGATCTAACCTCATGCTTACCTGCATCAAAGCCCTTTTTCACAATGGAGTGCAATTGGTCTTGGAACTGATCCGGGAGAGACTCACAAAATACCTGTAATTACTTGAATAAATTCCTGTTGTATTGGGTCATATAAAGTTGATATGCCGCAATACAAGAGATTAACATTGATCCATGGAAGGCTCTCCGCCCAAAAGCATTGAGGAATTTTTGTTGCTTCCCAGGAGGTGCCAAAGAATGAGGCCGTGGTCTCCTGGCCTTTTTCTGGGCAGACTCTACCACCAGTGAATGATGGGCCAATTGAGTTTTTTGGAAACCAGGCGCCAACTGGACTAAATAGGTAGCATCAGTCTTACGGTTGACCAGAGGGACTGTACCTGGGTGCTCCCAGTTGCGCTGCAGAAGATCAAGCAGGACATCATCAACTGACATTATTTCCTTTGGTGCATCAACGAATTGAAGGACTTCCAGCATTTTGTGCCTGGAGTCTTCTTCAGTTTGAAAGGCAAAAGGTATAGCCTCTGACATTTCCTTAATAAAATTAATGAAGGAGAGGTCCTCTGGTGGAGACTTGTGTCTTTCTTCAGGTGGAGAAGGCTCAGATGGGATATCACCAGTGTCTTGGGAATTGAAAGAGTCATCGGACCATGGTTGGTAAGATCGATCCCCAGCACCCAATGGTGGCTCAGATAGTAGAAAAAGACCTTCTCCGGCCGGAGGAGGTTGGGGCACCGAGGGCATCGATGGCCTTGGGGGCTGGCATCGGTGAAGGCGTCGGTGACCTCGGTGGACGCCTTGGTGGAAACGCACCAGAAGGTCCTGGAACCAGGTCCTGCATCGATGGACCCTCCTCGTCCGAGGAGAGATGAATGAGTGTCGAAGGCCTGAGCGGTATCAGTGTTTTCCCCGGTGCCAATGGCAGAGCACCAATGAGGACATCCAGCTTGTCGAGGAGCGGAGGGAGCATCGGTGGCATCAGTTCCAGATTAGGCGTGGGAACCGGTATTGGCGATAGCCATGGAGGGCCTGCACCACTGCCTCTTGCACCATCCAGTGCAATTCCTCGTGGAACGCTGGTGCCCACGGAAGGTGGGGAACGCCTCGGTTTACCTGGCTCAGGGGAGGTTGGGGGCTCCTCAGCACGGGCCTTCTTCTTCGGTGGCTCGATAGATTTGGAAGATGAAGCCACCGGTGTACCTGGCACAGAGGACACAGATTTTCGATGCCTGTGCCGATGCTTCACTCGGTGCTCAGCTTTACCCATGGGCAGCACCAAGGACGATGATGCAGTAGTCTTCGACGTCGACCTAGCATCATTGGTGTCTGACCGATGGTGCAACTTGGCTGGCGATGGCGCCGATGACGCGGAAGCCTGGGCGCTGCTTTGTATGGAATAAGAACATAAGAAAATGCCATACTGGGTCAGACCAAGGGTCCATCAAGCCCAGCATCCTATTTCCAACAGTGGTCAATCCAGGCCATAAGAACCTGGCAAGTACCCAAAAACTAAGTCTATTCCATGTTACCATTGCTAATGGCAGTGGCTATTCTCTAAGTGAACTTAATAGCAGGTAATGGACTTCTCCTCCAAGAACTTATCCAATCCTTTTTTAAACACAGCTATACTAACTGCACTAACCACATCCTCTGGCAACAAATTCCAGAGTTTAATTGTGCGTTGAGTAAAAAAGAACTTTTTCCGATTAGTTTTAAATGTGCCCCATGCTAACTTCATGGAGTGCCCCCTAGTCTTTCTACTATCCGAAAGAGTAAATAACCGATTCACATCTACCCGTTCTAGACCTCTCATGATTTTAAACATCTCTATCATATCCCCCCTCAGCCATCTCTTCTCCAAGCTGAAAAGTCCTAACCTCTTTAGTCTTTCCTCATGGGGAAGCTGTTCCATTCCCCTTATCATTTTGGTAGCCCTTCTCTGTACCTTCTCCATCGCAATTATATCTTTTTTGAGATGCGGCGACCAGAATTGTACACAGTATTCAAGGTGTGGTCTCACCATGGAGCGATACAGAGGCATTTTGGCATTTTCCGTTTTATTCACCATTCCCTTTCTAATAATTCCCAACATTCTGTTTGCTTTTTTGACTGCCGCAGCACACTGAACCGTCGATTTCAATGTGTTATCCACTATGACACCTAGATCTCTTTCTTGGGTTGTAGCACCTAATATGGAACCCAACATTGTGTAATTATAGCATGAGTTATTTTTCCCTATATGCATTACCTTGCACTTATCCACATTAAAATTTCATCTGCCATTTGGATGCCCAATTTTCCAGTCTCACAAGGTCTTCCTGCAATTTATCACAATCTGCTTGTGATTTAACTACTCTGAACAATTTTGTGTCATCTGCAAATTTGATTATCTCACTCATCGTATTTCTTTCCAGATCATTTATAAATATATTGAAAAGTAAGGGTCCCAATACAGATCCCTGAGGCACTCCACTGCCCACTCCCTTCCACTGAGAAAAATGTCCATTTAATTCTACTCTCTGTTTCCTGTCTTTTAGCCAGTTTGCAATCCACGAAAGGACATCACCACCTATCCCATGACTTTTTACTTTTCCTAGAAGCCTCTCATGAGGAACTTTGTCAAACGCCTTCTGAAAATCCAAGTATACTACATCTACCGGTTCACCTTTATTCACATGTTTATTAACTCCTTCAAAAAGTGAAGCAGATTTGTGAGGCAAGACTTGCCCTGGGTAAAGCCATGCTGACTTTGTTCCATTAAACCATGTCTTTCTATATGTTCTGTGATTTTGATGTTTAGAACACTTTCCTCTATTTTTCCTGGCACTGAAGTCAGGCTAACCGGTCTGTAGTTTCCCGGATCGCCCCTGGAGCCCTTTTTAAATATTGGGATTACATTTGCTATCCTCCAGTCTTCAGGTACAATAATGATAGGTTACAAATTTTTACTAATAGGTCTGAAATTTCATTTTTTAGTTCCTTCAGAACTCTGGGGTGTATACCATCCGATCCAGGTGATTTACTACTCTTCAGTTTGTCAATCAGGCCTACCACATCTTCTAGGTTCACCGTGATTTGGTTCAGTCCATCTGAATCATTACCTATGAAAACCTTCTCCATTACGGGTACCTCCCCAACATCCTCTTCAGTAAACACTGAAGCAAAGAAATAATTTAATCTTTCAGCGATGGCCTTATCTTCTCTCAGTGCCCCTTTAACCCCTCGTTCATCTAACGGTCCAACTGACTCCCTCACAGGCTTTCTGCTTCGGATATATTTTAAAAAGTTTTTACTGTGAATTTTTGCCTCTACAGCCAACTTCTTTTCAAATTCTCTCTTAGCCTGTCTTATTAATGTCTTACATTTAACAAAGCCATTTTCTCCAACCGATCCCGGCGGCCTTTCTGGGTCATTTGGGCGCAGTTGGTACATGAGTCTACATCATGGGTCGGGCCCAGACAAAGTACACAGACCTGGTGAGGGTCTGTTATAGACATTGTCCTAGGACAATCTTGGCAGCTACGAAAACCCATCACCATCGTTGCCATCGAAACTTTAGGCTGCGCGCGAGATCGGTGCCTGTCACGCCTATACTGGTTACCGACGGTAGTATGGACGCGGTTATCGATGGTGAAGAAGGGAGACCCCAACAGGGTGAAAACCTTTGCAAATTAGCAAAGAAATTCATGAAGAAAAAATTCCTGTCAGGAATGTGTGATATAGCTCCTAAGTCCGCGTGGCAAAAGCTGAGCGGAAAAAAGAAGAGACTGAAGGGAGACCCCTGCTGGATGCAGGGTTGGTACCATGTTGGGCATGCTCAGTGGTGCCAGTCAAAGTTCTAGAAACTTTGACAAAAGTGTTCCGTGATTGGGCTCCATCCTGATGATGTCACCCATATGTGAGGACTACCATCCTGCTTGCCCTGTGAAAAACTGGGGATTCTTCTGCTGCTCTCTGCTTTCCAGGGAGAGAGGTACGAGGGAACCCCTTGCCTTAAATCCTCTGCCTATGGGCACCATCATCTTAAACATGGCCCTGTTTATGATGCTTTTAATGATGTATTGTTAAATATATATGTAAGGCGGCATATTCATTATGCATTCAGCGCTCAATATCCAGATAAGTAGGACTTATCTGACTATCTTTTAACCACATAAAAAGTGGATGGGCAGTGGGTGGATCAGGGTGGCGCTACTTGTCCGGTTAACTTAATGGATAAGTAGCGATACTCATTCCTATCCGGTTAGGTTAATAGGATAAGTTAGACCAGCCATAGAGCTGGTCTAACTTAGCTGGATATAACTTATCCGGTTAAGTAGCGATTTGTGTGCGGATATTCAGCGACATAGCAGTGTTGCTGAATATGCCTTAAAATTTAGCCGGATATGCTCTATACGGCTGAGTTACTTAGCTGGATGCGGCTGAATATCGGGTCCATACTTCTGTAAGTATCTGTTTTATTATGACTGTGTCCTGTCTGGAAGTCTTTTTGACAAATGGCAGGTAATCAAATTACGGCTGGTGTAAGGGTATTAAGTACCTTCGGCAAACTTTCAATCTCATGCCCTCCTCCTATTGGGGCAGCTCTGGCACAACATCCCTCTCTCTTTCCCAAGCCCTGCATCCCTCTGCCTTTTTCCCTGTCTACAATATTCAGCATCCCTTCTCTCTAACCTCCTTGTCCAACATCTCTCCTTTTTCTCCCTGTTCAGCACAGCATCACCACCCCAGTCTCTTTCCCCCTTTTTTCTAGTGCCCTGTATCCTCTCCCTCTACTACTTGCCTAGAATCCCTTTCTCTGTGTCTCTTTTTCCACCCCACCCTCATCTGCCCAGCGCTCTCTTTCTCCACCCATACAGCACCCACTTTCCAAAACTAATCACCCATCCAGCTTCTTCTCTGTCTCTAACCCCCTCATCTACCCGGCATCCATGCTTCTCTCTTGTAGTGCCATGCCTTCAAAGTGGGTAGGAGGCACCTGGAGGTTTCTGCTGACCTCCCAGAATTGGGTGCCCTAGGCAGCAACCTAGGTTGCTTAATGGAAGAACCAGCCCTAAATCAAATGTTATGAAATAAACAAACTAAACAAATTACTCTAGAATTTGTCTTTTTGACATGGATGTCAAAAAGCTTTCCAATTCATAAAAAAAACCACACTAAAATGAGTTATTCTTTTCAAACACACACATACTGTACCCTCTATTTTGAACATTTTATTTAAACTCTTTCAGTCCATCTTTTGAACTAATGAAGAACCACTGTTGCACAAGGTTGCTGGCATTCGCTCTGTTGACAGCTAATGACTGATTCCATGTGTTGCAAAGTTTATATCAATCATTCAGTCCCTATGCAAGCAAGTCACTCTTCATCTTACAATCTGCAAGAACTCAATCAGTAATGTGTTCATAAGATGCCAAGTGTTCAAATTACATTAACATGGGAATTACATAAAAGCATCATGAAGCCCAAGCATGAATTAAAACTGGAATTTAAAAATATGCCTCTAATTGTAGGTCATTTTGGATTTTGCAGACATCCAGAGGCTCTTTTTCATCTTTAGTGCAAGAACTTTCCTTGGATCTGTGCCATATCAACTCAATACATGTCAAGATTATAGTATATACAGTAAGATACAAAATAATAAGAGGGATTAAATAAATACACACTGCTATCATCATCCAGATGGTGCAGTTATAGGTTGAACTATATGATAAAATGTTGGAGCAGCACCATCACCATTTAGATTGCTCTGAGCATTAACTTGATTTTTTCTTAGCTCTATTGCTTTCTCTTTTGGTCTTACTCCTAGGTAGTATTTCCTGTAAGGTGTGCAAATGTGTAGCTGCACAGGAATTCCCTTGCAGCTGTGCATGCTGTGGCCACACATGACCTGGCCCATGGGAAAGTAAGAGGCGCAGAGGGAGCCTTACACCACTGCTCTTAGCAGTCCCATACTTCCGGGTTTGTGGTGCTCTCCTCAGGACTGGAAGCAGCTCCTCTGGCAAACCCTTCCTCTGCTGATGGCTGTGAAAGCTATGATAAGGCTTCCTTGTCTTTAGTTGGTTGTTGTTAGCTGCTATTGAATGTTTTTAGCTGCTAATGGAATGTTTTAAATGTCCTTATTGGACCTGTTCCTGCCTTGCCCTTTGTCTCTCTGTGTTCTTCCTCCTTTCCTATTGTTCTCTTGACCCAAAGCAGCCTGGAGTAGTTTATAGCATGGAGGGATTTTCAGTTGGGGAAAAAGGCTCTTACAAGCTAACAACTCATTCTGAGTCCTCCTTCAAACTCTGGAGAAGGCATCATTTTTCACCAGTAGTACTTCCAAAGCTTCTACTATAGCCGCAGTTTTGTCTCTTTCAGGCTACTTGTGCTTCTAGAGAAACTTTAACAGCTTTAACAGGTTCTGCAATTTGTGTGGCTATTTTTTATGCCTTGCCATTCATAGTGAGTGTTGAATTGTTCGTCATTCTAATCAATGTTTTGGTAATCAAGAACTGAGTTTATCTGGTATCTGAAACTGGGAAAAAGTTGACTGGCTCTTTAGTAACACAAGCTAGAGATCGTGTTCCGAGAACAGTACAGCAATATTTACTATAATATACTTACTACTAACAATCACTAAATCTGGAAGTTAGACACAAACACATATATATATATAACCTACCTACCCCTTTTTTGCCCCTCCTTCAGTTTAATCAAACTATATCTATGAAAGGGACAGTACCTTAGGATCAATGCAAGTAAGTAATCCAACATTACTTTTCGTTTTAACCATCTGGTTACAGTAACAAAGTTCTGAAATATACTAGGAAGGTTATAATTTTATGTCAATTTTTTAAGGTACAATTATCCTGTCTGACAATCGGTGAGGACTGTGACATAAACAGCCCGCGACTCCGATTAGGGAGCAGGGCACAATGGGGGTGGGTGAAAGGCAGCAAGTCGGGAGGGAGGGAAATGAGGAAGTGACGCGACGTCGGGGGGGGGGGGGGGGGGGGGGGGGGGGGGGGGAGGGACGCAAGCTAAGGGAGGCGCAGCATCTGGTTGGCCGAGGCTGGGCCTTAAAAGGGGAAGCCAAGCTTTGGCAGGTCCCTTTCCCTGCCCGGCACCGGTAAAAGCCACGTTTTCTCTTGGCTTTTGTTGATTGGCTGCGAGGGGTTGAACTCGGGTATTTGCACGTGTTGTTAGGCTTGAGGGGCAAGGGTGATGGCTCGGGCTTTTCTCGCCTTGAAGGTTGGTTGTGGGACATGTCAGAGGGCCAGGCGGGGATGGCGCATGTGATGCTTGAGTGGGGTATTTAAAAAAAAAAAAAAAAGGAGGGATTTTGGATGTTGGCCAGACATGTGAGAGGCGGTTGCCATGTGTACTTCGCTTAGTGTGGGTGCTAGCAGTGGCCATATTGGTAGGGTAGTGGCCACATTGGTAGAATAGGGGCCATTTTAGTTAAGGGGTGGCCATATTGGTAAGGGATCGGCCATATTGGTTAAAAGAGCGGCCATATTGGTAAGACAGTGGCCATATTGGTAATGGAGCGGCCATGTTAGTTAAGTAGTAGCCATATTGGTAGTATGCAGCTATATAGTAAGGTAGTGGGCAAAATTATGAAGATCGTGCTGGGGGCTGCAATTAGGTTAACAGAAAGGGACAAGTCCACTTCTGAAAGGGTGCAACAATTTGCTTTCAATGTTAATTTTTACAGCACTTTTGGTTGCGGCATTCAGCAAGTAGAAATGGCACCTAAGCGAAGAGGCACTGTTGCAGACCAACCGCAAACCAGTGGCAGTAGATCGAAGGTGGTGATTCAAAAGAAAGCGGTATCAAAGGCAAACAGAGTTTGGAGTAACAACAAGTCGGTGGCAGCAAAACTGCGTGAAATACAGAGAGCGGCAGTCACCAAAATCAGATTGGAGACGACTCGGGGGTTTCCAGCCAAGCCGATATTGAGCATCTGATGTCTGAAATTCGGAAACAGGCAGAAGCACATGGCACAGAGTGGATAAGGCAGCATATGGCGAGGCCTCAAATGCCCGAAAGGGTGTCGGCGAGACCCGCAATGCCCATACGGGAATCACGCGGGGAGGGGGGGGGGGGAAATCAAGGCTCGAAAGGGTGTCGGAAAGACCCGCAATGCCCATACGGGTTTCACGCAGGGGGAGATCAAGGCCCAGCATGCGGACTCAGAAACATCTCCTACAGTAAGAGACTTGGCTAACCCTAGAGGCATGTGTATAGGTAAGGAGGCAATGTCTTTTACGGAATCTGACACTGGCTCACCCGCTAGCAGCAGTGATGATGAGGTTGTACTGGCAAAGGTTATGTGCAATGCTTTGAAATCCTATAAGAAGAAACACGCATCAGGGCGAAAAGGTTCAGCAGCAACAGTGTGGGACATGGTCCCAGAGTCAGACATGATGCTGCCTGTGGGAAGCACCCACATCCCTGCTACAACATTCCAAACCGAAGCAGCGGTTCCTGCTAACGAAGAATCCTGTGTGAAGTTAGTCCCTTAGCTAATAGTGTCCCTAAGAAGATTAAGAAAAAAATTTGGAAGTGTGAATTTATAGACATATTCTCGCTGTTAATAAAAGACACAGACAGACGAGACAGAAGGTTGAGAGAGAGATGCAATGAATGACACAAAAGAGAAGCAACCAAAAATTGAAAGAACATTCATAATTGGGTCAACGCATTTCATATATTTATGAGCGTTGTAGTAGAGCGTGAGCCAGAACAGGCGCCTTTCCTAATTAGGTATTTGGATACCATAATGAAAGCTCAGAAACAAGGCGGATGTGCTTGGTTAAACTACAACATTAGGTTCAGAAAGAGTATGACGCAGGACAGTTCAATTTCATGGAGACATAGAATGTTAGATCTCTGGCTAGATGAGATGACATTTCACAAATCTCCCTAGCATAACAGGTCAATGGCCGGTACAGGAAGTTCACGAGAAAGACTCGCCATACACGCGAACGGGAGACGAGACATATGCAGGGAGTTCAACGCAGGCCATTGCACGTGGACAAAATGAAAGTTTAAGCATTTGTGCTCCAATTGCAGTTTCGGCTAACACCTGGCCACTCACCTGGCCACTCACCTGGCCACTCACCTGGCCAGCGACGGTCTGTTGCAACCGTCGCTGCCCAATGTCTCCACTCCGCCCACCTTACCGCTTTGGCGACTCCCTCCGGGGTTGATGGAAGGCTGGCTGCCATGGCGTCTTCCGGCCGTCCTCATCCGGCATCCCCGGACCGGCCCGATGCTGCAATCCACCGTGTTGACCTGATACCTAGGGGTGTGCGCGCGGCCCCGCCTCAAATACCAGAAGTGGCGCGAACCTCAAGGGCATCCCCCTGAGATGACGTCATCCGCTTCAGATATTTAAAGGTCTCTGAATTGCTAACAACTCGAGTTAGCAAGGATAAGGATTTGTTCTATCTACGCTACTCTGCCTCCTCGGACTAACCAGGGGTACCCGCTCCTTGGGGGCCTCGTTCTCTCTTACTTTGTAGTTTGCAGTCTGGAACCGGTACTCACTCCTCGAGGACCCTCATTCCCAGACTTCTTCAGAATTCACTTCTGCCTGAAAGTCATCGCTGCCTACTACATCTGTGAGTTACCATCGCTCTCTCAGAGCTTTCCCTGGAACCAGGTACTCGCTCCTCGAGGGCCTACTTCATTCCAGCTCCTGGGCTTCTATGAGACATTGTGTGAGTGTTACCATCAGGTTCTGTCCATGAACCCTGCATGCCCTGCCTACTCACTATATTTCAGTTTCTCTACAGCTCAGCCTCCAGGGATTGCTGTTCCAGTACCTGAGGGACTACAGCCCAGCCGGGCATTCCAGCTCACTACTGCCACCTCTGGTGATTCAGTATACTGTCTAATAAAAGAACTAGTTTGTGTCTGTCTCCTAACTCTGAGCCTGACCGGTTGTCCCTCTCAGGATCTTCCCCCGGGGGCATGGTCATCTGCCACCGGTCCAAGGATCCACCCACAACTCTCCTAAATAATAACAGTATCGGAACTCCAGAGACTGCAGAATGCCAGCCCATCCACCTGGCCGCTCTGCTGAGGTTGCTGGCTCCAACACCGGTCAGCGTTAGATCCATGCAGCCTTGGTTGCAGCATTACCCTTTCCCTAAAAAGCTGCTGAGATCATGGAAGGTTTTTCATTCGGTTTTCGATTTCCTTGCCAAGCGGATGCGTGAATTCCAAAACTTCCTGGGAATCGAAGAAAGGGATGAAATTTGGCCCATATCTGTAACCTTGCTATTAAGATACATTCTACATTGCAAAGGGCAAGGAAAATCCAGGGCATCAGTGGCCAATCGATTAGTGGGCTTGTCATTCTTTTCTAGGGCACTGGGATTCCCTACCTGCGCCGAGCTTTTCCCTATTAAAAGGGTTATGGTAGGTTGGGTGAAGGAGGTAGGCAGATCCAAAGATACCAGGAGACCAATAACATGCAGCCTAGGACGCTATCCGCCCTTGAATCAATCTGTTTCAATAGCTTTGAAGCCATCCTGTTCTGCTGTGCTTTCTCTTTGGCATTTTACGGGGCACTGCGTGTCAGCGAGCTGACAGCACAATCAGGCACCAGGTCAGGCGCTTGCAGCCTGCAAAGAGCGGACGTCATTATCGAACATAATAAACTAAAACTTTGCATACGCAGATCTAAAACAGACAAAAAGGGAAGTGGGGCTAGGATAGTCCTTCAAGAATGGTACGGTGAGGCCTCATGCCCAGTCCATTGCACAAGAACTTATTTGGAATGGCGCCCACCTTGCTGTGGGCAATTATTGGTGCACACTGATGGTAGCCCAGTAACGAGGTACCAGTATAGTAAGCTGCTGCGTTGGTCCCTTCAGCTGATAGGAGCCGATGTCACAGGATATGCGACACACTCATTTCGCATAGGAACCACCACCACAGCAGCTGAGTTAGGTCTGCAGGCAAGGGAGATAATGTCCCATCGGTAGATGGCGATCTGGGAGGTTCAGGCTGTATGTAAGGCTGGATGAGTATTTTAAGCAATAGTCGTTAACACCATTTATCTTTTGGCAGACCAAGGAACATGAATGTGCTTCATATGGATAATAGGGCACTCTTATGTGCGATGGGCGCATAGGAGGGCCCTTGAGTGGCCAGAGGGAGGACACCTTGGCATGGCGGCTCACCGGATCTCACTGGTATGGAAAAGGACCCCGGGGATTAAATGGGACCAGCTGATGCCAACTGTCCTCGACATGGGAAAATGCAACGCACCACCTTCGGCGATAATCGTACATCTGGGAGGAAACGACCTGACATCAACTCGTAGTGTACAGCTCACACAAAAAATCCAAAAAGATTTGCTCAGTTTGGCTAACATATTCCCACAGTCGGTAATCGTCTGGTCCTGTATCACCCCCAGGAGGGTTTGGAGGGGTGAGAGGTCTCATCAAGCAATAGAAAGAGCTAGAAAGAAAATCAACAGATGGGTCAGCAAATTTATGCCCACTATAAAAGGGCTGTGTGCTAGACACAAATTGCTAGATGAGAGTTCGGGTTTGTTCAGACCAGATGGGGCGCATTTGTCAGATATTGGATGGGATAAATTTAACACCGATTTGCAGGACATTATTGAAGTCATTTTGAAAAATGGCCGCAGCCAAGCTGGTGGGGGGTCCGATGGTAAGGCCTGAGGTATAATCCATATAGGCGCATTAGCTAGGCCTATATGGATTATACCTCAGGCCTTGGCAAGGGCCACAGCCTGGGAGCACATGAGCAGGCAGGCTATGAGCGGGCCGGCGGCCTAACAGGTTAGGACCCTGACCCTCAATGCTTCAACAGCAAGGGGATGGGGGTGTAAAAGGGGGCACTGAGGGAGTTCGACCAAAAGACCCTGACTTCCATAGTCGGGTCGCAGTAAGCCCATCCTATGACGTCACTGTGGCTACTACGGCCAGGTGTCTGCGGTGTTACCATGGCTTCTACGGCCAGGGGTATCCACATTCGCCAGCAGCAGTGCTGGCTCATCACTTGCTAGTGGGGCGCTGGTCACCAGGAGTTAACCCTATATTAGCCTTAGGTTAAAGAATGTTGTTTGATTGGGTTACGTTATGATGTTATATTTATTTATTTAACAGGTTTTTTATACCGATATTCGTGGTTACATATCGGTTTACATCAAACTAAGAGAGAATACAATAAACAGGGAAGGGGTAGGGGAGTGCGATATTGTGCAAAACTTGCAATGTTATGTTTGGGCTGCGGCCATTATTTGACCAACAATAAAAGCAACTTTTGAACATAAGCAGCATGATAGTAGATTAATATGGGCATGGTAAGGGTCGAAGAGAGGGGCCGGGGAAGAGGGGGGGACAAATGGGTGCAGCCTATTACATGCTGCCCATATTGTGAATCTCTCTCTATATATTTTCCTAGCGATGTTGCTGCATGTGATTTGCTGAAAAAAGCATAGCTGCCATGAGTTTTGCAGACATGTGGACCATTGGTGATTGCACAGA
The DNA here is from genome assembly GCF_901001135.1 of Rhinatrema bivittatum. Classification (NCBI taxonomy): domain Eukaryota; kingdom Metazoa; phylum Chordata; class Amphibia; order Gymnophiona; family Rhinatrematidae; genus Rhinatrema; species Rhinatrema bivittatum. The sequence goes on along the minus strand of NC_042616.1, from coordinate 132,431,758 downwards.
ATGTGCTCCTGGTATCCCACCCAAAATTTTCTCTGAGGAAGGTCAATTAAGGAAGAAATCTCATTAAAATGATTTGCCATTTTCTGTGGGACCTGACATGAAAGGATGTATGCTGTATTGTCACGAAATATGCTGTGCTGAGAGACAGGGGAGAGTGGTGAAAGAATGTGCACTATGTTGACAATTGTGAAGCAGGATGTGTGCATATGAATTCTTATGATCTCAAGTGGTTAACTAGTCATTGATATCCAAGTGAGCAAGGATGGCTCCTAATGAGTTCATCCTGAACTTTTCTTTCTTCTGGTGTTTGTTGAGAACTCTGGGGTGCAAAATAGAAACATGATAGCAGAAAAAACCCATCCGTCCTATTAATTTAGCATTATAATTCCCAACACTTCCTTATAGATCCCCTGAATTTATCCCATGCTTTCTTAAATTCAGATACAGTTTGTTTCTACCACCTCCACTGGGAAGCTGTTCCACGCATCAACCACCCTCTCTGTAAAGAAATATTTCCTAAGATTACTCCTGAGTCTACCCCCTTTCAGCCTCATCGCATGACCCCCTCAATTCTAGGCATCCTTTCTGTTGAAAGAAGCTCACCTCCTGTGCATAGAGGCCTTTAAGATATTTGAATGCCTCTATCATATCTCCCCTATCTTGCCTTTCCTCCAAGGTGTACACGTTTCGATCTTTAAGGGTATTCCCATTTGTTTTAGGACAAAGACCACTAACCATTTTAGTAGCCACCCTCTGCACAGACTCCATCCTGTTTATATCCTTTTGAAGCTGCAGCTTCAATTTCTTTGGAATTAAGAAAACTAATATTACTCTGATTCCACTTCTAACCCCAGGTATTCAAAACAATCCTCCTACTACTACTAATCTTAATCTTTATATGCCCTTCCTTATTATGTCCTTCTTTCATGTTTCCCTAAGTTGATTGTAAATTGTTACACTAAAGTAATAGGACTTTATCTAAAAATTTTATTGTAATTCGCCTTCAGACTAGTATGTAAAAGGCAGCGTATCATATGTTCATAAATAAAGTATCTGAAGTAGAATCCTACATTCCTTTGCTCTTGTGGCAAGAAACGCTGACAGCTCATGTTGGAGAAGATGGAGCTGTTCTGCATTTGTGAAGGGATTCCGTGGAGGATTATCTGAGGAAGAGGTTTTGAAATTCAAATGGTATTCCCATTGTATAATCTTTAACATATCTATGTTATTGCAGATCAATGTGGGCTGAAATGTTGAAGCCTTCTCCCCATTGAAAGGCTGTTTAGATCTAATTCATAAGCTTTCTTGATACTGTAGTTAAAAGCTAAGATTAGATTTTGACTGTGCTTGTTGGAGAGATTTGGACTGTGCTCTCTGTCCCTAGCACATGGCCTTCTCTGCTGCTGTTGTTTCTGCTGCCACAGTTGCAAGCAAAATCTCTGAAAGAAGTAGATTTCATACCTTCTTCTAGCATAGTAGTATTGTCTCCTGTAGTCTTGAGGTTGACTTTTTCTACTTGTCAATGATTAATCATCTTGTAGTTGTAGCTAATAAGAATGTGAGGAGAGTGAACAGTGATCTTTAATGAGATTCGCAGTTCCTTTTACTTTTTCTCCAAAAGATTATCACCTGTTAATGGAGCATCTACAAGTTTTTCTTGAACATCTGTGTGAAGACTTCTGGCTCCAATGGCTACTGCAGATGTCGTGGAAGATGTACCACAAGCATCATAAGCTGACCTAAATAAGTATTTTCCATATTCTTCTGCCTCCTGAAGAACAGGAGCAAAATGATCCACAGAGTCTGAAGGAAGCTGCTAGCTCGTGTCTTGTACCTTTTACAATACATGTATTGTACCACAGTGGATGAGCAACTATTCTAGGGGGTCATTTATCAAAATGCTATATGGCGTTTTCGCATGCGTTAAGGCATGCAAAAAAACGCCTCAACGCATGCGAAAACATTATTAATGCATGCGAAAACGCCATTAACGCATGTAAAAGCACCATACTTTAATGCGAATTTTATCGACACCTTTTTCATTTGTGTAAAGCCATGCGACAGGGCTTTATCGCAGTTGTGATGTTTGCTGCACATGCCGGGAGGGGGGGGGGGAAGGAGGGAGGGGAAGAGAGAGAGAGAGAGAGAGAACGAGCCTAGCCATAATGCCCTCACGCTAGATAGGTATTTATATCTCTATGGGAGGCCCACCTAGTCACTCGAGGTGAGGTTTAGGTATTAGTGTAGGGGTTAGGGGCCACTTTGACATTCAAAGTGAGACTTACGAACAGAACAGTGCTCTCTTGTGAAGATTTGATGACATTCGGAGTGAGGAAACTCACCCAAAGATGAGATTTGTGCAATGTTCTCTCAACCTAGCTTGATGATACCCAGGTAGAGAGTACAAAATTTATAGTCTGCCCCCTCATCAGATATACTATTCAAGGCAGATTACAGATAATTAAGAACAATTATTCACAAACAATAAAAACATCCCCTAAAATATAATAACTAAGCAGTTGAATTAATCATATGCTCAATATAAACAAATAATTAAAACACAAACTACCAAAAGCCACAGTATAAAAGTGAGCCTTTAAAACATTCCTAAAACCCTTATAATCTGTTTGTAGCTGCAAATTCACAAGAAGACCATTCCAAATGGAGTGGGCCAGAAAGGAAAAAGCACAATTGTGATACGCTGCAATCTTGCGCTGGAAATCACCAGAACACTTAACAGTTGCTGACCATTGGATCGTAAAGACTGCTGTGGTTGATATAAAAACAACAATTTTTTCAGATAACTTGGTGCACCAAAGTCAAAATTTTAAATTTAATTCTATATTCAATAGGCAACCAATGGAGATTGCATAATACTGGTGTAAAGTGATCCCATAAAGCACTCTAAGCCACCAACTGGGCAGCTGCATTTAGCAAAAGTTACAGTAAATGTAAATAGCATTTTGGTAGCCCAACATAAAGGGCATTGCCATAATCCAACACTGAAAGGACAAAAGAATGAATGAATATTCTAATTTCATTTTTGTTCAGTATATATCGCAGACATCGTAACTTCCATAACTTAAAAAAACAAAAACTTTTACCAACTGTTGTAACTGATACTGGAGAAATAATGATGCATCCAAATAGAAGCCTAAATCAGGGGCCATTTCCCCAGGCATAATCTCTACATTATCTATGCATATTTTAGAAGGAAGGCAAAAATCATCCCCACATGAAATAGGTAGAACCTCAGTCTTGTGAATATTTAAAACTAGACTATTTTGCTTAAGCAAGCAGTTTACCAACTCTACAGATGTAGCAATAAGCTTACTAGTTTCTTCCACTGTAGAGCGCACTGAAAATAAGAATTGCAGATCATCTGTATATAATCTAAAATTAAACCTTCCAACAGCCAACAAAATGAGCTTAAAAATATATTAAATAAAAGCGGGAATAAAGAAGATCCCTGAGGTACCCCTGACCTAATAGGGGTTCAATCTGACCCCTCTTTTCCCATCTATAATTGTTGCAAATGACCTGATACTGATGATATAAACCAATGTCCAACCTTTCCACCAACTCTAAAATCGTGAAGACTTTCTAAGAACAAAGTATGTAGAATGGAATCAAAGGCCGCCGAAACATCGAGGAACACCATGATAACAGCACTACCATGATTCAGTTCCTTCAACATAAAATTCGATACAGATATCAGTTCAGTTTCATTACTATGCCTCTGCCGAAAGCCACTATGAAAATCACTTAGATTGGCATTAGCAATGACAAAATCAGACAACTAAATCAGTGCTACTTTCTCTGAGCTTTTACCTATAGATGGTAATATTGAGACTTGGCAATAGTTAGCTGGATCTGACCAAGAGAGAGAACTATTTTTCAAAATTGGTCGAACAATCGCTTTCCTAAATTGAGCTGGAAAACATCCTTCTATTAGTGCTAAATTCACCAAGTTAGTAAGCAACAACACAAATTTATGCTTAAAGACTGCCATAACCCAAAATGGACATAGCTGTTGATACCTCAGTAGAAGCCACCAGTTCAAACTCTGTCCATTTACTCTGATCAGTCACCCTAAACTCCAGTCTAATAAAACAACCAAAGAAGCCATTAATTCATATATTTAGCATCACAATATTGGGTAAAAGCCTCTGCATTGAGCTCCTCAACTCTAATGGGTGTTATGGTTATGAGGTGTTGGAGTGGATTCTTGGGTACTGCGGGGATGGCCACTCCCACGGTGAGGAGCCCCTTGAGGAACCCCAGTACTAGGCTAGACTCTATACACGCAGACATAGAGAAGTAGGATTTATTGTACAGCTTGATGGTACTGCCTGGGGCGGGCAGCAGTGAAGGTAGTCCAGTGAAGTAGTCTAGGGGTCCACAGCAGAGGAGACCAGTCTCACACTCGAGTAGGTGATAGGCAGCACAGCGTAGCAGGGACAGGTCCCAGATGTAAACCCTGAGCGCTGAAGCTAAAGGTGAGACAGACTGAAAGGTTAGTACTCACTGAAGCAGAAGCTGTATTGTAGAAGGTCCTGGCAGGCAGAAGTTGTTCAGTGGCAGGCACCAGATTAGGGAAAACAGGCCCTCGAAGAGCGAGTACCCAGTATCCCAAGAAAGGTACCTGAAATAGAGCAGAAGCGCCCCCGAGGAGCGGGTACCCAGGTTACAGAAGATACCCCGAAGGGCAGAGAGAGCTTCCCGTGGCAGCTGGAAGCGGCAGAGCAGCTTAGACCGGTGGTAGTCCAATCTTTGCTAACTCAGTTTGTTAGCAAATGAAGGGCAGGCTAAATACCAGGATGTGATGATGTCACTCGGAGGGGATGCCCCCGAGGTTCCCGCCATGACGTGGATATAGACGTGGGTGGTGTGGGCGCTAACACCCTAGGAGGCCCTCAGGAAAATCATGGCAAAAACCGTCGCCGTTGCCGATCCGGGGACACCGGAGAGAGCGGCATGAAAACGCGGCAGCAGCCACCTTCCCAAGGCTTGAGGAGAGAGAAGGAAGAAAGGTGAGGCACAGAGGTCGAAGCCGTCTGAGACCGACGGACGCAACAATGGGATCGGAAAATTCTGACAGCCAGAAGGACAGGTGGAATAAATTGCAGGGACGATTTAAAGAGGTCTGTCACCGCGCAGTAAAATATATCTTCCGCTGGGCAGAAAATTCCCATTTGTAATCACCACTGGCCTACAGATATTTTTCCTTGGAAGCAAAGACTTCCACTTTCTCCATTTCCTCTGCATTTCTTGATTCAAGGCAGCTAATGAGGCAGAGAACAATGGAATCTGATGGCAAACCATTGACTGTTTCAAGGTTTAAATTGGAGCAACTATCTCCAAGGCAGAAGACAATACAGAGGACAAAGAGTCCACTATCTCAGTAACAGAATTATCGGTTAACTAGTCTTTCAAGGTATTCCATACCTCATTAAATTTGTTAAGGTTAATTTCCCCCTTAAGTTGCTTGTCAAAGCCACTAGTTTGCTGGGGTCGAACAGAAAATACAGGTCTAAAAGACATCAAAAAGTGATCTAACCATATTACCTCTTGTAAATATAACTCTGGAAAAGTATTATCCTTGGTTAAGCCATTGGGAAGCAAAAGCAGATCTAAAATACGCCTTCCTTATGAGTTGGTGATGCAATCATCTGGGAAAGGCCCAGCATAATAAAAGCTGACATAAATTCATTTACTGCTGAAACATGTAAATTATCCACAGGAATATTAAAATCCTCCAAATAGCAGGGGGAAACGCAAATGTAAAGATGTTACAAATTCAGTCAAAACATCTGAACTGACTCGCTTTAATCCTGGAGGACAATACATCACACCATATGTCCATATACCACAGGTAAAAACAAAACTTTTCCCCTCAAAACTTAATCCACGTGTGGATACTTATAGTACTATCGGAGACTGATAAATTGCCATTCGCCCCCCCAGGCGACCCTCTCTAAACTGACTCAGAGTGCCAAGTTTCAGTAATGAAAAAAAAAAATCTTGCTTATCTAAAAGAAAAGCATAAATCATCTCAGATTTAAGAACCAAGCATGCATTTACATACATATATAGGATACAGTGGTTTTAGAAAACCTAATATTTCCTTTTCATGTATTGTAAGTAAATTAGATAACATCATCAGGCCCCATCTAAGTCTACTTGACTTTAACACAATTTGTCCCATAATGACCCCTACCCCAAATCATGGGAATAATGTCCCATAATTATCAATAACAAGCCCAATAATACAGCACTGCTCCCCCTCAGATAGCACCATGAATTATCCAGCACATTGTCGCGTGAAGGGGCCAACAAAGGAGCTGGCTCGCCAGCAGCATGTCTTTCTTAAACATTTGCAAGGTGCACATCAATGACATTGCTAGAACATGGGCGGGGCTAGCCGGCCCCAGGACACCTCATGGCTTCTCTGTAAGGCTTGCAGCATCAGGAACAGTTAGAGTACAAGCAGCTAAAATGCAGAGTGCTAGCAGCAAGATACTTCCTCCGGCAGTGTGTCATCCTTAAATAGCTGCAAGGTGCACATCAATGATTGTCACTAGTACGTGGGCGAGGCTGGCCATCCCCTGAGACACCTCACGGCTTCTCTGTAAGGCTTTCAGCAGAAGGAACAGGCAGAGTACAGACGGCTAAAGTACACAGTGTTAGCAGCTTGTATCTGAGATCACATTTTCTTGCTATTGGCAATGTAGAAAAGTGTGTTTGCCACATCCTTGTTTGGAATTCCAGTAATACTCTGAATTCGAAGAGCAACTACTTGTTTTGGAGTTTGGATATATTTTAGTATAGCTCTGATTCCTCCTGTAAAGTAAATGGAATAGATTTTGCGGTTTTTGAACAAAGCAGGATATGAAACTTCCTCTGGCAGAGATGTACTTCTGGGCGGCTGTGGAGACAGGTCTGATGGAAGACATGAAGACTCATCAGCATCCAAATGATATGAAAGATGTATATGATTATTACAACTCTTCCTGTGAGTAAGACAACACTTTAGGTGGCTCTTCTGAGTTTCTCTTACCTTTAGAGGAAAGGGACATCAAATTTAACATGAGATTCAACAAAAATGAATGCTGATCTGGAGTGATATTGTGGGATAATGGACTGAGTTTCAGATTTTGGTCTGACAGACTTCAAAATGGGAGTCAATCGTTGAAAATGGGACACAGGAGATGACGAATGTGGAATGCCCTCCTTTGGTCTGGACGATGAATTACCCCTATGCTTGGGGTGGGGAGTACCACATAAGAAATTATATTCACTAAAGTCAGTTTTTGAAAGCTGTGTACTTCACTGTTTTTCCCCCCCAACCTTTCTCTTTTAGCGTTCCTTATTATTATTATTTTTTTTTTACTATCCATATGAATATGCTGGGTGCCGGGCTAACAAGCCATACCCAGTGTATATTTTGCATTGTTTGATTTAAAATAAGAAAACTGCAAGTTTATATTATACTTCACTACACTACTTTTCCCATTTAATATTCTGGTTGGAACATTTTACTAGTAAAATGGTTAATTGCTGTTTTATTTCGGTGTGATGATTTTATCTAGTCTGAGGCGCCACAAGTGAGAGGTTGTTTGGGAAGGGCACAGAATTGAGGTATTGAGATGACTGGGACCCTGTCTCAGGCTATGAACCTGAAGATAAATCATATTATCTCTGAGTATTCAAAAAGGTGGGGGGGGGGGGGGGGAGAACAGATCCACCCCGATGTCATCAGTTTGTGAAGAGCGCACTCTATCCCAAACACAAAATTGTGTGGAAAAAACAATCAAGAAAATGAAGACGTTCTTCTAGATGTTGGAGCTGACTAGACAACAAACCAAATAGATGAGCACTGCAGTGTGTGAAAGGTTTCGCTCTTCTGGGCAGTTTCCCCAAATGGTTTACTTGGTACTAAATAGAAAGCTGGCCTGGTTTCAGCCTCTCACAGAAAGACCATGGTCCACCAGTATCTGCCAACAAGGGTTTATGCTTGACTTTAGCTGAAAGGCTGATTCAGTTAAGATGAGATACTGAATTTGTAACAAAAGTCTAGAAAATAAACCTTATCTTTCCTCTGCTAAGATACTCTGTGTAAAGTTTAGATTACTTAGCTCAGTCTCTTAGGAGGGTGATCCAGCTATGTGCTCCTGGTATATCTCTGGAAAGGAAGTCTCAGCTCTGGCTCCTCTGAATATTGTTGGGATTTGACATGTAGCTCGGCTATGAAGCAAGAAGCTGTCTGTCTCTCTATTTCCTCAGAACGTAGACTTCTGTCTCTCCCTCTCGATAATTAGCTCTTCGGGAGAAGAACTGATTTCAGGGCTGCCAGATACACTCCTCTCCTTCCTGCTTCCTGGCTCCAACTCCTGGACATTCCTGTCCTGCAAACACAGAGTCAGCCAAAATGCATCTTATCTTCCTTAAATGGTCTCCCAGAATTCCTTTGGCTTCCTCTTTTGCTGGCTATGTAGTGCTGGTCGCTGGCAGGCCAAACAGTACAGCCCTTTTCCCAACTTATTAATATTGTAAGTGCTGGATGCTGGTTCTTGCAGAACATTTGTCATTCACAGGGGTGAATGTCATTTTTATATTCATTCAACCTGGCTGTGGGGGCTTGCAATCTCTGCAGGGTTGAAAACCCTATTTTGACTGGTCCAAAAACACATCACTCAGATCCTGACGCAGCACTGTTCACATTCTAACGCTCCAGCACATGATAAGCTCATGGGGGAAGTAACCTGGTTTATAGTAGCTTGCTTGAATATTTCTTGATGAAATCCAGCAACATTTTCCTCACAGAGGGATGATGTTATTGTTTGGTGGGGAGTGGGACTCCAATAGAAGAAAACAGAATGGGCTAGATTTTAAAAGCCCTGTGCGCGTAAGTTCCAGGGCTTCGTAAAAGGGGCGGGAGGGGGCATGGCAACGGTTCGGGGGTGGGCCAGGAGGGCGGTCCTGAGTCCCCCGGCACTGCGGCCTGTGCCAGGGAATGCGAGGCGGCGCGCGCAAGTTACGCCTGCTTCAAGCAGGCGTAACTTGCCCAACAAAGGTAGGAGGGGGATTTAGGTAGGGCCGGGGCGTGGGTTAGGTAGGGGAAGGGAGGGGAAGGTGGGGAGCCTCGGAGGGAATGGAGGCAGGTTGCGCGGCTCGGCGCGTGCAGGCTGCCGATTTTGCGCAGCCTTGCGCGCGCCGACCCCGGATTTTATAAGATACGTGCGTATCTTATAAAATCCGGCACACTTTTGTTCGCGCCGGTTGCACGAAGAAAAGTATGTGCGCGCGTACTTTTTAAAGATCTACCTCAATATTTGCTTGGAGTGGATTCAAAATGCATTAGTTTGTCTGCTCAGTGTCTTCATATGAGTCTTGGCACCGAGATGTTATTTATGCTGACAAAGATGCAGCACTTTTACTGGTTGATGGAAATGGTGAAATTTCTGTACTACAGGCATTGATTTTTACCTTAATGTCTTGTTGGTACCAATGGGCTGTCTTGACTTCTGAATGGTTTGGTGCCAAAGATAACAAATTTTCTGTTTCTTAACTGGAAGAGGTTTGGTGCCTATGCTGAGACTTATAAGTCATGGTGCTTAGCATAAGAAGACTCTTGCCTTTTTTATTTTGGTGATAGTTCCTCAGCTGGAGATGATTTCCTCTTAGTCTACCCGGAGGCTTGATGAAAACTTAAAAATTATTTTAGTGTGCAGTCCCTTGATCTTCTGGCCTTGGGGGGCATTTCAGAAGAGACAGCACAGTTTGTTATGTCATGCAAAGGTCTAAAACAGCCAAAAAAATCGAAAAAAAAACTGCCTTTGAAACTGAGAAGAGATTTCTGTGGGGAAAGCCATGATTCTGAGACCCGCCCCCTCCCCTGACATCATCGCAAACAGAGCCGGGCAGTTTGAAAGGCGCCAAGCAAGCACCCCTTCGTGCAACCCTTTGTGTTATTTCTTTAATATGCTCCTTGTTATACCTTTTGCTTAATTGTTAAGAACTTTGATTTTAATGGTTTTATTTTTGTAATCTCTTAGCCTCAGGTACAAAAATTTTAGATTGTAAGCCCTTTTAGGGGATAGTGAATTACCTATTGTACCTTATTGTAAACCGATGTGATATATCTTTTTGAAATGAACATCGGTATATAAAAAAAAAAAATCGTAAATAAATAAATAAATAATGTTGGTCAGTTAAAATAATTTTGGAGGCGCAACGAGAGGCATCTTTCAAAACTCAGTTTGCTGTCTGCCACAGTGAAGAACACTACGGTAAGGTTGAACTGAAGTTTTAGATGAAAATTTAACAGATTTTCAATTTTCCTTTTGGGAGATTTATGAAAGAAAAAGAGAAAAAAATGAAAAATACTTTGATAAGGAAAGAAAAAAAAACTACTGAAAAAATACGACAAGCAACTCGAGAGAGAGAGAAAAAACAAGTGGTTGAAAATAAAGACTGAGGAGACTTACAGATCGGAAGTGTAGGAACCCTCACACATGCACAGAAAACCTTCTCAGGTTTTCTGATTTTTCAGAAAGCTTTTCTGTCTCTGCACCTTCAGATGACCTTATCCACTTGTATAGCTAATTACTGTCCTGCTTGTCCACAAAGAATAAAGAAACGTAACAGGAATAATAAAAACCCTGTCACATAATGTTCCAAAATTAAATAGGCAGATTTAAACAGATGTCATTACCATGTGCTTCACAGTAAGAGCAGGACAGATTTTTTTTGGGATTTAGAGAAACAAGGTGAGGAGGTTTAATTAAAACCACCAGTCATAATTCTAAATGATATCAACAATCAAGTACTACCAAAAATATTTCTGTCACTCATTAGCACAGATGTAAGATACAAACCTTTTTCAAGGGAAGCAAAAAGATGGAGTAAATTCCTCATAAACGTCTGTGCCCATAAAAGAATGCTATTTAAATCCAGTAGTATGTGGTGGCTCATCTTTTTAGTCCCTAGTCCAAATCCTACCAAGAACTAGAATCAGCCATTGTAAATTCATTTAGTGATATGGAAAACACTATAAATATTCACTGTCTGAGTATCAGATCCAATGTTACACATGTGGTTTGACATGAAGTTTCAGGACAAACAGTTCAATATATAAAGCAAACAGGAACAGTAAAGATTTATGAAATGTATTATGGTAGCAAGCTCCTGAATTTAATGTCTGCAAGTTAGAAGGGAATAGACTGATATATTGCTTTGTTTTTCAAAGAACGGAGTCCTATTTGAGATCACCGATTACAACAAATAGACTGTTGCATTATATTAAAATCCGAGTTTATTAAACATTCCTTTATCCCTTTAAGCTTCTCATCAGTCAGGGTTTATACAGGTGAGTGAGTAATTCATCTTAAACTGAAGAGTTTTTAAATTGCAAAAAAATGCAGAATTTTTTTTTAATTCATAATATTATAGAAGCAGGAAATTAACTATTCCATCAGTGTCAACCACTTCTATAATTTATTTTTAGGTTATGAAGGTAATTTGGAAAGAATATTAATCTATAAATCAGTATTATTCTTTCATAGCGGCACTTTATTTGATAAATCTACATTTTGATATACTTCATGTTTCTCGTTTATGTAGCATTATCTGTCATTTTTCTTGTCTTATCAGTGGCACACTTTTCTCATTTGTTTTTAATTCTTGTTAGAGAATTTCCTCATCTGCGACATTTTCAAAATACTTCTGGCCGACAGCTTCTCTGTCCTTGCAGCGTTCCAACCTTTGGCTTCTATTGCAGAGCTGCCAAATCAGAACAAGAGGCTATCGCGATGCGACGTTTTTATAACAGAAAAGAGTAAAAAAAAATCAAATACAAGACTGGCAATGGCAGTAACTTTGGAAGTATTTGCCACTTATGTTTGCACTGCGCTTATGTTTACATTCATATGTTTGCACTGCGCTTATGTTTACATTCATATGTTTGCACTGTGATGCGCTCTGCTTGCAGAGAGCTTTTTCTGGGAGACTTGGAACCAGTATCTTAGTGAGCAACACTTACATCATTTGCCAAGGCTGATGCACCATGATGTATGGGCACAGGACTCTGACTCGCATAGTAATGCAGTTTTTCATGAATCTGAAAGACATGTACACAAAATAATAGCGTTACTGAGCGGCAGCGGAAACAAGTCGATGAGACCCCCATCAAGATAGTACATCTGCTGAATGTCTAACAAAAGATACATCCTTATGGAAACCTACAGACGGCAGGCACATGCTAATGTAATTCATCATTAGCTTCTGTTGAAGTGCTAAGTATATGAAAACAGATGGAAAAAATGTATGGCATCCAGACCAGCCCACAGAAAAACTAAACGTTAGCAACAATTTTTTTTTTCAGTCCTTCACGCCCACATTACCAGCGTAAACCCTTCAAATGACCACTGTACTTTAGATTAGTGCTGAAAACATAAACCACAACAAGTTAGATATTAAAAAAAAAAAAAAAAATTTACCGTACTAAGTTAAATAATAGTCTGCCATCCATATTTTGACAGTTGGCATTGAATGTTTTTTCTGAGTAAAAATGGCACAAAATCTCTAAACAAAAGGTTTTGCTTGATCTGTGGCAACACAGCACATATACACTTGCTGACTGAAGTTTTTAATAAAATAAACAAACAACTTTTATTATGCAAAAGATTAGAATGTATTAAGTGGGAAAACTATGATTTATATGATCATAAAATCTATTCTTTGCAAGTCTCATAAAAATCAGTTTTTTTAATATATTAGCTACATAATTTTTATTAGGATTCTTTCTAACATACAATGTTGGAAAGAATTATGTAGAAAGGATCAAGTCTGTCTCTAGGTACAACTCTTCAAAAAAAGTGATGGAACTTCACCAAATTTGGTATACAGGGATGAGTTTGAAAACTAGAAACATCAGATTAGTAAATTCAGAGAACTGAGCCTCTAAAATATGTCCCACTCCTTTCAATGGGAAATCATTATAAGTTCTTTGAACTGTTAGAATGTTGATCACCACTTCATCCCAAATGCCTCCCCTCACCACTCCAGCACTTTTCCTTGGACCAACACAAGTACAGCAAGACAAACACAGGTTAAATAACTGAAGCAACTGATAAAAGATGGCGCAAAAATGTGCTTCCAAAATACTCCACCCCCGCCCACCCAAACACACTTTATCTACACAAACACCAGCATGTCAACACCCACGCTCACCATATGCACAGTCCTGCTCCCAGCATATCCACCCACAACACCCCCCACCCAAGAAACAGGCAATATAAATGGTGCAGCTTCTCAGTCTCCTCCATGACCCCTCATATACACAGACATTATACACACACGTACTTGCTCAACCATATCCTCACATACCCACACACAGCCATACCCAATAAATAACCCACACCTCATATCTCCTTTACGCACAACTCTACCGCACATACATACATGCCTCAAAAACACAGTCCAACACCTACATACACCCACTTACATACCCCATACAAATACACAACCCATACCAGAAACTCCCATGCATGTCCAATATACAGTTAAACCCCACACCCTCCTAAACACATACAAACCCCCACCCACACACTCCCTCACAACCACATCTGCTACCTACACACAAACACAGCCATACCCCCCCAAAGTAATACTTCACTATCCCAATAAACACGCACAATCCCTCCAGAAACCTTAACCACCCAGAAACACACATAATACATAGCCCTATACAATCCACATGCCCATAACACATATCACTACTACCTACACTTACCTATCCTTGCACACAGATATACTCTCATACTCAACCCCAAATACTCCAGGTTTATCCCCCAAATACGTCAACACCTCTTACACTCCCCAAACACATCCCCACCACAAACCTACAAACACCCCTTCTAAAAATCTATGTTAGAAAACATTTCCAAAGCCATATCTCTACATGCTTTCTCTGTCTGTTTATGCATACCAAAAGTCAACACAAAATGTACCCTGGTACCTGCAAAAACAATTGTGTTTGATTTCTGAGAAGGTGCCAGTGGGCCACTGAGGATCTTATTAGTGTCTGGCAAACATAATCCTATTGTGAGGAGGCGGCAGCCAGAACACATAAATGACAGCATTCTGCATGCCTGATGATGTTACCAGAGCCTGCGGGCAGCACTTTACTGCACAGAGCAGATAAAAACTCCACTGGTTACTGTCATGACAGGCTTGTAAACCACAGTAAACAGAAACAACTGGCTTGGTGGGAGGAAGAGGACACATCGTTGTTCTGAAATGCCTAAGTTGTTGGATCTACCATATTAACACCAATCTTGATGAGTCAGACATGATTTACACTGAATGACATCTGGTTTATGAGTTCTAAAGTGTCTGGGTACAGCATGTGAAATTCTTCCAACTGACCCCAGGCTCCTTTCCTTATCATGAGAACCAGTTTATTTGAACATTTTAATAACACAGTCTTATTTTATCTCATTGAACACATTCTAAAATCTTCATCTTCTATAGGTATTATTTTACAGCTACATGCTTAAGTAGTAAGCGTGGTTGCCTACTAGTCCATTTTCACGTGTAACGAGAGGAATAACCTTTCAAGTTACAGAGTATTTATTTATTGGGCTATCAATCCTATACAAAGTACTCTCAACATAAAATGATAAAATCTCCCAAAAAAGAATTAATTTTTTAACAGTTAATAAAAAGAAATCCAAGAAACTCCCACATAGGCACATAAGGTATAGAGGTATTCATATACCACAAACAATTTGGTCTTTATCTGCCGTCATCTACTGTGTTACTATACAATATAGCACTTGCTTATGGTTTAAATGTACATTTTGCTAACAGCTTCTTCATGCCATTAAAATGTTACAAATCAAAATGGAATGTTTCCATATGCTTTATGCCATATTATTTTACTATTGCCATTCCCTCATATTTCAGCTATTATATATCAATAATCAGTGACTGCTGATTAAGTGCTGGTTATAGGCTCATAAACAAATGCTTGTGTTGCTCAGATTGTTGACCATAATAGGGAAAATCATTTTTATAATGCTGATATCATTGCTGCACAATACACATTATATTGTATATAGAACCTGAAATTTTCTAATGGTTTGTTCTGTGGAATCCAAAATCTGATTTTCCTTTTCAAAACTCCTTCTATGCCTGTTGAGATGCAAACACACTGAAAAAAGTCAGCCCACATAAAGTAGCCTACTGCACTGTGAGCTGAATTTAAATGTCCCTTATTGAGACTGTCGGATCCAAGGCAAAAAAAAAATAAAAAATTGAAATGTTTCCAGAACGACAGTACAAATGAGCCTTTGAAAACTGTTCTGGCATCTCACACACAGCTACAAAACCAAGTTTAGGTTTAGATGTCATTCCTTCAAATTGCTGCACTGACACTCAAAATCACTTATAAAGACAACAGATGTGAAATTTAACAGCCCGGTGCATAGCTCTCACAGAAGATAGAAGACAGGTACCTGTCTCTCCTCTCTGCAGAAGATATGAGCCAGTCCAGAAGGGTTGAATCAAATCCTAAATAAATGTAATTTAATTTCCAACAGGGGCAGGCCTAAACTGATCTAATTAACATTTATCTTTGCTGGATTGCTACAGTATCAACTATCACAGCAGCATCTGCTGCATTTGCTGATAGTCCCCCAAGTCTCTTTCCCTGCTTACAAAAATATTAATACTGTTAATATACCACAACTTACATGTAAATCATGCTCAGAAGGAAAAGAACATTTACTGATTTGTTCCTTAATATCTAAACTCTCAAAATTATTTTTCTGGCAAACATTTTCTTCTTCAATAATTTATCAGGCAAAGTAAACTCAGAGGGTTAGATTTTCAAAAAGTTACGCGCGTAATCCCTGAAAACCTACCCCAAACCCCCCCCCCCCCCCCGCGCGCAAGCCCCAGGACGCGCATAAGTCCCGGGGCTTTCCTGGGGGGGGGGGGGGCATGTCGCGGCGGTGCGTCATCCGGGGGCGTTCCGGGGGCATGGCCGTGGGCATGGTTCCGGCCCGGGGGAATTCCTGGGGGCGTGGCTGCAGCCTCCGGACCAGCCCCCGGACTGGAACCTGTCGGGCCGGCAGCCGGCCCACGCGAATTACGCCTGCCTCGAGCGTAACTTTGGGAATAAAGGTAGGGGGATAGATAGGGCTGGGGGGGTGGGTTAGGTAGGGGAAGGGATTGGAAGTTGGGGGGAGGTGGAAGGAAAGTTCCCTCCGAGGCCGCTCCGATTTCGGAGTGACCTCAGAGGGAACGGCAGCACGCACAGGGCTCAGTGCATGCAAGGTGCACAAATGTGCACCCCCTTGCGCGCGCCGACCCCAGATTTTATAAGATACGCACGGCTACGCGTGTATCTTATAAAATCCAGCGTACTTTTGTTTGCGCCTGGTGCGCGAACAAAAGTACGCGCTCGCGCTTTTTTTATAAAATGTACCCCAAAGATTACATTTTTCTATCTAAAATATATTTCATGAAATATGCTGTTTCTTTTTATGATCTTAGTGCCTACTTCTTACCTTGGTAAGACCTCATTTATTATACTGTATAACTCTGGAGACTGCAACTTCAAAAGGATCTAAACTGGTTGGAGTGGGTCCAGAGTCTGGGTACTAGAATGATCAGAGGTCTTTATTCTAAAGCTCAAGGGGTTAGTCTTAAATATGTAAACATGTATAACTTAGAGGAATGGTGAGATAGGAGGGATATGCTAGAGACATTTAAACATTTCAAAGGTTTCCATGCAAAAGAGGCTAGCCTTTTTCAATGAAAAGGAGGTTCTAGAACAAGGGGATCATAGGAGGAGGTTGAAAGGGGGTAGACTCAGGAGTAATCTTATGAAATATTTCTTTACAGAGAGAATAGTGAATGAGTGAAACAGCCTCCCAGTGGAGGGGATGAAGACAACAACAGTACCTGAATTCAAGGAAGCATGGGTAAACACAGAGGGTCTCTGAGGGAGTGATGGGAATTGTAAAGCTAAGTTAGTTGGGAGGATGGACAGACTATATAGGCCATATGGTCTTTTTCTGCCTTCACATTTCTATGTTTCTATACTCTTTAAAATTCAATTTGGTGTCACTGCCCTAAAACATACCCGGCGAATGAATACAGCACAACTGACTTAAGCTGTTATCAGAAATAAGCATGGCCATCATATAAGTTGACCACTTGTTATTCTATAAAAAATTAAATATATGAAAAAAGCAGCTTTGGCCTTAAAAGCAAACTATTTGTATGATCAGTAGAGGGAAAAAAAGAATAAAAAACATGATTATATTTTTAAAAACATAAGTAAAGAATATTTTTAAAAAATAGTGATAGAAATAGGATATCCAGCTATTCTGAAGTTGCCAAGAATAAACTATATATGAAACAAGACAGTCTTACTCCACCAACTAGATGGATGCTGTTAGTAAACTGAAGCAAAAAGCTGTACTCTAATATATGCATGAGAAAATATTAAGATATCCATCATCAGATGTGAATATTTGTCCAAGAGCCATCGAAATGGTACTTATAAAGGATACCTCAATGACCCATGGATATAGCAAGTTTGCTTACCAATAACAGTGATCTCCGAGGACAGCAAGAAGAATTCGCTATGACACAGGTGATGGTTTCCAATAGCACCTAATGGAGCCTTCTCTCTTAGCTCATAGTCGAGGTGCGGATGCCGGAGGTAAGCTACTGCATCCCCCTTGCGCGCGCCGGCCTGGTGCGTGAACAAAAGTACGCGCTCGCGCTTTTTTTTATAAAATGTACCCCATTATGTTTGGTTTTTCACATATTGTCGAATCACTTAAACATTTACTTTTATTAGCTAGTTATCTTATGTGTGTTCTTAATGTATTAAACTATGAATGTAAGAAGAGTGGGTAATAAATGCTTTTAAATAAATAACTTTTACTCTACTGGGATTTGGGAAGTTCCCATACAGGCGTTGCCTTGGGAGCCCCTCAGTCGACTTTAGAGTTAAATTTAACTAGGTAGTCAACTCTCCAAGGAAGCGGAGTGGATATTTAGAATGGCTGATTCATCCTACTATCTACAGAGAATACTGTTTACGGTAAGCAAACTTGCTTTCTCCATCAAAAAGCAGGGCAAAATTAGCCATGACACATGGGGAGTCCTAAGTCGAGCACTTACTGAAAAAGCAACTCAGACCACACCGTGGAAAGTGAACTATTGGGTGAACAGCTATACAAAACTGCTTGTTCAAATTTAGTGTCACTTCTTGATAGATTGTCCAGAGACTAAAGGGATGTGAAGATGTGCACCGACGATGAAGCTGCAGCTTTTCAAATCTCTTTGATAGGCACAACTCATATATGAGTCACTGATGCAGCCATGGCTCTCACCTGATCAGTTTTAACTGAGTCTGTAATCTGGAGGCCAGCGAGTGCATTAGCAATACATGATACAGATTGCTAGCCAATAATAACAAGTACATTCCTGACGCATGTAAGAGACTGCATGCTTTCCATAACAGGCCCAAAATTTTTGAATTCCTTACCTGAGATGTTACGTTTGATAACAGATAGAAAGATATTTAAATGTGAGCTAAAAACATGGCTATTGAAAAATGCATACAACCTAACTTAAAAACATCAAAAGGTTGAGATCTACAATAACAAGGCAAGAGATACTAACTGATGCATGAGGAACACATTTAACGACAGATTGTAAGAATCTCACTAAAACGTACTGACTAATATCGAAATTTATTTTATTTTATGTACTTCATGTCTTCTGTCCTAGATCTTTAGTTAATATGTATTTGAACACTTCATTTGATAGATGTTAATGCCTGTTTATGAATACCACCTCTGTAACCCATCATTATTTGCTGATTTTTAGCTATGAATGTTATTTTTGTAAACCGTTGTGATCTTCACATGGCACAACGATATTTAAAATGTCTAAATAAATAAATAAACACAATGTGTAATCCCTTTTTCAGGAATGGTAACTCCCTCAGGGAACACATCTAATTTATAACCTTCAGGGCTACTCTAGCTAGCTGGCTCCGTCCCAACTTGGCTCCTGATACCTGGAGAGGGATTTCTTTTCGGGGGGAGACTCTCATCTATGGCCCAGACAGTGATGAGTGATCCTATGTGTGTGGTGGTAGCTGTGACATCCCCTGGAGGGAGATGCTGTGAATAAACAGGCAGGACTAGGGCCTGGGTGTTAAACAATAATTTACTGATTGATTAAGCAAATAAAAGCCCATCTTGAAACGAGTGTGCAGTTACATGCTATTTCTATTACAATTAGGGTATCTCAATCTGGGTAGGTGTTCTTTCCTTCAGAAAACTGGTTGGGCTTCCCAAATGGCGATTGAAAAGTGCACTAAAGCTCTCCCAACAGCTTAACTGGGATTTCTAGGTCAGGGATCCCTTTCTATCATAGCAAAAATCCTACCTAATAGTCTAGCATCTTCCCGAACATCCAGCCCAGTATCCTGGTCACATAACTGTAGAGCTCCGAGTGAGGTCTCCTTGATCTTACTTGACTATTTGTAGTTATGCTGCATAGGAGACTTGAGTGGAAAAGTCTGAGGGTAGGAACCAGCAGATCCAGCTAAGCTCCAGTGAGGAGGGGTGGCGAAAAACTCCTCACAATAAAAGATATACTTTCTTCTACAGAACCTTCCTAGACTGGACTTCTGCTGTCACAGATGTTTGCCACATTCATGGGGAGAATGGACTCACTGGTCTTCAGCCAGCAAGGATGACCTTCATCAAAGAAACAGAGTGAAATATAGTCCCCTCTGTGTTAGAGTTCTCCCAGCCTTTAAGTGCCTCACACTCCTCTGAGAAGATGTGAGAAGGCACTCAAGGGGTGTCTGATTCCTTGAAACTCCAATAGGTTGATTTGGACCTGTCATTCTACTGGAAACCAGGTTCCCAGTGTCTGGAAGGGACCCATGTGTGTTCCCCATCCCTTGATGAATGTGTCTATTGCTTATGTTACCTGATGGGGAAGTAGACTGGGGGGGGGGGGGGGGGCTCCTCCTGTAAGATATACAGATCTAATCATCATCAGAGCTCTCTTTTTATTTCCTGCCAGACATTCACCAGAGTTGTCAAGGGTTGAGATAACTCCCTTTGGGAGTGGAGGCCCTAATGTAGGACTCGCATGTGAAAGCAGGTTAATGCAACAATATCAACCATCTCTGCCGCCATGTGGCCAAGAACAATTAGCATTTCCCTAGCTGTAGTCTGATCCGAGTTTACCAACTGATGAGCTAGGGACTTGAGAACATCTGCACAATCTGCTGGAAGAAACACTCTTTCTTGTAGAGTCTATCCATGCACCAATAAATTTGATTTTCTGAGATAAGATCAGGATTGATTTTTTGAAATTTACTAGGAACCCTAGGGACTGCAGGAGTTGAAATGTCTTCTGAAGGGAGGTCATCACTCCTTACTGGGAAGTGGCTCTAACTAGCCAGTCATTCATGTAAGGAAAACAAAAATACCCTGCCATCAGAGATGTGCTGCAACTACCGCTAGGCTGCCTACCACTAGACTCTCGGTGCTGCTGAAAAACCAAAGGATAGCACCCGGTACTAGCAGTGAGAGGATTCCACCGCAAATCACAGATAGTGCCAGTGGAAGGGCAACACATCTTTCAGATCCAGGGCACACATCCACTCCCCTGCCTGGATGAAGGGCAAAATGGTGTGGAGGGAGTTCACCTTGAATTGCTCCTGTAATAAATTCTTATTCAGACTTCATAAATCCAGGTCCGGTCTCAATCCCCCTGGTTTCTTGGGGATAAGGAAACAGTGAGAGTAGAATACCTGTCCATGTTGGTCAGATGGAACATGTTATATTGCTCACTGTTTGAAAAACATTCCACCTCCATGTGGAGCTGTGCTGAGTGAGGCAGATCCAGATTGAAGACTGAGCAATGGGAAGTGCTGGGAGAAATGCAAACATTAACTAGATTCCACAGTTTTGAGTATCCAGTGATCCTTGGTGATTTTGCACTACTCCTCCAGGTAGAGACAAATTCTCCCCTCTACCGGAGGGGTCGAGAGCTGGACTCTGAACTTGCTCAAAAACTTAGTTCTGGTTTTGGCTGGACCTGCTATGTGTTGCATCCGTCGGTCTTCGATGGCTTTGCCCCATTTGCCTCACCTTATTCTCGGCTCCTCCCGCTTACCTGGGCAAGATGGCTACCACCACATCTTCCAGCCGACCTCTCTGGCGACCCCAGAATGGCTATGGTGCAGCCTCCAGCCATTGCTCCTCCCAGATAGCTACTAGGGTGCGTGCATGTGCACTCACAATCACGTCTTTGTACGACCCTTGGCGCAAACCTCGAGGGCGTTCCCTCATGCTGACGTCATGCCATCCGGGTATATTAACTTCATCAATTTGCTAGCTCTACGAGTTAGCAAGGACTCAAATCCGTTCCTGTCTACGCTACTCTGTCGCTTTCGTGCTGCCGCAGGAAGCTACCTCTCTCTGCCCTTCGGGGTATATGCTAACCAGGTACCCGCTCCTCTGGGGCCCTCTGCTTTATTTCAGGTGCCTTTCAGGGAACAAGTACTCGCTCTTCAAGGGCCTGCTCTCCCTGCCTCGGTGCCTGTACCTTCTACTACAAGACCTGGTGGAATCGCACATCAACAGCTAACACCTAGTGAGTACTCTAACTCTCAGTCTATCTCATCCATAGTATCTCCTTGCTGGGAGACCTGTGTTATGCTCTCCTCCTCCAGAGGGGAGGAGTTAGCAATCTGTTATGCTCTCCTCCTCCAGAGGGAAGGAGTTAGCAATCTGTTATGCTCTCCTCCTCCAGAGGGGAGGAGTTAGCCATCTGCTGTCGCTCACCCCGCCAGGAGGGCGGAGTTAGCAAGCTGTTCTGCTAGCGATATGACATGACCTGCCCCTCCAGAGGGGAGGAGTTAGCTATCTGTAGATCTGTTAGTGAACTGCTGTTAAATGCTCCTGTAAGGAAAGGAGGTAGCAATCTGATACCAATCTGCTAAGGAGTAGCAATCTGTTATGGATCAACTCTCCAAGGAAGAGTAGTTGGCAATCTTGTAAAATGATACTCTTCTAAGGAGAAGAGCTAACAATAGGTATATTGTACTTCACTACTGAGATAGCAATCTATCATGCCTCCGCTACGGAGTAGCAATCTGTATATATAAGCTGCTGGCAAGTCTCAAGTAAGAGGAGTAGCTGTTTATATAATACTTCCGTGAGCGGAGTTAGTGGTCTGTAGTGGTTGCCTCCCACAGGGTGACAATAATGAAAGGAAATGACCAGTTGGAGGAAAGGGTGAATCCCTGGGCCGATGGCAGATGACAGCGCCCCCAGGAGGAGATCCTGAAAGGAACCACCAGCTAGGCTAGAATATGAGATAAACACAATAGTTCTTTATTAGACTGGAAGCTGGACCACCAGAGATGGCAGTAGTGAGTCGCTGTGTTCAGCGAAGCTGAAGTCCTACTAATACTGGAATATAATCTCTGGGTTGCTGAGCTGTAGAGAGAGACTAGAAGTAGTGAGTAGACAAGGTATACTGGATACAAGATGGCGAGCACTGGTTCCCACAAACAGTCTGTAATATGAACTCACAATTGCTGTACATGAAATGGCTTCTAGAGTAGAAAAGAGTCTGTAAAAGATTCTAGGAACATGGGCCCTCGTGGAGCGAGTACCGGTTCCTATCTGCAATCTTGCCAATGTAGCTCTTGATCTCTGTACCTGCGATAATGTCTTGGAGGGAAGGGAGTCTTCAGAGCAATAGGAAAAGTTTGAAAAGGCCGAGCAGTGGAGAAGGATTCCCCTCGCTGACTCGGATCGTTGTTGCAAGTATCATGGACTGCTGAAGCAAGTCCTGATGGAGTTCCTTGCTAACTCGTTTGAGGTTAGCAAACAAAGACCTTTTAAAGTACAAATGGATGACGTCACTACGGGGGGACGCCCCCGAGGTTCGCGCCCTTGCTGGTACAAAGTCTGGAGCGCGCGCACGCCCTTACGTCATCAGGAACATGGCGGATCCGTAGCGTCAGGCCAGCCCGGGCGAACCGGGACCAAGAGGCGGAGAGAAGCCGTGGCCGCATCTGTCCGTCAGAGCCGAAGGGAGTCGCATCCCAGGTAGAGAGGGTGGAGCGAGGGGCGAGAAGAGGCACAAACGCAACAACCTGCTGCGGAACCTCCTGATGTCATCTAGGAGAGAAGTACTCCCTCTGCCGAGGTCCCTGAGACTACAACTACAGACTGCCTAACTACTGCCACCTCTGGTGGAGGACTCAAGCTGTTTAATAAAAGATTTATCATGTGTTTTTTGTGCACAAGTCTGGCCCAGTGCTGTGGCTCCTCACGGGGCTCCTCCCCATGGGTGTGGTCATCTCCACAGCACCTAAGGATCCACAAAACACATGTTAGCATAACACTATGCTGCTTTTGGTTGACACTTTTTATGCTGGTGGCCTCAAACTGGAAGCTGATATTACTGTTGTGGAAACAGAGGAGGAGAATGGTACCACTGGAATTGCCAAAAGGGGCGTTTCTGAAAGTAATAATGCTTAAAAACGAAGTAGGGCCACTTGAAGTCAACTATTGATCCAAAACGGTTGAGAGAGATTAATCTGCCACATATTGCTCCTTGATTTCTGAGATTACCTTCTAAAGCAGGGAATATCTGCTACCTTATCATTGACATCATCATGCAAACTGCTGGCCCTTAACCAAGCCATTTGGCATGCTCCAATGGAGGTGTACAGTGAGCAGGCTGTCATGTTGAATGTCTTGTATAATGACTGAATAAGTGTTACGCGTGCCGGCCGCAGCAGACCCGCGGCCCGGCCCCCTCACCTCTCTCAGACGAATCCAGCGCATGGTTCCTCATCCCTGGTGGCGGTGGGTTGCCGGCTCCATCCTCAGGCCGCCCCTGGTGCGTCTGGCTCAGCCACAGATCTCTGTGCTCCGCGTCAGGCCTCTCTGCGTGGCCTGTGGAGAGATGCCGCCACTCAGTGCCACGCCTCTCCATAGGCGCGCGTGCGCGCATCATTGTGTCTTAAGTAGGGCCTGCGGCGGAAATCTAGCCGTGGCCCCGGATGATGACATCAGTGGAGCTCCGGTACTTAAGGCAGGGCTCCACTCCTAAGGATTGCCTTTGCAACAGGTCTCCACGCTAGTCGTGTACTCGTTGCCTCCTGATGTTTCTTCTTCATTCCTGGTTCCTGATACTCGCTGACTCCTGTTCCTTGGTTCCTCGTTCCTGGATTCCTGATCCCTAACCTACTCTCAGATTGCCTTCTAGGATTACGACTTCTGCTTTGTCTGACCATGCTGTTCGCTCTCTCCAAGTCCGGACCTCTGCCTTGCCTGACCACACCATTGACTCTCTCCAAGCCCGGACCTCTGCTTTGCCTGACCACGTCGTTGACTTTCTCCAAGCCCAGACCTCTGCACTGCCTGACCATGCCGTTGACCACGTCGTTGACTTTCTCCAAGCCCAGACCTCTGCACTGCCTGACCACGCCGTTGACTCTCTCTAAGCCCAGACCTCTGCATTGCATTGATTCTCTCCTCGTTCAGACCTCAGCCTTGCTTGCCACTGCTTCCAGATTGCCGCTGGCCCTGACTCCAGCTTGCCCTATGACGCTTCCTCAGTCTACGTCCTGGACTTGGCCTATTCAGGCTTCGGCCTGTTCTTGCTCGGGCGCCCCCTGTCTGACTTTGGTTCTATTGGCGCCCGGGTCTCCGCCTCGTCCAGTACAGACTTCTTCTCTCCACTGTTGCTGCCTCTGGGCTTACCTCTCAATCCTTCCATCGACGATGACATACGGAGGCCCACCTATGTCCAACCGGCCCTGATACCCAAAGGCTCAATCCGCGGGGAACAAGTGCTGGTATTGATGAAGCGCCAGCCAGCCTCCGTCCTTCAGCCCACTCCACCTGCCGACGGAGGGGACCCATAGGATCTCTCCTATGGATAGCATCAACTCCACCTCGGCCCAAGGGTCCACCTCCGGCGCAACAATAAGATGGCATATACATTCTTCTGCATCTAGGAGCGGTTGTGGATATGTAGAATTGCCCTTCATTGGGGCAAGGAAGAATTTTAATTTCTAAATGCTATCATGTCCAGCAGTGTGGAGACCTTCTCTGGTGGAGTGTTGGAGAATATCGTCATGTTCTTCATTTGTTTGAGCACTGACACCATGCAACTGATTGGTAAGGCAGCTGTAGCACTCCAAAACCTGGGGTTTTCTGTACTCTATACTTCAGATCTAGTTTCCTGGCTACTGGAGCACAGGAAGTAGGATTCTCTCCCATTCTTGTCTGTAATTCTTTTTCAGTATCGAATGGTCAGAATGGTTGCTGGCTCCACTGAAGTGTCTAGGATCTGGAGAAGGCTGGACTTATATGTGCAGGTCCTTGTCCTTATAGACAAAATATTATTGGTGCCTTAACCAACTTATCCAGAAATCTAGAATAGGTAAGGTCCTCAGGTGGAGATGAATGGTCCAGAGGCTCAGGCAGGGGGGTCATAGGGGATTCCCATCGATCCTTCTTCTGATCAGAGAGATTGAAGAGACACTGATAAAGGGACCACAATGATGATATGAGTGACAAAGGAAGCATCCTTGATTGCCTCAGAAGGAAATACTCCTGGTGAACATCCTCCAACTGGCTGGACTCCACTATGAAAAGAGTGGCGAGGACTTTAATTTTAATCACAAGTCCCTTGTACCCCTTCAGGCAGGAGCACAAGAGACTTCTTTTTGAGGAAGTAAATACAATACCCTGCAGAAGAGAGGCAGAAGAGTGCCCTCCTTGTCCTTAGTCACCAGGAAAGCAAAGAAAGTCTTAACCAGCTCTGCCACTTGGTTCAAGGCAGCTGTGCCCTCTGGCCAGACATTGGGGGTAAAACATTCTCTTTAGAAACCAAAATGGAGACTTCTTGAAAACCTTCCAACCTTTACAATATTTGTCCCGAGGGGGCGGTTAGAAATTAATGGTACCAACAAGCAGATGAGATCCAGTGTCTCAAGACTAAGACCTTGCTCAAGTAATCTTGATGGGGAGATTGCCCTTGAAATAGGAGGAGGTAAGTGGAGCATATCTCACTCCACACATCCCATCCTTACTGAGACTGGCAATTTGAGGAATAATTGCTTTAGCAGCATCGATCTGCGCTCCAAGGTTCAAGGCATTGAGGGAAGAAGCATCATCGTTAGCACAGAGACTATATACATTAGCAAATAATGCATCAATGGTACTAGTGCTTTGTGTGTCAACTAGGAATGACTCAGAGGAATGGCATTTTTTCATTTTACTTGTCCCAGATTCTCATGAAGAGCTTGCCAAAGCCTGTCAAACTCATACCACTACTCACTGGCATCTGTCAGTCAGCCAGTTTGTAATCCATTCTGCCACTTTAGGACCCACTCCCAAGTTTCTCATTTTATTTATGAGCCTTCTGTGAGGGACCGTATCAAAAGCCTTGCTGAAATCCATGTGTTCCACAATTGTACACCAGTTACATAAAGGGGAAGGTGGGGGGGGGGGGGGGGCGGAAAAAAAGTTCCCCTCCAAGGCCGCTCCGATTTCAGAGCGGCCTTGGAGGGAACAGGGACAGCCATCGGGGCTCCCCTCGGGCTCGGCGCGAGCAAGGTGCCACTGTTGGAAACAGGATGCTGGGCTTGATGGACCCTTAGTCTGACCCACTTTGCACTTCAACGGCTACGTGCGTAACCTGAGAAAATCTGCCCCAAAAGGTTCTTACTCTTATCTCATCAAGCTAAGCATGACTTACTATTGGTACTTCCAAAAGATTCTGACTAGCTGATCTTAAAGTCTGACTCGGTTTACATAGCTTTAAGGCTAAGCGCACACATATTGGAGTATACCTGTTAGAACACAATGGTTCATTGTAACAATTTTAAATTGTATTCTCCATCTTATCGGAAACCAATGTAATATTCATAAGCCTGATGTGATATGCTCAGTTGGTTTAATGCCAGTTAGTACTCTTACTGCAGCATTCTGAACGGCTTGCAAACAGCGTAACATGTAAGCTAGTACACCTACATACAGAGCACTGCAACAATCCATTTTAGAGATAATCAGCGACAAAATTATTTTACGATAATCATTAGCAGATACAAATGGTTTGAGTCCCTGCAGTTTCTTTAGTTTAATAAATGCACTGCTAGTTACTTGTTTTATTTGTTCTTTCAGTGCTAAGTCCGATTATACATGAACAAGTATAAAAGTTGTCCTCAGAACTTTTCATCCGAGTCTGACAAGGCTGACAAGGCTGCCATAATTATATTTGCTAGCATCTAACATCAATGTAGAGGTGTTGCCACCTTTGACTCTCGCTCGAGTCCCGTATCATCTCCCTCCATTGTTCAGTCCTTGGGGATGCCACATAGGGAAGGTGGGCTCTCTGAAATCCTTGAATCTTGAGGTACTGCTCCATTCCCTTCCTCTAAGCCTAAGAGAAGTATTAGCCTTCCAATGCAATGCATCCACATGACACTTGAGAGGCTGCCATGCTAAGAAGAAAGATCAGAAGTGCAAAGATCTATCAACTTCTTATCCCCTACTCCAGTCTGAAGGATAAATGTACGGCGTAGCTGTATGCACAGGCACCATATTAACCAAGTCATTCATACACTCAGCATTGTGCCACTCATATATAAGGCAACAAATACACAATTAGTGACAAGTTACAATATTCATACAGCTTGAAATAAGCTGTCTTGGCTTACTTTTGGGTAAAGCATTTAATACTCAAAACCAACAGGAGCAAATTACATACATCTGACCAGTCCCAAGCAAACTTCATGGACTCTCCAAATGCCTGCTTGAGACATAGCACCGCACAAAAATGTCTCTTTCCTTGCTGTAATTGCCATAATTATATTTGCTAACATCTAACATCAATGTAGAGGTGTTGCCACAGTGAAAGGAAACACAGTTTTCTAAATCAAATCCTATATTTACTAATCTAGTTTTTCCAGCAGTCAGGGCACTTGCAAAATAACACTGGTATTTAATCTGCTAGAACAAGTGACTGGCTTACTGCAATGTAAATGAAATACAGAACAGGAAAGCAGCAGCAGCAGCAGCAGAAAAAAGTTCAGTACTAAGAACTCAACAAGAGAAAATGTTGTAAAGTGTAGAATCAGGCTGAATACCAGAGAAACCAGGGTTCAAATTCTAGTCCTCCTTGTAACTTTGGACAAATCACCTCACTCATCCCCATCTGCCTCAGGCACAAACTTAGACTGTAAGCCTTCTGGGGACTGTACCTGAATGTAACTCGCCATGAACTACCAAAGAAAAGGCACGAGCTGTACATAAAATACATAAAGAGTACCAAAAGTATTAGAATACCAGATATTTATGGTGTTAAGTTTACGCAAGCTCCTAAAATCTGAAAAATTTGGGGGAAGGGGATCCAGCAGTTTCCTCCTACTACTTTGGCTTTCCAGTTCAATCAAAACTGGCACTCAACAGAATTAGGCATCAAAAGTATTTATTCACAACTAATGGGGATATTTTTCCATTTTTTATCTTTCTTTTGTCTAGCCCAGTCACTGCAGATACAATCCTCAGTCGAGAGCCTCAGACTTGGGTTCCCTTCAGAAACCAGAATGTATGTATCCTGACTGGCTAGTTGCTATCAATGTTGCATGATAGCCAAGATTCTCCTGGAGACTATGTACATTACCTCTATAGCATCTTCTGCTTCAACCTGCAGGAGAAACAAAGCCCCGCTCAGGAACTAAATTTGTATCTATTATATGACAGCAAATGATCCTGCCACTGAGCTATCAGGCTGGCTCAGCACTTTATTTTTGTATTGCATTTAATTTAATTTCTGACTGTTTTTATGCCTTCATACATTGATTGCATAGAAAATAATTTACATGGATCAAGAAAGCAGTTTCCAACACAAAATATAAGGACTGCTTGGAATTCTCCGTCTATAAAATCACTTACTTTCTCGAAGAAAAATAAATAAAAAGGGCATCATTAAGTTGAAATAAAAATCTCAAGGTTGCAAAAATAAAAAAGAAAAATAAGAGTGGATAACAAACAAAAATTTTGGCAATATCAGACAAATTTATAAACTTAAATCAAAAGCCATAATAATCTCCCTTCTTCTAGCTTTAATTAATTGACCAAGGGATGGGAATGTATGGAAATAGATGTACAGACAAAACAATTACATTGTGATGTGTGACCTTTACAGATTATGTTTAAAATACATGGCCCCTTTGTGCAGGTTGCTAGCCGGTTTAGGACTAGTACACTACATATTTGCAGACGATATTCAGATTCTTCTCCCAATTAAAGACTCATTGCAAAATACACTGAAACTTTGGAGTATTTACTCCAATTCCATAAAACAATTACTTACACATATGTCACTTTCGCTCAATGATACAAAAACAGAGATTCTTTATATTTGTAATAAAGTGACTGAAAAAATTTCACTTGATATTAGTTCAAGTTTACCCCCTTTCACTATTAAACAGGAAGTTAGGGATCTAGGTGCTATTTTAGATAGCGAATTGAATTTAAAGGCTTTTATAAAAGCTATAATCAAAGATGGCTTCTATAAATTGCAAATTTTAAAGAAACTAAAACCCTTGTTACACAGCAACGATTTTCGAACAGTGCTGCAAGCTCTTTTACTATCGAAACTGGACTTCTGCAATGCCCTTTTTCTGGGCCTTCTGCTATCTTCTATTCGCCCTTTGCAACTTTTGCAGAATGCTGCCGCACGGCTACTGACAAATTCCAAAAAATTTGATCACAACACCCCTATTCTGATGAGCTTTCATTGGTTACCAATTTATTTTCGCACTCAGTACAAAAGTTTGACTCTTATACACAAAACGATCTATGGCAATAACACAGAATGGTTAAATGCAGCTCTTCATATTCACACGCCCTCACGTAACTTAAGATCATTAGGCAAGGCATTATTATCAGTTCCATCACCGAAATCAGCACATTTAAATGCAGTTAGGGAAAGGGCTCTCTCCCTAGCTGGGCCAAAACTCTGGAACTCTCTTCTTCTCAATTTATGATTAGAGGCAAACATACAACCATTTAAGAAACAACTAAAAACATGGTTGTATGAGCAAGGCGTTTAACAATTCAGAATAACATTTTTAGCGACCCCCTCTGAAAAATAACTCAGATTAGATAAAGAAGTATTTATTTTTATAATTTTAACTTTTTAAATGATGTTACTAGTAGTTAGGATGCTTTTACCAATTGAATGTATTTTATTATTTTGTAATTTACAGATAGAGTATTATTAGGGTTCTTAATAATTTTATAGGGTTTATTCATATATTTAATTTCAATGTTTTTAGGGATAAGTATTAAAGGCTTATCCCCAAATTTTGATGTAAACCGACATGAAGTACATACAATGATTGGTATATAAAAATGCCTAAATAAATAAATAAATAAATAAATAAATAAACAAACAAACAAACAAACAAACAAACTTACCTGATAATTTTGTTTTTCTTAATGTAGACAGATGAACTCAGGACCAGTGGGTTTATGTCCCCTGCCAGCAGATGGAGACAGAGCAAGCTGACATCATAGTATACATAACCCTGCAGTGACCCCAGCCTGCCAGTATTCTCTTCAAAAGCAACTGCGGACAGACTAGCATAAAACTTGATTAAAAACATGAGGGGGCAAGATGGCGGCGTGAGAAAGACGTACAATATCACTCATTTCCACTTATTTGTTTCTACTTTTGAGATGCCGTCTAACTTAAAGGAAGGGTTCAAATCTACCCCTCAGATTCTTCTCTTCCTTCTGGGCAGCAACTGATTACGACCTTTGCCTCTGGTCTGGCTACAATTGAGGGGGTATTAGACCCCGATGTGATAACCGGTGAGGGAGCACTGACATCGCCAGGGGAAGTCACCTTGAGTCCCCCAGATCTTCAGCTCCCACTGGCACCTGTGACTGCCGACACTTCATTTCAGACCGCGGCGCATGGCGATGATGTGACTCGTGTACCTGGGGGGGGGGGGGTTCAGAGTGGAGTTCAGCCGCTGGCACCCTTGCACTCTCCGACTCTGCAGGTAGTCTTGGACATCTCCGAGGTGGCTGTGCATCCTGCCACTTCCTCTCTGACTGAGATTGAGGGAGAGTACGGAAGGTCTTTTGTTGAGTCGGCAAAAAGTGTTCCAGAAACGGCCAGCCATGGAACTTTAGGTGAGATTTTTTCATCTTCCTCCTAAGCCAGCAGTTGTAACTCTTGACACCCTATGGGATCTGGTCACTGGGTTTGGCTGCTCTTTGCAACTTTGCCAGGTGAAGATCAAGGACCTTGATACTAAGGTGGACACTTTGGAGGTGAAGTGGGAAGAGAAATACAGGGAATTACAGTCTCAGATAAGGACTTAGGAGACTGTTGCTTCTGAGACTCAATCCTGCAATGTTAAACTGATTAAAGATTTCAGTAACTGTTCTAGAAGCTTGGAATATTTAGAGAATTATACTCGGCATTTAAATCTCCGATTTCTGACTTTTCCCAAGGTAATGGGTGAAAATTCCTATCGAACTCTCAAGAAATACTTCCTAGAAATATTGCAGTTTGAGGAAGAGAAAATCCATTCCATAAATAAGTCACTTTTCCTATCAGATGTGAATAAAAGAATACCTCAAGACCAATGTTCTGAAGCTATTACTGACTTAACTCAATTTCTTGAGAATTCCACTGTAGAAGTTTACAACTGTTTGACTCTTCTTGTTTCCTTCATCTCCGAACAAGATCTAAGTGAAGTAATGAAGAGATATTTCAAGAATATTTCTGAGCCTTTTTATGGACAGAATATTCTGTTTTCTTTTTACCAGAGCAGCTTAAATCCTTTGTTAATTCCAGGAGTATATTGATTTCTTCTCCTGGGGAAACCAGATCTACCTAGATCCAAGATATTAGGTAGCCATCTTCACTTTAAGCCTATTTCTTTGTATGTTTGATTCCTACACTCCTCCCATAATTACGTCCCCTATGTATTGATTTTCTTTTTGGAAAATGACTTACTATTAATAGAATTAATATCTTTGTAAAATATCTTATCTTTTCTGATAAATCATTTTGTTTTCTGAAGTAAGGTATTGTCTTGCTTGAAGTAAGGTATTGTCTTGCTTTTATTTCCAAGGTGATGGAAAAAGTTGTTAATTCTCAACTCATGGACTACCTCGAAAACCATGCAATCCTCCATGTTTCCCAATTTGGCTTCAGGAAACACTTCAATACCAAATCTCTACTGCTCTCCCTGTCCGACCATCTCCTCAGAGGCTTGGGCCAAGGCCACACCTACCTCCTTGCCCTCCTCGATATTTCGGCGGCGTTCGATACCATTAGCCATCTTCACCTCCTGACACGGCTAGAAAGCATTGGCATCTCAGGACTAGCCCTCGCCTGGTTCAAATCCTATCTCTCTAACAGAAAGTTCTTTGTTAAAATTGGAAACAACCTATCTGCCTCACACCCTTTACAACAAGGAGTCCCGCAAGGCTCATCTCTCTCTTCAACCCTTTTCAACGTCTACCTCACCCCTCTCTGCCAGCTCCTTTCCGACCTTAAGCTCAAGTTCTACCTCTACGCTGATGATGTTCAGATCATTATTCCCATCCACAACTCTATCTCTGAAGCCCTGGAGCACTGGGAAAACTGCCTTGCAGCCATCAACTCCCTCCTTACTAACCTTCACCTTGCCCTTAACACTAACAAAACTGAACTCCTACTCATCTCTTCGCAAACCCCCCCCCCCCCCCCCCCTGTCTAATGACTCCAAACTCAACCTTCTCACAGCTCAACCATCAGTTAGAGACCTCGGAGTGCTTCTTGATCACGAACTAAGCATGAAACCTTACATCAACACCATTCTCAAAGCAGGTTTCTTTAAACTCCACGTTCTTAAAAAACTCCGACCCCTATTATACACCCAAGATCTCCGCACAGTAATCCAAGCCACCATCACTTCCAAACTAGATTACTGCAACGCACTCCTCCTAGGGCTCCCCATGTCTACGATAAAACCTCTCCAAATGTTGCAAAATGCTACCGCAAGACTTATCACTAACACACGCAAACACGAACACATTACCCCTATCCTCAAAGAGCTCCATTGGCTCCCCATCCTTTCCCGTATACACTACAAAACCCTGACCATAGTACACAAGTCTATACACACCCACAATTCCAACTGGCTTGACTTTCCATTCAATGCCCCCCAATCCACTCGTACCACCAGATCTGCCAGCAAAGGTACCCTACACGTACCTTCCCTGAAAACAGCTCATCTCTCCTCCACCCGTGACCGCGCCCTTTCCATTGCTGGTCCTGCCCTCTGGAACTCCCTTCCCGCCCACATGCGCCTTGAACCATGTAAGATAAAATTTAAAAAGAAACTAAAAACACTATTGTTCAACCAAGTTTACTCAGAATAGTTCCTCCCCCCTTCACCTTTCCTTACATCGCCCCATGGTGACCTCCCTCTCCTTATATTAAGGAGCTAATTACATTGCAAATTGTTTATTATTCTTGTTATGTTTTTTTTAAGCTATTTTCCATTCTGCCCTTGGTTAACCCCCCCCCTCCCAGTTCTCCTTCCCTGCTGATATGTATTTTCAAACCTTTTGTTAAAATGTGAACCGGTATGATGTCCCCACTAATACCGGTATATAAAAGTTCCTAAATAAAATAAATAAATAAATTGATGAAATTAATAAACATAAAATAAAAAAACAAAACAAAAAACAGGTAACCAGAACTGTACTCAACCCACCATAAATATTAAACTCACATAAAATTCTAGGTACCCCAAGCTAGGATTACTGGATGAACACTTACCAGTAATCCCTTGTGACCGAAAGCCCCACAGGAGGACTATTAACACACTCATACAGCAGCCGAGTGCGGGAAGCTGAGTCCATCTGTCTACACTAAGGAAAATGAAATTATCAGGTAAGTAATTTCTCCATTTCCTAGCATGTAGACAGATGGACTCAGGACCAGTGGGATGTACCAAAGCTACTCCCCAACAGGGTGGGAAGCTGCCCGCAGTCCAGTCAACACCACATGTGCAAAGGCTGCATCCTCCTGGGCCTGCACATCCAGACGTTAAAACCTGGAAAAAGTGTGTAAGGAAGACCATGTCTCAGCTCAGCAGATATCGGCAGGAGACAACAGACTAATCTCTGCCCATGACACTGCTTGAGCCCTAGTGGAATGAGCCCTAACCTGAGTAGGCAACAGCTTACCAGCATCCACATATGCGGCCGAGACCACCTCCTTAATCCAACGAGCTATGGAAACCCGCGAAGCCGAAGTGCCCTGCTTACTCCTGCCATGGAGAACAAACAGGTGATCCGTCTTTTGAAAAGACTCAGAGACCTCCAGATACTGCACGACAAGACGCTTAACATCCAAGGAGTGCAAAATGCAAAACTCCTCTGCATCCCTGACCTTATCCAGGGATGGCAAGGAGATGGACTGATTCAAATGAAAGTCCGAGACTACCTGAGACAAGAAGGATGGAACACTACATAGATGTGACACCCGTGGAGTCGCCCAAAGGAACAGCTCCCGGCAAGACAATGCCTGCAGCTCAGAAATCTGACGTGCAGAACATATAGCCACCAGAAACCCAGTCTTCAAAGTCTACAACTGTAAGGAAAGGCTATGCAGTGGTCAGAATGTAAGGCCCACCAAAATGTCCAGCACCAAATTAAGACTCTACAATGCAACCGGTAACCTCAAAGGAGACCTAGGCTGCTTCACTCCCTTAAAAAAAAAGACCACATCAGCATGAGATGACAAGGAAACACCATTCACCAGGCCTCTGAAACGGGCAAGAGCCACAACCTGCACCTTCAAGAAATTAAGGGCCAAGCCTTTATTCAATTCATCCCATAAAAAATCCAGAATGAAAGGGATCTTAACTGAATAAGGAAGAATACCCCGCTCCTCAAAGCAAGCCTTAAAAACTCTCCAAACCCGCACATAAGCCACAGAAGTGTAGAACTTGCAAGAGCAGAGTAAAGTGGCATCAGGTGAGCCATCTCAGGGGCCAAACTGTTAGACAGAATCGAGTCAGATCCTCGTGAAGAACTGGTCTCTGCTGAAGCAGATCCATGTACGGTGGAAGATGAAGGGGGGTCTCCACCAGGAGTCATTGCAAATCCACATACCAAGGACGCTTGTGCCAGTCTGGTGCCACCAGGAGTACTAGCCCCCCTGTGGCCATCGACCTTGCAAATTATCCTGCCCAGCAATGTCCACAGAGGACAGGAATAAAACAATCTGTCTTTCGGCCAGACCTGTACAAAAGCGGCTATTCCCAGGGACCACGGATCTCTCCTGTGACTGTAGAAGCGAGGAACCCTCGCATTTTGAAAAGTCACCAGCAGGTCTAGGAAAGGAAGGCTCCAGTGATCCACAATCAGCTGAAATGCCTCGGCTGACAACATCCATTCCCTTGGGTCCAGACTCTCCCTGCTGAGAAAATCCACTCTTATGTTGTCTTTTTCTGCAATATGAGAGGCTGAGATCATCTGCAGATGACCTTCCACCCATTCCATCAGCTGGTCTATTTCCTGTGACACTTCCTGGCTCTTGGTTCCTTCCTGGTGACTGATATAGGCCACTGTCGTCGTATTGTCTGACATCATGTGAACCTCTTGATTCCGCAGCCTGTGGCTGAACTGCAAGCATGCCAGCCTTATCACCTGGGCCTCCAGGCGATTGATGTTCCAGCGGGACTCTTCGGCATTCCAGCGCCCTTGGGCCGTGAACTCCAGACAGTGAGCCCCCCAACCATGGAGACTTGCATCTGTTGTGAGTATCAACCAGGCCGGCGAGGACAAGGGAACTCCCTTTCTCAGACGATCCTCCTGCAACCACCACTGGAAGCAGGAACAGATTTCCATTGGCAAGAAGAGCAGAACCGCATAATCCTGAGACTGCGGGTTCCAACGAGATAGCAGAGAGCGCTGAAGAGGATGCATATGTGCCATTGCCCACAGCACCATTTCCAGGGTAGCTGCCATCAAACTGAGTACCTATAGGTAGAACCACATTGTTGGACCTATGGTGTTCATCAACTGATGCACTTGAGACATCAATCTCTGGATCCGAACTTCCGGTAGGAAAACTCTGTCCTGTCCGGTGTCGAACCGGAACCCCAGATACTCCAATGACTGGGATGGCTGAAGATTGCTCTTAGTCAGATTCACACCCAATTAAGCTCCTGCAATAAGCTGGTCACTTTGTGTCACCAGGGGGCTCTCTTCCTAAGACTTGGCTCGAATCAGCCAGTCATCCATATACAGGTGCACCAGGATTCCTTCTTTTCGCAAAGCCGCCGCTACCACCACTATAATCTTGGAAAATGTTCTGGGAGTGGTGGCAAGACCAAAAGGCAGTGCCTGATAATGGCACCGCAACACCGCAAAGCATAGAAAGCGTTAGTGTTCCAATGGGTTGGGAATATGAAGATAAGCCTCTGATAGATCCAAGGAGGTCAGAAATCCCGACTGCACCACAATTATTACAGAGTTAAGGTTTCCATTCGAAATTGAGTCACCTTCAAGTGACAGTTGACTCTCTTGAGATCCAAGGTAGGACGAAAGGAGCACAACAAAATAAATGGAATATTGCCCCATACATTCTTGAGACTTGAGCACCGGCACCACAGCCCTCAATCTGAGAAGCCTTTGAAGCATGTACTCCACTGTCTGCTTCTTTTGCGGGGAGTGGTAAGGGGACATCATGAATACAACATGAGGAATACTCCGAAATTCCAGTGCATACCCTCCCTTCATGTATCACCTCCACTGGTCCGATGTGATCTCGATCCACCTCCAATAAAAGAGAGAGAGACATCCCCCTATTTCCTGTTCCGGAAGGTAGGTCGGCAAGCCTTCACTGGGAAGCTCAGGAAGGTCCTTTCCTCTCTTGGGATGCTGAGGACGAAAGAACTGAGACCTACCAAAAGGCCAAGTTCGTTGAAAGGTCGTCCCTCTGTAGGGACAAAAATACCTGGAACCTGGAAATGACCCCTCTTACTAAAGGGGCGCTGTAACTGTTTCTTATCTTCCGGCAACCGAGGCACTGGAGACTTGCCCCACTTACTGGCCAGTTTCTCCAACTCGCTCCCAAACAAGAGCAAGCCTTTAAAGGGCATCTTGTTAAGACTGGCTTTGGAAGCTATTTCACTAATTTTGCAACCAGAGTAGACCCCTAGCCGTTATCACCGAAGCCACTCCTCTGGCTAAGGTCCGGAACAAATCACAGCCTGAGACTGCTAAAAGGTGGCAGCAGGCTCCATAACCGCTCTAGAATTCTCTCCAGACTCATCAACCTCCTGATAGAGACGCAGACAAGATATCACCATTAGGGTGCAACAGGAGACAATCTGTAAATTCATCGCCACTAACTCAAAGGCTTGCTTAAGAATAGCCTCATTTACTTCCTTCAAGGCTGCTCCTCCCTCTACGGGGATCGTCATCTGCTTAGACACAGCACATACTAAAGCATCCACTTTGGGGAAAATGCAAACGCTCTCTCACAGCCGGATCCAGGGGGTTCAGGTCTAACGAAATCCGATCCCCTTTAAAATTTGCTTCTGGGGCATCCCATTCCAGATCAATCAATTCCAGGATGGCATCCATCACCAGGAAAAAACAAGAGGCTTTACGTAAGGAAACCAAAATGGGATTCTTCCTCAGTTCTGACATAGCATCTGAACCAGGAACATCCAGCTGTTTCAAGATCTGAGAAATCAGGGCCGGCAGTTCATCTCTATGAAAGAACCGCAACATGGTTCGATACAGTTCCAGCCCTGGAGGAATTTCCTGATCTTCCAGGGAATCCAGATCAACCGCATCATCAGTGCCATCTGGATTCCTATTGGGAACACCCGCAGGGAGCCGGGGAAAGCCCCAGCGCTTAAGCATAGGACTGGAAGAGGGAGGAGCTAGAGCTCAGGGAAAGTGGACAACTGGATCTTAAGAAAGGCTTGTAAACCTTGAAAAATTTCCACCCAAGAAAAAGTAGCTGGGTCCAGACCAAGACCAGAAGGAACTGGAACTGGTATCGCAGAACTGCCCTCACCAGCAGAGGAGCCAGTCAAGGGAGAACCAAGATCTGGTGTCTCCCCAGTCAAAGCCGTGATGACCCATCATCAGAACGGGAAGAGTCAAGCTTAGCAAAATCCGAGGAAGACAACTCTTCCTGAGCGTCTTAGAAGCACTGACACTGTTTAGAAGTCAGGTCAGGCTGAGAAGCCTTAATATGACAGGCAACACAAATAGGAAGACGCTTAGGCTTCTTGCTTACCAGCACCATCGCTGCAGTAAACGTACATCGGAACGGCTCACGCTCAAAAATGAAATGCGCCCAAAAAATAAGCACCTAGAAGAAAGCATGGCAAGGACACACATTATCAGTGCACCATGCTAAGCGCATAAAAAAGTTTGTGCATGTAAAAAGCGCATCCAAAAACCGAGTGCACAACGCATGTGCAGAGCCAACACACCATGCAGACCGACGGCCTATTGAGGGCAGCAGAATATGCACAAGAGCGCACGAAAACGGCCACCGTGGTCTACATGTGGCATGCAAGAAAAAACCCTACGTGCAGGGCCTAGCCTACCGGGGGCTGCTCAATTCACCAGGCTGCCTCAACCCCAACAGGAGCAGGAATGAACGATGGCACTTCACGCCGACAACAGAGATCGGAAGAAGTCCTGAAACCCCTTTAAACTGTCTCTGATTCAGGTCAAACTTTCACTTTTTTTTTAAACCTTACCTGAGCTCAGCACTTACCGGCTGAGTACAGAGACAGTCTCCGGCAGTGGAGAGAAAGGACATCTGCCATCACCGCCGCACTTGGTCTCCTGCACCCGCTGCCTTTCAGCTGATCTAGCAGCTAAGATCACGCCGGAAACCCAGCTACCGGACCAAGGCACACCTCTGAGGAACCATGAAAATCGCCTCAAGAATTCTCAAATGGGGAAGGGACCTTTTAGGTATCACCACAGGAGAGCGAGGCTTTCTTTTCCTGAATTCAGGATTTCAAATTTCTCCTTTCAAAAATCTCAAAGCAATCCCCGTAGGGAGATGCACGTCCACATCTGCTGGAGTCAGAGAATACTTGCAGGCAGGGATTACTGCAGGGTTATGTATATTGTGATGTCAGCTTGCTCCATCTCCATCTTCTGGCAGAGGAGCATACACCCACTGGTCCTGAGTCCATCTCTCTACACGCTAGGAAAAGATACTTTTTCTTTTATGTTTGCTTTTCAGACAATGACAGTAGATGGGATATTGAGAAGAGTGAATTTACTATATGTTTGATATGTATAAAATCAAAATATTATACATGTATTTATCTCTTTATTCTTCACTAGTAAATGGATTGCATTATACTAGTGAAGTGTTTTGACAGACAAAAAGTCCAAAAAGTGTTATGTAACTAGTAATCATATAAGCTAGCAAGAAAATA
The DNA here is from genome assembly GCF_901001135.1 of Rhinatrema bivittatum. Taxonomy (NCBI): domain Eukaryota; kingdom Metazoa; phylum Chordata; class Amphibia; order Gymnophiona; family Rhinatrematidae; genus Rhinatrema; species Rhinatrema bivittatum. The sequence continues at coordinate 132,392,154 of NC_042616.1, read as the reverse complement.
CAGCAATAATTTGACTTATAGGGAGATTCACTCCTGGCAGTTCTGTTCTCCATTAATTGAATAGCTGTCAAACACCAAGTTTTTTGGATTATCTACTATCATAAAGAGGCTATTTGGCTGCCATTCATTATGCTTTCAAATTCTTTAAATCATATTTGCAAAGGCCCCGAAACACAGTATTCAGGGTGAAAATTCACCCACTTAGATATATGTTTTTTCTTCACTTCCTACAGGCCTCTAGCCTTAATAGATTTATTCCAGCTCAAAGAATGGGTAAGTCAGTATGCTCTCCCTTTTGCCTGTATAACTCCTATTTTTTTTTTTTTTTTTACCATGGGAAGGATAAATGTTTTTATTTTCTTTTTCTCCAACAGAAAATCATAGGAATCAGCTCATGACACACTATTTCCTTTTATGTCATCTGATTTCACTGGAAAGAATTCATATTTGGAGCAATTTCTGTTCATTTTTCAAGAGACTACTCATGTTTTCCTTTAACAATTACCTACAAGATTCACAGATAAAAGTACCCTCGTATTTTGCAACCACGCGAAATTGGCCCCAAAGCATTCATCCCATTATGTGCCAGCGGGGAAAAATCAATTGAAAACACGATAAACAATATGTAAAAGCCTTTAGGAAGCACGGCCCATGAGAAATTCACACTCTTCCTATATTGTCAGTGTGTTTGATAGCGGTTTGATGTGACAGTATTAACTGGATCCAGATTGTCTATAACATGTCACTGAAATGGCATTATTTTGCAACAGAGTTTGGAACAAAAAAGCAATAATTAAAAGGCACATAAAGAAGAAAGGGAGGGAGCATAACAGGCCATTTTCAGCAGATAGTAAATTATCCCTGGCCTAAAATCATCATGTGGCTTTCCAGAGCATGTCTTTCCTCGGAAAAGCTGTACTGACAAGAACAGTCCAGTGATAAATTATGTAACTTTTATTACAGTGTAGAGATCTAGTAGCCATATTGGTCATGGAGACAAGAGCAATGTCAAAAGATTGTGATACCTTTTAAAGGGCCAAGAAAAATAAAGCCATTGGAGTAATATTTTTTTTTTTAAGCATCACAGTCCTCTTCTTTAGATGAAGACAGTCCTCTCTTTAATTTCTGTGTCTGTGATTCCTTCTTTGTCCCTCTTCATCACGTATACAGGAGAGCCACTTCTCTTGTAGATCAACTGAACATCAGAGTAGAGCCCAGCCTAGCCCCTTGGAAGCTTTTCTTGGGTTCCTTCTACAACTTCCTAAACAGCTCCCCCAGGACTCGTGAAGTCACGATTTATAGAATTCCTACCATGACCCAACTCTTTGGGAGACAGCTTACCCTGTCATTCTTAGGTGACACTGCTTCTTAAGAACCTCCCCATAAGGGAACATACTCCATTCCCCAGAAAGGGATCACACTACAATTGGAAAAAAAGCTCTCCTTCTGACTTATTTACCTTATGCAATTTTCAAGTTATAAGGCTTGAATGAAAGTTTTTGTCCTGGATTAGATCTTTATCAGGCCATTCTCAAAAAGTACAAATGGTTCTTCCAATTCTTGATTTAGCAATTGTGATGTCCCACAAGGTTCATTACTCTCCTCAATTCTTTTTAATATTTATTTGGCTCCTCTTGGAAAAAGTCTGGCTAAATTTATTTTATATATACTGATGATAAACAACTGGTGGCCCCTCCCCCCCTCCCAACTGGGTATTAATTTAGGTGAGATTATTCTTACCCAAAAATCTTAGTTTAGTGGAAAGCTCTTCCTGGATGAGTGAAAAACAGCTTTTGTTAAACTCTAGGAAAACTGAGTCAGTATGGATGCTAAAGCCATCTGCTGAAATACTTCCTAAGATGCATGTTTTTAAAGCCAAATGCTGTCCATTAAATCAGAGGTTTATAATTTAGGATTTATAATTGATACAGATTTAACATTCGAGTCTTAGATTGTGGGGATCACACAAAGTTTTTGCAAATTTACAAATGGTTCATCAACTGCATCCTTATTTGGAGCAGGACCATCTTAAAAGGGTTACCTAAACATTAGCTGGGTACTATTTGGACTAGTGTAACTCCTTGTGTCAAGGTTTGTTGGAGTCCTCATTGAAGAAGTTGCAGTTAGTCTGAAAATGTGTTGCATAGGTGGTATGGGTTCCCATAGAACAGAGCATATCACTCCAATTCTCAATAAAATCCAACGAATTCAAATTAGATATTGCCATTTTAAAATGTTTACATTGTTATTTTGTACTTTGCATGGGTTTTACCCAAACTATCTGTCAGCTAAAATTAATTGGTATGTTCCCTCTTGAGCCCTTTGTTCAGACATGGTACTTATTTAAAGCTTTTGTTTTCAGGAAGTGTGAGCCTCTGGATGGGGTAAACTTTATGGAACACTTTGCCTGGGGAACTTACAGTAGAACTAGATTGCTTAATATTTTACCATCAGCTAAAAGCTTGTTTTTTTAAGGCAGCATTTCCATGAAATTGTGTCATGGGCTGACAGGTTCGAGTCAGGGAGCACCCTCACAGAGGCAGCACAGGGCTACAGGGCTGGACTAGAGCTGGCCTTCTGCTTATCTAACCCCCTCCCTCGCAAGTTGAGCCCTTGGGTTCTGGGGGCCGGTAGGATTTGTCTACCATTTAACATCAGGGACTGGAAGCTGGGTACTGGCTGGGAGCTGAGGTCAGGTGCAGGCTGGACGAAGCAGGACTGGCTGGAAGTTGGATACATGTACCAGCTGAGGGCTGGAAACAGAGTATAAGCCGGGGCTGGATTTGAGGTAAGGACAAGGGGCAAGATCTGGGAAATAGACAAGGGAGTTTACTGGACTGGGCAGGACAAGGACCAGACAGGGCTTAGACAAGAAATGGACTAGACAAAACAGACAACAACAAACAGGGAAGCTCAACAGGGCACAAGGCTGGCTAGGAGAACCTAGCAAGCCTGGAGGCTATAAGGTAAGGCAGAGATGTCCAGGAGGTTACAGAGCAAGGCAAGGAGGCTCGGGAAACCAGAAGTCAAGGAAAGAGGCCCAAGTAGACCACACAGCAAGGCAGAAAGCCCAGATAGGCCCAAGTCAGAGAGTTGAGGTGACTCAATGAAGAGGCACTAAGCAGTCTGTGTTAAGTAGGGCTGAGGTTTGGGTGTTGTAGGATCAATGAGGAGGTAACTGGCAGAATTGTAAGCAAGGCTCGCTCAGGACCCCTGGTGGAAAGAAGGTTACGCAGCAGGCAGAACCTTGGCATGGGGAGACTGCATAGCAGGCAAAACCGTGACAATTTGTTTTCATTCCTACCAGTTTGTTACATGATTTTAATCTATTGGGAGTCAAGCAAATAGAATCCAATAAAATTGCCTATTATTCAGATTACTGATTAAGTGTGAATATATTTTCTCATTGTGCTTTATGTCGTGTGTAATTTGTACTTTGTTGGATGTGTTGTATCATCGCTTTGAATGGTTGGACTTGTGGCATATAAAAAAATAAAGTGAAATTGAATAACTAATGATCTTTAATTTGTGTGTCAAAGTTCAGCCCTAATCTAGAAGTGCACAAAAAACAGCATGATGGACAGTCAGATGACCAGCCATTTGTGAATTATATAAATAGGTATTTGACAGAAATAAATCATTATCCAAAGTAAAATTAACGTAATTATTTCTTTTTAGTCATCCAAAGAGCTTTAAATATAAGGATGATTTTCATATTTTTGCTCTGGACCAGGAACAACAACACTAATTTCTTCTAATTTAAAATTAGAGCCAGCAGTACAAACAAGCACACCATGCAAAAGCTTAAGGGATCCCTAGTAGACCAAGGGGAACTGCAGATATAGTTTTCTTCTGAAAATAGGAAGAATACATTGGCCTAATCTCCATTCCTTCTCTTGATCCAATGCAACTGAATTAGAAGTGGCAGCAGCAATCAGTGAGTGCAGGGCCTGTGAGCCAACATGAGCTCGCAAGCCTCACCCCCTTCTCCTGGATGGGTTATCTGCTGGAAACAAAATGTATGTGAAGAGGCAGGGCCACCGTGGATCCTGTGAGTGCTGAATAAAAAAAAGTAAAAGGAGGAAAGAGGACCAGGTTATAAAGCAAGATGAGGAGAGGGAAGGTGAGCGAGAGGACTGAGTATCAAGCAGTGGGTGATGATGGTGGGGGAGACAGAAGCAGGTGAACTGTTTAACAAGTTTATTTTGTTAACAGTTGTGTGGAGGTGAGAGGGAGGGGTCAAAATATTCCTGCTTAGGGCCCCCACTGAGCTAGCACTGCCTCTGATCACTCTTTAATGTAAAAAACTGCTGAATGATATGAGGTTTGTTTGGGGGGTTTTTTAACTCCACTTGTGCAACACCTCTATAGTTAAATACAAGTTAATCCCATATGGATTTACTGGCTAAGCATATGGTCTTTATCTGCCCTTATATTCTGTTTCCATATACATTATAGAATCTTACCCCCTTCATACTCTAAAATATAGAAATTTTGTCCAAAAGAGCAATTTATGTATATTTCAGCAAATTAACTCCCTAGGGCAAAATCTCAGTCCAAAGAAAGAAAAATAAAACTTCAGGTGACAATAGCCAGATCACAGCAAGCTCTAGCTTAAAACGGACTTGAAATCAGTACCTTATACTACATCTGAAACATAGAAGGTTTCATATTAACTTTTCAATATTCAGTGGGAACATTTTTCACTTTGCTAATGTATCCTTATGAATAAAGCCCTTTTGGCCTTTAAAATCACCTGAACAAAGTCCGAATATGGATTTGTGTTTAGAAACTGTGAGGTCCATATTCAAAAGCATTTATCGTATTTTTTCACACTATAAGACGCACCTGACCATAAGACACACCTAGGATTTAGAGGAGGAAAATAAGAAAAAAAAATTCTGTCCCCATGATGGGTTCTGTATGGAGCTCCCTCCTGGTGGCCATTCATGGGATTTTTTTTGGTTTTGTTTTTTTATAGTAAGGCAGAGAACATCCACACAGGTACTCACACTCACTGGTTTTCTCTCCCTCACATATACACATACCCACAGACAATCACACACTCAGACTCTCTCCCTCATACACACAGCTCTCTCACACCAGTTATTTTAAACTTTCATGACTGCTCCAAAGTTCAATAATAAATAGTCAGGGCTATATTACATTGATTAGGAGAGCAATTTGCTCCTAATATTTCAACAGGTAGCCACTTAATCAGCACAGGCAGTAAGTCTATTTGCTTTTCATTAATTTCAGCTGTCAAAAACTGCTAATCGGTTCTGAAAATCCACATTGCTTCATATGCAAGAAACCTTTATGATAAATCACTGAACTATACCATGAACTAAAAAAGTAAAGGTTTGTATCATGTGTCCTCTATCCCAGGCAGTATATTACCCTCATGATTTTCTAATATATCTAAACAAATGAGAAGGAAATGGCTTGTACTAACCATAAACTTTGATGCCATGTATCATCTTCTGCTGGCAGAGCTTGAGCTCCCTGCCTATCTGCTGTTCCCGGGGTGCATTTTACAGCGAAGGTCGGCGTGGCGCAGGTCAAACATCAGCTGTTTGAACCGCGTGCGCTCGGAGGCCCCTCCAGTTCAAACAGCTCCCTGCCAGTCTGCTGTTCCCGGGGTGCCGCGGGGTGCATCTTACTGCGAAGGTCGGCGGCACCCAGGCAACAGCAGACCGGCAGGGAACTCAAGCTCTGCCGGCAGAAGACGATACATGGCATCAAAGTTTATGTTTAGTACAGGCCATTTCCTTCTCATTTGTTTAGATATATTAGAAAATAATGAGGGTAATATACTAAATATATTATGATAAAATGTTTCATGCATTTGACCTGCGCCACCATACTGATCTGGCTGAGTTGGGAGGAGGAGGAGGAGGAGGAGGGAGACGATGCGCGAGAGGGAGAGACGCTACATTATGCCACACCAGAAAACAGAATACACGACCAGATAAGTACCCTTCAGAAGGCCTATCTAGTCTGCCTAGTCTACTTCCTGGTGAACACCACAGACCTCAGTTAATCTCTCTGGTTTTCTTTTCACTTTTTTGCAACTACAGATTCACTGTGCTTATTCCATGTTTTCTTGAATTCAGTTATTTTGCCTTCACCACCTCGCCCAGAAGGCCTTTCCACACATCCACTACTTCTTCCATGAAGAAAAATCTTCTGATGTTACGCCAAAGTCTATCTCTTTAATACCTCATACCATGACCTCTTGTTCTAGAGCTTCCTTTCTACTGAAAACTATTAATTCTTGGGTACTATTTATATCTGAGGTACTCAAAAGTCTATTGTATGTCTCCCCTCCTTATTTCTCCTCTCCTTTAGGGCTAATATTATCTAGATTCTTAAGTCTAATCTAAAGACTTTTAGTACAAATCCATCATCATTTTTGTAGTCCTTTTTGGGATAGCCTCTACCCTATATTCTTTTGGAGGTAAAGCCTCCAGAACTGGACACAATACTTCAAGAGATACTATACAATGGCATTATCACTTCCTTTTTTTTATAATAGTTATACCTTTCACTATAATGCTAGTTTCTGCTGGCTCTGGCCTCTACCTTATTGCACTGTTTTTCTATTTTGAGATAACTGTTGTTTCTTGCATAGGGTTTTTATTGAATGATAAAGCGTATAATGAATCTAAATGTGTACATCAATCTAATATGATCAAGTTTTCTTTCCTTCTGGATGGACATAAATACAAAATATATTAATTCTCAAGACTTGAAATGAAAGGTAAACGATTGTTTCGTAGTCAATGTACAATAGTGCTATGTTCCAAGAACCAAACTTTGGGGTAACTTTATCTATCTGTATCGCATGTTATTTACCATGGCTCCTATTATTACCAGTTGGGGTTATTTACTAATGCTGGGTGTTAATGTGCATCACACATTGATAAATAGACCCCTTTCAGTTTTATTTCATGTTGCTTTCTTTTCATATATTCTGTACTTCTTGATTAACGATAGCACATTAATATTTATAATATTCCATGGGGCCATAACTCTAAAACCTGGGACAAACTTACACTATGACCACACCACAGCTCTTCCAATGTCACTATTTTCCAGCAAAAAGATCAACAAAATGCCTTAAAATAAATTATTGCATGGTTCTTGAAGCCCTTGGAAGTTATAGGCAAGGTTTGGATGAGTTACCTTGAATAAAATACTGACTTGATGCTACTATGGTTTCAGTTATTTTAGGGTTGAAATTAATTTTTAACTTTAAAAAAAAACTTCAACGTTCAAAGCATTCAAATAGAATGTGGCTAATGCTGAATAGTTAATGATTTGCAGTGGTAGAAATACAGTTGGAAGATCAGGTAAAAGACAATGGTTGGGGAGGGGGGCAGGACTGGTATTGGTTTTACAGATGATAATTTATATACTCATCTATTAAAAATGGTAGAGAACTAGAGAAGAAAAAATCATCAGAAAACCAGCCAACCCATTAAAGCATCCACAGAACCCAACTACAGTGATTCTCAATCCAGTACAATGTGAAATGGAAATGGAAGTGGACTTAGGAGTCACTTTCATCATTTCATAAGACACAAAAGGCGTTCTCTGACCTCACCATCTTCCAAAGCTACAGCTGCCAACCATCTTATTGCATAACTTCCAGAACAGCAGCATTTAAATTGTGGGACCTTGCGTTGTGGGTGTCCAATATGGCAAAGCTCACTGCTGCTTCTGGACATAGTACAAGCTGCCTTGCAAGCAACTGTTTTGAAGCACTCTGAATTTGATTATTAGGCTTTCATCAGCTTCAAGAGCATTCAGTCAAGGCCACATACAACAATTTTTCCAAAGTCTTTGTAGAAGAATGACATGCTGCCTTACACCTAAAGAAGGAAAAGTCTTCATGAAGTGTCCAACAGTTTTATTGATTAACTGATCAATAATAAATCCTGAGTCATACATGAAGACACTGCCTCATTCCAAGCAAAAGATTTAAGTTTTCCTTGGATTCTGCTGCTTCTTTCAGTTTTCTGAAAATAAAAATCCATGATCACTGAGCCTCTTCAATGCCTTCTGGACAATAAAGCACAAGGTTGTTACAACGATGCCTTCATGTGTAGTGATGACTGTTGTCATCTACACCAGTACTAATGGCGCTATGATGGGAAAAGCCTGTCATTTCTCAAAAGTGATGCTACACCATGAGGCATGGGTGCTGTATGGATCCACAAAATGCTCGATATAATGGAACCACCTGCTACTCAAGAACATGGACATTTACTGAGAGAAACTGCATAAAATGTAATGCAGATTATTCACCATATCAGAGGCCCAGAAGCTCAAGATTATGTCATGGATGTGATGTGCACATCCAGGCTGAACAACAAGAACTTTTCTCCCTGGAAGCGGAAAAAAAGGTAAGGCTAAGGTGGGAAAGCACTTATACTCACTATGCTAAAGGGATGCAAAAGGTCTAGTTAAAGTATTTCAGTCTAGGAGATTAAATTTCATACATTCCTTTTCCATCTTCAGTAGTCAAAAAACAAACTAAATTTTGTGAAAGCATAACCAAAAATCTGTTTTTATGCCAAAATAAAAGGGCTTTGGCCTGCTTCTCGATTCAACTATGTTTCTCTGCACGGTCTCCAGTAAAATCCCAATCAGTAACATGGAACACTATAATCATATTAGGAAATTCTCTAGATTTGGCAAGTGGACTCAAATTGTACAGGGATTGCCGGGTCTCCTGACCAACACTGGAAAACTCCAGTTCCTGCTACAGCAGCAGGCCCCAGGAAAAACAATCACCTGAGCGTAGCTGGGAGGAGTTCAGTTGGGCCAAAGCAGCCGGAAGGAGCAAGGACCTCACGCTGGAAGGATGAGATAGTCGGGCCGTTCACACATGCAAGGAGGAGGAGTTAGGGCTCTGAGCCAGAAAGAAGAGATAGTCAGGCCATGTGCACAAGAAAGAAAAGCATGGGCCCTGTGCCTCCGAATAAGAACATGATTTGTCCATCGGCCCATGCATCCACAAAGAGGAGGAGCCTGTGCCTCCATGACAGAAGAAAAGAGGAAGAGATCTATTGGGCCATGCAAGGAAAGAAGATGAACGAGATTCATCCACCCTGGAAGAGGAGGAGCTGCTGTCGTTGATGGGTTTGGGGTGAGGAGAGACAATGAATGAGTGAGTATGTGTGTGAATGAGAGAGAGAGTGTGGGAGAGGTATAGAAATCAGAGTTCAAGGAAGCACGGTTTTTTTGTGTATGTGTATGTATGTGTGTGCATGGTGTAGAAAAGAGGGAAGTTAGTGAGCAAGTATGCAAGTGTGAGAATGAGAGGAGTGACAGTGAGCATGTATGTGTGTAAGAGTATGAGACTGAACATGTGAGTCTGTTAGTGTGCACACATTGCTGCTGCGTCGGCCTAAATCCCAGCCTCTCCCTCCTCCCCAATCATCCACAACAATCTCAGGGTGACAGGAAATCAAAAGCTCCTGGGAATTACTATAATGGCAGCTTTGTTTATAAGCATTTCAGAGCTTCACACATTCTTTGGATTTTATCAGCATTTATTTTACTTTTCAAATTTTTCAATTTCCAATTGACTGATTCTGTCATACTGATAATCAGGAAGCAGTATAATTTTCCCATTAGAACAGACAAGGTGATCACTCTAAGTTGTACAATTCTTTTGCAAGAAATACACTTAAGAACTCTGTGATTTTATTGACAGTATAAACCTTTAAAATTGCTTGCACATTTTTCTTCAAAAGAACAATGCAAATCATCAGTTTAAAGCATTTTGGCATTTTTCTGTGTTCTCTATTTCCCCTAATATTGGCATTGCCATGCATAGCTGAAGTTCATTAAAAAAAGTGCAGACCTCTCTTATGATTGAGCAAGCCAAATATGTAACTGCACGCCTTCAGAGAAAAAAAAAATTAAATTAATCTTCAGTTTTGTCCAAAAGCTTTCACTTTTCTCTTTAATATTACATTGACACTAGTCACAACAGGTTAGAAAATATTAAACAAGAAAAACGGAGGCAAAAAAAAGTTAGAAATTTGAACTGTACACACAGCATCATGGCATAACCCTCCAGTCTCTCCTCTGACCATGTGAAGCTTACTCAAGGCATGAGCCAGAAAAGAGTTTACTTAGGTTCTTCCTCTCAATTATCCCCCTTACAATATTCTATTCATGCTAGGATGTCTGTGCCATCACTATCTCAGTATAGCCTCTCCAAATTATTTCTTATTCACCAAAGTATATTATTTATTCAGCAGTTAGTATGTTAGAGAACCCCCCCCCCCCCCTCAAAGAAACATCCTAAGTTTCAAGTTAAACAGCATTCACTTACAGATGGCAAAGGAATGAAATAGTACAAAAAAATCATGTAGCACCACCTAGTGGTGCATATTTGTTTTATGTGAAAAATTGTACCAGGTGCTCCCTTTAATAGTAAGTTCTAAAATCGAGATAAAAGAATTCCCTGAGCACTTGTTATGCTAATAATGCATCAGACAGCACAATAAAAAAAAATTCCCAATCCAAACTCTCTCTCAGAACTGAAATAAAAAACAGTTTTCTTCCTAAATATTTTAACCACATGTAAAATCTTTTTTAAAAGAGGCACTTCATGTTTAGCACCCGTTTAGAAAGAAAAATCAGTTTTAAGCCCTACCCAAGTTATATCACCAATTTCTTAAAAAGATTTTGGTCAGAAAGCTAATGAAGGAATAAAAAAGCTCCACAGAGCCCAAACCACTTGTCAGTCACTGGGATGATTTCCACCACTGTATTTACTACTGATGTGACAGCATGAGGAAGAAATAAATAATTATACATGGTGGAATCTGCTAGATGTCATGGAAGATTTATTTAAAACCCATTTTTAGCATACATTCATGGCTTCTATTTTTAGGTGTCATAAACTGTAAATTTAGAGGTTACTTCCAAGATCATTGAGGATACAAAAATACTGGTGTTTATCAGTGTTTTCAAAGCACAGGCATTATTTGCTGGGTACCTGTAGAATTTGTGGACCCTTGGACCGATCGGAACCAGATGGTGAGCCGCTGAGTGAGGTGGATAGCGGAGGTCCCGATCGGAAGGCGGCAAGGACGGAGCTGTGAGTGGCTGGAAGGAGATCCTGGAAGGCCCTATGCGACCAAGGGCCGTGGCAAGGAAAGAAGGAACTGTGGAGCTGGTACAATGGTGAGGTGGTCTTCGCCCTGGAAGCCGAGCCTCCCCCGAGAGGAGCTCGTAGGAGTTCGGCCGCTGGACTTAGGAGATTCACCCTGGAAGCCGGCGCCCCCCCAGGAGGAGCCCGTAGGGGCCCGGCCGCTGGGACTTAGGAGAGCCCGTGGGGCGGAATCAGACGGAGTCCAAGGTTGTTGCTCACCAGGCCTGAGTCGTGAACCAGGGGATCGTCACTTGCCAGTCCGGGATCAGAAGCCAAAGGATCGTTGTCAGCCAAGCCGGGGTCCGAGAGCCAGGAGTCGTCGTAAGCCAGTCCAAGGTCCAGAGCCAGAGGGATCACCAAAAGCCGTACCAGGATCAGAAGCCAAGAGGAGTCGTAAGCCAGTACAGAGTCAGAAGCCGAGAATCGCCGTAAGCCAGACCAGGGTCAGGAAGCACAGGAGATCAGGCGGAACAGGAAAGACAGCAACTGGAAGCAGGGAACACCTGGGAACCTCGTTGCAAGGCAAGGTCTGGTTCCAGCTGCAGGGCTTAAGTACCCTGCAGCGTCTGACGTCATCGGGGGGCGTCCCTGTAAGTTTCCCGTGCTGGTCCCTTTAAATATTGAAGGGAGATGCGCGCGCGGCGTCTAGGGGGCGGAGCCTATCGCGCGGGGACGCCGGCTGCTTCGGCGTGGCAGGGAAGCAGAAGCCGAAGGAGCTGCAGGCCCGGGCAAGGTGGGGGGAGACGCCGGGCCTGCGGCGGCAGAGGTCCCTGAGGGCCTGGGGAGGCGCGGAGCTCGTCTGGCCTCCCGACGAGGGTAGGAGGAGATTCCGGGGTCGGCCCGGAATCGCAACAGTACCCCCCCTCCTACGCCCCCCCCCCGGGGGGCCGCGGCCTTCTCAGGATGCGCCTCATGAAACCGGCGAAGAAGGGTCCTTATCCAGAATGTGGATGGAGGGCTCCCACGAGTTCTCCTTGGGGCCGTATCCCCTCCCACGAGAGGAGATACTCCCAGCGACGATGATGGAACCGAACGTCCAGACCTCCTTCACCATGTACGTGGTTCCAGGATCAGAAGCGACCCCGGCGGGCTCCGGAGGCAGAGGCCGAAAGTGGGAGAGGACCACCGGCTTGAGGAGGGAGACATGGAAGACGTCATGTATGCGAAGAGTAGAGGGCAGACGTAGGCGGTAGGAAACCGCGCCAACCCGTTCGGCTACCCGGAAGGGTCCAATGTAACGAGGAGCTAGCCTCATGGAAGGGATCCTGAGCTGGATGTTTTTGTACTGAGCCAAACCCTCGATCCGGGCAGGAACACCGGAGCGGGTCACCGAGACTTGTCTGCGTAGGCTTTGAAGCGGGCAGCGGCGCGGTGGAGCTTCTCCTGAGTGGTATGCCAAAGCCGGTGAATCTGGCTGGCTGTCAGTTGCGCCGCTGGCGAAGAGGTAGATACTGGTAATGGCAGAGGAGGCTTAGGAACCTTTCCATAAACTAGCTGGAAGGGAGGCTGTAGTGTGGCGGAGTGTCGATGACGGTTGTAAGAGAACTCGGCCCAGGGGAGGAGAGCCACCCAGTTGTCCTGCTGCTCCCCTACAAAAGCGCGGAGAAAAGAAGAGAAAGAAGAAAACGTTTTCAGGGTTCGGTTCGTGGCGTTCCACTTGGCCATTGCCCTGGGGGTGAACGCCGTGGTCAGGTCGACCTGAATCCCAAACTTCTTGCAGAGCGCCGCCAGTACTTGGCCGTGAACTGGGGCCCATGGTCTGAGGTGATATGCTGAGGCAAGCCGTGTAGGCGGAAGACATGATGGACGAAAGTTCTGCCAAGTCAGGAGCCGTGGGTAGTTTGGCTAGTGGCACAAAATGAGCCATCTTAGAAAAGCGGTCAACCGTGACCCAGACCACCGTTTTCCCTTGTGACGGGGGCAACTCGACGATGAAGTCTGTGGAGATGTGGGTCCACGGCTCCGCGGGTACAGGGAGTGGGCTGAAGGAGTCCCCAGGGGCGACCAGGCAGAGGTTTTTGCTGCGCACATGTGGGACAGGACTGGACGTAAAGGCGGACATCCTCCTTTACCCTTGGCCACCAATAGAACTCAGTCAGTAAGCTGGAGAGTCCGGGCTACCCCGGGGTGCCCCGCCGTCAAAGAATCGTGTGCCCATGCTAGGACCTTCCTTCGGGCACGCACAGGAACCACCGTTCTCCCTGCTGGTGCTAGTTCGGTGGCTGCCAGTTGGACCTTGGCCGGATCCAAAATGTATTGAGGAGGGGTCGGAGCTGTCCTCACTCTCAGAAACACCATGAGAGGGCATCTGCCCTAGTATTCTTGGCTGCTGGCCGATATCGGAGAACAAAATCGAACCTACTGAAGAAGAGGGACCAGCGTGCTTGCCGCGGATGAGCCTCTGTGCATGGGACAAGTATTCAAGGTTCTTGTGGTCCGTGTAAACCACGATGGGATGTTGGGTCCCCTCTAGCCATTGACGCCAAGCTTCGAAGGCCAGCTTAATGGCCAGTAGCTCCTTGTCTCCGATGCCGTAGTTTTTCCTCAGCAGGCGAA